>NC_050072.1:68496691-69198077 GCF_009764565.3 Dermochelys coriacea | reverse complement strand
AGGAAAAAGAAGCTGCCAATTCAAAAAGAAACAAACACCTAGAAAGTCAGCAAAAAGCAGCTGAAGTGGAAAATACGGCTAAACCAGCTGCCCTCTGAGTTAGTTTAGTGACTACTCTGGGATTCTCACTTCCCAGTTAATGGAAATTAGAAATTACCTATTGTGGTTACCCTGTGTATTCTGCATGCTGCTTTAAAATCTTAAATGGGCAAATGTATACACATTAAAATCAGTCCTGACCATGTGGCTGCCAGGGATGTTGTGTTCCCAGAGCTTCCTCAAAAGAATCTGAGAGTGGGTAACTTTTTTATAGTCCTGTATAGGGTGAGAGGTTCATGTTACAATGTGGTATACCATGGGCCAGCCCTAGCTGTAGAGTTGGCTTTGTAATAAGTGTGAAGGAATGGGTACAAATTCCCAGGATGATTGCGTTGAAAGATAAGAGAAACATCCCTTTATGGAGAACCCATAACACTGTCTCTGTAAAATGTACTTCTGCTCTGAGAAGTAATTTTGTAAAAAATGGCATTATGGAGTTCTACTTGTATTGGGTCTCAATGATTTCCATGCTAGATTTGCTCAGTCTACAAATAAAAAAAATGGTGTGTTTTTTTCTGCCAGCCCTGCAAAGTCTTCTGGGATCTGAAAGTTAAGCTGGGTTCTTCCAGGCTTGTGGATCAAGCCTTCTGCAGGCAAAATGCTGTACTTGCCTTCAGTGGGGCTGCACAAGAGTAAGCGAAGGAAAAATTTGTTTGGATACAGTGGGACTGTAGTTGGAACTTAAGCCATGCCTATCTGAAAAAAAAAAGTTACACTGCTTTAATTGAATTATTTTTGAATCAATCCAATTAAATGGGGTGAATCTCTAATTAGATATTTTTAAACCATTTAACCCTCGTTTAACATGTTTTAGGGCTTGTCTTCACCATTGTAGCTGCACCACTATATTGCTTTAGTGAAGACACTCCTATGCTGGTGGGAGAGCTTCTTCTATCGGTGTAGTTAATTCACTTCCCTGAGAAGCAGTAGTTGTGTTGAAGGGAGAAGCTCTCCCATCGACATAGCACTGTCTACATGGAGGGTTAGCTCAGTATAGCTACGTCGCTCAGGGATGTGGATTTTTCACACCCGTGAGCAAACCATTATAATGATATAGGTGTGTAGTGTAGACCTGGTCTTAGCTGGAGTTAGTAAATTACTGAATAAAGCTAAACTAATTTAAGTGAGGGCTTAATTGGTCTAAGTAGATTTACGTTAAAAGTTTGCACTGGTTTAACTAGATTAAACCAGTGCAAATTTTCTCCCAT
Source organism: Dermochelys coriacea (assembly GCF_009764565.3). Taxonomy (NCBI): domain Eukaryota; kingdom Metazoa; phylum Chordata; order Testudines; family Dermochelyidae; genus Dermochelys; species Dermochelys coriacea. Next base: position 69,196,770 of record NC_050072.1, on the reverse strand, counting down.
AGGCACAACCTTAGTTAAATAATTTGGTTCATGTGTGAACCAGTAAAGAATCCAGCTTGGGTGCTGTTAGAAGTGAAAAGCAGTAAAACTTACTTTTGTCAATTGAATTAAGTGAAATATGTGTTTGAATACACACATGTGGACCCAGATTCTCCTGAGTTGCTGAACTGTGCTTAGCACAAGCTTGTTGGGGGGTGGGTTGGGGATAATAGGTGGTGGCATTAATCTACTTTTGGAGATCCATAACATTTTTTTAAAAAACAGTTACATTTTAGAAAAAAGAGAGGTTAACATGTTTTAAGATAATGTTAAACCTATATTGGAGACTGTTGGCCACTTCACTGTTGGTTTGACTCCACTGGAGTAGTTTGGCTCCACTGAACCTAAACTGCCAGGAGAAGAGCAAGCATCAGCTTAATGTCAGAAGTACTGCACAGCCCTGGGGCTTCCCCATGAATAGCCCTCCCTTCCCACAGATTCTCTGGGATTCTCATAGTTTCTGGATGTCCCATAAAGTTCACTTTTTGTTAGGGAAAACCGAACAGCCCCCCAAATGAATGATTCTGGGGACCCGTGCAAGGAGATTCTCACAGGGGTTTTCCTCCCTCAAGCTTCCTCCCATAAAAGGGGTAAATCAAGCAGTCTTTCCAATCTCATTTAATCACCACTGGCTCATGTCTCCCCTTTTGCATAGCTAGACTCCAATAAGAACATTCTTTGCTTTTGTTATCAAAATAGAGCAGCAATCTGTTACATCTGAAATCATAAGAATCATATTTCCCCCTAACCTTCTACCACCATTCCAAACTTCCATTACGATAGTTTTTCTCAATGTATATTGAATCCTCTACAGTACATTCTAATTCAGGAGTCCCATGAGATTTGGGATAGATTTGTTATCCAATTGTTTCTGTTTGTTCAGCCCAATGTAACTTTCAGATCATTGTCCATAATAATATTTTATAATAATTTTCCTTTATTTGGTCCTTGCTGATTTCTGTACTGTGTTCTGTTGAAACCACTGTGGTCATAGACTCGAATAGACCATCCAAGGAAGCCAGTGGGTCTTGCAACTTTACAATCTGCCTAGCATGATTGGAAATATTCCTCAGCTGATCCTGTTGATGCATGAGACATCAGAGTCTGTTTCTTAACTGTTATTCTGAGTCCAACAGTTTGTCCTGAAGGTATGGTCCACATTTTTTGCACTAGCCAGGATGTTTTTCCCAAATATCCAGCAGCTGCTTAAAGAAACCTGAATCAAGTGTCAGTCCAAAGCATGTTGCTCAACAAGTGCACTCTATATGCATCTGCCTGATTCATTTGCATTATAGTAAAAGACACTCTCAAAATTTGTGTTTCTTTCCAGGATGGACCTGCATAAAATTGGAAGGTAAACCTATCTGATTGAAACACTCGAACTAATTAATTCACTTGTGCTTTTAGAAAGAACTGTCCAGCACATAATTTATGTCAAATACACAAAGCTGTGGCTGATAGGAATGAGGGACTATAACATGATTTGATATACACTTTCTGAACTCCCATCATTCTCAGAAAAGAAATAGAAAGATAAGCCGTTTAGGAACAAAGTATCTAAAGGCCCTGGGTATTGTGTCTTTTTAGCCTTCACAGTGTTCAATACTGACGGTTGAGTTTCTTTTCACCACTGATATGGCAAGACTCTTTGAGGTACTGTATATTAGAAATTTCATCTTTCATTGCCTTGTATTATTTGCCTTCCATTGAACTGTGTGCAGAAAGGTAGACTGTAAAAGACAGTGCATAACAAAGGCAAGATTCAAATTATTCAGTCCAGAAAACTTAAGAGATTCTGTGGTTTCTGCACATAACTGAAGAATTTTGCCAGCGCAAGAAGCCCTCTGGAGTTGTTGGTAGGAAAAAAAATTAGAGGACTTTTTTTGAAATGCCACATTTGAAACCAGCACCTGCATGCAGTTATAATAATTAGTGTAATTGGAAGGAGGCATGCAACTTAATGAAGTATGAAATGCCATGGTCACTCTAAAATTAGGAGTACATTGAACTACAATGCTTTCTGCTCTTTTTGTAGAAATCAGATATTGAATAAACAGTAAGCCTGTTAGTGAGAAGAGATCCATTTTCTGAAAATAGGAACTTTCCATCCAACTGCTGTAGTCTTGTTATCAACAGAGCTGAAATTATTTTGTAAATATATTCCATCCTTTAGTCTCTGACTCTTAAATTCATGTGTAAATATTAATACTTTTTAAAGAAATAAAATTGTTGCAAGGTGAAAGTACACTATCTGAAGCCCAAAGATAAAATGCAATAGTAAGAATAAACCTTTTAAAAATCAGTTAAACTTGCTGCTTCCCAAACCAAATTATACAACATAATTGTCTTATGTGAATAAAGGTTTAAATGAATAAACGTTTTAGAACCAAGAGTGGAACGGATTGCTAATGTATACTTACTTTCCTGCAAAGCTAGTGAAAGGATTGCATTTCATTTCCCTTTTTAATCTTAATGAAAAGCTACTCCCTAGAGTTTGAACATGCTCCATAGGTGTCCTATTTTCCCATTATTTGCCTCTACATGCTTCTCCTCTTCACCAGACTTTATGATACATCCAGGTTTCCTACACCAGTGGTCAAAGAGAAACAATATTTTCTCACACTTATTATTATTTAGAATCTCTTTTGTTATGGATGAGAGAGAGTATGTCCAAGGGATGCTTTTCCCAGGACAGCACTAATGGTTTTTTAAATGGCCTCTGCAGGCAATCGGAACCTCACATCTCTGAGTGACACATGCAACTCTGAAATACTTTCTTTTCTACACTTAAATGCCAAAGAAGGTCAGTAAAAAAATAAGTAGGTGGAAAAAATAATGCATGCTGCTACATGGAAAGAGTGATAACACTTGCAAAACAGCAATGCTCAGCTTTGAAGAAAAAAGCAGTATTTTGTAATTCCTGCCATGCTTTTGGGGCTTGCTGTGGAAAAACTTGATATGGCAGCATGTTGAAATTAAACATGCAGAAGAAAATGATGTGATAGTAAATAAGGAATCATGAAGAGCTATGAACAATGTTTAGTAACTGGAGCACAATTCATGGAAATGAAATATGATATGAAGGTTTTAGCATATATAAGAGAGGTAGCTTGACTAGTGACTAGCTGAAATGATGGCAAGTTGGAACCTGCATTTTCTTTCTGACTCTGGCCAAACCACTTAACATCATCTGTTCTTCAGTTAAAAATGGAGATAAGTCACCTTTGTAAAGTGCTTTGAAATCCATGGATGAAAGACATTACATAAAAGACCAACCCTGCAAGCCCTTATTACTCAGTCAGTTATTATTCTAATTAAACATTTATATTAGAGTAGCATTCAAAGGACCCAATCAAGATTGTGGTCACATCATGCTGGGTGCTGTGCTAATACTGATAAAGAGACAGTCCCTGCTCCTGAGAGCTTACAATTTTAAAAGACACAAGAACAGATAAGGGGTGGTATATGGTGATGTAACATAGGCAAATGAACATGGTGAGGACTGACACAATATAATTAGTTTTATGTTTTATTGTTGGTCTTGTTTTGTGTGTCGAGGTAAAATGAGGGGGCATAGCAGAAGTAGGGAAATAAATAAGAAAAATGGGAACAAGAACAGAAGTAGTGTGCATTTTAGTGGAACTAATTGGATGAGTAAAAACTTTCAGGATCAGGCTCAAAGTACCAGATACTATTATTATGTATTATATTTACAAATTAAAAATGGTGAATAATTTTCCTGTATGAGAATGTGTTTTTGTAACTCCTAGACTATCTCTGTCATACAGTGTAAGTGTACGAGGATACTCAGTTATACACATCAGTGAACTTCAGAAGATGGTGCACTCAATGAAAACATGGCAAAACAATCATACTAGATAAACACTTCATTTCATGAGGAGTAGGGTACTCAGATATCATACACAACATCTGAAATAATCACATCAAAATATTATTGTAGCTTTTAATTTTGCTTTTATAATATTTAAGGGGAAACTGCATTTTGTAGTAAGTTGACATTTATCCCATGTTTTTGAAGGATCATTTTCTTTTAAAGAACTTTGTGGAATGCATCTTGTGGGTTTTGTCTGCGATATCATGTTATAAGAGGGAAAAGAACAGTGCTAAGGTTGGTAATACTATAGACCAACACCACAAATCTGTCATATCTTTCTTATTTTGTTGACAAAGAAGATGTAATTCATCCTTTTCTTCTCTCCCCCACTCCCAAAATAAGAACCTGATCCTGCTCTCATTAGAGAAAAATTGAATCTATGGAACTGGCTTTTGGAGCAGAATTGGGCCCCAACACAGCCGTATATTTTTAAAACAATTTTCAAAACTCCATGCCAGTAGTTCATCAATCCAGACCAACCCTGTAATAAAACAGTATGACCACAAAGCAGAAGGAAATCAACTTCATTTTTCAGTCTTTGACATTTTATTGCTATTGTATGAATGTAACTAAAAGGGCTTCTTGTAGCATAGCACTTCAATATAGTTACCCTGTGATCAGCTCTATGGCCAAAGGGGACATTTCAACAGTTATATTTTTCATTCATTTCATTGAAGCTGTCACACAGCTAATACAGGGGACACTGTAGACAGCTGCTATCCACAGGGCCCCAGGCTGGAACTGGTATAAAGGGTGGGTCCGGGTTCCCCTCTATTCGACACTGGTCTTCCCCTCTATTCGACACTGGTGAGGCCTCATCTGGAGTATTGTGTCCAGTTTTGGGCCCCACACTACAGGAAGGATGTGGATAAATTGGAAAGAGTACAACGAAGGGCAACAAAAATGATTAGGGGTCTAGAGCACATGACTTATGAGGAGAGGCTGAGGGAGCTGGGATTGTTTAGTCTGCAGAAGAGGGATATGAGGGGGGATTTGATAGCTGCTTTCAACTACCTGAAAGGGGGTTTCAAAGAGGATGGCTCTAGACTGTTCTCAATGGTAGCAGATGACAGAACGAGGAGTAATGGTCTCAAGTTGCAATGGGGGAGGTTTAGATTGGATATTAGGAAAAACTTTTTCACTAAGAGGGTGGTGAAACACTGGAATGCGTTACCTAGGGAGGTGGTAGAATCTCCTTCCTTAGAGGTTTTTAAGGTCAGGCTTGACAAAGCCCTGGCTGGGATGATTTAACTGGGACTTGGTCCTGCTTTGAGCAGGGGGTTGGACTAGATGACCTTCTGGGGTCCCTTCCAACCCTGATATTCTATGATTCTATGATTCTATGATTCCCCCCATTCCCCCAACACCTGATCGTCCACAGGAGGAGTTGACCTGGTTTGTGAGAAACACCAGAAGGGAAGGTCTAATTTGGAAAGGGATCTGGCCTGTCCCCAACCCACTAGGTGGGACACAAAGACTGTGGGGATTGTTCTCCGTTTCCCCCATGCTGGCCAGTGATGAAGTTAGCTGAGTGAATGGCAGGTTTGAGCCTCTAGCAGAAGGAGACAAACTGAGGGCTGCCGTGAACCTCTGAAGCAAGTAAATCCACCAAAAAGTGTAGGACTCACCAAGGCAGAGGAGGAACTCTGTCACAGCTGGTGTCAGGGGTGGGATCTAGGTGCACAGTGCAGCAGAAGAAGGGTGGGTTTTTTTAAAAAAAAAAGAGAGGGGGGGTTTTCTTCGCACCACCGCAATGGATGATGTAGTGCAGACACTAATACAAGCCACGGCTGCCCAGCAGGAGGCTACCCGTGTCCAGGCAGCCACCCAACAGGAGGCAGTGAGGCTGCAGCAGGAGACCAATCGCTTGTTAATGGACCAGGCCGCTCAAGACCATGCTATGTTGCGGGAACTTGTAAACCAGGTAAAGGCCCTTACAGAGCTGAACCATGGCCATGATGGGACGCAGATCATACGGGCCAGCAATTGGCTGCAGAAAATTATGCAGGAGGATGATGTAGAGGCATTTGAGAGGACAGCCCTGTGGGAGGCTTGGCCCCAAGAACAGTGGTCTGGGATCCTAACCCCATTCCTGTGTGGGGAGGTCCAGAAGGCCTACTATGATTTGCCTGAAGAGGCTGCGGCAGACTACCCCAGCTGAAAGCAGAGATCCTGGCCAGATCTGGGGTAACAACCATAGTGCAGGCCCAGCGATATCATGAGTGGAGGTACCAGAAAAACAAAACCCCGCAGTCTCGATTATATGAGCTCATCCATCTCGAATGAAAGTGGTTACGAACTGAGTCCCAGAGTCCGGAGGAGATACTAGAGGTTCTGATCATTGACTGGGACATGGGAGGACTGCCGCCAGACCTTCGCGTCTAGGTAAGCCAGAACGAACCCTCCATTTATAACGAGGTTGTCGCACTGGTAGAGAGGCGAAGGACGGCGAGGGAGCTGACCCAACCCAGTTAAGGAAGAAGCACCCCGCGTTAAACTAGCAACCCCAAGCCCCAGAGCTCAGGCAATGGGGCCGCCAGGAGGGCCCAGATGGAAAAAGAGAGGAGCTGAAGGCCCATCGGAGACCACAAAGAGTCGGAGCACTGAGGAGGAAGAGGATAGTGTCATTAAACTGCCCCAACCAAGAGACCGGGGAATGCCTAGGGCCCCATACAGATGTTACACCTGCAGGGAGAGGGGACACATAGCTGCACAGTGTCCCAATGCCGAGGAGCCTATGCAGTGTAACCTGGGGAACTGGGCAGACCCATGCTCCTTAATCCACTAACCCCGCATATATACACTAGACCAGTAAAACTAAATGGGTCAGAGACCATGGCACTGGCTGATTTGGGGAGTGCGATCATGCTTATGTCAGGGAAGCTTGTGAAGCGTAGTCAGCTGCTGCAGGCAAAACGCACAGGGGTGACGTGTCCATGGGACAGTTAGTTACCCCACCATTCCAGTAAAAATTGAAATCCAGGGGAATACCATTGAGGTAGCAGCAGGTGTAGTCCCTAAATCCCCATACCCGGTGCTCCAGGGTTTGGAGACTTACTCCTGGTAGGGGGATTGGAGAAAGGGGGAAACCCTGAAGTTAGTGAGACATCCACAGTAGATTGTCAACCCCCAATCTTCTCTGAAATATCTCCAGATTTGTTCTCTACTCCCAGGCAGGGTAGAAAGATGAAAAGGGAAAGAAAGGCAGCTAAGACCTTGGGGACCCGGATCCTGGCCCAGGGACAGAGGGTCACCCTTGTGGCTGGCGGACCAGGGAAGCTTGGAAAGGAGGCTGCCCTGGAGGAGGAGGCGCCCGAGCCTGACCCCGACCCTAACATCTCTGAACCAGGAGAGGCAACAGAGACTGGCCCCCTAGAGCTCGGGTGGATTAGCCCCGGGAGAGAAAATTTTGGACGGGACCAAACTGAAAACCCAAGGTACGATAACATTAGCAAGGAGGTGCCCAAAATCGATAGGGTCCCTGTGGAAGGGAAAACCCAGGGACCAGAACCCTACTTCATAATGGAAAAGAATCTCTTGTACCAGATTTCAGAGTAGCAGCCGTGTTAGTATGTATTCGCAAAAAGAAAAGGAGTACTTGTGGCACCTTAGAGACTAACAAATTTATTAGAGCATAAGCTTTCGTGAGCTACAGCTCACTTCATCGGATGCATTTGGTGGAAAAAACAGAGGGGAGATTTATATACACACACACAGAGAACATGAAACAATGGGTTTATCATACACACTGTAAGGAGAGTGATCACTTAAGATAAGCCATCACCAGCAGCAGGGGGGGGAAAGGAGGAAAACCTTTCATGGTGACAAGCAAGGTAGGCTAATTCCAGCAGTTAGTCCAACAGACTCCAAGGAGAGACTGCTGAATTGGAATTAATTTGCAAACTGGATACAATTAACTTAGGCTTGAATAGAGACTGGGAATGGATGAGTCATTACACAAAGTAAAACTATTTCCCCATGGTATTTCTCCCTCCCACCCCACCCCCCACTGTTCCTCTGATATTCTTGTTAACTGCTGGAATTAGCCTACCTTGCTTGTCACCATGAAAGGTTTTCCTCCTTTCCCCCCCCTGCTGCTGGTGATGGCTTATCTTAAGTGATCACTCTCCTTACAGTGTGTATGATAAACCCATTGTTTCATGTTCTCTGTGTGTGTGTATATAAATCTCTCCTCTGTTTTTTCCACCAAATGCATCCGATGAAGTGAGCTGTAGCTCACGAAAGCTTATGCTCTAATAAATTTGTTAGTCTCTAAAGTACTCCTTTTCTTTGTACCAGATTGCATCAGTACAGGGGAAGAAGGCACAGCAGCTTCTAATATCTCAAAAACACCAGGTCGCTGTATTAAGCCTTGCCCATAGTTATCTTTTGGGGGGGGGGGCATTTGAGGGTAGAAAAGACCCTGGCATGGTCCTAAAACGGTTCTTCTGGCCTGGGGTGCACGAAGAAGTGCGGAGATACTGCATCTCCTGCCCAGAGTGTCAGCTGCACAGTCCCCGTCCCCACTTGAGGGCACCTTTGGTACCCCTAACCATCATAGAGGTCCCATTTGAGTGACTAGCCATGGACTTAGTGGAACCCCTGAAGAAGACTACCCAGGGCCACCAATGTATACTTGTCGTTCTGGACTATGCTACACGGTATCCAGAAGACGACCCCTTGCGGAACACAGCCTCTAAAACAATAGCCAAAGAGCTAGTGGGGATCTTTGCCAAAGTGGGGCTACCAAAGGAGATACTGACGGACCAAGGAACCCCATTTATGTCAAAACTAAAGAGGGGCCTATGTGACCTACTCCACATACATACCCTGAGGACTTAGGTCTGTCATCCACAGGCCGATGGGCTGGTAGAAAGGTTCAACCAAACCCTGAAGGCTATGATAAGGAAGGTGGTAAGTCAAGATGAGAAGGATTGGGACACCCTACTATGACACCTTATGTTTGCCATCCAGGAGATACCTCAGGCCTCAACTGGGTTTTCTCCCTTTGAGCTATTATATGGGCGCCACCCCCACGGCATCTTGGACATAGCCAAGGAAATTTGGGAGGAGGAGCCCAATGAAGGGAAGAATGTAATTGAGCATGTGTTACAAATGAGGGGCCAGATAGCACGGGTCATTCCCATTGTGTGGGAACACCTAGAGAAGGTACAAGAGGCCCAAAGAGCTCAGTACAGTTGTCAAGCCAAAGTTTGGCAGTTCCAGCCCGGAGACCGAGTAATGGCATTGGTACCCACAACAGAGAGTAAACTTTTGGCCCAGTGGCAAGAACCCTACGAAATAGTTGAACCCATAGGGGAGGTAAATTACAAGGTGCGACAACCGGAACATCAGAAACAAGAGCAAATATATCATGGCAACCTTCTGAAACCCTGGCATGCACAAGAAGCATGTGCAGCTGTCCAGAAAGACCTACCCCAGGCAAACAAACCTTCCAAACAGGTGAGGGTGTCTCCCAATTTAATGCTAGACCAGAAGAATGAGGTGTCTGTGATGATCTTCCAGAATTAAGATGTGTTCTTGACAAAACTGAGTCGAATAACCGAGACACATCACCACCAGGGGCCAGAGTAACAATGAGGCCTTACTGGGTGCCAGCAGCCAAAAAGGAGGAAATAAAAGCAGAAGTAAAAAAAATCCTGGAGTTGGGGATCATTGAAGAATCTCACAGTCAGTAGTCCAGCCCAGTCGTGTTAGTGCCCAAACCTGATGACCACAAGGTTTTGCAATGACTTCCGGCGACTAAACGAGGTATCCCAGTTGGATGCATACCCCATACGTTGCATAGATGAACTAGTGGTCCATCTGGGCAATGCCCGGTACTTGACTACCCTAGACTTGACAAAGGGGTACTGGCAGATTCCCGTTGCCAAAGAGGCAAAGGAAAAGACTGTGTTCTCTACACGAGGGTCTTTTCCAATATACTGTCCTCCCTTTTGGACTACAGGGGCCCCAGCTACCTTCCAGTGCCTCATGGACAAGCTATTACGCCCTCATAATCATTATGCTGCTGCCTACCTGGACAATGTGGTCATTCATACCCCAGACTGAGAAACCCACCTAGAGAAGATGGAGGCAGTCCTCGATATCTTCAGGCAAGCTGGCCTTACAGCAAACCCTGACAAGTGCGCCAGAGGGTTTACAGAGGCCAAATATCTTGGCTACATTTTGGGAAAAGGTCTGGTAAAATCCCAACTGAATAAGTTAGAGGCCATCCAAAATTGGCCCCATCCAAGTTGCAAGAAACAAGTCTGGGCATTCCTAGGTGTGGTGGGGTACTACCGACGATTTATCCCCCACTCTGCCACAAGGGCAAGCCCTCTGACAGACCTAGTGAAGGCCCATGGATCTGATCTGGTGAGATGGTCTGACGCAGCAGAGAGAACATTCACAGACTTACCGACTGCCCTCTGAAGTAACCCCATACTAATAGCCCAGATTTCACCAGGGAATTTATCCTGCAGACAGATGCATCAGAAGTAGGGTTGGGGGCCATCCTATCACAGATGGTCAGGGAGGAGGAACACTCAATTCTCTACCTCCATAGGAAACTCCTTCCGAGGGAACAAAAATATTCAATGGTGGAGAGAGAGTGCCTCATCGTAAAATGGGCCATGGAAACATTATGCTACTACCTGCTTGGGCGCAGATTTGTCCTCGTGACCCACCATGCCCCTCTTCAATGGATGCAATGGAACAAGGAGAAGAACGCATGGGTGACCAGGTGGTTCTTATCCCTCCAAACTTTCCAGTTCTGTGTGAAACACAGATCAGGGAGCCATCACAGCAATGCCGATAGCTTGTCATGTGTGCACTGTCTGGTGTCCCAAGCTGCCCAGCCCCTTGGTGTTGAGCAGGCGGGAGGGATATGTGACAGACCCAGACCAGTGGGGTACAGGAGTCTGGTAGAAGGCAAATATACCGGCCACTGAATGAATAGTTTTCTGTTCCCTGAGTGACCAGAGCAGAGGCTGCCCTAGGGCAATCAGGAACCTGCTAAAACCAATTAAGACAGGCAAGCAAATTAAGACACCTGGAGCCAAGTAAGAACCTACTAGAATCAATTATGGCAGGCAGGCTAATCAGGACATCTGGTTTAAAAACGGGGGGAGGGCACAAGGAGCAGGGAGTGAGAAGGCGTGCTGCTGGAGGACTGAGGAGTACAAGCGTGATCAGCTTCAGGAGGAAGATCCTGCAGTGAGGATAAAGAAGGTGCTGGGGGAAGGCCATGGGGAGGTAGCCCAGGGAGTTGTAGCTGTCATGCAGCTGATACAGGGGACATTGTAAACAGCTGCTTTCCACAGGGCCCTGGGCTGGAACCCAGTGTAGAGGGCGGGCTCGGGTTCCCCCATACCCCAACTCCTGATTGGATACAGGAGGAGTTGACCTGGTCTGTGAGAAACACCAGAAGGGAAGGTCTAATTTGGAAAGGGCTTTGGCCTGTCCCTGACCCTCTAGGTAAGACACAAAGACTGCAAGGATTGTTCTCCGTTTCCCCCATGCTGGCCAGTGATGAGATTAGCTGAGTGAACGGCAGGTTCAAGCCTCTAGCAGAAGTAGACAAATTGAGGGCTGCCGTGAACCTCTGAGGCAAGTAAATCCGCCAAAAAGCGCAGGACCCACCAAGGCAGAGGAGTTATATATATTTGTCACAATATATATAACTTTGGAATTACAACAGGCAGCTCAAAGAAGGGATGAAGGAGAGGGATGACCATCGTAAAAGGAAGAAGAAGAGAGAGAATAAGGCAGTATAGAAGTCTGAGATCTTCACTTGTCTTTTGTACTTTCTTAATTTTTTCCTACATATGAATTGTTTTTATGTTCCAGGAAAATTTCCCAAATATTGTAAAACTTTCTCAATTGATCATTTATTCAATTTGTTGGTTCCTTTTAAAATCCTGCCTCTTTGGTACTGTATATAGGTCCTATTCTCCCATATGTTGGAGTAATCTAGGTAGAGGAGTTATATCAGTTTATTGAATTTTTATGCATTCTTCCATCATGGAGGCAGGTTTACTCCTTGTGGAAGTGGTAGGTGGTTCTAGTCCCCCAAAACTACTGGCTTCCCAAAATATACTTCAAGCTGTGGCTTCCATGTGAATGTCCCTTACCTTTGTACTGTAGCTTCCTTGATCCATGGTAGTTATAGGCATTTATGCGTACTGAGCTACCCTTAGGTTCCATTTAATTCTTCTCATGACTTTTTGTCTGTTTTATCTAATCAGACTTAGGCATTTACACTGCAGTCATCACCATGGTATATGAGTATCTGTGAAAGAGATGTAGTATATAAAAACAAACAAAAACAGGATTTTGTGAAAATTAAAAATAAAAGTTGCATTGGTGCTTTTCCACATATGAGCATAATAAATAATGGCTTTTTTATCTGTGAAAGTTGTTTCGCGCACAACAGATTTATTTCCCACTGTTGAAACGGCTTCCATTATTTACATTAAGGCAATTTAAACTTATTTTATATGTACTTTCTAATCCCCAGTCTGAGAAAATTACAGACCCTTTTAGTTTAATTTAATAGTGTTATACAGTCATGGCAGTAGAGAACCACAATTGAAGGAACTGAATCAAAAGGATAAGGCTGTAGAAAAATAAAATTAGGAACACCAGTACAGATATCCTTTGAAGGTGAGCAGTAAATATTTTTTTAGTGGGCTATCTTTTTTATTCTTTGATGTATAAAGAGTTATTAGTTAGTTTTACTTTTAAAATATCATACATGTCAAATCTAATCATCTGTTTTTGCTGTAGGATATCTGTGGGGGGTCTCCGAGCATCTGTACTTTTAACTGAAAGGTTAGGGGTTCTAAATCTTTAATAAAACGTCCTTTCTACAGAATGTTCATTAGTCACTGGCACTACATAGGTAATAAGAAAACATATTTGAAATAATCTCACTGAAAATCTGTTTCCCTCTCAGTTGCTCATCCTTCTGTTCTTGATTCTTGTGATTTCACAAGTTCTTTAGTGAATTTCTGATGGAGGAGAGGTGTACCATTTGTTCTTTTATGACAAGAATGTTCAGGCTGCCTTTATGCATCAGAAAGAAGCTAAAACACACACACACCATTTTTCCCCTTTGAAGATCACTTTTAAAGCCTTTAGCTATGAACTCTGATAAGACTGGCTGTAAGTGGTGCCCATACAGCTACTCTCCACACTTGGCTAAGGGGTCACATACTTTCTTAAATCTTTGATGTACCATTTTCTTCATTATTCCAGTAATAAAAGCCAAATCATCCTTTTTCGATAAAATTAAAAATGTATCTCTTGGAACTTATTTTCTGTTATTTTCTCGTTGTATTTCCATCCATTAAAAACTTGCTGTGCATCCCTATGCTGCTAGGCTCTGACTAAACAGGTGTGAAGAAGCCCGCAATGAAACAGCTACTCTGCTCAGCACCTGCACAGAGAGGCTTCTGGATATGTGCACAGTGGTCTTCAATGCAAATAATATTCTATGCCTACACTGGAGAGAGGGAAATGTGCAGGGGAGGAGGGGAGGTAGGGCAGAGGCAGAGGTAGAGGTAGAGATGGGTGTGATCAAGAAGTAATGGCTTCAGTATAATCCTATGCATGCAGAAGATTGGCCAGATCCTTGGCTATGTAAATGAAATCAGTGGATCTATGCCAAATTACTCCAGGTTAGAACCTGTCTCATGTTTGTTGCATATTTCAGTATGCTCCTGTTGCCACTCTGAAGTATTGCTTTTTGGGCAGAGTGGAAGAACTGATCTTAGGTGAGAGTGAGCACAGAGGATCTCATAAGGAACAGCTGCAGACATAGAATGCTTTTGATATTTTCTATCAACATTATGTCTTACATGACTTATTACATAGGCTAAACACAGTTTTCTCACTGAACTATAATGCTACAAATAACCAAGCACCATATTCAGCAGCCCTATAAGTGGCTCAAGGGATACTCTCTCTCATATCTCATCCATACTCTTGTGGGATCAGGCCTTGTTACTCAGGCAAAATTCTCACTGAAATCAGTGGAAATGTTAGTATGAATATAAAGTGCTGCATGGGGCTCTTAGATTTACACTTTTCAAAATTTTCACATGGAATAGACAATTTTTTTAACATTTCCTGAGATGTGTGTGACATAAAACATCAATACAAAGAAAAGGAGTGTCAACTTATTGAGATAACGTGTAGACAGAACTGTTTTACATAATATTCGGCCACTGGGTATTATTTCATTTTTAGCCTGTGCATCATTGGGGAACATTAGTACCAAAGTTGTATGTTGAATTCTCAAGGTCTATTCAGATCACCTGGGCATTCTTTGACGTGATTATCTTTTCTGAGACCTTTGCAGCCTCTTAACGAAGATGAAAACAGACACCTGTCTCTCTGTGAAGTTGTTTGAAGTGAGCAATAGTCTAAGAAAGTATTCTAATTGAAAGGTTTCTTATACCTATTGAGTGCTGGAGGACATTCGTTTCTTGATGATGTATTATATCGAGGATGGTTGCGTGGATATAAACTGACAGTTGCTGCTGTGGGAATTGTATACCTGCCATCGCCACCCTGGTGACCAGCATATTAATTCTGCAGCGTAACTGATCTATAATTATTCAGAGAAAATGCACCCTTAATTTCCTTCAGAATTAACATATTTTCCACATGCCAGGATGTGCTAGGTATTTTTTTCAACAGTTTTGTATTTTACCTTTATTAAAAACTAATTAAAAAGAGAGAGAGAGAAGCAAAAACATAATGTCTCAGCTATTAAAGAATATTGCATCACTGAGATTTCTATAGCACTATATTAAAAATGGATTTTCCAGTTTTAGCAAAATTGCAGTACTCTACTACTAGATAAATACATATAGAAAACAATTAAATACTCTATGCAAATATGGTTTCCTAACATCCCTACACACTTATTTTTTTTTACTAAAACTGCTAAATATAGTAGACCTAGTTAGGCTGTGCAAGATTTATCTGAATTTAGTCTTGACATCTAAAAGATTGCAGTTGTTGTTAACCTTATAGCATGTTAAATGGAGTTATTAATGTGATGGTTTGTAACCCCAATGGAAACAGAGTTTGCAAACTAGAACAGAATAGATAAAGCTGGCAGTACATCTGAACTTCCGATCTTAATTTATTGCGAGTGTAAATATATGGTGGGGAGATAAGATGTAGCTAAATACCCAATATAAAATTCAGAAAATCTGTGAAATCTGTGTTTAGGTCCTATGAAAATGGCAAAGCACTCTGGTAATAGTTTTGATACAAGGAACTCATACAGCTCCTAGTGGAGCTATGCAGTAATTTTCATGGCTTTATAGTCACAGCAAAATCATAGTATAATCTGTCAGTGCTGGAAGGAGACCTGTTAAACACTTAGCCTTGGTGAACACTAAATATATCCCTATATAAATAAATACATTTATAGCCAGATTAGGTACTTATTTCAGAGGACTTCATTGTATATATGTATTGATGTAAATAGGTGCACAGCTGATTTATTATAGGTTTCTTTATGTTATGGATGTGATTTTTGAAAAATGTTGAAATGTTGCAATGTGGAATATTTATTAATTTAACAAAGAGGATCTTTTAAAAGTATTAACTGAAAACTTTACAGCAATGATATGGCATTTACTAAAACTGGACACCAAATTTGTTACTGTTATTTTGCTTATATACCCGTTTTATTTTTATTACTCCACCTGTAATTTGTGGCATTTGGGGTAAGTTTGTTGTCTGTAGCGTGTATCTGTGTTTGGTATGCTTGCTGCTTGACTGAAATATTTTGTTTATTTTGTTTGCTTACCTGGGGCAGCTCCCAGGAAGCATCCAGCAGGTCCCTCTGGCTCCTAGGGGTAGGGGAGTGTAGCTGGGGGGGAGCAGGGGGAGTGGCCACTCCCCCACTGATCACATCAAAAGTGGCGCCTTAGGCGCCGACTCTGTGGGTGCTCTGGGGCTGGAGCACTCACGGGGAAAATTGGTGGGTGCAGAGCACCCACCGGCAGCTCCCCGTCCCGCAGCTGGCCCCAGCTCACTTCCCCTCTGCCTCCTCCCCTGAACGTGCCGCCCCGCTCTGCTTCTCCGCGCCCCCCTCCATCCGCTGACTTCCCGCAAATCAACTGTTCGGCGGGAAGCCGGGGAGGGCTGAGAAGCAAGCTGCAGCTTCCTGCTCAGGCCGAGGGTGGCAGAGGTGAGCTGGGGCAGGGAGAGGTTCCCCTGTGGCCCCCCCGGGTTATCTGCTGCTGCGCGGGTAGCCCTCCTCGCCCCCCCCCCCCCAGCTCACCTCTGCCTCCCTGGGCCTGAGCGGGAAGCTGCCGATTGCTTCTCAGCCTGCCCTGGCTTCCCGTGCGAACAGCTGATTCGCGGGAAGCCTGGGGGGGCGGAGAAGCAGAGCAGGGCAGCGCGTTCAGAGGAGGAGGCAGAGGCGAAGCAGAGGTGAGCCGGGGCCGGGGCCCAGTCAGGGGTTCTAAAAGGGCTTCTATATTTAACAACTGGTTTAACGAACTGGTGCGAACTGGCTCCAGCTCACCACTGCCATCAACCCTTAGGGGGTTGGGGCTACTCAGGGAGACAATGGCTTTAAAAAGCCCTTCCCTGAGGCCTGGTCTACAGTACACGGTTATTTCGGAATTAGCCGAGTTACCTGGAAATAAAACTGATTCCATCCACACAACCAAACCAGTTTTTTCGATTTAAAGGGCTCTTTACTTCAATTTCTGTACTACACCTCGGTAAGTGGAGTAGCACTAAAATCAAGATCACAGTTCCAGGTTACAGGTACTGTGGATGCAATTCAGCGATATTGGCCTCTGGGAGCTATTTCAGAATGCCCCCTTGTGACCGCTCTGGACAACACTATGAACTCCGATGCACTAGCCAGGTAGGCAGTAAAAACCCTGGGGGAACTTTTGAATTTCCTGTTTGGTCACCATCAGCACAGGTGACCATCAGCACAGTCCACCATCAGAAGTGACCATGCAGAGTCCACCATCTCAAGAGACCATCAGTCCCGGATTCACAGATGAGATCCAGCATGATCCAAATGGGAGGTACTGGATCTCATAGCATGTTGGGGTGACTAATCTGTTTTGGCAGAACTACATTCCAAAAAAAGAAACGCAAGTACGTACGCTAAAGTCTCCAGGGTCATGAAGGAAAGAGACTACTCCAGGGACACAGAACAGTGTCGTACAAAAATCAAGGAGCTCAGGCAAGCATACCAAAAAGCCAGGGAGGCGAACGGGTGCTCTGGGTCACAGCCTCAGACATGCCGCTTCTATCGTGAGCTGCATGCAATTATGGGGGGTGACGACACCACTACCCCACCACTGTATGTGGACACCTGCAAGGGGGGAGTAGCATGGAGTCAGGAGGATGAGTTTTTGGAGGACAAAGAGGAGGAGGAGGACAGTGCACAGATGGCAAGTGGGGAATCTGTTTCCCTCCCTAGCCAGGAACTATTCTTAATGCTGGAGTCAATAGCCTCCTCCCCCCGGCATGCTCCCAAACCATGACCCTGGAGAAGGCACTTTTGGTGAGTGAGAGCTTGATCGGAGTCACGCAATGGGGGTGGGGGGCAACCCAGCCACACTGGGCTGTTCACGTTTAGTTTAAAGGGCTCATCCCTGCTCAGAGCCTCATCAGAACCCCGCGGTGGGTGGTTGTGTGTGGGGGGGAGGGTGTTGTGTGAAGCGATCATCACAGAGAGCCTGCAAGCTGAATTCTGTTGCCTGGCCGCATGTGATGGCTTACTCACACCAAAGTGGCTGGCACTTCAGTATAAGAGGCAAAATGAGACCTTGTACAGAAAGAACATGTGCTGTGTACTATGAATTGCCTGTTTAACTGAGAAACAATGTCCCCTTTGTTCTCTAAAATGTATCTTTTAAAATACTACCCTCCGTTTTTCTCCTCCTGCAGCAGGTGCAAATATTTCAATGCAGCCCCTATCTACTCCGTCCCAGAGGCTGGTCCAGATTAGGAGGTGGAAAAAACGAACTCAGGACGACATGTTTGCCAAGCTCATGCAGTCCTCCCGCACTGATAGGGCCCAGTTGAATGCATGGAGGCAAACAGCTGTGGAGTCACATAAAGCGTTACATGAATATGAAGAGAGGAGGGACGTGGGTGATGAGAGCAGGCAAAATGCTATGGTCAAGCTCCTGGGGGAGCAAACTGACATGCTCTGCTGAATGGTGGATCAAATGCGGAAAAGGCAGCAAGATCACAGGCTGCCGCTGCAGCCCCTGAATAACCGCCCTCCCTCCTCCCCAAGTTCCATAGCCTCCTCACCCAGACGCCCAAGAACACTGGGGGATGGGGAGGCTACGGAGACCCACACAGTCAACCCCAGAGGATTGCACAAGCAGCAGAAAGCTGGCATATCCTAAATTTTCATTTGGTTTCTAGACTTGTCCTTGTCCTTCCCTCCTCCTCCACCCCCCTAACCCAATACCCCCCATCCCCTGTCTAGCTTCTGATTTCTGTCAATGTTTTGTGCAACAAATAATAAAGAATGTTTTTTAAAAATTGTGTGTTTATTTCCTTTCATATATATGGGGGGGGCAGGTAACTTAAAGAGAAACAAACACAACTCTCACACCATACCCTGGCCAGTCATGAAACTGGCTTTCAAAG
Source organism: Dermochelys coriacea (assembly GCF_009764565.3). Classification (NCBI taxonomy): domain Eukaryota; kingdom Metazoa; phylum Chordata; order Testudines; family Dermochelyidae; genus Dermochelys; species Dermochelys coriacea. Next base: position 69,178,172 of record NC_050072.1, on the reverse strand, counting down.
CTTCTTTTATGTGCAGCACACCCTGTTGCACTCTTCTAATCACTCTGTTGTTTGGCTGTGTGAAACTGGCCACCAGGTGAGTTGCCTCAACCTCCCACCATAAATGTCTCCCCCTTACTCTGTGTGTGTGAAGCACACAACAAGCAGCAATTGGAATATTGGTTGTACTGAGATCTAACCGAGTCAGTAAACTGCGCCAGCGAGCTTTTAAACATCCAAACGCACATTCTACCACCATTCTGCACTTGCTCAGCCTATAGTTGAACTGCTCCTTACTACTGTCCAGGGTGCCTGTGTACAGCTTCGTGAGCCATGGCATTAAGGGGTAGGCTGGGTTCCCAAGGATAACTATAGGCATTTCAACATCCCCAACAGTAATTTTCTGGTCTGGGAAGTAAGTTCCTTCCTGCAGCTGTTCAAACAGACCAGCGTTCCTGAAGATGTGAGTGTCATGCATTTTTCCCGGCCATCCCACGTTGTTGGTGAAACGTCCCTTGTGATCCACCAGTGCTTGCAGCACCATGGAAAAATACCCCTTGCGGTTTATGTACTGGCTGCCCCGGTGTTCTGGGGCCAAGATAGGGATATGCGTTCCGTCTATTGCCCCGCCACAGATAGGGAACCCCAGCACATTAAAACCATCCACAATGGTCTGCACATTTCCCAAAGTCACTACCCTTGATAGCAGCTGGTCAATGATTGTATTGGTTACTTGCAGCACAGCAGCCCCCACAGTTGATTTCTCCACTGCAAACTGATTCCCAACTGACTGGTAGCTGTCGGGCATTGCAAGTTTCCACAGGGCTATGGCCACTTGCTTCTCAACTGTGAGGGCTCTTCTCATTTTGGTGCCTTTGCGCTTAAGAGCAGGGGACAGCAAGTCACAATGTTCCATGAAAGTGGCCCTACGCATACGAAAGTTTCTCAGCCACTGGGAATCATCCCATACCTGCAACACTTTGCGGTCCCACCAGTCTGTGCTTGTTTCCCGGGCCTAGAATCAGTGTTCCACGGCATGAATCTGGACCAACAGCACCATAATCTCCCAATCTCCACATGCTGTGCCGTCTGTGTCCATGTCTCCATCAGTATAGTAATTGCACTGTCGTCACTTCCTCGCCAGGTTTTGCAGGTACTGCACATACCGCTGGATAATGCGTGAGGTATTTACAATGGTCAAAACTGCAGCAGAGATCTGATCGGGCTCCATGGCGCCTGCACAGGTAATCCTGGAAAAAGGGCGCGAAACGTAGCAGAGCAGAGTGGCATCAGAAGCTGTGCTGTTTGGTTCACGGTAGCCAAACGACCACGGAAAATGGTTGTCTTCTATGGCTTTCATGGAGATGGAAGACCAGGACAGACAACTTGGAGAAGCTCGGAAGTGTGGCAATAGCAGGAGAGCAGAGTTGGCGGCGGAAGCTGTGCTGCTCGGTTCACAATGATGGAGCAGAGTTGGCAGCGGAAGCGTTTGATGAGGAAGAGAAAGAGTAGATAGTAGAGATTACATAGGAAGATGAGAGGAAATGAGAGGTGGATTTATAGTAGCAGGAGAGCAGCAGTGCACCGTCTGCTGAAAGCAGTATGGAATCTGCACTCCAAAAAGGCGTGAAACGATTGTCTGCCGTAGCTTTCTGATGACACACACTCAGAAACACCCGCAAGAATATTTTTGCCCCATCATGCACTTAACCCAGAATTTGAATGGGCGGCGGGGACTGCAGGAAGTGTGGGATAGCTACCCACAGTGCACCGCTCCAACATTTGATGCTAGCCTTGGTACTGTGGACACAATCCGCCGAATTCATGCTTGTTAGTGGGGACACAGAAGACTGAATGTATAAAATAGCTTCCAAAAATTTGAATAGAATAATTTTGAAATAATTTCGTACTGTAGATGTACCCTAAGTGACCAGAAGAGCTAGGGAATGGGAGCAGTTAACAGGGGAGTTTGACAAGGGAATTTAGAGGGGGAGTGTGAACAGGGACTAGAATCCAACATTCTTTAAACTTAAAAGCCAAAAACACCCTCTTGATATAAACAAAACAACAAAGGAACCGGCTGCAGGAGTAAAAAGCGAATGCAGGCAGAAGTCCAGCAACAGAGTAGTGGGGGCTATCCAGTTTATTACACCCAATACAGCATGTATGATTACCTGTCCTATGTGCAGGTGGCGTATGTATGCATGGATGCAAGGAGCTCCTGGCCCTCAGAGATCATATACAGGCTTTGGAGACCAGAGTGGCTGAACTGGAGGAAATGAGGAGACAGAGAGGTACATAGATGAGACTTTCCAGGACACAGTAGAATGGTTCCACCCCCGGTCTGACAGTCCCTGTGCTGTTGAGCAGGATGAAAGTCCCAGGGAAGGAGAGCATCTAACTGGAGCAGAGGGCAACAATCCTATAGTTGGGACCCTCCTTCTGAGGATACCTCTCCGGGGGAGGAAACTCCAGCTATTAGAAAGAGACAGGTATTAGTAATGGGCGATTCGATCATTGGAAACATAGATAGCTAGATTTGCAATGATCGGGAGAAAACCGCATGGTGACTTGCCTGCCTGGTGTGAAGGTTGTGGATCTCTCAAGACATCTAGATCGACTTATGTGTAATGCTGGGGAGGAACCGGTGGTCATGGTACATATAGGTACCAATGACATAGGGAAGGATAGGAGAGAGGTCCTGGAGGCCAAATTTAGGCTGCTAGGTAAGAGATTGAAGTCCAGGACCTCCATGGTAGCATTCTCTGAGATGCTCCCAGTTCCATGCGCAGGGCCAGTTAGACAGGCAGAACTGCAGAGTCTCAATGCGTGGATGAGACGATGGTGTAGGGAGGAGGGGTTTAGATTTATTAGGAACTGGGGAAACTTTGGGGAAAGAAGGAGGCTATACAGGAAGGATGGGCTCCACCTAAACCAAAATAGAATCAAATTGCTGGTACTTAACATTAAAAAGGTTGTAGAGCAGTTTTTAAACTAAGGGCTGGGGGAAAGCCAACAAGTGCGGAGGAGCACATGGTTCAGACATTCCTTAGGGGAGGATCTATTAATAGAGAATCTCTATGTCCTAGTGAGGACGAAAGGATGGAAAATGATAAAATACAGGCAGGGTCTGATCAGAAACCATCAAATAAAAAAGAGTCCCATTCAGTTACATCATGTAATGGCAGACAGCTAAAAGGAGACAAGTTTTTAAAGTGCTTATATACCAATGCTAGAAGTCTAAATAATAAAATGGGTGAACTAAAGTGCCTTATTTTAAATGAGGAAATTGATATAATGGACATCACAGAAACTTGGTGGAATGAGGATAATCAATGAGATACAGTAATACCAGGGTACAAAATATATCGGAAGGACAGAACAGGTCGTGCTGGTGGGGGAGTGGCTTTATATTTGAAAGAAAGCATAAAATCAAATGAAGTAAAAATTGTAAATGAATCAAACTGTACCATAGAATCTCCATGGATAGAAATTCCATGCTCTAATAATAAGAATATAATGGTAGGGATATATTACTGACCACCAGACCAGGATGGTGATAGTGGCTGTGAAATGCTCAGGGAAATTAGAGAGGCTATTAAAATAAAAAAAATCAATAATAATAATAATGGGGATGTCAGTTATCCCCGTATTGACTGGGTACATGTCCCCTCAGGACAGGATGCAGAGATAAAGTTTCTTGACACCTTAAATGACTGCTTCTTGGAGCAGATCCTGGAACCCACCAGAGGAGAGGCAATTCTTGATTTAGTCCTAAGTGGAACACAGTATCTGGTCCAAGAGGTGAATATAGCTGGACTGCTTGGTAATAGTGAACATAATATAATTAAATTCAATATCCCTGTGGCAGAAAAAACACCACAGCGGCTCAAAACAAGCATTTAATTTCAGAAAGGGGAACTACACAAAAATGAGGAGGTTAGTTAAACAGAAATTAAAGGGTACAGTGCCAAAAGTGAAATCTCTGCAAGCTGCATGGAAACTTTTTAATGACACTATAATAGAGGTTCAACTTAAATGTATACCCCAAATTAAAAAACATAGGAAGAGAACCAAAAAAAAAGCCACCATGGCTAAACAACAAAGTAAAAGAAGCAGAGAGAGGCAAAAAGGCATCCTTTAAATAGTGGAAATTAAATCCTAGTGAGGAAAATAGAAAGGAAGATAAACACTGGCAAATGAAATGTAAAAAATATAATTAGGAAGGCCAGAAAAGAATTTGAGGAACAGTTAGCCAAAGACTCAAAAAGTAATAGCAATTTTTTTTAAAGTATATGAGAAGCAGGAAGCCTCCTAAACAACCAGTGGGGCCACTGGACAATCGACGTGCTAAAGGAGCACTCAAGAACGATAAGGCCATTAGAGAAACTAAATGAATTCCTTGCATCGGTCTTCACGGCTGAGGATGTGAGGAAGATTCCCAAACCTGAGCCATTCTTTTTAGGTGACAGATCTAAGGAATGGTCCCAAATTGAGGTATCATTGGAGAAGGTTTTGGAACAAATTGATAAATTAAACAGCAATAAGTCACCAGGACCAGATGGTATTCACCCAAGAGTTCTGAAGGAACTCAAATGTCAAATTGCCGATCTACTAACTTTATTCTGTAACCTATCATTTAAATCAGCTTCTGTACCAGATGACTGGAGGATAGCTAATGTGACACCAACTTTTAAAATCTGCTCCAGAGGTGATCCCAGCAATTACAGGCCTGTAAGCCTGATTTCAGTACCAGACAAATTGGTTGAAACTATAATAAAGAACAATATTGTCAGACATATAGGTTAACATAATTTGTTGAGGAAGAATCAACATGGCTTTTGTTAAGGGAAATCATGCCTCACCAATCTACTAGAATTCTTTTAGAGGCCAACAAACTTGTGGACATGGGTGATCTAGTAGTGGATATAGGATACTTTTTCAGAGAGCCTTTGACAAAGTCCCTCACCAAAGGCTCTTAAGCAAAATAAGCTGTCATGGGATGTAAGGGAAGGTGCTCTCATGAATCAGTAACTGGTTAAAAGATGGGAAATAAAGGATAGGAATAAATGATCAGTTTTCAGAATGGAGAGAGGTAAATAGTGCTGTCCCCCAGGGGTCTGTTCTGGGGCCAGTCCTATTCAACATATCCATAAATGATCTGGAAAAAGGGGTAAACAGTGAGGTGGCAAAATTTGCATATGATACAAAATTACTAAAGATAGTTAAGACCCAGGCAGACTGCGAATAGGTACAAAAGGATCTTTCAAAACTGAGTGACTGGGCAAGAAAATGGCAGATGAAATTTAATGTTGATAAATCTAAAGTAATATGTAATGCACATTGGAAAGCATAATCCCAACTATACATATAAAATGATGGGGTCTAAATTAGCTGTTACCGCTCAAGAAAGAGATCTTGGAGTCATTGTGGATAGTTATCTGAAAACCTCCAATGTGCAGCAGCAGTCAAAAAAGCGAACAGAATGCTAGGAATAATTAAGAAGGGGATAGAAAATTGGACAGAAAATATCATGTTGCCTCTATGTAAATCCATGATATGCCTACATCTTGAATACTGTGTGCAGATGTGGTTGTCCCATCTCAAAAAAGATATATTGGAATTGGAAAAGCTTCAGAAAAGGGCAACAAAAATTATTAGGGGTATGGAACAGCTTCCGTATGAGGAGAGATTAATAAGACTGGGACTTTTCAGCTTGGAAAAGAGACGGCTACGGGAAGGTATGATTGAGGTCTATAAAATCATGACTGGTGTAGAGAAAGTAGATAAGGAAGAGTAATTTACTCCTTCTCACAACACAATAACTAGAGGTCATGAAATGAAATTAACAGGCAGCAGGTTTAAAACAAATAAAAGGAAGTATTTCTTCACACAACATACAGTTAACCTGTGGAACTCCTTGCCAGAGGATGTTGTGAAGGCCAAGACCATAACAGGGTTCAGAAAAGAACTAAATAAATTCATGGAGGATAGGTCCATCAATGGCTATAAGATGGGCAGGAATGATGTCCCTAGCCTCTGTTTGCCAGAAGCTGGGAATGAGCGACAGGGATGGATCACTTGATCTGTTCTGTTCATTCCCTCTGGGGCACCTGGCACTGGCCACTGTCGGAAGGCAGGATACTGGGCTAGATGGACCTTTGGTATGTTCTTATGTTCATTGAAACACTGAAGATAAGATAAGTAAAGCACAGCACACCTTGATCTGGTTCTTTTTTTTTTCTTGAGAGGATCCTGAATATAGTTGGTCATTACTCTTCTGTCCTGAGAACTCTTTCATGTAGGGTGTCACAAGGCTCTGTTCTTCCATCCCTCCAGCTCAATGTGTATATGCATTCCCTAGGGATGAGTCATTTTGGGTTGCAATGGAACCTGCATCTTCTTTTCATGAATCTCTATGGAGCAGTTTCTCTACTTTTCTGGTGTCTAGCCAAGATTGGGGCCTGGAAGGGTATGTCTACACTGCATTGTAAATCCAGGTCTGTGGAACCTGGGCTTATGGACTCAGTGGGTGCATCTCTACTGGAATAAAAGATTTGCAGCACAGCCAGGGCTGGTCTAGGACATCTGACTCAGGCTCATGGGACTATAGACTTGTAGTGTGCTTTTGGATGTGGCCTTGAGCCCTGACTCTGAGACCCACCCAGGGTCTGAAAGCCTGCACCAAATGTCTACACTGCTATTTTAGCCTCGCTGCCCAAGTCCAAGTTGTTTGATGTGGGCTCTAAGATTCGGTGCTACATTTTTTTTTATTGCAGTGTAATCGTACCCAGTGTTTCCAAGGCTGCATTTGAGCATCCACTCTGCACTGTAATCCTGGACTTACAATTGCTGGACTTGGGTCTCACAGTATGCTAACACATCCATACTGCACTACACAGATCTTCTGTCTTCTGCGGCTTGAGCTGTGTCCAGACTCCAAAATGGCAGAGCTTGGACCTGAGTCACAGTGGGACTTGGCTCTGACCCACTTCCCTCACAGGGTCCTAGGATTTGTGTGTGAATGGAAAGGGAGCTTGGCCATAAACCTGAGCGAGAGCCTGGGATTAGTGTGCATTGTAGACATACGCAAAGAAGGCTCCCTGGTTGATTCTTAGCCCTTACTAGACAAAAGTGAAGCCAGTTGACTTTGAGGAAACATCCAGATGGTGAAAATAGTACATTTTTTCCTCCCTTTGTTAGTAAAGTGCTGAATGTAAGTGTATTGTTGGCTGGATGGCTGCTTTGAATTGATCAAATAGTAGCAAGTAATCAAGAATGATATATTTGGCTAGGAGATTGCAAGCTTTCTTCTTAGTTATGGCACTCGCAATATTAAAGTTCAACTCTAAAAAAAATCCACCCAAAATCTTGTGTGCCATACAAAAATTTGTGTTTGCTACTCAATATATTAAAATTTGACATCTATGTTAATCTACAAAAATCCACTCAAAGTTTAGCGTTTGCTACTAAACCTTTTTAACCTCTCATTGTAAAATCAGTACAAAAATGTTTTGTGGTCTCAATGGTATTTTGCTGTCCTATCTTTTCTCCTCTCTCATTTATTGCAATGGAGTTCTTGCGGGAGGGTGCTCATTCCTGCCTCCCATTTCCCATCAGTTACCCTCCGTTGGTGGCATCTTCATCTCTCCTGTTATCTGTCTGTGGCATAGCACATAGGTTAGTCTCCAGAAGACTGAAATGCTTTTGTCTAACTAAAGTCTTTGGGCTCCGTATAGGTATATCTGGGTGAAAATTAATGGCCTGTGATATACAGTAGGTAAAACTAGATTATCTAATAGTCCCATCTGGTGTTAAATTCTATGAAACTATGAAACCTTTTCTTCATCTGTCAGCTTTAGAGCAGATTAAGGCAATGTGCTGTATTTGGAGCTACATCTGAAGGCCACTCAGACATTCCAGCTAGTACAGATGTGGCTGCCAACTAATTTAATGGTGTTTCATTCAGAGACCGTATAATATGCGCTCCAGAGTATGCTCTAGTTTCCAGCTGGTTTCCAGATGCAGTTCATGATGTTTGTTTTACCTATTGAGCCCTATATGGTTTCATCCTGACATCCTTAGAGACAGCCTCCCTTCTCTTGAACTATTCCAGGAGCTGAGGTCATCTAAGAGGCACTCAAGTTTACAGCGTACAGTTTTAAAAGGCTTTTGGTTTCCAGAATTCCGGAACTCTGGAATTCTCTCTTTCCACTGGTCCAACAGTTAGCATGGGGTCAGGGACAGGTTTATCCTGAATTAGGAACTTTGAGTCTTTCAACTGACATTAAATCAGTTTGATTTATAGTTTCTTTTGTTATGTAATTATTGTTATGTATTATTTTAAAAGGTCCATGCATTGAGAGATTTTGATAAGCGCATTTTATGCATTTGACAAATAAATAAGTTTAGTGTTTTTTGCTTTTTGTAATACAATGATCAGACCTTCCATTTGCTATTTCAGATGAGATAGCAAAATTTGTAATCCGTACACTGCATAAGGACAGCCGACCTTTCCAAAGGCCTAATGTGATAATGCTTTTATGCACATTTTAAATGGATTGTCTGCAAAAAGAAAACACTTTCTGCAAATAAGAGGCTTGATTCTCCACTCCATTGCACTGGGTTTACACAACATAACTCTATTAACTTCGATTTACCAGCGTAAAATTAATGCACTAGAGAGGGAATCAGGTCCAAATGTTTTTATTTTTTTTTCTTAAATAAACATTCCTTTCACCCCAGCCCATATCCAGCAATTACAAAATGGGTGGGATTAACAGAAAAATAAATTAGTTGCTCATTGAAGGATAGACTTGTAAATTTAAAAACAAAGTAAAATAACTTTGCATCATACGCAAAATGGCGAACCCAGCAGTTGCAGACTTACAGAATAACTCTGGGTAAGCTCTAAATTTTCTTGGCACTACTATTTTCTGTACATGTTTTGTCATTATATCACGCTATTGGAATACATGTGAAAATTTGTACCTGGTGTAATTCAGACTACTGCTCCTCTAATTTTCTAGTTGCAACATACCTGTGTAAAAATATACTCCCTGAACTTGGACAGCCTGTACTTGCAATTAAGAATTATGCTTTTCCGTGCTGCACTATTTATTCATCTTTTATCTGTTTTATGCCATAGTAGTTATCATCTTTCATAAATCCAGCTACCATTTTGCTAACTTTTGGTATTATTACTGCTAAGAAAATTAAGAGTATTAATTCTTTGGCTTTCTAGCACTATTTATGTTGACTTCCTAGAAAAAGGAATATTTAATTAAAACAATTTGGTTTACATGCTTTCCTGTATTGTAATTCATATAAACAATTGTTTTGATTGTTACTATTATACATAATATATTTATTTGTAGTATATATAAAATGTATCTTTTCTAAAATGGGGTTCCTTTTCTTCCTCTGAAGGTACTGTAAGGAAAGGATAGTGGGACCTGGAAAAGTAAATGAATTTTTAGAAAAAAGGGACTCTGACTTTGTGATGTACCTATCATCACACTCCAAAACTAAGTTCTTAGCATGTTGCAGGGAAAAGAAGTTAATACAAGGTTTTTATCCGTTAACCTCAGAAAACTTGAAATTATACAAGGTCTTCAATTCTTTCACTCTCTTTTACAAACCAAATTAGAGAGGGTTCACAATTTGTGGATTTGATCAGCTGTGGTTTCCTTCATTAAAAAAAAAATCTGGAGTATCTATATCAGGGGGAGCCTGGAAGGGGTTAATACTCATACCTCTTGATAGGGAACTGTCCCCATAATTCTGGTGAACCTCAAGCTTCCAGCTATCAGTTTTCCTTCCTTCCTGCTGAACTCATAGAGTTGCCAACTTTCTGATTGCAGAAAACTGAACACGCTCCGAGGCCCTGCCCCTGCTAACTCCATCCCCCCTCCCTCTATTGCTCACTCTCCCCCACCCTCCCTCACTTGCTCTTTTTCATTGGGCTGAGGCAGGAGGATGCGGTGAAGGAGGATGTGAGGGCTCTGGCTGGATGTGCAGGCTCTGGAGTGGGGCTGAGGATGAGGGGTTTGTGGTGCACGAGAGGGATCCAGGCTGGGGGGTGGGCCCGAGGGGTGCAGAGTGTGGGAGGGGCTCTGGGCTGATGTAGGGGCTTGGGGTGAGGGCTCTAACTGTGAGTGTGAGTTCTGGGGTGGGGCCAGAAATGAGAGGTTCAGAGTGTGGGAGGGGTCTTTGGGCTGGGGTTGGGGTGCGGGGGGGGTGAGGGCTCTGGCTGCGGATGTGGGCTCTGGAGTAGGGCCTGGGATGAGGGCTTTGTGGTGCAGGAGGGTGCTCTAGGCTGGGGCCAAGGGGTTTGGAGGGTGGGAGGGGGGTCCAGACTGGGGCAGGGGGTTGGGGCGCAGGAGGGAATGAGGGGTGCAGGCTCTGGGCAGTGCTTACCTCAGGTGGCTCCCAGAAGCGGCGGCATGTCCCTGCTCCAGCTCCTAGCCAGAGGTGCGGCCAGATGACTCCACACACTGCCCTGTCCGCAGGTGCTGCCCCCACACCTGCCATTGGCCGCAGTTCCTGGCCAATGGGAGCTGCGGAGCCAGTGCTCAGGGCGAGGGAAGCACACAGAGCCCCAGTGGCTGCCCCTGCACCTAGGAGCTGGAGGGAGAACATGCTTCTGCTTCCGGGAGTGATATGGAGCCAGGGCAGGCAGGGAGTTTGTCTTAGCCGTGCTGTGCTGCCGACCGCACTTTTAATGGCCCGGTCTGTGGTGCTGACTGGAGCCGCCAGGGTCCCTTTTTGACCAGGCGTTTTGGTCAAAAATCAGACACCTAGCAACCCTATGAACTCAGGAGGAAAGCCCCTTTAAACATTAACAAACCAACAGCAGGGAGCCACACTTTCCTGCATCGCCTATTCTCTGCAAGAGAGAAGACCTGACCTTGAGGATGTGTAGAGATTTTCAAAATTTGAAGACAGTTGTACTTTAGAAAGTGCTAAACTGCTTGAATAAAAGCCTGGGGCACACTTGCTTTGTCTTAACTAGAGTTTTAGAATGAAGTAACCAGAGGCACTTAATACCTTCTGTGGGCAGAGCTATACACCCAGTGAGAGAGCGCAGCATGTGATGATGATACTGTCTGTGATATCTGTAGGCAGTAGCAAGGGGTGCCACAGAGATTCCTTTGACTTTAGCAATTTCATGACAGGAGGGGATGTGTAGGATGTGGGGGAGGGATAATGGGGACCAAGAGAATGGGCAGAGATAGGAATCATGGGGGCTTACAGACCCCAGCCCTTGCACTGAGAGCTTTTTTGTCCTTTACCTCCAATTACTCATTAATATCCCCTACCAGAATCATTCTCCTTCCACTTTCCCCCTCAGGCCCTGGCTGGGAATTGCTCCCTTCCCACACCTTGGGCCTTTCTCCTTCCAGGGTGGATATTTGTAGAGGTTGAGCTGAGAAATCCTTCCACCACAAACACTCCCCTCAGGGTTTCTATTTTCCCACACCTCTTGGTCCCTCCCCATCCCCAATTCAAATTCCTCCCCTCCACGTCCCTGCTTCTCCCCTGCCACATCCCCTAAGTCCTTGCTGTTTCCTCCCATCCAAGTTCCAGCTAACCCCACCACCACTGCCCCATCTCTCCATTCCCTGCTGCTTACTACCACCACCACTACTCTTGCCCCCTCCCAACACTCTGCTTCCTCCCCTCTCCCTAGGGCCTCTGCTCCCCTCCTGTAAAAACCCTCCCTGTTATGCTAGCAGTAGCACTGTTCATGAGTTTTAGATTATCCCAGCAGCAGAAAAGGCTGGGGATGGGGGAGCAGAAGTTGGAGAAAATTCCTGAAATTGTTAGATTTTATTCTGGCTTTCCAGTGGTATCACAGGTAGACATCTCATCTGTCAGACACTGTTAGCTAGCAAGTGTCCTGACTGAAGTTTTAGCTAGTAATGGATTTTACAAAGCCGGTGCTATATGGCATTTTTTTTTTTTACAAAAGTGACCAAAAAGTTTAAGTGCAAGGGATAAAGGTTTACAGAAGTAAAGACAGAGATTTGGCACAAGTACTGGTTTGGATGAAAAGGAGTTTGAACTTCTGAAACAATTATTGTCAGTATGATTGAAGACAAAGAGAAAGATAAAGTAAGGCAAAAAGCAATAACAATAAAATGTGGTGGAAGTCCATTTCAGGTTTGGGGACGTATCTTCTGCAATATAATAGGACAGGAGACATGTTCAGAATAAAACCTGTGCTCACAGTTGAGAAAAACAAAGAGGTATTGATCCATTTCAGGGATCGAAATTATTTTTTACACTACATGCGCAAAGGTGTATTCATTGCTGAAAATTATCTGCATTAGTACGGTTGCTATCTGTGAACAATGTTCACTGAAACTTCAGACCAACAGACAGAAAAAAAATAATTACTTCTATAACTTCTTGAAGAAAGTTTGTCTCACATTTTTTTCCTGGCTATTGAAGAAAACTGAAAGTCTGGATTTAAGTTTAAAAGTACTTACTGACCTTTTGTTTTTCATGCCTGGACAGTAGTCTCTGAGAGCACAAGCTTGAGTTAAATATGCACTGTTTTGGTTTTTGATGGCATCTAAATTATATGCAACTTGGAAATAACTTCTCAATATTTTAGTTCTTCTACAAGAAAATTGCCTTCATACATTCACACTCTTGGAATCTTATAACTGTGAGCCTAGACTGGGGTCTTGACACCAGGCCCACTAAGCCATCTGTAATACCAGGCACAACAACCCAGTCCCATTACTTCCCATCCAGAATTCAGAAACTCTGAAGACATGCTAGGAAAGAGTGAATTTATCTGCAGAGATCATATATTTGGAGATTTTCAGTTACTGGTGACACGTTTTTTTTTCTTCCATGGCTCTACTTGGTTCATTCTTGTAGACTAGAGAGCTGGGAACACAGTCCATAACAGCACTCTTCCTCTTGAAGTTCTAAAACTCATGCCCAAATAATATGAGTAAATTAACTAAAGGAATTATTTAAGGAGTAAAAGTGTTTCTCCAGCACCTATAACTGCCTTAGAGACCTCAGAGATTGGAACTTGGCCAAGGTCAGTCTTCAAAGCTGCCATAGGTCTGATAGAATGAGTCTTTAAATCATATAAAACCAGCTTCATGATTGCAGAAAACCAAACACCCTGGCCCCGCCCCCTGCCCCACCTACAAAAATGTAGTCTACGCCAATTTGTCTCATTACTATGATTTATTTTAGGTAATTTTGCTATTATTTATAACTACCCTTGGGAAAAAACACTAAAATTATAATACATATTTTACCTAAGACACAAGAACAAGTACTTCTATCACTATGTTAAATATATTTAGGTTTTGTTGTTTGTTTAATTTCACCCATGTTTAGGAGCAGGAATAATTCAAAGCAACACATACATTCAAGGTACTTCTCTTCCCTACAACATACGGGAATTATAGCTTTTACAAAAGGACTATTTTTAAACCTAATGTAAAACAAAATGTAAGAAGAAATGTACCATGTTAAGGTAGAGTTGCCAACTTTCTGATTGCAGAAAACCGAACACCCTTGCCCCACACCTACCATGCCCCTTCTCCAAGGCCCTGCCCCTGCTCCCTCCATCCCCGCTCCCTCTATTGCTTGCTCGCTCATTTTCACCGGGCTGGGGATGCGGGCTCTGGGGTAGGGCCGGGGATGAGGGGCTTGGGGCTTAGCAGGGGGCTTGGGGGTGGGGCCGAGGGGTTCAGAATGTGGGAGGGGGCTCTGGGAGTGAGTTTGGGTCTGGGAAGGGGCTCAGGACTGGGGCAAGGAGTTGGTGTATGGGGTGGGGTGCGGGCTCTAGGCAGCACTTACTTCAGATGGCTCCCAGAAATGGCCAGTATGTCCCTGCTGCCCCTATGCACAGAGGTGGCTTGGGGGCTCTGTGTGCTGCCCTTGCCTGCAGGCGCCACCCACGCAGCTCCCTTTGGCCGTGGTTCACAGCCAATGGGAGCCATGCCACCTCTTCCAGGAGCCAGGGCAGGCAGAGAGTCTGCCTTAGCCCGGCTGCACTGCCAACCGGACTTTAAATGGCCTAGTCACCACCCACCAGGGTCCCTTTTCAGCTGCGCATTCTGGTCGAAAACTGGATGCCTGGCAACCCTATATAGAAGAGGGACACATCCCTTCTTATAACAAGTTTCAGTGTATGCTACTATCCATTTGGATAGTCTTTGAATAGAGGGACCTTTCCCATGGACCACAAGGAACTTTCTCAGTATCAAAAAGTCCATTCACATAATGATTTCTGAAGAATTTTAGCTGCTAGGGAGTTATGAATCTGAGGCAAAATACAAGTATACAATAGATTGATTCAAAGGAATCCTCAGACTCAAGCTTTAGAAAAGTTTGTCATAAAAATGGAGAACTACTTTGTTCTTCTGGAAGATAAGGAAAGGAGAAGATACCATAAGAGCTCACTTATCTAACTGACATGGATGCCGAAAGGAAGGCCACTTTTCTCAGAAGGAAATGGAAAAAAGAATTCCTAGGAGGTTCAAAAATTCAAAAATTCTCTGGCTATGTAGACTCCCTCCTCAGGCCCTACGCTACCAGCACTCCCAGCTATCTTCGAGACACCACTACCTTCCTGAGGAAACTACAATCCATCGGTGATCTTCCTAAAAACACCATCCTAGCCACTATGGATGTAGAAGCCCTCTACACCAACATTCCACACAAAGATGGGCTACAAGCCATCAGGAACAGTATCCCCGATAATGTCACGGCTAACCTGGTGGCTAAACTTTGTGACTTTGTCCTCACCCATAACTATTTCACATTTGGGGACAATGTATACCTTCAAATCAGCGGCACTGCGATGGGTACCTGCATGGCCCCACAGTATGCCAACTTAGAACAACGCTTCCTCAGCTCTCGTCCCCTAATGCCCCTACTCTGCTTGCGCTACATTGATGATGTCTTCATCATCTGGACCCATGGAAAAGAAGCCCTTGAGGAATTCCACCAGGATTTCAACAATTTCCATCCCACCATCAACCTCAGCCTGAACCAGTCCACACAAGAAATCCACTTCCTGGACACTACCGTGCTAATAAGCGATGGTCACATAAACATCACCCTATATCGGAAACCTACTGACCGCTATTCCTACCTACATGCCTCTAGCTTTCATCCAGATCACACCACACGATCCATTGTCTACATCCAAGCTCTATGATAAAATCGCATTTGCTCCTACCCCTCAGACAAACATCTGCAAGATCTCTATCATGCATTCTTACAACTACAATACCCAATACAATACAATACCCTGCTGAAGTGAAGAAACAGATTGACAGAGCCAGAAGAGTACCTAGAAGTCACCTACTACAGGACAGGCCCAACAAAGAAAATAACAGAACGCCACTAGCCATCACCTTCAGCCCCCAACTAAAACCTCTCCATCCCATCATCAAGGATTACAACCTATCCTGAAGGACGACCCATCACTCTCACAGATCTTGGGAGACAGGCCAGTCCTTGCTTACAGACAGCCCCCCAACCTGAAGCAAATACTCACCAGCAACCACACACCACACAACAGAACCACTAACCTAGGAACCTATTCTTGCAACAAAGTCCGTTGTCAACTCTGTCCACATATCTATTCAGGGGACACCATCATAGGGCCTAATCACATCAGCCACACTATCAGAGGCTCGTTCATCTGCGCATCTACCAATGTGATATATGCCATCATGTGCCAGCAATGCCCCTCTGCCATGTACATTGGCCAAACTGGACAGTCTCTACGTAAAAGAATGAATGGACACAAATCAGACGTCAAGAATTATAACATTCAAAAACCAGTCGGAGAACACTTCAATCTGTCTGGTCACATGATTACAGACTGAGAATGGCTATCCTTCAACAAAAAAACTTCAAAAACAGACTCCAAGGAGAGACTGCTGAATTGGAATTAATTTGCAAACTGGATACAATTAACTTAGGCTTGAATAGAAACTGGGAGTGGATGAGTCATTACATAAAGTAAAAATATTTCCCCATGTTATTTCTCCCCCCACCACACCCCCACTGTTCCTCAGACATTCTTGTTAACTGCTGGAAATGGCCCACCTTGATTATCACCACAAAAGGTTTTCCTCCTATTACCAGCAGGAAGGAGAGGGGGAAGCTCATCTTAAGTGATCACTCTCCTTACAGTGTGTATGATAAAACGCATTGTTTCATGTTCTCTGTGTGTGTATATAAATCTCCTCATTGTATTTTCCACTGAATGCATCCAATGAAGTGAGCTGTAGCTCGCGAAAGCTTATGCTCAAATAAATTTGTTAGTCTCTAAGGTGCCACAAGTACTCCTTTTCTTTTTTGCGAATACAGACTCACACGGCTGCTACTCTGAAACCAGTTATTGGTGAGTAACCTGGTTTCCTTTAGAAGTAAGCAATACCATTTAGCTATTATTAATTTGGGAGGAAGAGGTTGATAGGGCTTCTCTTGACTTTGTTTTGAAGAATTTGAAAGCAGTCACATGACTTCAAGAGGCTGGGTCATGGAACCACACAAACAGAGAGCTTAACCTGGTTGTGATGCAGGCTGGTCAATAGGTGTCCAGGCCATACGTTGTCATTACAAGACATTGACGGTCCATCACGGGGTAATGACAGGCCAGTATTTGTCTGAGACTGCTTTAACCCCTTCTAGCCACCTCCCAACGTGCCTCAGATCCACCAGTCCATATCCTGCAACTTATGTGAAACATCTGCCGAATATAATTTTGAAACATCATCTGTTGTCCTTTGCCATCAATAAAAGGAAACATTCTTTGTGTATTGCCATAGCATACAAAACATGTAGAAAATAAATAATTAGCTGTCAAGGAAAGTTTAAAGAGACACCATCATTGAGTTATAGTGGTGTGTGGAATAGTGGTTATATGGCAGAGTTTGGACTTTTTTTACTTTACATTTTCAATATTTTATACATGCTGCTTTTTTAAATGCCAGTTTTTCTGAATGCTTACAGCTTGACATTAAACTGAAGATTTTTTTCATATCTATCTTCTAATGTAGTGTGTCTACGTATATATATATATATACACACACGTCCTCTCTTCAACCAGCAGACATCCTTTTCCAAAAAATGATTTTCTAGTTTAGCCTTGGGTCTCTGTTGAGCCAATTGCCCAATATTAAGTTATAAGGTGAGTGATCCAGTAAATTAGATTCTCAGATAAGATCACAAAGGTGCAAAACTATGTTTATATTAACTGGCAAAAGGAAATGATTTCCAGTTGACCAGCTTAGCCAGATAAGCTTAACTTCTGCATTTTAGAAAAACACCATTGATTTGAATTTTGTAAAAACTTTCAACTATAAACCTTAAATATGCTTGAGTAGTGTATGCATTTAATTTTGGTTTAATAAGGCAACTGTATTTTAATTAAATACTTGTTGAGTATTAAAACTATTTCAATATCAGTTAACAATATAGTTTAAATCCTGTGATCCTCACTTCAAACGCCCATTAACAGACTGCAGGCTTTGGCTCGTAGTCCATAACGTTGAAGAAACATAGCAGATAATCCTCAATCATTTTTCGAAATCAGTTTGATTTAGTTAATATTTCATTCAAGGTCAGATCTTAAGAATTAATTTAATAAATTGGTGTTAAATAGGCACCTGTTTATTTTTTTAAAAAGCTTTCATTGAGGGATAAAAAATATAAAAACTATTCATTGTTAGGGATAAAATTACCCCCCAAAATTCACAATTATGGATTTGTTAATCTTTAACAGATTTATATTTTTAAAAATAAGGCAGTGCTGAATACCAAATTTGAATTCAATTGGTACAAGAATCCACTGATGCTGAGTCATGGTAGAACCAATAACAAATACTCTTTATTAACAATAAAATATAGGTGTTAATTGCTACATCAGCCCTATCACCTTTCCATCTCAGACTCTGATTTCTACCATCTTGTCTCTCTTTATGTCTGTTTCCCTCCTTGAGGGTACTGTCAGCCCACAAGACCTGTCATCTCTGGACAGTTAACAGTAAAATTGGCTATAGCTCTCTACTTTTGTATCCCAGATCTGTCCACAAAA
This sequence comes from Dermochelys coriacea, assembly GCF_009764565.3. Lineage (NCBI taxonomy): Eukaryota > Metazoa > Chordata > Testudines > Dermochelyidae > Dermochelys > Dermochelys coriacea. The sequence continues at coordinate 69,160,099 of NC_050072.1, read as the reverse complement.
CAATCATTAGCAATGTTACCATACAGTGGAAGAACTTATGATTCACATGGTAATACATTTACAATTGACAAGAAAATGTGCAGTTTAACTGCTTACTGTGCCCATCTTGCTTTGGATGAGTCTGCATGAAAATCTCAGAAGTATAAACTGCCTATGAAGAAATTATTGAAGGTCCTGACAGAGCTGTGGAGTTGCAGCCCATGTTTTAACTCTTCTTGATTGGTAGAAGGAGGACTTGTTGTAAATGATTCATCATCATGGTAAAGTAAGCTAATGAAAGATGATACAAAATCATGGTTAGAGTATTGTTTATCTGGAATCATATTTGCTGTGCTCTGGAATCAACTTGTATTTGGTATGCAGAGACTCTAAAAATACAGGCACATCACATCTTACAATTTTACAATATGTAGCTGTCATAAAATATCACAGAATAAATGTAGACTAAATGCTCTTTCATAACATTACATTTAAAGGGCTAATCTTTAAAAATAATCAGCAAACAAACTGTGCCCACAATATATCTTTACTTACATGCACAATATTTTCCATTTTGCATGCTCAAATGTGTGTTTTATTATTAAAGTAGTCCTAAGCAAAGATTCTGCTTCTGGGGATTAGGGCAGTCTTTTAAACTCTGTGGAACATATCTGCCTTAACTTTAAAATATACTGTACTTGACACAAAAGTCTTTTTTTTATGTTTATCTTGTACTGTTGCAATTCTTGCCAGCTAACTCCCCTACTCCAACTGAGAAGAAATAAATACTTTCCACCATCTGTACCTGACAAATATGGTGTTTGTATATTCCTGTCCAAAATAAAATTCAAAATATTTCACCCCATATCTGAAGGAAGCATTAATATTCTTTCTCACCATATTAAAAAGAATATAGGGGCCCCATGTATGATCCCACAATTTTGACAAAAGCTTCTCTTTATAGTGATAATCTTTCTGATATTCACAATATAATGGGTAACAATAGAGCTGTGCAAAACATTCACATTGAAATCAATCACGCAGATCAGAGAGGGTTGGAGTTCTATTGTGTTCACAAATGGTTTGTGAACCTGGACTCAAGTTCCAGTTTGCACAGCTTCCTCTTTTCCCACATATGGTTGGATTACTGCAAAACCTTACACAATGAATTCCAGTGTTTGAAATAACCTGAATATGTTTCTGTCCCGAGCATTGTCCTAACCACTGCAAATATGGCCAGTACCTTTTTTCTTGATCATTGAATGCTTCCCGCAAAGTACCTCAACAAATAACTAAAAAATTCAGTCTGAAGTATCTTGCAAATCCAAAACTGTATATGCAGTTTCTTATCTCTCTCTCTCTCTCTCTCTGCAGTGTAGTTGTAGCTGTGTCAGTCTCAGGATATTAGAGAGACAAGGTGGGGGAGGTAATATATTTTATATATATTTTATATTTTATTGGACCGACTTCTGTTGGTGAGAGAGACAAGCTGTGTGGCTTGAAGGCTCATCTCTCTCACCTACAGAAGTTGGTCCAAGAAAAGATATTACCTTATCTACCTTGTTTCTCTCTCTCTCTCCCCCTAGTTAGCCAGTTACTATAACTAGTTGAGTATCTATAAAGTACCTATCATATTGATAGTCCCTATAGAATGTAGGTACTGGTAAATGGACATCTAGTTGGAATGAACTCAAGCATTGTCCTCTGTTACAGTAGTGCCATGCTGAATGACTAAATACCAAGTAAACCCAATAAAGCTGTAAGTTTCACTGTTAATAGATCTTCTGTAGAGGAAGGATTTAACCAAATTAAAGTGCTTTCCTATAGGGTCCCTCAGGAAATGGTCCTTACTAGTGAAGATCCTGAGGAAACTGAGATTATGCCATTGAATGCAAAGTGCACTGAAGAAATACTTAAAGAAAAACAGTGTTTTTCAAGCCCTTAGGAACTAACATTTTTGTTTGCATTTCCATCATGTTAATTATTATTCAAAGAGTTCCCGAGGTGATTACACTAAGCTACTTTCATGAAGTTTTATCCCATTTATTATGCATTGCAGCTAATTAATGTTGGAAGAGTTATTATTCTAAGGAAGATGGAAATAACGTATAACCATTCAGCTACAAACATCTTGCATATGTACTGCAGGTGTCATTATTTGAAAGCAATTTGATGAGTCCACTGCACACCCACTGTAATAAACTGTTTATTTCTTTTCATGGGAACATGGCTACAGTTGTTCTGTTGGGGTATCCAAGACACGTCTAAAGTATTTAATAGAGTCTCTCAGTTGGGTTGTCTGAAAGTAGTTCCTTCATTAAGTTTTGAGTCTGTCTGTGATGATTCACAGTATGAAGCCATTTTAAATTTTTGTTCATTTTTTCCTGAGTCTCAATAGTATTCACTCTAAACGTCCATTTACACCGATTTATATGAGCAAGTGAGATTAATACAGATTTAGTTGTTCATAATTAACTTAGTGGCAAGATACAATATTGTGGTCATAGGTTATCCCTCCCAATTCAAAACTGTGTATCTCGACTGAAATGAACCAATCATAAGGTTAACAAACACAGACACTTTGCTAAAGTTAATTCATGTTGAGGTTTCGAGTGAAACACACTGACAAAAGCTGGAAAATTCAAAATTAAGTCTGACAGTTTGTGCTTACCTTTCCTGATTGTATAAATGTGTTGCGCCACATTTAATATGTAACTTCATTCTGTAACCTGGGACCTAAACAACATGTAGGCACAATAAAAAACATTTAGAACAGACTGCCAGCCAGAATTTTTAATTCTATTGTGTCTTTTTATCATGTGTAGAGAACTAAAATTTAGTTGCATCTGTTAAATTCAAAAGTATTTTTTTAAAAGGGAAGAATCAAAATATCAACACATTTGGAACACTCATAGTGTGAAGTTCACTTTATAAAATATAAATCTCTGTGTTTTTTTAAATAAAGCTTATGAAACAGATTTATTTTAAGTACCAAATTTCAAAATATGAGTGTAGAAAATACACATGCAGTTGCATTAGGGTATATTTAAATCAAGTATTACACTTCCAAATGGCTAATGACACTTACCTAGCCATTTACAAGTATGAATCCTTGATTTGCATTTGCAGTTTTTGTAATTTTACATGCAAATGTAGGCACATAATGGTGCATCGATCTCTGAACTCCTCTGTTTAGCCTTTTGTGCGTAATCCACAAACACAATGTTCCTACCCTGGCTGATTATGCTACAACAGTTAACTGTGAATAGTATTCCCAGAGCTGTCCTGGCATAAATTAATGTTGCTGGTGTAGAAATGTGTTTTGGCATGATTAGTTCTGCCTAAATTAATGCTGTCACTGTCCACATTTACTTCATATTTATCTACCAGCCCCTGGCAATGTCCTCTTCTGAGTGCAGCTCACACCATCATCAGCGGGTCTGCTGATGATCCCACTGCACTGGAGTTGCTTGGATGTCTTCACAGAAATTGCTGTCTGCCTACTCCCCAGCCCTTCTATGTGTTTAAAGGAGGTTGCCGATGACCGGGTTTCCACCTTAGGCAGCAGCTTTATGTTGTGCATATATGCAGCATGCTCATTAGAGCAACAAAGGAAGTGGGCATACAGTTTTCAGTTATGTAGATTATACATTTTTGTTTTAATTTATGAACCTTGAGAGAGACTTTCTAAGCAAAATAGCTATGTTAATTTTAGCTCCATTTTAATGAAAAAGAATGGGATAGGGATAGGATAGAAAAGGAACAAAACTTGTGGTTGGGTAAAGACACATTATTTTCCACAAAGTTAAAAGAATAGTACAAATTGTGTGGAATATGAAACAAAAATTTAAAAATATTATAGATAGCAATAAGCAATTGGAGGCTCAGAATTGCCTCCCTTGGATTATATAGCCTCATCATTCCCATTTCATCTGATTTAATTTTTTTTCTTTTTGGAAATATGCAATAGTGATGTCTCAATCACATCTCTTGGTGATGTATTCCATTTCCTATAATTGCCACTACCGTTAAGACTATTTTCCTAATGTCAAGCTTAAATGTTTATTTTCTGTGCTTCAAGCTATTGCTCTTTTTTCTACCATCATCTGAAACTGAATACTTTGTCTTTTATTTACATTATAATCGTGAAGGTCTCTATAGACTGTCTTTATATATCTCCTAACTCTTCTCTTTCTAGAGTATATATATAGTATATATTCTGTTTTTTAAAAACCTACATTAATGCAGTTTTGTTTACGTTGCAAAGTCAAGCACTGAAAGTTAGGAAATGCCAGAGATAAGTTGCCCTTACTTTCTTATTTTTGCTCTTTTGTGAATACATGCAAAAGAATGTTTAAGATTTTGAGCAACAGATCATACACAGGTTTCAGAGTAGCAGCCGTGTTAGTCTGTATTCGCAAAAAGAAAAGGAGTACTTGTGGCACCTTAGAGACTAACAAATTTATTAGAGCATAAGCTTTCGTGAGCTACAGCTCACTTCATCGGATGCATTTTGCAAAATGCATCCGATGAAGTGAGCTGTAGCTCACGAAAGCTTATGCTCTAATAAATTTGTTAGTCTCTAAGGTGCCAGATCATACACAGTGTGTGGCACAATGAAACAAGGTAGTACATGCACAGTGCTAATATAATATCTAGGAATTTAGGCAGCAAGCCAGAATTTGCGTTAGTGGGAAATGATGATTTTCAGCAGCTCAGAACTTAGCCAAATCTAACAGATTTGGGACAAGCAAAAGACACCTCCTTGACCCTCGTGTATCACATTGCCAATTTCAAAGTCCTGCTACAAACCATGGAGGTCTCTGTAGCTTTTTTTTTAATTTAATAAATTATCTAAATAATTTTTATAGCCAGAAAGCATAATCATGAAGATTGTAAATTAAGCAACGTCACTCCAGAGCTATGCATGTTTTCACTTATCATTTTAGTTTTATATGTAATCCTGTGTATCTCTTAGTTTTCATCTTTTTTCCCCTCTAATTTGCATTGCATTTGAAGCTCCTATTTAATTTGCTATGTACTAGGATCCCTAACTCTTTCTCAGATTTGTAACTTTAGAGCTTGATCTAAAGCCTATTAAACTCACTGGGAGTCTTTCCAATAACTTCAGTGAACTTTGGTTCAGACCCTTATTCCCTCTTCCTAGCTGTATGACTTTACAAGTTTAGTAATGAATCTCATCCAGTTGCATGCATCTCACTTTTTTCCAATCTTTGCAAATCATTTTGCAGGAAGACCAGGTATGAAGGAAAACAAGGATAAAGTGACTTGAATTACTAAAAAAATGCAGGTTTCAGAGTAGCAGCCGTGTTAGTCTGTATTCGCAAAAAGAAAAGCAATTCCACCAAATGCATCTGATGAAGTGAGCTGTAGCTCATGAAAGCTTATGCTCTAATAAATTTGTTAGTCTCTAAGGTGCCACAAGTACTCCTTTTCTTTTTAAAAAAATGCAATCTCTTGTTAAAAACAGCCACAGAGGATTAGAGGATTGTACTAATGCAAATGTACCTATATTTTTTAGAGGCTATAGTGGTGATCTTGGGAATTATACACCAGTAAACTTTACATCTGTACCTGGCTAACTGGTTGAAATGATAATTAGAAGCAAAATAACAAAACACCAGGAAGATAATGATATGATCAGGTCTAACTAATATGGGTTTTGCCAAAGAAAATCATGTCTCGTTAATTAACAATTTACCAAGGGTTGTGGTGGATTCTCCATCACTGAGTATTGTTAAATCAAGATTGGATGTTTTTCTAAAAGATCTGCTGTAGGAATTATTTTGGGGAAGTTCTATGGCCTGTATTATACTGGAGATCAGACTAGATGATTGCAGTGCTCCCTTCTGCCTGGGAATCTAGAAATCTATAATCTGTGTGAATTCTCTGAATATATCAATAAAGTAGTAGATAAATGATGGCCAGTTGACATAATTTATTTAGGCTTCCAAAAGCCCTTTGACTTCCCACATCAAAGGCTACTAAAGAAGTTAGGTAGTTACAGGCTGTAAGGCAAAGTATTGTCATGGATGAAAAACTGGCTAGGAGACAGAAAACAAAAAGTAGAATTAAATAGTTAGTTTTCATCATGGCAAAAGGTAAACAAAGGAATACCTCAAGGTTCCAACTAAGTTCAGTATTGTTTATTATATCAATAATCTGGAATGGAGGATGAATAGTGAGGAAGCAAAATTTGCTGGTGGCACAAACGTATTTAGGTAGTTGTAACTAAGAGGATGGTGAGGAACTTCAGAGAGATCTCAACAAGCTAGGTGAAGTAATGCACATTAGAGTGAAAAATGTAAACTACTCATACACCTTGCAGAGTTCAAAATTAACTGTATCAATTCAGGAAAGAAACTGGATAAATACCCCAGCTTTGAACTTTGAAATAATTGAGCTGTCACTATAGACCAGGAGTTCCCAAACTTGGTGTGCGGCTTGTTCAAGGTAAGCCCCGGCGGCCTGTGAGACACTTTGTTTACCTGAGTTTCCGCAGGTACAGCCGCTCACAGCTCCCAGTGGCCACGGTTCGCCATTCCCGGACAATGGTCTCCCCTTCCATATTTCTTGAATATATTAGCTCTTTTCTAGTCCCCTGGTTCTCCTTCTGACTCTGATCAAAACTGAAGGTTATTTTAGCTAACATAATGTATCCTAAGTAGATAGAATATTTTTCTAATACAATTAACTAGATACATTTTTCTTTGTTTTAAAGGTGTATAAATACTGTATCCTTCCAAACAGATTTTTAATCAAAATTACTGCATTCCCACTGGTTGAGTGATTTGTCACCTAGTTTCCAAGCAAAGGTCAAAATATGCATTCAGATAAAGGGAATTTAACCAGATTTGCTAAACTCGTAGAGAAAACAGACTTGCTCTTAGGAAGCAGTCTGACTCTCTCCCTTCTCATTTCCTCAAGGCATCATATTAGATTGGTTTCCCAATGTGGTCATGCCCCGATATTCCTTTTGCATTTGATTGCAGTCCCATGCTTCATTCATAAGAAATGTTGCCGGAGCCACAAATGCACAAAGGTATAACAATAAAATTATCACAGGAGACCACAAGCAGCCTGAGGCAGGTGAGGCCCACAGAAAATACAAAACATACATATTTTATTAAAAAGCAGTTTCCCACCCAAAAAGAGATGTTATAGCATTCCATTATAAAAATATTTCCAGATGGACAAAAGCTTGATTATCTATCTGTCTTGTCTTTCTATCTACCTACCTACGTATCTATTCACCCACCCTTTATCACCATATTTTATGAGCTCATTTTAGATATTAAACACTGGAAATACAATAGTAATCTCTCTCTTTCTGTTTTCTTTCCTAAGCTGTGGGGGAAATGGTGAAATTCATTTTTTAAGTGTTTTATTGTATGGATGTGTGTTGTGGGAAAAACAAGTTGAAGAGATGAGTTTTCATTTAGTTGAGTGATGAAATCCATCGTCATTTTTTTTAATTTCATAGGAATTACTCAAGGAAGCATATGCTTAAGTTGTGTGCTGGATCAGGGCTTTAGTGAGCTCCATAGTCAAGGTCCAGTTCCTGTGAAAGTTCTGGCTCCTGGTTTCATCAGCTTCCGTATTAGTCAACTGGTCTGTGATTCCACTGAAATGTAGCTGTCATGGGAGATCATAACCCCAGAAGGAGAAGAGATCTCTCATGTAGCTAGGACCATAGTAGCCATGGAGGGCTGTGACTATCAGGACAGAGGACTTGAACTGGACTGTTTATTCTTTGGAAAGCTAGTGCAGAGGGTGAATAGCTGGGTGGTATGCTCACAGTGACCTGTATTGATTAGCAGAAGGGCTGCTGTGTTCTAAATGTCTACCAATTCAAACTTTTTCACAGTGTTCAGATTTGTTTGTAGATATGAGTTGCAATAATTAAGCCTAGAGGTCACATATGTTTAGGTTACTGGTGGTAAGTCTATGTCTGGTAGGTTGGGAAGCAATCTAGTCTAGTCATGGACAACCTTCAAACCTGCCAATGTGTACAGAAGCAACTGAAATATTATAAGAGGTCTTATTATAATTTGTTCACAAGCGGGTCTTTGCACAACATGGATCAATTAGGCCACAAGGGGTTTGGTTGGCAAGCTGCAGCCTGCCACATCAATGTAAGTTATCACAGCAGTTCAGCGCAAGTCTCGGGGGGCATGGATCCTGCAGGCAAAGCCTTTTTAATTGAGCTTTTGCAGATGGCATCCAGTTTGGGTCCAGAGTGCCAAATTCTGTTGTCCTTGGCCTTATTCAGACAAAGTACCTGCAGTCAGCAATGACTTTAGGATTACAGTGGGTTCATTTTTAGAAGCTGAAAATAAATAAAATTATATTTTCTGAAGGACTGAAAAATGCATTATTCAGGAGTACTATGCTCCACTAATAGTTAATCATAAGGGAAGGTTCTTTTTCCTATGTAAGCTAATGTTTTTCTATATTAAATGTATATTCAGTGTTTCCTGCATATTTATAATACATGCATGCAATATAGATACGCTATTTTTATCCTTTTAATTGTTAAACATGTTAGTATATGGTGAACTTAAAATCAGCTTCAGCTGCAATAAGTCATCCCTTTTACTAAGCAGTATACTTCACCAGTGAATAGAGTTTATTTTAAGATCAAGGAATTACTTAATTTTCTGAATGCTATTCCACAGATGAGTGGAAATGCAATATCCCAAACATTATATGTAGTATCAGTTTATTGCATTGAAGTCTCTGTAATTTATCTGCATAGGTTATATCATTCTTCTTTTAATTTAATAGAATAGAAATTGACAGTGAAAAAGATCTTTCAAATCCTCTTGTCTGATCCTTGCCAGTACAACATTGTTCTCTGTAATCTCTCCAGAGCTTTGTCCACTCACTTTTTAAATGACTCAAGGAAAGAGACTTCTAAAACTTACCCTGGGAGAATATTCCAGAGTCCAGCAGATATGACTCTTACAAAATGTTCTAAATATTCAATCTACGTTTTCCTTTGCTCATTTTCATCCTATTTCATCTAGTTATTTCCCCCTGGACCATCTTGAAAAAATCCTCACCATTCTTTGTTCTTAAGCCCTTCAATTGCTTCTAGATGGTTATCACAGATCCTTTAATAGTACATGAGCCAAGATATAAAATATAAATAAAATAAAATATAATGGCAAGTACCATAAGAAGAAAACCATTACCTGGTATGATTTAGTGGAAAGATTGGTTTCTACTTGATATGTAAGCCTTTAGTGAGCTTAAAATTTTTAATTCTTATATTTTTAAAGGCTTAATGATCAATTGGATATAATAAACCAACATGAGGTTGTTTTAAATGAATGTATATATATTTATAGTGCTATGGTTTTCTCTGGTCAATCATGACCAATATTTGAAGACATCTCTCTCAAATCCTGTCCTGTTGCTGGCTAATGTGGTGCTTGTTGCATATACAATGTGTAGCTGATGGAAAGAAGTGAACAGCAGCACAATTGGATTTCATAATGGTTTATTTTCAGTTAAACTGAGGTAGGTCTTGTTAATATAGGAAATGTTCTGCTAGGACCAGGTGCGTTTTAGTAAAATTATTTCTTTAAAGAGATCTAATTTTGTTCAGTTACACTAGACGTTCAGTCACTTTGCCTGAATAAATTATGCAAATCATAGTGTGTTCTTATTATATTTTTCCCAGTTTCCCAAAACTATGTTAAAATGGAGTTAAGCTTAGGACAACGTATCGATAATTTAGGCTAAACACTAATTATAGAGATGTAATTATTCTAACAACAATATTTTAAACCTGGAGTTAAGAAATAAATTTAAAATAACTTCAAATATGTTAAGGGATGGAAATACAGAGTTAGAGCACTCTTAAACCTTAACTCTGCCCTCTCATGGCAGTAACCGTATGATTATGATGAAGGCATTTCAGTGTTTGTGGTCCCGTATTAAATTAAACTGATTTCACAATAGATTTTTTTCATTTATTTACCTTGATGGTATCCCTGCAGGGAAGAGTTAAAGTTAACTCATAAGTTATTTAACAAATTTACTTGTATATTCTTAGAAAATTCATTCTCTACTGAAAGAATAAGTTCTGTAATTTTGGGGAAGACATGCTGTATTTTTCAGCCATAACAAAGAAGCTGAACCCTTATTTTAAGTGCAAAACTCATCTGCATCTTAACTGTGGGGCTACAACAGGCAACTCCATTTTTATGTTAAATCAGGACAATTTACTAAGACAAACCTAGAAATCAAATTAAAGTTAAAATTAACCCAGGTGTCATTTGCTGGTGGATGGATGGGGAGGTAAAAGGCTAGGGATATGGTAGGCAGAACAGATCGTGGGCATAGGCAGTGCGCGGACCCCCCGGCCCCTCTGCCTAGGAGTTGCAGGGACATGCCGGTCGGAGCCAGGGAGCCCCCCACCCCGAGGTAAGCACCTCCCTGCACTCCAATCTCCATCCCCTAGGCCTGAGCCCCCTCCCGCACACTCAACTGGACACTTTATAAGTCACAGAACGTAACAGAATCTGTGACTTCCATGATTTCCATGACAGACATGCAGCCTTAATTATATATTGCAAAATTTGGCAGGGAGAATCAAGGATAGATGTAGTACTTGAAATGACTTGTAACTTATTTTTTGAAAATTATTAGATTTCAAATTGACAATGTTCTTTTTGTCTTATTGATATTTCTTCTCTAGGGTTTTAAACCAACCTATAGAATTTCCTAGAGAAGTACATCCTTGCTATAATTTTTTTTTAGATTGGTTTAAAAATTCTTTAGAAAATTTATAATTTTATAATGTTCTGTTTTCATAAGGATGACACATAAAAGGGCTGGGTAGAGGAGAAATTCAACAAAGCTATGTTGTCTCCTGCCACCACATCACTTGCCATTAGCCACTCTGTGTTAGCAGTACATTTTTAGTCCTGGAGGAATTCTTCTCCAAAAAATTAAAAGTTCTGCAAAATTCTGCAAATTTTATTGATCAAAATAACACTATATAATCACACCAATTTCAATTATTTTGGTAATTTATTTCAAAATACCAGTCAGCAAGTATGTCTGTAACAATACATACACACACACAAATTTCCCCACAAGTAGAGAGTTAAAGAAACCCCTACAACAACCCAGTTTCTGCTTCTTTGACCCCTTCTCTCCAGAGCCCAGCTGGGGAGGAGCAGACACTCACACCCCTTTTCCCTGAGAGACACCCCCTTCCCCCGCCCAGAGCCCAGCAGCGGGCCCCTCCCCAAGCCCAGACCCTCACACCACCCCCCATGAGTCCAGCTTCCAGGCCCCCCCAACCCAGATAATGACAGACCCTACCCTCCTAGAGTCCAGGGATTCAGAGGGAGAAACAGCTTGATGCTGGGAACCTGGCTTGCACAGTTTCCTGCATGCTGCTGCCTTCATCCTTCAGGGTATGCTACGAACAGCAACTGCGGGAAACCCTCCAGTTCCCTCCCCCTTCCACCAGCCTTGTCTTCTATTTGCGAGCTGGGCTCTGTCAGGTCCAGTGGCCCCTGGTGGCAGGCAACATCTCTACATCCAATTTCTGTGGTGGGGGAAAGGAAATTCTGCACACACAATATTAATTTCTGCAAAATTCTGCATTGCACAGTAGCACAGAATTCCCCCAGGAGTAATTTTTGGAGATGATAGAGAAACAGAAGAAATGGCCCCGGGGGAATGTTCAGAATAGAACTGGAGTGCTGATGCTCTACATCACATCTGCCCATGAAACCATGTCTTAATGTATTTAACAAATTGCAGAATAAATTCATGATGCCAGTTAAAGGATTAAATTCATGTGACACCTTTTCACCCACTTGGATAGCCAGTTTTCGGGGTCTTGACAGGTTGTTTCCATTAGGAGGCGACAGAGTCAGGATTTCTGTGATGCAATCCTGTTCATTTACAAAGAATATATAAAAAGTCCTGTTACCATTCACACAGTAGGAATCAAACAATAGAAGAAAGTTTCCTTTCTCAGTATTCCAAAGCCGCCTCATCTGGCAATCTTCCCAAAAAGTTCTTTCTCTTAGCTTACTATCAGTGTCATACTGCAAGTGCTTCTCTGGCTGTCCTTGGCTTCCTGCTGTTTTCTTGATTGTTTCTGTGGTATTTCTGGCTGCATCTGCTCATACACACACTCAACTCCACCAAAACAATACATACAGCCCTCTACATTTGCATTTAACCCTCAGTAAAACAACTCTGCCCACATAGTACAGCTCTTGACCAGTTCTGCATATGGCCTGTGTTTTGGGCAGTGGTTTCTATTGTTTCCACTATTTGACTCCAAAAGGAGCTTCACTCCTTACATTTATCCTGAATGAAGGATGACTGTTACACCCATCAGCTTCACAAGGTTTGACCCTATACCCCACATAACATTCATGTAGCATTTCCACTCACACTTGGAGAGAACAGGGCAATGGCAGCATCGCATTGGAAATAACCAAGCTGCTAGTTTGGGGGTTAGAGATGCTGGGAGGATGATCAAGGCAGACAGGCTACTCATAAATATAGTAAGGCCTGCAAGATACGGCCTTGTTTTGCCCAGGCATCCCCAGGTTCCTCACACCGGCTAGAACATGCTCCTGCCTGTTACATATTTGCAACAGTTCTGCAATGCAAGAGGGAAAATACGCTGCAACAGTTGCGGAGTTTGGTAAATAAAAATGTTCTTCATTAAGAATGTTATATGGGAGAAGCTGATATGCCCATAGGAAGCACAGCAAGAAACTTACTTCACAGTTTATAACAATGGACACAACTGTAATTCCTTTTCCAAAAAACTGTAGCTATTCCTGTGATTTTGTATTAAGTTTAAAAAGATCTATATTTCAAAACAAGCAAAAGCCATGAATAACAATAAATCTGAGACATAGCATGAGTAACAAAAAATGTTCACAGTTTTTTTATTTTTATTAAAAAATTGTCACTGACAAGGCAATTCTAAGGTTCAGCAAACTACTGTTGTTACAGCATCAATACAAGCTATGAGAAGCAACAGTGGTGTACTCTAGAGTATATTGTTATAGAAAACTTTATGCACATTGAACAACATCCGCTACCTGTAGTTTTTAAAAAACTTTTTGGTGCGTCAGCAAATGCCCTATTATTCTCTGAATATTCCTGTAGTAATTGTTTATCAGGTTGGCAACCCTGTAGCAGAGTGTTTGCTCATAAAAGGAATATAATCTCAGTTGTTCTTGCATGAGAGTCAGGTGCAATTTTCTCGTATTCTATAGTTATTTCACAGATGGATTGATCCTTCAGAAAATCAATTGAAGGAGTCCATACAGTATACAATTCTGCTAACAGATCTCTAGAAACATCTACTGTCTTATCTAGTGGGATAATATATCTTGTATCACTTTGACAATATATAATACAAATAACAATAAGTTTGTTTGTTTGTTTGTGGTTTAGAGGGGAAATGCTCCAATAACTGAAACTGAATTGAGTTACTCTGATAATTTTTAACATTATGTTATTTGTTTTCTGTAAATAATTCAGAGAAAGAGTTCTAATTAATTGTATGTAATTCACCATAACACATTTCCTTTCTTTCACTAGAATATACTTTTAAATATTAAATTCATGCTTTTAATTCCTAATTTGGAAATATACAGGTTGTTATGTAGAAGTGAAGTATTAATGTAGAAAATGTTTCTCAGAAGAAAAACATTATGCAGATGAGTAGAGTAAGCTGTGTGCTGTACAGCATATTTCTAAGGGATATTTTAAACTTAGCTCCCAGGAAAAATTATGAAAAATGCTCTAGGAGGAGTTTAGTTCCAATTGCATTATTTCAAGTGTGTGCGTGTGTGTATTTAACCTAATTCCTCCATCTCTGCTATTAACTTCTGTACTCTGTCTTCTTATTTTTACAGCCCTGATAGCTATTGGACGATACAGCATGACAATAGAGACAGTGGATGTTGGATGGTGTAAAGAAATTACAGATCAGGGAGCCACCCAAATTGCACAAAGCAGCAAGTCTCTCAGATATTTAGGGCTGATGAGATGCGATAAGGTAAGCAGCTTCTGTGAAAAGCGGATGTAGGCTTCTGAGTATATGTATGGAATGTGTGAGACAGACTTTTTTATTTTTTCCTATAAAAATATCTTTCTTCTTCGAGTGATTGCACATGTCCATTCCATTGTAGGTGTGTGCACCTTATGCACAGTTGTTGGAGAACTTTTTCCCTCAGCAGTACCCATTGGGATGACTTAAGCACACTCTCCCACTAGGCACCACTGTGTGCCAGCGTAAGAGGGAAGAGCCACCTCCAATCCCCCTTAGTTCCTGCTTACCACCAGTGACGGTTGTTGGAGTGCTTCCAGTCTGGCTAGGACAAGTTTCCCTCACTCTTTGTACATAGTCTGTTTCTTGTTTAGTACATAGTTAGATATAATGTATAGTTAGTGTTAGGTTTTAGTTGTTAGGTCACTTTTGGACCAAATTTGATTTTTGAGACTGGGACTGGAGCCATGCCTCACTCTCTGGGGTTCAAGTCTTGCCAGTCATGTGCCAGACCAGTGCCAATCAGTGACCTACACCCCATCTGCCTGAAATATCTTGGGGAGTTCCACATCAGTGACAAGTGTCACATTTGCAGAAGATTTAAGCCTCACTCAAAAAAAGACAGAGCAGCAAGACTTAAGTGTCTCCTTATGGAGGCGGCACATCTCCTCCATCAGAGCCCTTGGGTCCAGCGTATACTCCAAGGGCAGCATCATCAGTGCAGAGTTCCCCTACTGAGATGTCTTCAACACCATGCTCTGTGTGTCTGGTACCAAAGAAGAGACACAGATCTGCCAAGGACATGGTACCTTGTCTAAGAAGACCTTTGGTACCAAGGCCAGCTAAAAGCAAGATCTCTGGGAGAGAGGAAGTGGAGCACTCCTTTGCTGCAAAGACTCTGTCGACTCTGGGACCTATGCCAGGTCCACCAAGGCCACCCCCTGAAATTTCTAGTCATCAGACCTAAGACCCAATCCCAGTACAGATGATGCTGGGACCATACACTGCTGCCAGAGAATTACTTAACCTCTTGGTACCGGTGTCCCTGGCAATGCAGAAAGTGTTCCAGCTCATACCAATAACTGTAGTACCTTTGCCAGCTCTTCAAGAGCATATGGTACTGATCCCAATTCTGGTACCTGGGAGGCCGGTACACTCCAGGGACAAGCCACCATTAATGTCCCTGGTACCACCATCTCTAGGTTTGGCTTACCTGTCTCCTGTCCACATGGGTTCTGCTCCACCATTTTCGCAGGACTCACTCATCTTTGTCAGATACAGAACTGGGGCTTGTTTTGTCCCGTACTAGCTGGAAAGCTTACCCTCCATCAGAGACGTGTGGTCCATGGATATTCCAGCAGTTCCAACACTGGGCACATCACAAGGGACAACATGTTAATGGTCATTCTGGACATCATGGGATGTCCCTCTCCCTGTTAGGACCTCTCCTCACCTGTCTGAGTTGACTTCCTTGAGGATTCACCAAGATCATTGGCATCACAGATACTGTACAGGCACCAAGCAACTGGAAGTTGCTCAGACAGCTCCTCCACCACAAGAGGCAGATCAGCCATTGCCTCAGCATCCTGGTGCAGCTTCTTCCTCATCACAAGATGAGGCTGTAGAAATTGTGAGCAATTCTTCACCACCAGAGGATAACAAAGCTCATCAAGAACTGCTTAAATGGGTGGCCTTGATTTTAGACATTCATGTGGCAGAGGTCTGTGAGAAATCCCACAAGATAATGGACATTTTAGCTTTTGCAGGACCCTTCAGAGTCGTGCTTCTGATTAACTAAGCAATTTTGGAACCAGTTAAAATCTTTGACAGACCCCTTCTTCCCACCTGCCTATGGCAAAATGGGCAGAGAGGAGATACTGTGTCCCTTTTAAGGGCTTCAAACACCTCTACTCTCACCCACCCACAGACCCTTCAGTGATGGCAGCAACTAATGAGTGGGAGAGGCAGGCGTTGGTGCCAAGCATTGGTGCCAGTGAATAAGGAATCAAAGAGGCTGGACCTGTTTGGCCATAAACTTTATTCAACAGGAGGTCTGCAGCTAAGAATCGCTAACCAGCAAGCTCCCCTAAGTCACTACAACTTCACCTTGTGGAAAAACATAATGAAGTTTAAAGACATGCTACCGGAGGACTCCGAGCAGGAGTTCATTCTCATGATAGAGGAGGGTAAGCTGGTGGCAAGAACAGCTCTTCAGGACAGTCTGGATGCGGTGAACTTAGCAGCTTGTTCCATGGCATCTGTTATCTCTGTGAGGAGGTGTTTGTGTCTGCAAACTTCTGGTCTCCCCCCTGAACTACAGCAGACCATCCAGGATCTGCCATTTGAGGGGCCGGTCCCTCCTTTTGGAAAAGTCTTGGATCTATTTTAAATCTAAAAGAGTTAAACAAGTACCTGAAGAAAATCAAGTTCTGCCTGGTTATCCTGACTTTCATAATTCATTCCCTGGAACAGGGTGACTGGGGTGCTGCTCTAAACTTTCAAGGACACTTACTTCCATATAGAGATCTGTCCAGAGCACCCCAAGTTCCTCAGGTTCATAGCAAATGGAACACATTACCAAGTCAAAGTACTTTCATTCGGCCTATCAGCATCCCTTCACATTTTCAAAGTGCATGGTGCCAGTAGCAGTGTATCTGCGAAGATAGGGAATCCATGCGTTCCCCTGTCTGGATGACTGGTTGGTGAGGAGCCGGTGACACTGTCAAGTGCTGTCCAGCAGGGCCATCATTGAATCCACCTTCAGTGCCCTGGGTCTGTTACTCAGTCAAGACAAATCAATTGTAAAACCTGTACAAAGAGTTTACTGGAGCACTATTGAAGGCTATGCAAACCAGAGCATTTCTGCCTCAGTCAAGGTTCCAAACAGGACCTGGTTCTGAAAGCACATTCTATTACTACAGGGCACACTTGCCTCAGACTTCTGGGGTGCATGGGCACATATACCTACGTGGTGTGACATGTGAGACTATGCCTCAGTCGGCTTCAAGGATGTCTAGCATCAGTGTATACCCCCTGCATCCGATGAAGTGAGCTGTAGCTCACGAAAGCTTATGCTCAAATAAATTTGTTAGTCTCTAAGGTGCTACAAGTACTCCTTTTCTTTTTGCGAATATAGACTAACACGGCTGCTACTCTGAAACCTGTATGCCCCCTGTCATCATCGTCTAGACAGATTCATGATTCATGTTCCAGGGGTAATTTTATCCTCTCTGGACTGGTGGACGGATCCTTGGAATGTTTGTGTGGGTATTCCCTTTCTTTCTCCGCAGCCAGGATCATTTTGGTCACAGATGCCTCATCCCTAGATTGGGGGCATACATCGGAACTCTACAAACTCAAGGGCTGTGGTTCTTGCAGGATCTGACTCATAAACATCAGATAGCTACGTGCTATCTATTAAGGAGGAACTGAGGGAGGATGTAGGCAGCTCCACCCTCTTGTACCAGCATGCAGTGATGTGTGGTGGTAGAGGGCATTCAAGCCACCCCGATGGGTACAGCTGAGGGGAAAAGTTCTCCGACATCTGAGCACAAGGCCTTCACACACCTATAATGGAATAGATATGCACAACACAACTCAACAACAGCTACGGAAAGGTAGGTAACCTTTTTTGCCTTTCATTGTTATAGTGGTAACTCTTGTAGCGTATTTAAGATTTAAGGTTTAAGACAGGAATTAGCCACAGAGAGAAAGAGAGCATGATATCTTTTTGCTGACCTAGATTTCTGACATGCATCCTTTAGGCTACTGGCCCTGAGGAGCTAACACAAGTTTTGTGTACAAACTATCCTTTTCTGATTTGATATATGATTGATGTGTCATATCATGAATATAACAGTCTGTCTTAAAAAAAAGTAGAAGTATTGTAAAAATGTTGTAGTGTTACTTTCAAAGGAAATTATTTTCTGTAGCTCCATTCTCTTGATCACCTTTGTATAAACATATGAATCAAGAATGTGGATGTAGAGATAAGGTTATGAGAATTTGAATTCATGACCTTTTGAAGTAAAAATCTTAGTCATGTGGAGTATTTTAAAATTGTCAGCACTTACTGCTTTTTCCATTAAAATAATTGTAAAGATGAATTTTGTAAATAGAATGTTTAGCTATAATTTTACAATTATTCAAAAGTTGGTAAATCTAAGACATGAACATTCCACCCAAATTTGGGTTTAGGCAGGTTAACTTCATGGCATGTGCAGTGGGAGACTTTGGGGAAAGAAGGGATTTGGGATTATCCTGTGCTAGAGCTAATGAATTTTCTCATCAGGAAGTCCAGATTCAAAATGTCAGAGTTTAGTGGGACAGGCTGGGAAAATAGGCACACTGATCAGAGGGAGAGAGGGTAAACAAAAAGGCTACAGCATTCATATCTGAATTCTCTTTAGTCTCAATTGAAATGTATATTGCTTTATATAAATAATGTATTTATCTAAATGTATTTTCAAGGATTAGTTGAATGTTTAGGCTGTATCAAAATGCAAACTTTCTTAATCTGAAACTTTTTCTGTTTTAGCTTCATTTACAACCTCTTGGTTCAGTCAGAAATAAGAACAATGAAACCTATTTATCCAAAAAAAAAAAAACCTCTTCCTTTTCCTTCCTCCTTTTTCCTCCTTTTCACTCTCCATTCTATAAAAAGAAGAGGTGGAAAGCATAATTAAAACATACATCGATTGGATACAGAGCTGTGTGAGCTGCTCAATTCTATAAAAGTACTCAAAATCAGACCTGGTCTCACTTTAATCACATTCTGGTCAGGAACACATTTAAGCTTGGATCTAAGGAAAGCACATGGTCAAGTGTTTTCTTGAATAATTATATTTTCCTGAAACTGGGCCTCTGCATTCAGAGTCTTCAGGTCTTCAGATGAATGAATGAATAATTGGATTTTTTGGGGGGAGGGAAGGGTTGTTTGTTTTGAGGATGAACTAAAAAATTAGGTGGGGGGAAGTATCTGGTTCGATTTGAACTGAAAACAGCATTTTCCTAATTTTTTCATTGAATCAAAAAAAACCCCAAAGTTGTGTTTCAAATCAGTGTAAACATTTTGAATTGAGTCAAACTAATTTTTCTGAAGTTTTTGTTTTGATTCAGCCATTTCAGGTGCTTTTCCTGTTTTGTTTCTCTTGTTGTTTTTAATTAGCCAAATTTGAAATTGAATCGCTGTTTCAAATCAATTTTTAAAAGAAACTAAATGTTTCAACTCTTCAAAAAAAATTCCCAACCAAAACTATTTGTCAAATTCAACCTGAATTTGGTGAATATTTTTGGGACCTGAAAAATGCATTTTTTAGCACACACACAAAAAATTGTTGAAAAGAATTCACACCTCTGCTCATTTCACACTCACAAGAGTTTGGTAAACATGGGCAGAAGTTGTTTGCACATCTGTTAAAATAATGAACCTCCCTCCAACAGCCATCCTCCCTTCCTTCCCTTTGCATAATCTTTTTCACTCCATTCTCAAAGAAGTCTCAGTTAAGAGGAGAAGGTCCCAGAAGGTCACCTCATGGAACTGGTGAACTGGGGGTGGGGCTGGGGGCAGAGGGGAGATCGAGCACCCACGGGAAAGAGGGGAAGTTGGAGCCTATGCCAGAGTCCATTGGACCAGAGATTAAATGATTATGAGTCCTTGGAGGTTTGCGACCTCTGATCTCAAATCTCCTAGTGAACATACACAGATTATTTCTCTTTCAGTCCCTGTGAACCAAAGTTCAGCTTGTGAACCACATTGTGAAACAAGCACAGCCCTAATTGGGTACAAGTTTTAGAACCACATTTTTATCATAAAACAATCTGTGCACGACAACTATGCTATGAATTTGTTGTGATGTGGAGAGCAGTGAGGAAAAGTATTTCAACCAGCAATGAATAAAAAATTCCAGCTCAACTGTAAAGTTTTAAATAGCATCACACAGCCTCAGCTTTTATAGTTTTCCAGATTGAGGGGAGGATAAGCATGTTAGAAGAATTGCTCTGGTTTTTGAAGCTGACTCTATTTAATCTCCTAAACTTTAGTGTTTTGTTAGAGCCAATAGACGAAAACAGTGTGTGAGTTGCCTTTGATGAATTGGTCTAAGATTATGTACTTAGAAATTGTTCAAAGCATTACTTGACCTTGGGAATTAGAGCTGACCCTGAACCACCTGATCAATTTTACATATATTTATTTTGTGGATTAGTTAAAACTGCTTGTACAATCAACAGGGATCTAATAAGAGCAATAGGTTTATCCGGTCTTCAGTGGCTATAGACAATCAATTGCCTTGATGCCGAAAACAAGTGTTACTACATCAAACATCAACTAAACCACATATACTCCATAATCTGTATTCTTGTAATTGGTGGCTTATGTTTTTCTAGTTTCTTTCAAAAAGATTGTGCAACATTTGAGAAGGCAACTGAACTGCAAGGAATAAATATCTCTGAGAAAGCTGCAGGACAGATGGAAAAACAGTGTTCGGGATTAATAAAAAAAATGTATTGGGTAACCAAAGCTTTCTGAGAAATGAATTAATACTGTAGAGCAAACATTGTGGTGCTAGGAGTACCACTGGGGGACCATTTTACTTTCTTGTGGAGCCTAGGTGGGAAGAAAAGTAGCAGCCTGAGAAGGAGTAAACTAAGTAAGGAATCTTAGAAGCACCATCCCTGAATTTCACGTGATGAAAGGCAATGTGAAATTGGCAGATATAAGATGACAAGCCCTTTCCCACAGCAATTGAATAGAGACGTTACAGAACAAAATCATTTCTTTCACTTTTTTTTCCAGCTTTGTGCAGAACTAATTTTTTCCAATGACTGCTCATTTAGGTTGAAAATGCCAGCATCCGGGTATCTGGGGCATCATTTAAGCAAATTCTTAGAGCCTGGAGAAAGATTTATTTGTGTGTCTTTCTGATTGAATCCATGTCTTTATAGTATATGAGTTTGCAGTCTGGGGGAGGTGAGAAGATTTGCCCCTTCTGACTAGCTTTCCTCCCCCAAATCAAAATCAGTACTAGGTAGGTACAGTGTGTTATGCTTTTCTAGGAATTTCCATGCATTCAAGAGAAACGTTCTTAAACACAAAGTTGCATAAGGAACATATATAAATAGATTTTAAATGGTTACCACTAAAATACCCTATGACTAAATCTCCTTGGAATTTCTTTGATATGCAATTGACATAAATTAGAATTACACAGGCGTCAAGCATCCTACCAGAAAAGATCAGAGAAGCTGCAGGGCTTGGTAAAAGCGTGCTGTGTTTGATTCCATTGATTATCTAACTGCCTTTGGGCAATGGGTCTCAGCCAGAGTGTTATTGATCCACACCATGAAAATAATCAAATTAATTCATTTCTCATCAAACTGCCAGTGCCATGACCTTCTTTCCGCCTTTCCACCCCCCCCCCCCCCGCGCCTGCCTCCTAACATGCACAGCTCAGGAGCAAAATATTGACTGCTTTAAAATAAATGTCATTGTTTTCACGATGCTCGTGAGAAATGTCAATCTTAACATTATATCCTTGTAATGAGGAAGATTATTTAGGTTGGGGTTTTTGTATTGTATCATTTTAAACCCAATCTTCTAAACACCAGAGTTCATTATTTAGTCAAATCAATAAAAGAATAAGGCCCAAGGCCACTAAGATAATGCTGAAATCCCTTTAAAACTACCAGTAGTAGTTTTGCTATACAGCTCTTGGTTTTTGCTGAGACAAAAAAAAATGTTTAATGTAATGTAAAAATATTCAGCAGACATACATTTCTCTAGAAAAATAATTACATTAAAGGAACTACTGTTCTCCTTAACAATCTGATACATATAACTCTAGATATATTAGTAGAGTTTGGAAACAGGAATTTCTTCAGGTTTTTAGTTGTAGTGGTGAGGAAGGAGTGTGGCTCATTTCTGATAAACTTGGCTTTTACTGCCAATGGGTAAAGATTTTTAAAAGCACCTTGATGACTTAAGTACCAAAATCCCATTTTCAAAAGTGACCTATGCAGTTAGACACCTAAATCCCATTGACTTTCAGTGAGAGATAAGCTCCTAATGGCCAGATTTTTAAAGATATTTAGGCACCTAAGTTCCACAGAAGTTGGTCACTTAAATACCTTTAAATGTCTAAATAGCTACTGAAAATGTAATTCAGGCTCCTAAGTCATTCCCCACATCTCTTTTCATTGTTTAACAGGTAAGAGTTCAGACACTAATAATCTAAAGACAGAAATGAGATGGAATTCTCCCAGGTGTAAAGGAGTCCACACAAGGCCAACTTCAGCTCCCCGTAGCCCTTCTGTGGGCAGAGTGGCCACGTGAGGGCAGAGGGATCTGCACTCCTGTGTGCCATTAAGAAGAGCTCTGTGCCAGCCCCAGATAAACCAGCAGAGAGGGAACAGGAATGCCAACAGGTAGATTTTAGAGGCAACATGTATGAGCTTCCAGTGATTCAAACCCCCCACATAGGAGGCAGAATTGAGCTATGGTCACAATTCCAGACCAGAGGCAGAAATAGTGCTCATGGATGGGCTGCATTGCAGCCCCCTGGCATATCTATGGTATCTAGTGGTGAATTCCATTCCCTCCAGGTCTGTGGAGTTCCCTACAAGAACACTGCATACAACATGTTGTTTTTGTGTCACCTCGCCCTGGGTCTTCCCAGAAAAAGGTTTCTTTTATTTATCATTACATGTTTGTGTATCTTTTACTTACATCTTTCAACACGTTACTTTTGTTCTGTCAGCAGTAACATATTAAGCAGATTAGCAATTCTATGTAAAATAATTGGGAAAACTACAATTACGCCAGCAAGGACTTAGACTAACTGTTACCTCATCTACTCATTCACTATACAAAATTATTAAAATACAAATTATTAAAAATATAGCTATCAAAACTCTTCATCTTACCATTAACAATTCTTCATTATATATTTCAATATTATAATTCAGTGCATGTTATTTTGTGCTACCCTTAATATATTAGAAAGGAGTGGGAGGAATATGATAATTCCTTAATGTCAGCATTTCTTATCTTCTTTAAACAAGGGTTTTTCATTCAAAGTCCAGTTTTGTTTGTGAATCATTACAAAGAAACTTCATTAGAAATTTTCCTGTGAATGCTTTTTGAGGGTTTCTCAATTTTTGGTCCTTAATATTTAGTTGTTTTTAATGCTACTCCAACAGCTCGATGCTTTTTTGTCATTTCAGTCACATGAGCCCAAATATATTTTCTGGGAAATTATAACAGATACGGTTTTCAAACACCAACACTCACTGTTTAGGATTTGAGCATTTTAACCTTTAGTTTGGAGATCCTTATTTGAAATTTCCAGCAGCATGTCAGGGTGACTGCAAAGACCCAAGTCTTCAGCTTTCTAGTTTACTTTTTGTAAACACGATTATTTAAACTTTTACACCTAAATTGTCATCTAGACTGATACAGGAGGTTCCCTACAAAGTAGTTATTCCAGTTCATTTTAAAAAAGTCCAACATGATTCAAACTGAGGGAAATCTGACAAACTGGGTAGCATTAAATTAACTCATTTATTGCTGGAACTCATGTTTTAATGATTTTATTTGGTTTCTTCAGTGTCCTTTATAACATCCCAATCAGTTTTTGGCTTATGGCAATCTGAACCCTTATCTTTCCTAAAAAAACTCTTGCATGATGCCTAGGAAATATTGAATGAAAACTTCATTAATTTTCCTGACTGACGGTTTGGTTAGTTGGATTATCTGTCATAATAATCTTCAGTTAGAGGTTGTGAGTTTCCTATCACAGATTCTCACAACTCTGGATTCTTTGTGCAATCTTATGGTGTTGTTTGAAATGGCTATCAGAAATGCTAGTGTTAAAATGCAACAAACATTTCTTGAAAACATACATAAAATGGCATTGAAAAACCCAGCCCCCAGGAATAGTGACAGAACTCAGCACCTCCAGTCTGATGCTGAAGTGAAGTTAATTTGACAGAGTTGGCTGTGAACCAATTTCTTTCATTAAATTCACCATAGTCTTGGCTCTTTCCAAGCTTTTTGTTTTTAAGAAATTTAAGTTGATCTTCAACAGGAATATTTCTGAAACCATATAACTTATCCCAGAGGCTTTCTTAGATCATCTGCAAAATATATTTTCCATCAATACTTTTATTGAGATTTTAGGACATATAAAGTGCCAATCAATACAACTGACAAAAGACCAACCCTTTTATGAAACTACAGGAGAAAAAAAAGATCTAACTGATCCCTAAAATGGAAAAAGTCTGTTAAGAGTGTTTTTTCAATATGGTTAGGTGATGTCACATTTCAACTGCAAATCCTTAGTGTGATGAGGATGCACTACCTGTGTTTTTTTCATGAAGAATGTGATTTGTAAAGAAACACCAACTTATGAACAAGGATGATGCCTCAGTGTATAAAGAATTT
Source organism: Dermochelys coriacea (assembly GCF_009764565.3). Lineage (NCBI taxonomy): Eukaryota > Metazoa > Chordata > Testudines > Dermochelyidae > Dermochelys > Dermochelys coriacea. The sequence continues at coordinate 69,135,608 of NC_050072.1, read as the reverse complement.
CCTACTTTTGTATATATTAATAAGCATGGTCTGTGCAACATTTTTTCAACCTTTTGTGCAAGGTCTGTTGCTACTTACACAGATTGCTTGAAAATGAACTGAGTGGAAAGGCAATAAGATCTCAGGTGCTGGATGTTTATCCGGGCCAAACCATTATTAGTCAACAATGCAACTACAAGAATATAGGGCCATGTCTTGATTTAGTATAATTAGCATAGCCATTGGCCTTACCATTTTAAAAAGCTAATAGAAGCTAACTTGAAATAGAGCAAAATGCCTGACAAATTACTTCCACTTTAAAAAAAATCATTTTGAGAATTAAATTATGGTTTGATCTTGAGAACTGCAAAATCTGTTTTTCTCCCATTTAAAAAAAAGTCTGTAGCACTTATTCTCCCCCTAAATCACTGTAATTTGTTCAAATGACATTGCTGCATATTTAAGGAAATTCTCTGTATTTTTGAAGTAATGTGAAATGTAGGAGCTTCCATTGATGTATCTGTTTATGAATAATGAGAGAGAAAAGGTGGGTGAGGTAATAAGAATAATGAAGATATCAGATGCATAAGACCAGTGAACCCTATTAGAATGAAATTACAGCAATCCTCCCTCCCCTGATAAAGACCCCACTGTCTTTTAAAGTATTCATTTTGCCCTTTGATTTTCAATATTAGCATTTTAAAAAACAGAACAATAAATGATTCTTTTTTTAGCTAACTAGAATAGCTTAGAAATGCAAGGGAAGAGAATTTAAGTTAACTGTATGCTATTGTATCTTTAAAAAAAGAAAAGGAGTACTTGTGGCACTTTAGAGACTAACAAATTTATTTGAGCATAAGCTTTCGTGAGCTACAGCTCACTTCATTGGATGCATTCTTTCTATTGAATATTGAAACTATTTCATTTCCAAAATGTGTGCAAGTTGTAGGCAGCAAAGATCAACAATGGGATACATTAAGGACTCAGTCCTTTAAAGACTTACTACAGGGCATACACAAGTCAATAGATCTACTCATGTACCAAAGGCCTGATCCAGTTTTTAGTATAGTCATCGGAAGGATTATTCATATCAATGTGATCAAGTCTAAAGCCCATTGGCAAGTGTTTGCAGGGTCAGGCCACTGTTGAGGGGGAAAGCAATGTGAACTAACCAATATTATGTGTGGAATACAAAAAGTGAGGGAATACTTTCTAGAAGTATTGTCTGAGTAACTTTTCAATGATGTCTGTTAACTATGAAGTTTTTTAACTGATTTTTCCACTTAATTTTAAATGTCTCCCAGTTTATTAAACATTACAGTAATATGCTCATGGAACAGAGGAGATAGCTTTGATAATACATAGTTTTCCACAAAGCTAAACAGCCATCACTATCTTATCAGTATGAACATTTCAAGAAGTTGAAGGAAGATCCATTGTTTATAAATAAATACCATCGTTTCACTGGGCAGTCATCACTTATGAAATATTTTTCTAAATAAGGACAAAACAGCCTACGGAGTTTGGGGGGTTTATTCATTTGAAATAATTGTGAATAATTTTGTATAATATTTTTGAGATTTGTACTCTCAAGTGCTGTACAATCTGTATTTTGAAGCAATTAGTTACTTTGTTTGAAACATACAAAAATAACCAAAAACACTTTGGAAAGGCTTCTCTTACAAAATAACAAAAGTAAAAGGCTCCTAATGATCCTGAAGATTTGAGAATGAAATATCTTTGTCATTTATGGGAATATAATACTTGATATTGCAGGAGATGTAGGAGATAATGGTTAGCACGCCCAGCTTTGGGATGTGGGCTCTTCAAAAACTATGTACGCTACAGAAACCTGAAATTGATTATTTTGTTAATTTACAATAACCTTTGTCCTCTCCAAGAGACCACAGTGATTGTTTGAGGCAATAGCATTCAAATGCATGAGCAACTTCTCAACAAAGCCTTTGTCCCTGCAGGGTTGTGCATCTCTGTGTGAGCTGAAAGAAATAGAAAAAGGGGACACATATTCCACAAGTAGATTTGCCACAACTTCTCAATAGGAGTTTCATGATGTCAGTTCTTTTCTGAAACCTCAAAAGGTGCTTGAACTAATTATGGAATTTGTGTATTTCATTTGTTTCATTTTAGAGCACAAAAATATCAGACATATTTATACTTCTATATAGTTTCTACCTCTCCTCCTTTTCCTATCCCACGCATAACTGGGAAATAAATTGCTATGGTCTTTGCAGTACAAAATTAAGTGGTTCGAATGTCATGATAATCATGTTACATCAATATTTTGGAGGAGACAGGACTTGTCAATGGCATTAATCATCAATCCACAAACATAATGATTTTGTAAAAGAACTACATCAGTTAAGCCAAAATGCGTTCTTTGTCTAAACCATAAGGGAATTTATTCAGACTGTAGAATGTTGTACTAATACAGTTAGTGCTGTTATTTTATTATTAAAGTAGTCCTAAGCAAGGGTTCTGCTTCTGGGCATTAGGGCAGTCTTTTAAACTCTGTGGAACATATCTGCCTTAAGTGATCAAATGCATAGCACTTCACACAAAACGATTCCAGAAATCTTTCATTTTGTTGTGGCTATAGGCAACAGTTATAATTGAGCCACTTGAGAATGTTATGCATTCGACTATTAGCTGAGGGGGAAAAAATCAAACATTTGTTGTTAAGTATACTTTTAAAAAACTTCGAATTGAGGAAACAGTAAACTAAAGCTGGAGAAAGGAGAAAAAGAGTGAATAAATTTGACTACTCTATAACTCCATTCCCTCTATATTTTGGATTTCATCTTTAAAACATGGGAGAGATTGTGGGTTTGTGAAATATGTCTAACAAAAGCTAATTCATGACTCAATAACCAAAGTTCTTTCTGTACTGTGGACTCATGGCATATTTCTCCCCACAATATAAAGACAAACTTTCCTCTGCATTCACAATATGGAAAAATGGGCTTCCATATTATACCATCAAGCATGCAGAGAGAAACCTGCATGTACCATTTCCATGGAAAGTCCACTCCCCTAAGCGACACATTTATACTGACCCAACTCCCAGTATAGACAGTGCTATGTTGACAGAAGAGCTTCTCCCATCAACATAGCTACCACCTCTCCCATCAGCGTAGGTAGCGTCTTCACTGAGTGCTAGAGTGACTGCTCCAGTGGTGAAGCTGCGCTTTGGATTTTGTGGATTTTCCACACCCCTGTATGACGTAGTTAAACCAACATAAGTTGGTAGTGTAGACCAAGCCTGGTGTAACTTAGAGAGCCCTTGGGCCTGTCTAAGTTTCGGTAGCCTCCCAAGGCTGCCCTGTGAGCCACAGCATGGACCAGAATCTCCTCAGGGTTGTGTGCTGCAGTCCTGCCCCTGATATACTCCTTACACCAGGGCTTTTTGAATGTGTGCTCTGAAGGCAGCCTTTATGACTTTTTATTACAGTACACTAGAGGAATCCTCTTGCATTCTGGAACTGGAGCTTATAGGACCCCATTACACCACTTCTGCCCTTTTGCTCAGCATAAAGGGTCCAGAGCAAGGGCAGGTTATCGTCCCTGGAGACTTAGTTTAATTTTATAATGACTCCTAAATTATACTGAAACATAGAATTTCTATAGATACAGAGATTTCAGCAATTACAGCGTTGACACCAGAAAGGTATAGATGGTCTGTCATTACCTCTGTCACTGTCCTCACTGCAGTCCGCTCTTGGCAAATGTTGCTATCCACTTCACTGAAAAACTTTTAGATTCAGCTGATTGTATTTCACCTAATTTCACTGAAGAAGAGTCTTGAGGCTAATGAGGGCTTAAATAAAAAATTGATTCAAAATACGATGTATTTGACCAACTTTATCTTGAGGGCATAATGGAGGCAGTGAGGAAAAAAACCTAGAAACAATTCCCTGATATAGAAGTTACAGAATATAGTATTAAAACTCTCTCTGGAGTCCAATATAGAACACTGCCTGAAGCATTTTTTAAAAAAACCTGAGACTTTTGAGAATTACTGAAAATCTAACAATGTCAGGGGCTTTTGGATTTTCCTTGACACCTGAGTGGGGAGGGCCTGCCTAAATTTACTGTTAATTTCTTAAGTTCTTTGGAGCTTTTTAACCCTCATGTTCAGCTGTTAATGGCCTATCAATTCACTGATCTTGCTTTTAGGGACAAGGACTGTGTTTTCCTTATGTGCAGATAGCACCTATCACATTGTAGGTGCTATTGGAATACAAATAAATGATAATGTATTAGATAATGTAATTGATTTATCTTCAGCTAATAGCCTTTCTTTTGACATTTCAATTGATGGAGATTAATGAAAGTTGGTTGGAGAAAAAAATATAACATTTAACATGAAGAAGTAAACATTCATGTTTTTCCCTCGGTGTCCAGTGTCATACAGGCTTGAAGGGGGAAATTGCTTTCTTTAAGTGCTGAACTTATTTTTGGAGATTTCTGTTTTATTGCCAGGCAAATTACATCTTATCAAAGATACAGAAGCTTAATCTTTTATGATTTTAATTATGAAAATGCTTGTTGGTATCTTAATTTAACATTAGAGGACCTGATGACGAGGACCAAATGATTGACGTCTTTTTGATTTAAAGCTATTACCTCCTCTTGGAGAATGTACTATTTATCCCTTTGAGTAGGATACTGAACTTTTACAACTGCTAATGATTTAGTATCTGATTTAGTCTGAGTTTTTCTGGTGATAAATAGCAAGATTTCTATTTGGTTTCAGAGGGAATTGTCTACGGCCTTATTTTTCAAATACAGTTTTTTCTCATCCTAGAACTTACGTAGGTTTTTATAATGGCTGAAAGTTTTTTTAAATCTTTTTTTTTATTGTGATGTAAACTGGATTGATTTATCTTGTCTAATATAATTTTGTCATGTTTATGATTACTTTTATTAAAATGAATTTTTAAAGTGTTTAACAACTAAATATTTAACTAAGTCAAACAATTTCATCATGTATCATGAAACCTGGGGAAAAAATTCTCCTCTGGAATGAGAATAAGCTTGCTAGTTTTCAAACTCAAAGTGGTTTCTTTTCAGACTTGTAAAGGTTCCAAATATGAACATAAGAGAAACCCTAACTGCAATCTTACCGGTAGCAACTAAGGTTTATATCTAGAGTTTGAATAAGAAAATTAAGGTTTTCAAATGGCCTTAAAACAAATGTCTAGAAATCCTCATGACAGCCCTGGAAACTAGTTGTGTCTATAAGTTTGTGTCCACATTCAGATTTTGATTGAGAGACAGGTGATTTACTTTTTGCTCTTTCTTCCATGGTGTTTTTGCCTGTCCCCTTCGTGCTCAGGTTTATCTTGTAGGCCAACTACATGTAATGACCTGTTTATGCTTGAGCTTGCCCCCTGGCTTTACTGTCTTACCTTCAAGAACTGTCTGTTCCTGCAGACTCTAGATTTGTATAACCTTCAGTTTCACTCCCTCCCAAGTGGTCCTATTTGGGTGTCCTCTTGATACTTGCTGGACCACAGTCTGCCCATTTGGCAACTACAATGCTAACAAACCTGTGTATTTTCCCCCCACTTATAAGATATTCCTATATTGTGGCACATAAAAGCCAGCAAGTATAATTGCCTATAAAGACACATATGGCATTAATGGCTGAAGCGTTAAGTGCTTTTTTATAGATTCATAGATTTTTATGGCCAGAAGGGATAATTAGATCATCTATCTGACCTGTGTATCATAAGCCATTATATTTCACCCAGTTACTTCTGTATTGAGCCTAGTAATTTGTGTTTGACAAAGCATGTCTTCCAGAAAAGTATGCAGTCTTGATAGGAAGACCTGAAAAGATGGATAATCCACCACTTTGTGGTTACACATTCCCACTGTTAAAAATGTGTGCTTTGTGTCTAGTTTGAATGTGTCTGTTCCCTATCATATGAAAATCTGTTTGCACTATTATACACATTGCTCCGCTAAACCCTAACCATGACATCTAGTAAGAAACCCCAACTTGTTTGAGAGTGAGTACAATAACATCCACATATTAGTGTTTAAAGATAGTTAATGGATGAGTGTAAACTCTGCTTCCTGGGTTCCCAGATAGGAAGGTCAAAATGGCTGACTCTCCTTTCTGAGCTTCTTCATTCTGGCTACATTAATGTAATGTAAAAATCATGAAATTTGGGGGGTTTAATCTAGTGATTCAGGTTTAGTATTCCGGAGAGGGAGGTGAGAGATGATAACATGATGAGTTCTGTACTCTATCTTTGCTCTCTGCAGAAAGCCTGAATGGTATTGGCTGAAAGAAAACTGTTTGTAGACTGTTCTGAATAGGACAAAATGGTAACAGACACAGTTATGGAAACTCTACTTCCAAGAAGCATTTCTGCTGAATGTTGCTGTTAGTTTAAAAGTTTGTATTCACCAGTGAGTGTCAAATATTTTGGAGGTCTTGTGCAACCTCTAATTTCATTTGGATTTGTTAAAAGATGCTTCTTGTTTTTCAGCACCCACAGGTGTTACTTTAACATAGTTGTTTACCAAAAGAGTACAGAGCTTGCATTTTCTCTGTGTACATGGAGGAGAAGTTAAACCAGTTTTCTATCCAAGTCATCCTCAGATAGATAAATCTTCCCATGAAGATTGAGTGTTTCTATTATCAAAGCAGAAGAACTGGAGATTAAAGTCTTCATTTATCCCTGACAGAAAGTACAATCACTGTTCAATCTCTGCAATCCCTGCTATAGTTCTTGGGTTTTTTGAGAGGAAAAAAAGCTTTATTAGATGTTGTAGCTTTAAATATTTCAAGAAGACTCTCAATGACAATAACAAACATTATTTTTCATTTTTTTCCTTGAATGTTGGACACTAGAGAAGAAAAGTGGAGGATAGTATTACCGATACATCCTATCAGTGTAGTCTGCTCAGTATTTAAATGAAATATTCATGCATTTAAAAATGCCTGAGTGTTCAATAAAGATTTCAAAGAAAGGTACCTAAAAGTTGTGGTTCTTAGGTTAATCTTTTATTTATCTAAAGGATGAAGGAAGCTGTCTACTTCTGTGATATGAACTGCAATCAGCTTAAAAATAATTGACAAATTAATCCCCTCACAGCATTGCAATTGTAAAGGTGTTAGGTTTAATTAGGCCTGTCTGATTGCCTTGTCTAATCAAGAATAAAGGTGGTACCTTTGATGGTTAAGGTCTAGCGGGGACATCCCTGACCTGCCAGTCTTGTACGTTTTAATTATTGATTCCTACCATTTCAGCCGGTCTCACCAAGGACCTGAGTTCTGTGTTAGCTTTACACTGAAAGGCTAAAAACAAAAGCAGCCACCAAAGGTATATGTAGAGCTGTGTGGGCTTTTAAATATTTTTGAGGACTCTTTAACCTTTGGAAGTGTTGACCCATATTACCATATGATGTTCATATTCAATACAATTTGTTTTTATTGTTTTCTCCTTATGTAATCATATGATTTTATGTTCTTCATTAACAGATTCCCATACTCTTATTCACATTGATTAGTACCATTTCAAAGGTGCTAGTTGTGGAGTTATTACTTGTTGTAAGTAAGGGTATCAGAATCATGCCCAATAAAAAGTTGTTTTTATTTCACTTATCTTCAGTACTCTTAAAGCCAATTTCTCATTTTTCTGTCACCAAGAAAATCTTACACTTGGTAAGCTTCTGTCTAGCTGGTAAAGTTTGAATGGATACTGCTCTGTGAAAAGACTCCTAATAAAGGTGTTTGTCACTCTGACCAGTGCAGTCGTGAACAAGAATGTTAGTCTTTGAATGTTTACAATTTTGGCTCCCCTGAGTGTCCAGGGTAGTGATGCATGGGATCTTAAAAGATTTTAATCTGTTTGGTAAATATTATCAAATGGTTTAAAACCAATGCTTATTTCAAAATAAAGGATATGTGTTTGACTTTCCTTATCATTTTCCACCACAAACAATGGTACTAACTTCTGACGTGCATTTTTGTCATGATGGAGCCGTGATTTTTCTCATTTTTGTCATAAAAAACAACCAAACTTAATTACATTCAAATAACCCAAATTATAAACCAAGGGTCCAATGCTGCAAGCTCTTCCAGCATAAAAAAGACTTGCAGGATGAGTCATGCAGCTTCATATTCAGAAATCCAAACACTGATATGTCTTGTTGTCCGTATTGGGTTGCATGTTTTATTTACTTAGTGTGAGTTATAGAATCTTTTCTTTGGTTGTAGGTAAATGAAGCAACAGTGGAACAGCTAGTGCAGCAATATCCATACATAACCTTCAGTACTGTACTGCAAGATTGCAAGAGGACCTTGGAACGGGCTTATCAAATGGGCTGGACACCCAGTATGTCTTCTGCTTCATAACGACCCTGTGATATTACAATTCGACTAATGCATTCAGCAGGTCTAATGGGGACTGCAGATTTTGGTTGTACAATGTTGCAGGAATATTTTAAACCTTTTTATGTTTTTAAATCTCATTTTGCTTTCTGTGAAATATATGTTCAAGAGTCCATTGTTCTAAAAGAGGTTTTTATTTTATTTTTAAGTTTTAAATTAATGTTTTTAAAGCAATGAACATTTTATGTCTGGTGGTGCCTCCTGGAATTTTGGAACAGAAACTGGACTCTCTAATTGTAGTTAGACTCATGTAATTGTTCTGAATGTTAATTGTCATCCTAAAAATCTGCAAATCCCCAAAGACATTGAAGAGGGCTCACAACCTTTTATGATGCAATATAATTGTGAGTTTACACAAGTTACAGTAAAATGGAGTTGACGATACGCTGACTTTGATGTACTGTAAAACTATATACGAATGTTGAAAACAAATCTTAAGAAATACATTGTATCCTTTTTGTACGCATAAACACAATGTAAAAGCCTTTGGCAGATTTCCTGAAGTGGATTCCTTCTAGTTCTGTGGATGGCTTGAGTTATATTAGATGTTAATCCTATTTTCTTTTGTTCTCTTCCCTTTGCCTCAGTCATGAGTGTTTCCTTTGGTTTGTAAGTGAAAACTCAATGCTAGTACCAGTGTAACTGATCGGTGTAGGCCTCTGCTGAAACTGGGAGCTAATCTTAATCCATATTATTACCTAGACTGACACCACCCATGTATTTTAGGATGCACAGTAATATAAGAATCCACAAATAATTGTGATTTTCTTCTAAACATTTTGCTAATTACAAAAATCATTATTTTGAAATTCATTTTGAATGGAAATCTTAATAATTGATGGTAACTATTGAATGGTTATTCAAGTAGACAATCTTACTTGTTTTATGTTGTAGAACAGCAGATGTGATTTTTCCTTAAATAGTCATGTAGGAGATGTTGTATAGATTTCTCAATTTTTGCACCTTGCAATTTTTGTAATAGGTAAGCTAACAGCGCTTTAATTTACCACAGATAACCAATTCCCACCTTGTGAGGTCAAATGCTGCATAGAAGACACCTGCTGTGGGAAATAAGATATAAGGCCATGTTTATATAGCTTAAAATAATGTTGTTGTTTTTTCTTTGGTTTTTTTTTTAATTAAACTTTCTGAATGAACCAGTTTTCTTTCACAACACTGTCATGTTACCGAATTCTGAAATTTCAAGTAAAAAGGAAAGTTCAATTAATAAAAGCCACAACGCTGATTTTCCCTGATGTAGTGTGTGGTTGCTAATGTGGGTTCCACTCCTGCAAAGCAAGAGCGTGGACATAGCTGACTTCAATGGGACTCCATGTGGGCGTAAGGGTACAACCACATGCATCACTTTGCAAGATCAGGGTCATTCTTTAGAAGAGAATAATTGTTCTGGAAGAAAAATTATTCTGGCATCCTCTAAATCGTATATTTTAAGCATTGTACTCTATGCTTTTCATATTTGTTCCCAAGCTACTGAAGACTACTTTGGTTGGCAATTGTGTACCTGTTTTTTAATCCAAAACTGATTTATAAGATAATATATGCAGAAAATAGTTGAAGTGAATACATAAAAAGTTTAATTTTCTATATGTGTTGCAAGAGTTACATTTGACAAGTGTTGATAAGCAGACATTGAAAATACAGATGTTGCAGCTTTGGTTTGAAGTTGCATTAACCTTTAGAATGTTGCAATTTGGTTAAAGGATGATTTTTTGAGGTGTATAACACTGCGTATTTGCTTTTTAAAGGTTATACTCTTTTAATCCAAAATATCAAATGCTCAAATTTCAGCTGACAAATTGCCATTATTGTCAAAGTGTTTTGCTAATCCAGATGAACTGATGCAGCATAACCTGGAGAACAGTTTTAGTATTCTGTGCAATTCTGCCAAAACTGTATTCCAGTCCCATAACATTAATTCTTGACAATTACAGAAAGCATCAACTCAAAGTCCAGTGACAGTTGTTAAATGTTTTCTTATTAGATACTTCAAAATGAAGCTGAAAACATTTATCTGGAAAAAAATATTAAGTAGAGTTTTGCTTGGAATGTCATAAATACATGTGAACACATATTATGCTGGGCTTTTTATCTACTCCAAAATGGCAACAGTATTTTCAGAATAAAGACAGTGAATAATATTGCAGATATAGTGGAGAATTCTAGTCATTTCTCTTTAATGTCTTTTTATGAGTGCAACAAAACAATTCACACAATTTGTAAGTTTCTATTTTTCCGTGAAAGTTTTGACTTTGAGATTGGTTGCAATAAAAGAGAGAAGCAAAACTGTCTGTCTTTTGTTTGGTTATGTAGATTACTAACTCTGTTTAAGTTTTTGTATGTACTATTGGCCTATTACATCACTACTTTTTTTTGATCTTCTGTTAGGTCAACTCCCTGCCAATGCAGGATTTTTCCCCTGTTGTACATTTGCTAATGCATTTTCCAGTCTAGTTTTAAATGTCCCAAGCAATGAGTCTTTCACCCTTGGAAGATTATTCCATCATCTACTTGATCGTACTATCAAAATATCCAAGTTATATTTTATCTTTCTTATTCCACTAACCATTATACCCACATGTAGCTGCTTAAATAATTCTGCTTCATCCTTGGTATTTACAACTTTCAGATGTTTGCAGACTGTTATCCTATTATCATGTCTCAGTACTCATTTATACTCATTTAGCTCTTTTAATTCTCCCTCAATAAATCAGAATTACCTAGATACTACAATGAGAGGTACATGATAGATAGATTAGAAAGACACGTGACCTCATTAGTTTTGCTCTTCTTTTCTAAACACTCTCTAGGAAAAAGCGTTCACTGCTTCTTTACCCCTCCCACTATTCTTTCCTCTGTTTTCAAAATGGAAAACAGTTTGCAGTAGAATCCAGACAACTTCCAAGCTGGATTGTCTTGGTTTCTTCAATCCCATTCTATATGCTCCATTATTTTATTTCTTCAAGAGAGTCTAGTAACTTATTGGTACCTGTCATTGTTAAGACACTTTATCCTCTCACTCTCAGAACTCTTTCAAAATCCTCATTTACTGCTCACAATTTATGTAGTCCGAGACCTTTAATCTGCCTTTACTCCACTATCAACAATGACTCATAGCCCCAAGCTATTTACCAACAAACATATACATCGAGTTTATTTATATCTATTATGAAAGCAACTAGACTCCCTATCAAGGATCAGGGCCCTACTATGATTGATTCTGAAAGTACATATTACAAATATAGACCCTCCCCCTGAAGAATTTACAGTCAATAGAGAGTTTTCAAACACAGAACCCTAGGCACACACAGAATCCTAGGGGACCAGACTTTATTTTCAATCACTTGCCACTCTAATTCCAGATTTTAATTCTTCTGTAATCTCCTTTGAATCACTCTCTTTGCAATGGTTGTATAACCATTTTTCTTCTCAACACCACGACCCCCAAAATAAAAAAAAAGGAAAAGAAAGAAAAAGTGTGTGTGTGTGTGAGAGAGAGCGAGTGAGTGTGTGTGTGTGCACGTACCTTTCTGCTTCCCCCACTTAGAGAAGTTCTGTGAATTTCCTGGGTTCAACAGCTTATGTGAATTCCCTAAGAAAAAGTAAACATGTTCTTTCAACATTCACAGAACCTTCACCCGCAGGCATTCTATCCCCTCCATGATGCAGAATCTTTCTCTTCCTAGTCCAAGAAACTGCTATTCATGACAGCAGAACTGAAAGACAGCACATTCTGCTCCTGAAAGCACAATATTGAGATAGATGCTTTGTTGATTGACTCATAAATATTATTAAAGATGTCTTATATATAATGACCTAGCTGATTTTTCTTTTTAAATGGCCATATAGAGTGGAATCCCTGAAAAATGGGGAAATTTACTTTGTGAGAACATAGGGTTTATAGAGAGGGAGCTGAATAGGTTCCTAGGTGAACTGGCTGATGTTCACCTAGATTCTCAAAGGTTCTGGCCCATGTTGCTGATTTAAAAAAATATCACTCAGTATCCTCTTTATACATTTTATTAGAGTTATTAAAAATAAAATCAAGACAAAATAATTACTAAACTACATAAATGCTGCCAAAATAAGCAATACAGTCATCAAATCAAAATCATATTAAATTCAAGTGAACAAGTAAATAAGCATATTGGATTTCAGTTAAGACCAATTTAGTGAAACAATCGGATTAATGCAGCAGATAATCAATCCTTTCAAATTCTAGAAAGGAATCCAAGGAGATGGCTGTCAGTTTGGTTATAGACCACAACTAAAGAACTTTGCCAGTGGTGTGCAATCAAAACTTACCTGGTTGTATATTTTAATATTGCAACCAAATTATTGTTTATCTCTTAAATCACAAACTCAAAGCTGATTAAAGATTCGTCCTTGGATTTTACTATCACATGCATAGGTGCCGAAACTAGGGATATTGGGGATGCTGTCACACCCCCTGGCTTGAAGTGGATTCCATTTTTTACAGGGTTGACAGTTTAGTTCAATGGCTCTCAGCACCCCCACTATACAAATTGTTCCAGCACCCCTGATTAATGTGATGGATATCCTTATCTTCTCCCCAAATGCTGATACAGATGTTACTAAGATTCTCTGATCAACAGAAGCTTCACTTTACAATTTACCACTGATCGTTTTAAAGGCTTCTTAGAACACTTCTACAAAATAGGGACACTTTTAGCAAAGATTTTATAAGGGAATGTCTTTCTGGTGCCTTCAATATGTGGACTTTATAGGTGCTTGTACACACATGCACGCACACAACCACACTTTCACACCCTAAAATGATTAATGCCTGGGATGTTGCCCAGCTAATAAAAACAAAAGTCAAAACTAGAAAAAGGAAACACAAGATACTCACAATAACAGCAGGTTAAACTCTTCAGTGCTGCAATCTTTGGGTTCACATGGAGTATGAGGAGGAGTAGCAGTCAAGGAATCAGATGATGACATTGCAGACATAGTATTTCATGCAGGCTTTTCCAGGTGCAAGGAGACTGGTCAAAACTGGCATGATGATTTGACTGCCTAAATGATTGAACTCACGGTTCTCTTAGATGGCTTGTTTCCTGGAAAGGCACACAGGCCGTCTTCATTTACCTCAGTCTTTATATTGACAGTTCTATCTTACTCCACTTTCAGAACCTCCCTCCAATGCCTTTGGGCAAATCAGGTCAGATGTATGCTTTGGATGCCAACAACATGGTGGTCCAATCAAACTGGAATGGAGGAGTTATTAGGATACTATCGATTTAGAAGAGTCACACTTAAGCCATCAGTTCTTCTAAAAATATTCTTGTTGCGTACCATGTGCACTGTGAATTCATAATACCCAAAAATATCAAAAATAAAAGAGGCACAAGATTACTTTTGAGGAAGATGACAGCGTCTCAGCCAAGTGACAACACTCTTGAACTTACCAACAAAAGGTAAAGGGGGCTCAGCCTTTTGTGGTTGCAAAACTTTTGCAATAACTGGTTGCAAAAGATCCTAACAGGAAAAAACAAAACAGCAACCAATGACAAGCATGCATTCATCAGCAATTGTTAAAAATAACTTTAGACCTCCTATGATAGGTCATAGATTTTCTTGCAAACAAGATCATTGGGAACATTCTCTTATTTCAAATGGGGTGAGAAGTTATACCGCTTGTCTGTTTGGAAATGTCCATCTTAACAGAAAGTTACTTTAAAGCTGACCAGGATAGCCCATTTAAAATTTATGCTAGGTCTGTATATGCTATTTTGCTCACATTCTTATCCATGTCTCCCACCCACACCTCTGGCAGCATAGACCATAGGTTTTTTTGTTTAGTTTAGTGTTACTGGTGAATTTGGATCTGGGACTGCTGAGTCTGCTCTGCAATCCACAGACACACACACACACACGAGATACTCCAGCGTTGAATATTCAATTTTCCGTAGGTCAGCAACATTTAAAATATTCGATTGGGTGACATGCTTTAGCAAGCTGTTAGATAGATGTGGATGTATGCATGTTGCTGAATCAGACAAGTTGGTTACAGAGTTGGGGGTTCTCTTTGCACCCCTTCCCCTTTGGAGTTTTAGAGAAGGGTTGTTTGCTTTTTTTTTTTTTTTAGGGATTAACCGGGAAGTGGACCATTTACAAAAAAACTAAAGTGGAAACCTTTATGGTTGTTTTAAATAAAGATGTTGCCTTGGTGAATTCAGGTGGTTAGTCCCAAAAATGATATTCCTCTGTAAGATTATACTAAAGAGTATACTAAATGTAAACATTTATATTTATTTTCTTTTTTACAATTTTACCGGTGATAGGAGTCTGCGGGTCTTCTAAATTATAACTGGAAAAACTTCTGTACTGAGTCATCTGTTGGGGAAAAAATAACATAAACCATTAAATTAATATGAGGAGCTGGGTAAAAAGGGGCTATCTGCAGGGAGGGTTCCATTTTTTTCCTCTTTTGGTTTATGTAGGTTCATTCCGTTAGTTTAACCTAAATTCATCTAGATAATCAAGGGGAAAAAATGTTATTCCCTGGACTTCATGGGAGAGAGGATTGCTTAAAAATGAGCTTAGGTTTGGCCAAAACTCAGCCCAGGTTCAGACGTCTACAGAAACTGAGGCTCACTTTCAGGTCTGTAACAAAACTTGGATTGGTTGAAGTGTGCTTCTTTTTGAGTTTTGTTCAGAATGTTTTGCACAGCTCTGTATATGAAACTAAGTGGTGCTTCTGTTGGGCTTTAACTGTAAAAGCCTGACAAAATTAAGCTAAGGATTTATTGGTAAATATTTGTTTAAACCCCCAAATCCCTGTAATCTCTCCTGCCACGATTGTGCTCCAGGTACTATATCATCTTTTCTCTGCTTCTAGTCAGTGTCACACTGAGAAGTAGCATGGGGCTGATGACTGAGTGTGTGCAGAGCAAAAATACTGAGCTTTACAGACAGGTATTTATTGATCAGTAAATTACACACACAATTTCTTTTCCTATTTTGTGACAAATAATAAGGAAATATTTAATGCAGAACTAGTCAAGGGCAGAAGAAAACTAGTCTCATTTGGTATCTTTTAGAATTACGCTTGAGTTGAGGAAAATGATTTGTTTTGCCATGTGATGGTTTTGAACTAGGAACGTTATGTATTTCACTTTTTATGGGGTAAGCCTGAGAAGAGAGAAAATACTGTAGCACAATCAAGGATCAGGGTGCAAGGTAATGAGAACACTTTTTAGAATTCCATTTCTGAGGTTGTTTATTCTGCAGCTGGTTAAGCCTGCGCCAGACTGATTGTTTCCTGTCCAATGTCTTCAATTAAAAAACAGA
Organism: Dermochelys coriacea; assembly: GCF_009764565.3. Taxonomy (NCBI): domain Eukaryota; kingdom Metazoa; phylum Chordata; order Testudines; family Dermochelyidae; genus Dermochelys; species Dermochelys coriacea. The sequence continues at coordinate 69,119,866 of NC_050072.1, read as the reverse complement.
CATCAGTAACCTCAAGGTAAGAAACATAAACATTTGCCAAACATTCAAACTTCAACCAAAAGCCTTAAGTGAGAGGATTCCTTGTTATTACATTGCTCTTTTCTTGCCTCCAATATTTCAGGAATTTAAACACATAAAGTCCTGTTCTCTTCCACTGCCCCAGCTGTTCTTGAACAGTTGCCCCACCTCTATTGTTCATCAGTGCAGAAAAGAAAAAGTAAGGTAGGACAAAAAGGACAAAATACACCATGTAACAAAGCTTTAGGAAGTTTGCTTAATTCAGACCTTCTGCAACACTTTAAGCTGGAGAAGCCCAGGGTATCGTTTGCAGCACAGCCCCTCCTCAGTGTCCTAGAATGCAGGCCAGGGCTTTAAAGAACAATCTGGTCCTGAAGTGGTAAAAGACTACTAGAAAATGCACTCACCTTAGAGCCATTCAGAAAGTTAGTACAGAATGCAGTTGCTCATTAATCAATGCTTCAGACAGCGTTTACCATACCCCTATGTCCTGTGCATTGTACTGAGTGCCTATACATTTTTGGATGGAGTTTCAGGTATTTTGTTTAACATGCAGTATGAAGCCATAAATGATTTGAGATTTGCCTGCTTGAGACACTGCTCATCTCCCTGTGTTGTACTGCCATAACTGCAATCATTGAAGGTGTTATAGCTGTCAGCCACCTAGTTTAAAATAGCGGGGGCTAGTGGCAGGGCATTTCCCATAGAGAATCCTCTGGGCACCCTCTGTCTGAATTAGGCTATGATGCTCATACCACACTAAAGTGAATGGGTAAGGTGAGTTTCCACCTTGCTGTTGCTATTGCTTGGCTGGAGACATTTCTGTAAGGCTAAAATAAGAAAGCAGCAGCACATCTGGTTGCATTGTGACAGCTGCTTTGGCACAATAGTTAAAGATGGAAACTTAGACCAAGATTTTAAAAAATGGGTGAATTAAATTTAGTAGAAGTTGCTGGATATGGAGTACCTTTGATCATCTGTTCTAGTTACAGTATTTATGTCCCTAAATCTAGATTTAAGAGCCTAAATTTCAGCCTCTCTTATTGTAGAGCTTGGCCTTAATTTATTTTTAATATGAAAAGTGAAATGTGAACATAGTATAATGTTCATACATAATATAGAATGTAAGTGAGCAGTGGAGAGATTCTAAAATTGTAGAGTTGCACATTTTTCCTGTTCCTCATGTTCAGGTAGGGTTTTTTCTTTTGTATGTAAGTTTCAATAAGCCCTTTATAACCCCCATCATACATATTAGAGCTTATGCTCTAATAAATTTGTTAGTCTCTAAGGTGCCACAAGTACTCCCCATCATACAGTGTCCTAGCAGTCCCTTACTTAACTTGAGCCCATTTATCAGGAAAATGTGTCAAAAAATGGGTGGAGTTTCATTAACCTCTGAAATAAATGTAGTTGATACCCACTTTGCATGCTCAGAAGTGATGTGTCAAGCACTTGTCATGTTTTAATTTCCCCTAAGTCCTTATATATCGCTGAAGTCGACTTTCAAGATTCAACCATTACCTGTTTTGGCCATAGATGTGTTGTTATGTTTTTCCCACTATTAAAAAAATGTTTCTACAATTCCATAATTTAGAACCTGAAGAGATTTTGCTCACAATTCTCTCTACCACACCCCACCCCCAAACAACCTCCTTCCCCCATGCAGGAGTGAAAGTAAGTCGAGTGACTTACCAGTACTCTGGGGCCAGGTCTGGCCCCTGGAAGGGGGGGGGGCTAGGGCAGAAGGGGCAGGGTTGAGGGGATCAGAGCCAGCCCGAGCCCACCCTGTAAGGTAAGTGCCCCCCCACTGGGGTAGCAGCAGCAGCCCTGGGCTCTGGGTGCTATTCAAAGGGCCTGGGGCTCCCCTCTTCTACCGCCCTGGCCCTTTAAATAGCTGCCGGAGCCCTGCAGCCGCTACCCCAGGGCTCCAGCAGTGGGTCTCTGGAGGCAATTTAAAGGGCCTGGGGCTCCAGCCACTGCTGGGAGTCCCAGGCCCTTTAAATTGCCCCCTGAGGAAGCCGGGCTGCCCCAGTACGGTGCACCGGCTCTTGCCGGTACGCCATACCGGGACATACCGGCTTATTTTCACCTCTGCCCCCATGTTCACTCAGACACCAGTCATGGGCAATTTCAGCCCAATTGGTTAATATTTTAGAGAAACAAGTGTATGTAAAAAAGCTTAAGAATGAAAACTGGCTTGTTATTTGATGACTTGGGCATATGAATTGCTATAATTGTGTAATAGTCAAGAAGTTTGCAGAAGCTGTTGACTTAGCTTTGGACAGAGAATGTCACCATTTCGTACTTTCGTCACCTTGCAGCTGGACTACAGCAAAGCGATATGCCTGAGCATGATGCCTTCCGCGCATCAGAAACTCCAGCTAGTACATAATGCTTCATAATCTCCTCAGCCATATCAGCTACCATGAACATATCACATCTTTCCTCCACTCTCTACACTGGCTTCCCATAGAATACTGAAGCAAGTTCAAGGTCTTGGTCCTTCTCTTCCAAGTGGTCCACAGCCTGGGCCCCAGATATCTAAAAGATAGACTAAAGCTCCAGGATGAAGACTGTGATTGACAACTTCACTCCTCTGGCACCTTGGAACTTTCTACAATAAGGGTAAAGATTGTCAGGGGCTGGCCAAAGACCAGACTCCATCAGAACCTAAAGACCATCACAAACCTCTCCAAGTGCAAGGCACATGTCTTTATCTTTCCTTCTCTAACAAACATTTAGCAACATGTGTTGAATGGCTGTATAAAATATGAAAGCGTGTGTGTGTGTGTGTACAGCTAGTAGATTAATTACATTTCAACAGAAGGAATGAAAAGGGAATGACATCTGTGTAGGATGGGGACTGGATCTGGAGGTCTTGAAGGGACACCAATAAGGTTACACCTAAAATATTATTTTAATGCCATTTAAAGAGGTTTGAATTGAATCCCAAAGCTCAGATGCCTGGATGAATTTACCAAAGGGAGAATTGGCCATGGAAGTGGATCCACTTAGAGTCTTTTCATTTTGAGTTAAAATTATGATGCACTTTAACTGCAAAACTAGAAGGCCATTGTCCATTGTATGAACCTTTAAAATAATAAGAGGGGATCAACAAAATATCCTTAAAACTATAGAACTGCCAAATGTAAAAGAAATGCTGGACACTTCAGTTGAATGTACATTTAAACTGGATGTTAAGAAACAATTGGGAGGATAGGTCACAGGACTCAGAGCCCGGAAAGAGGTGATCAGATACTGGTTCTGCCCCTGAGTCGCTGGGTGCACTTAGGTAAGTGACTTAGCCCTCTGTGCCTCAATTTTCCCAATAACTAAATAGGGATAGCAATACTTTGCATACCTCCCATTTGGCTATATCCATTCATGTTTCTGAATGACATCTTCAGATAAAATAGCTATCCAAAGTATTATTGGTTTATTATTAATAATTACTATTGAAAAAGATCATTAGCCTTTCCAAAGCATTGCATCAAGGCGTTTTGTTCTAGGTTCCAATTAGGCCAGTCTGGAAATTTTCCATCTTGGCTGCCCATTGCCTTTTGAAACAAAAAATCCAAATTCATGCAATCAAAGAGTTAACTGAGGCAAAGCTGTTTCTTTGCTTTTTCGTTAGTTTGTAGCTCTGCGCACACAGCTTGTCAATGATTCCACCATGCAGTCTAGCTGAATTATTGCTTTTTTAGCAAGCACTTCTGTATGACAGAAACTATAGAACTCTGTGTTCTTACAACATTCAAAATGCTGAATATAGTCAGGCTTTTCAATAGCAATTGACATAAAGAACAAATGCCATAACCCCCTTCGTGTTTTTAATAAAAGTAATTTCCATTTGTAGTCTCCTGCATATGGTCACAGGAACAGTTAACTGTATGAAGAATATTTGCATTAGCTCAGCTACAGATAGAAGCAAAATGCATTTATGGATCATGGTAATCCATTCATTGGTTATGGTCCCAAAGTCCTTCAGGGAGTGTCACATATCCCCAGGCTGTCCCTGAGTGCTAGATTTTGCCATTGCATCTCTGAGCTAGCTGAAAGACAAGTAAAATGACATGTAGCCAGGCAGTTCCCTATTGACTAGGCATCTGTGAAGGCCTGAGGCACTAGCTCCTCCAGGAAGGCTGTGCAGTAAATTAAACTCAATAAATTTGCTTCAGAAAAATACATGCTCTGTAGAAGATGACAAAAACTGGTAGGTCAGCAATTAAGCATGGAGTTGTCTGACCCTCAAAAACCCACATTTTTTTTCTTTTCAGAGGGTTGTATGTATATATGTGTGAGTCAATAGGAGTCTTAAACTGTAACAGCCTTTTAATTAAGTTCTATTGAGATTCCTGAAATTTGAGAACAAAACATTACATCATAATCCATTATGAAACAAATTGGTGCCACATGACATTTTTTAATAAAACGAGTGATATATGCCCTATTTCATAACTAGGCAGAAGAGCTGGTACCTGATAGGAAAAAAACTTACCTACCAGCCAGTTTTCTGAGTAAAAGAGCTTATCTGAATTTCAACACAAGCTTTTTTAACAACAAAAATGAATACATTTAGGCAGTGGCCAAGGGCAAATCTAAAGGAAGACAGTTGATTACAGTAGCTATAATTCTCTAAATAAGGGCATCTGCTTTTATAGACCAGCCCTTTGCCATTCAGGAAACTTGCCCACTATTCCTGGGGAAGAGGAGTGAGTAGGGGAGGAGGGAACTACATTAATCACATGAAATCAAGAATCATTAAGAACAGAAATGAGCAATTCTCTCCAAATTTTCAGTGTCCCAATGCTCATATTTTGAAATCCTAGGAAATGCTAGGAAACACAAACTATTATTGACATTAGATTAAGAGTAACATTTGCAAAAGCACCACATAACATAGGTCTTAATGCACATGGGCCTTTTGAAAATTTTACCCAAGATGCCCACATACCACAGCAATAGGTGCCATAGAAATTTATCTCTTTTGCTCTTTCTGCATCCAGGAATAGTCTGAATCAACATAGCTGAAAACAAAGCTGACCTAGTCAACAAGTATGCTGAAATATGGAACTCTGACCTTCTTCTCTCCTTCCTTTTGCTTCACAACATCTAACAACTTGAATTCTTAGTAAAATAAATATAAAACAAATCATATGTAGATCTGGCTTCCTTTTAGAATGTTTGCAAAACAATCAATCTAACTTGCTGGCAGCTAACATGAGACAATTGTCTTCCTTTTTTATTTTTTGGCTTGCCCTTGGCCACACCTAAAACTATTCTTTTTGTTATCACAAAACGTATTATTTAAGTTTCATTTAAGCTCTCTCCCTGGGAAAATCTCTAATATGTTAGCATTTGCATGTCATTTACCATCTGCAACAGCATAACATAAGATGAGGGATTCTTTATTGTAGTTATGTTCAGTAGGACAATGGCACAGACTGCTAAGGAAGTCATGGAATCTCCTTCACTGGAGATTTTCAAAAGAAGGCTGGATATCCATCTGTCTTGGATGTTTTAGACACAACAAATCCTGCATCTTGGCCCTTGAGATCCTTTCCAACCCTATGGTCTATGATTCTTTGTTCAGTTACTGAATTAACTTGTGGTACTTAATTTTATAATGAGGTCCTATTTTAGTTACCTTTGTTTTTCTTGTAATTTTCTATTGTGTTCCTGACAAGTACTTAGTATTAAGAGGCTTCTTTGTGGGCGAAATAACAAATCTTTAAGCCATGTCAAAAACCTTGGTAAAAGGGCATGATTGAACTGCTGCTTTCCTGATAGTGATAATGTTGAGCATGGTTTAACCAATGTTCTTTTAAAGGAAAAGCTTCTTTGGCTACACAGCTACCATCTCAAAAAATGGCTAAGGAGCATTTTATTATAATTACCAAAATAGGGCCTACCTTTGACACTGGACGAGAGAGCCACTTGGTGAAATCCCTACACAACAAGTCACAACCCAATTATCAACAGTGGTCCAAACTCAGAGGGGAGTCTGAGGAAGTCATCAACTTGGATGCTGTTAGACTCTGCTGAACTTTCTTAGAGTCTCTCTTAGTTACCAACATGTAACTCACACACTCTGACTCACTGAGAATTTATCATTCTCAGTCTAAAGGAGCCCAAATTGGTGTACAGCGGGGGAAAAGGGGTAGTATGAAATGCCACTAACAAGATAGTGTGTGCCAGCGTACTTACTGAGTCTAAGAATGTCTAACTTACCTACTGAAGAGGCTAAAAGAAGAGGACCACTATATCCAAAACTGAGTAGAGAAGAACTATACATGGATAAATGAAGTTTTTGGAGGGTCATGAAAAGGCAGTGTGATTGGAGAGGAATAACATTTACTCATTGACAAACAATAAGATGCTGGCTTATTAGTTACTGAACATTCAGAGCTTGGTGCTACACAGAACAGAGTCCTGTCCAAAGCACTTACAGGCCACACAGACGAAAACAATGCAAAGAGATGATGTATCAAATGATCAGAGTATGGCACTATCATAGTGCTTTGCATCCAAGGAGCAACAAAAGGTCTTCCTTCAAATGTGCTCTGCATATTCCTACTCATGGGAATACTCCAGCTGGTGCAGCCTGCATGGTAAAATTCTATTAGCAGTAGCCATTGGGATCCACGCCCCTCCTTACCCCCCACCCTCAACTCTGGACGTTCTGTAGAATCATAGAATATCAGGGTTGGAAGGGACCTCAGGAGATCATCTAGTCCAATCCCCTGTTCAAAGCAGGACCAATCCCCAATTTTTGCCCCAAATCCCTAAATGGCCCCCTCAAGGATTGAACTCACAACCCTGGGTTTAGCAAGCCAATGCTCAAACCACTGAGCTATCCCTCGGTTTAAAAGGAGTGTGGTGCTTCACTGCCTCAGTTCCTTCAACTGCAACCAGCTGGATAGTTACATTGCTGCTGTATGATCCTTTCAGATCCCTAGTCAATCGATCACCTGTAGAAGCTAGTTGTTACATATGTACATCGGTTACATTGTTTTATTTGGATCAGCAGGCTATGAAACCTGGATTCAAGAGATATGTCTCATGCCCGGTGATATTCGCAGCATCAGATGCATGTGCCTGCCATATGTCTGGAGGAAGGGCATTCTCTCTATATTGTCCAATATGCTTAATGTTTATACCACAAGAGCAAAGAGACAAAGCAGGCTTCAGGCAATTTTACTGCAGGAATCACAGTCGGTACCCAGAGACCGGCTTTGGCGTCACCTCCAGCCAATTTAGCAGGGAAGAAGTAAGATTCAGCTTCTGTGTCAGGTGCACGATCCAAGAAAGCTAAGGATCCAGAAAAGAAGAAAAGGTCTGGATCAGTGACAGACTCTGTTTCCAGAGCTATCCCGTAGCAGAGACTTAGGTGTGGCACCGAAGGAAATTTTGCAGCCCTCCTCAGTGTTGGTCTCATTACAACAAGACAATATGAGAAAGAAGGATTTACAGGGGCACAATCTCAGCATGGAGCCAGGCCATGATTCAAGCTCTTAGCATACATTTAGGAGCCATTCCTCTATGGATCTGACAATATCAGATCCAGAGGAGCCTTTCCTTAAGGTGAGATCTAAGGAGTAAAATAAGAGAGCTGATAAGATTTTTGTTAACACGGCTCTGCATAGAATTGCAGTTAAAGCAGTAGTTCATTAGACAGATTGACTCCAGTGATAGTTGAACCAGGTACTGCATCTAAGGACATGTCAGGTGTGTTACTACAGAGCATCAGGCTGACTGCTTCTCCAGGATCAGCAGCAAACAGGAAAGGGTCAGGAACTCTCAGCTGCTGCCTCCTCCACACACAGCTTGGGGATCCCTGAAGAAGAACTTCTCTCTGCTTTTCTTTTTAAGAAGGTTATTATCTATGGTCCATCTGAGTTGTAAATGGATTGGGATGAGAAGAGAGATGCAGATCACAGATTAGAACCAGGAAAAAAATTTATAATCAATTCAATGCAGCTCCACAGGATCCGCAGGCACAAAGATATTTCCAACCAGATCCACATGGGGTTTTGGCATGAGTGGCATGTAACTCCTTGGATAAGGTGGTCTCACTGGCCATTTCCGGCATCTTATCAGGAAGGATCAATGTATGAGGACAGAGCTTCAGCAAGACAGCATCAGGAGGACAATTCAATTGTCAGTTCCAAGGGTAAAGACCACCCAATGCCGCTTACTCAGAACAAGTCACCTATGGAAATAGGTGAAATATTATCTGATAAGGAAGAACTGGAGCTGGCAGAATCTGATTCAGAATTAAAGGATATGCCTTCTCCAGATGAAAATGTGGGGGACATCTCAATATCATCACCATTGGAAGATGCTATAGCCTTTCATGAATTAGTATCTTGAATGTCAAAGATGTTTGATGTTCCTACTGTTTCTGTAGAGGAATCATCACTTACTGTCTTCAGTGTTTGGGGACAGTGGCTAGTCAATGAGTTACACTTCACTGGTTAGAGGGATTACTTCAACCAGCAACGGAAATCTCAAAAACTCCCTCAACTATTCAACCTCTATGTAAGAAGGCTGACAAATTATGTAAATTCCCTCATGAAGGATTTGCAATGATTCAAACTAATCCTCTTAGATTCATAGATTCATAGATACTAAAATCAGAAGGGACCATTCTGATCATCTAGTCCGACCTCCTGCACAGCGCAGGCCACAGAATCTCACCCACCCACTCCTATGAAAAACCTCACCCATGTCTGAGCTATTGAAGTCCTTAAATCATGGTTCAAAGACTTCAAGGAGCAGAGAAGCCTCCCTCAAGTCAACCATGCCCCATGCTACAGAGGAAGGCGAAAAACCTCCAGGGCCTCTCCAATCTGCCCTGGAGGAAAATTCCTTCCCGACCCCAAATATGGCAATCAGCTAAACCCTGAGCATATGGGCAAGATTCACCAGCCAGATACCCAGGAAAGAATTTTCTATAGTAACTCAGATCCCATCCATCTAATATCCATCTCAGGGGATTTGGCCTATTTACCCTGAATATTTAAAGATCAATTACTTACCAAGATCCCATTATCCCATCATACCATCTCCTCCATAAACTTATCGAGTAGAATCTTAAAGCCAGATAGATCTTTTGCCCCCACTGCTTCCCTTGGAAGGCTATTCCAAAACTTCACTCCTCTGATGGTTAAAAACCTTCGTCTGATTTCAAGTCTAAACTTCCTGGTGGCCAGTTTATACCCATTTGTTCTTGTGTCCACATTGGTGCTGAGCTGAAATAATTCCTCTCCCTCTCCTGTATTTATCCCTCTGATATATTTATAGAGAGCAATCATATCTCCCCTCAACCTTCTTTTAGTTAGGCTAAACAAGCCAAGCTCCTTAAGTCTCCTTTCATAAGACAAGTTTTCCATTCCTCGGATCATCCTAGTAGCCCTTCTCTGTACCTGCTCCAGTTTGAATTCATCCTTTTTAAACATGGGAGACCAGAACTGCACACAGTATTCTAGGTGAGGTCTCACCAGTGCCTTGTATAACGGTACTAAAACCTCCTTATCCCTACTGGAAATGCCTCTCCTGATGCATCCCAAAACCGCATTAGCTTTTTTCACAGCCATATCACATTGGCAGCTCATAGTCATCCTATGATCAACCAATACTCCAAGGTCCTTCTCCTCTTCCATTACTTCTAATTGATGCGTCCCCAACTTATAGCTAAAATTCTTGTTATTAATCCCTAAATGCATAACCTTACACTTCTCACTATTAAATTTCATCCTATTACTATTACTCCAGTTTTCAAGGTAATCCAGATCCTCCTGTATAATATCCCGATCCTTCTCCGAATTGGCAATACCTCCCAGCTTTGTATCATCTGCAAACTTTATTAGCACACTCCCACTTTTTGTGCCAAGGTCAGTAATAAAAAGATTAAATAAGATTGGTCCCAAAACTGATCCCTGAGGAACTCCACTGGTAACCTCCCTCCAACCTGACAGTTCGCCTTTCAGTAGGACCTGTTGCAGTCTCCCCTTTAACCAATTCCTTATCCACCTTTTGATGTTCATATTGATCCCCATCTTCTCCAATTTAACTAATAATTCCCCATGTGGCACGGTATCAAATGCCTTACTGAAATCTAGGTAAATTAGATCCACTGCATTTCCTTTATCTAAAAAATCTGTTACTTTTTCAAAAAAGGAGATTAGGTTGGTTTGGCACGATCTACCTTTTGTAAAACCATGTTGTATTTTGTCCCATTTACCATTGACTTCAATGTCCTTAACTAATTTCTCCTTCAAAATTTTTTCCAGGACCTTGCATACTACAGATGTCAAACTAACTGGCCTGTAGTTACCCGGATCACTTTTTTTTCCTTTCTTAAAAATAGGAACTATATTAGCAATTCTCCAATCATTCGGTACTATTCCTGAGTTTACAGATTCATTAAAAATTCTTGCTAATGGGCTTGCAATTTCAGGTGCCAATTCCTTTAATATTCTTGGATGAAGATTATCTGGGCCCCCCGATTTAGTCCCATTAAGCTGTTTCAGTTTCGCTTCTACCTCTGATATGGTAATATCTACCTCTATATCCTCCTTCACATTTGTCATGTTACCATTATCCCCAAGATCCTCTTTAGCCTTATTAAAGACTGAGGCAAAGTATTTGTTTAGATATTGGGCCATGCCTAGATTATCTTTAACCTCCACTCCATCCTCAGTGTTAAGCGGCTCCACTTCTTCCTTTTTAGTTTTCTTCTTATTTATATGGCTATAGAACCTTTTACTATTGGTTTTAATTCCCTTTGCAAGGTCCAACTCTACTCGACTTTTAGCCTGTCTCACTTGATCCCTACATGTTCTGACCTCAATTAGGTAGCTTTCCTTGCTGATCCCTCCCATCTTCCACTCCCTGTATGCTTTCTGCTTCATCTTAATCACCTCTCTAAGATGCTTGCTCATCCAGCTTAGTCTACAACTCCTTCCTATGAATTTTTTCCCCTTTCTTGGGATACAGGCTTCCGATAGCTTCTGCAGTTTTGATTTAAAGTAATCCCAGGCCTCCTCTACCTTTAGATCCATAAGTTCTTCAGTCCAATCCACTTCCCTAACTAATTTCCTTAATTTTTGAAAGTCAGCCCTTTTGAAATCAAAAACCCTAGTTGCAGATTTATTTTTGTTAATCCTTCCATTTAGTTTGAACTGAATTAGCTCATGATCACTTGAGCCAAGATTGTCCCCTACAACCATTTCTTCTATGAGGTCCTCGCTACTCACCAAAATTAAATCTAAAATGGCATCCCCTCTAGTCGGTTCAGCAACTACTTGATGAAGGAATCCATCAGCTATCGCATCTAGGAAATTCCTAATTCCTCTTCCTAATTCATTGGTGGTCAAAGTGGCACTTCATGAGCTAAAGGTGTCCTAGCTCACTCAACTCCATCAGATAAGGAAGAGAAGAGGCTGGATGTACTAGGAAGAAAAATACCTTCTTCAGCTGCATTAAACATACACATATCCAGCTATGAAGCTGTCATGGCTAGGTACCAATTCCATCTCTGGAGCAAAATGTCCTCTTTTATTAAAGCACTTCCAGGGGAACACAAAAAACTTGTCAAATGTTATTTTGACTGAAGGACTGAATGTTGCTAAGCAACAATTGAGAGAGGCTTTTGACTCCCCAAGATATTTCAGCAAGATCAGTAGCTTCAGCAGTCTCACTAAGGAGACACATGTGGCTAAGATCAGTGGGACTCCTTCCTAAGATAAAAATGATGATTGATGACTTTCCATTTGAAGGAGCAGGTCTGTTTAGTATTTAGACTGATGAAGTATGAGAGAAGATGAAAAAGGTAAGATCTACGGCTAGCTCTTTAGGTTTCTTTAATACAGGAAAGGGGCCATATTCTACTCCATTTCATGAGTATCAAAGGCAATAGCTTCCTTTTTCCTTCTCCTTCATTTAATTACAATTATCAGAGAACGGCATTTCCAACCTTAACATTATACCACCTTCTTCAACACCAGCTACAACAGAGGAAGAAATTTAAAGCAGGTAATAATAAAGAGAAAGTTTTGTCTTCTTAGTCCTCTATAGCTCCTCCAAGACATTTGACATGAGGACATGGAGCTTAAAGCCAGTCCAGTTGGACATTGTTTATGCACAGTTTTTGGACTGGTTGTCCCATTTTTATTACCAATGGGAGTTAATAACATTGGACAAGATGGATTTAGAAGTTCTCATGTGGTTACACAATTCAATTCAAAAGTATCCCCTCCCCTACCCCACCCCACAAGCCATCTACTTCATATCTGAGCAGGGATTAAAGCCATTTCAATTTGCTGAAAAAAGAGGTTCAGTCGCTACTGCAGTTAGTTGCAATAGAGGTAGTTCTGTGAAATCACAGAGGGAAGTGGCTTTACTCACTTTATTTTCTAATCCTCCAAAAAGATAGGAACCTTCATTCTATTCTGGATTTAAGGAGATTAAACACTTATATAAATAAATTTTACTTCCACCTGTTGTCTCAAACTTTAACTTCTCTTTCACATCAGGAAAGGTTTGCAGCTCTGGAATTAAAAGATTCATACTTCCACATTTCTATAAGACCATGTCATTGGAAGTATCTGAATTTCTTTGTTGGAGAGGACCATTTTCAGTACAAGGTCCTCTCTTTCAGGTTGTCTACAACACCCAGGGTATTTGCAAAATGCCTGTCTGTTGTGGCAGCATACCTAAGAAGGCATGGGATGTATGTATACTAGGACTGTCAAATGATTAAAAAAATTAATAGTGATTAATCATGCAATTAAAAAAAATTAATAATGATTAAAATATTAATCATGATTACTCACGCTGTTAAACAATAATATAATACCATTTATTTAAATATTTTTGATGTTTCCTACATTTTCAAATATATTGTTTTCAATTACAACACAGAATACAAAGTATATAGTGCTCACTTTATATTTATTTTTGATTACAAATATTTGCACTGTAAAAAACAAAAAAAATGTGTTTTTCAATTCACCTCATACAAGAACTGTAGTCTTTTTATCATGAAAGTTGAACTTACAAATGTAGAATTATGTACAAAATAATAACTGAATTTGAACTTAAAACAATGTAAAACTTTACAGCCTACAAGTCCACTACTTCAGCCAATCACTCAGACAAACAAGTTTGGTTACAATTTGTAGGAGATAATGCTGCCCACTTCTTGTTTACAATGTCACCTGAAATGAGAACAGGCGTTCACATGGAACCGTTGTAGCAGGAGTCTAATCTTTTTTAGAGTTTTAATGATTCATGAACAAATTCTTCGAAAATCTCACTAGCAGAGATCTTGTCTTTTTCACTCATCTATTTATTTTTACTAAATGACAGATTTCACTCACCTCAATTTTAATTATTCCAAAAGAGAAACAAAAAGATACTCTGGGTGAAATCCTGGCCCCACTGAAGTCAGTAGGGCCAGGATTTCATCCACAGTGTCTATCATAGAATATCATAGAATATCAGGATTGGAAGGGACCTCAGGAGGTCATCTACTCCAACCCCCTGCTCAAAGTCGGATCATGTATCTATCGTGATCTATAGAAGCATAAGTCGTAATACATTGGCCCCTTTTCTACTGGTTCGGAAGTTATCTGTGAGGCTTGCTGGTTAAAGGAAACAGTTATAACACTGCTGACACAAGAAGAAAAGACAACAAGAGCTTAGTGAGAATGAACCTATTAAATAATATTACTGAATGTTGCACAACTATGAGAATTTACTGCAATTATTCTAAATGAACCTTGGTGTTTAAGTTAATGGATAAGATGTGCTTCCAGATCTCTGTCTTAGTTCTTTGTGCCTGCAGCCATCACTATGGAGTCTGAGCACAAAAGTTTTTGAGGGAACTGAACACTATAAAAGTAATGTTTATGCAAAGTTCTCCTCACATACCAGCTGGAGTTAAGTCTGCCTCTGTAAAATCAGATCCATTTCTTTTCAGTACCCTATCTAAATTAATTTGTTGAGTCAGATTCACTGGCATCTGGTTTTCCTCACTTCCTTACTTTTACTACTCCACTTCATTGAGGAAACATATACACAGTGAGAAAAATGGGATGTTTTGAATCAGCTTAACACAGTAGGTTTTTCTTCCATCTCAAAGCCTTTTCTGATTTCACTTTGTGGATTTAAAGGTGTGGCAAGGGACATTGGTTTTTATTCTTTCTGGGAAAACTGTGTTGACTTTAATAACATTTCCTACCATTCCTGAATAGAAAATGGGCCAAACCTTAGTGGAGTTAACCATGGGATGAATTTGGCTCAGTGTAATGAGATTAACTAATTTCTTTTTTAACTGTGAACCTCATTTCAATCCAATCAAAATTTTAAATCCAACATCCTATAACATTTTCATTCACAGATAATTGGGCTTTTTAATAATTTATCCATGTTGCTGGAGAGAAGGGGGGAAAGGACTGGAAGTTTAAAACACAAAGGAGAAAAGTTAATTTAAAGTGATGTTTGGAAAAAAGTCCCCTTTGAGATCCTGTTGTGTAATTGAACAGATTAAGAGAACTGACAGTAACTTCACGGTGTGTCTAAGTGGAGGTCTCTACGGGTCAACTCTTGGATCCTGTGCCGACATGTTAAACAAGTTTGTCAATTTTCCATCAGATTGATTTTTCTCACAGGTCTGGAAGCCTCGTCTCATTTCATCTTATTTCCACAGGGGTTCTTAACATTGCAAACTGCCGTTTACTTTTGTCTCAAAGTGTGAGGAATGATTTTTATCTCTTAGTGGCAATCAAGGCAGGAGGCTCCAGAAATGGAATTCTCTGTTTACCCTGTAGCACATTGCATACACCCACTGTTTCTTTTTTTAAATTCTTCTCCCCACTCTTCCCTTTTCCAATACGATGTGGAGTTTTTGAATAAATTTTTAATAATTATGAACAATTTACTTAAGGCAATTGTCTGTATCCAATTTCTGAAGCATTGTTTTATGAAGTAAGTAGACAGAAATCATATTTTCCTTTGCAATTTCCAGCATAATGAAGAGTCAGCTTGGGAAAATATGGTACCCCCTAAAAGGTTACAAGAAAGCCTATTAACGTCTATTTACATTTCAGTGTCTGTTCTCCCCTCCTGTTAATACTAAGGGAAATTAAATGCATGGAATAAAGGGAGTTTCTCAGTGGCCAAATGCTGCTAAAAAAACTACACTGTGTATAATTCTGAAGTAATGCCCTAAGTGACAATGGAACGACTCTAGATTTACACCAGTGTAACCAAGAGCAGAATTTGTCCTCATGTCTGTAAGCCCTGATTCTATTCTCATATGGTTGCATACTAGTGCAATTCCACTGACCTCAATGGACATCCTGATTAACAGCGGTGCAAGGGCCTGATCCGGTTTCCATTAAAGTCAGTGGAAAGACTGCCATTTATTTGAATGAGAGCTGGATCTGACCCTAAGAGAGGAATGTTAGATCCAAGGGATCTGATTCTTTGTTGTCCTACATCCAAAATAGTCATTTACCCCTGTGCAAAGTAGATATAAAACACCACCAAATCATAATGGGAGCATTTTACATGTACTTCTCACTGATGTAAATGTCTGCACAAGGTGCAGGCCAATAGGTCTGATTCTCATTTACACTAACCTAATTTACACTGCGCTGGCAATGTAAAGGGGCCTTGTTATGCCTTCTTTAGGGCTCCTTTATATTACCAGAGTGGTGTAAAATGGCCTTAGTGTCAATGAGAATCAGGCCCATTCTGGAATTTGAAATGCTTGATTCTAATTTAATAAAATAAAATAAAATAATGATGTGAAATGTTACAAAACAGTTTGATTATCTTATTTTTGCAGTATTTTCCATATTTTAAAAAATGTTTTCTGAATACTTTTTGATTTCACTTAAAGTGAAGCTTTTGGAACCAAAATCCTGTTATTACAAGGGACGACATTACAGTTCAAAAGGAAAGGGAATTTTGGGATTGGTTAAAAGGATGCCGTCAATCCTATGGAAATTGTCCTCTGGTACCTTGCAAGTTGTATTAAGTCATGGACTTATCGTCTAACTTTCACATGACTATGTATTTTGTTAAAAGCTTGGCTAGTTCCTGAAAATCAAGACAAACCCATTAAGCTTCATCAGGACATGGAATGAGCTGAATTTTGCTTTATAAATTTAGAGAAGCTTTAGTTTTAATTTTTTTTAATCCTGTGTAGACACTAAAAATTACAGGGCACTTTCCTAAGAGTAAGGATATGTTTCAAATATTCCTCATTATAGTTTCTGACCTGCACAGTATCAGACTATGATGTAATATGTTAAAATTGATGTAGAAGGGTATCACCAATATGATATTGGTCAAACAGGTATGTCAAGGTAATAATTGAGTTAAACAAGTAAGAAAAAGGGGACAAGTGCAGAAAAAAGAGCAACAGTTTAGCCATTTGTGTGTTTTAAGTGCATGGTCAAGTTGAAGCAGAGAACTCAGAGTTTCAAAAACTGGGTTCTTTTTCTGGCTGTCACTGATACACTGGGCCCCATGTCACACCCCTTCTGTACCCTTTCCCTGGAGCTCCTTTCTGCACTCCGTACCCCTCCTGAACCCCAGCCCCCTTCCCTGAGCCCCCTCACTTACCCTCTTGGTGCCTCTTTTCCAATCTGAAAAACAGGGATCACAATGTTTTCCAACTGCACAGAATTTACTTATGATTTATTAATAGATGTAAAATTCTATAAAATTATACAATCATTATTATAGCCATGTAATCAAATATTTTCTATATTTTCAATTCAATTTGTTTTTTAATTTTGCTCTCAGGCTGAACTCTTGTGTTACAAGTTTCTAGTTGCAGCAGATTTTTACTGGTTGATTTATAAACGAGTTTCTGATGTAGGTTACTGATTACCATTGCAATGCAAATGTAATGGAGCTCTAATGAGTTTTTTGGTCAATTTGTAATGTGGGTTTAGGGGTTGAAATTGACAGTGGTGCTAGGTTTCAGTACCACAACTCCTATTAAAATTAACAAGAGTTGTGGCAGCTAAACCTCAGAATGAGCTTAGAAAATGTATCCCATGGTGAGTTTCATCAAGATTTGTGTCCTATTGCTACCACCTTAAAAAAAATATTTCAGGAGAGCTGCCCAGTACCAAAAGTAACAGTGCTATGTCTTTACCACATAAAAATATACTAAACTTTTCCAGATTTCAAACCCTCTTTATATTGGGATGTGAATTTTTTATGCTTTAAGAGTTTTGTTGGTATTTAACTTTAACTAGTAATTGCCTGAACAGTATTTTAATCTGAGAAGTTCATGCTTAACCTATTTACAATCACTGTAGAATGAGAGGGTGATGGAGTGCAACTGCAGGAAGGGGCATCAGCCTGGCAAGGCTAATCCCAAGACATGGCCAGAATGAGGCACTCCACTGGTGAGTAGAGTACCCCAGGACAACCTGGTGGAGAATGTGTGCAGGCAATTACCCCTGATAAAAGGGGAGGGTTGAAAGACTGTGCATGACGGTTGCCCCGCATAAAAGGGGAGTAAGAGACTGTGGCAGACAGTAACCCAGATATAAGGGGACTGTGAAAGGCCATAGCAGAGAAAAAAGGGAAAGAGACAATGGAGCTGCAGAATGCAGATGTGTTTTTTGCTGAGGCCCTTATCCTCCCAAGCTGGACCCCAGAGTCACCGCCCCTGTTGAAAGGGGCCGACAAACAGCAGGGATGGATCCAGGCTCTGCTGAGGTAGGTGCTAGAGAATCAGCTGAGATAGTGGGAGGCACATGCATACCTGCAAAGCTATTTGATACAGCTGGCTGAAGAGAAGCTGTATTTATTTAAACACATGATGGAAAAAATTAGCAGAGGCTGCAGATGGCGAGATTGGAAAGGAGGGGCCAATAGGCCAGAGGCCTGGCCAAAAATGTTTTATACCTGTGGGCGAAGGGGACACCTAAAAAAGATAGTGCTCTTACCTGTATGGAGGAAAGAAGCTTTACTCAGAAGGCAGGAAAACAAGAAAGCCCAAAACAGTCCAATCTGTGGGGAGAACAGGAAAGAGAGAGGCATGTGCTCAGCATGGGTACCTAAGAAGGAGATGCCCATGAACTGTTAGGGGAAAGCTAACCCAGGAGAGCAGGCTAGATAACAGAAGGCTGGAGTACGGCCTACCAACAAGTCAAGAACAAGGGTTTGTTTTGGGTTCTGTGAGGCTGGCCATGTAAAAAGGCACTCCCTTCTTAAGAAACTGTGGGGTAGCAAAGGTGAAGCCATGGACACCACTTGAGATAATAAAAATGGAGAGGTGTCTGGGAACCAGAGTGCCCTGGAGACTGTCAGGGTAGACATGGCGGTGATGACATGGACCTGGCAGGTGGCCAACCCACGTGCCAGTCGTGGGTTGTTAGGAGACAGCAAATAAAATGATTGGGAAATAGAGGGCCCAGACAAACACAGAAGCAGAGCTGGCTCCTGTGAGCACTCAGACTCTGAGTGAAAGGGTGATGGGGGATCCTGTGAAGCAAAGGAGCTACAGGAGAAATTAGCAGCAGTGAAGCAGGCCTTGCAAGAAGCTACAGGGACCTATAATTGCAGCAAAGAGAATTCCGAGACTCCATGGAACAGAAAGGCAGACTGCTTCTCATGGTGGGGGACCTGGAACAGGAAAGGGATGACCTGCAAGCCCATATCAGACAAATGCAGGGCAGGAGGCATCCCTATCCCTGAGGGTTACAGGATTGAGCAGAGGGTATGTGATGGGGAGTCCACCCCACACCAGGCCAGGGGTTAAGGTGGCAGGTGGGCTAATTAACTGCCTAGTCTGCATCTGGAGGAGGAGCCAGGGAGTGGGGACTAATTAGGGAAGAGAATCAGCTGGACAGGACCAGGAGGGCCCTGTATAAAGCTTAGGAGCTGAGAGCAACTAGGGGATGCAGAGAGAGAAACATGCAGTCACTGTCAGGGAGAGAATGCCAGGTAGGAAGTAGCCCAAGGATACAGCAGAAACGTTTAGGACTGTGAAAACATTGCTTGTTGTAGAGTCCCTGGGCTGGGTTCCCCTACCAGCCATTGGGGAAGTGGCACTATTCAGGGTCAGTGAATAGGAAGACTGCCTGGAACAGTGGGTCCTGAGAGACTTTGATACCCTGGAAGGGGAGGATTACAGTGACCTGGCTGGAGGGCCAAACCAAGTGGGAGCAGTTGAGTGCGAAGAGAACAAGACAAGGAAACGAATGTAGTGCAACTGTAGGAAGGGCGTCATCCTGGCAGAGCTAATCCCCAGACACAGCCAGAAGGAGGCACTCTAGTGGTGAGTAAAGCACCCCAAAACACAGGGCCTAAGCTTTTGGAGCGCCAAAGCTATTGGAGTCAAGGCATAACCCATCAAGCCTTGTCTTTCCAGGAAACAGGCAGACCCTTCTTAATTAGTTAATTAATTAAGCAGATTAGGCCATTGGGACCCTGGTCTATGCTACATCTCCATCCTATTTTAAAATATGTTCAGCTGAATCAATTTTAAAACTGGTTAAAAATTTCCACAATGTTGACTAGACCAGGGATCGGCAACCTTTGGCACGCAGCCCGCCAGGCGCCATCCCTTGGCCCGCACTGCTTCCTGCAGCCCCCATTGTCCGGGACCTGTGAACCACGGCCAGTGGAAGCTGCAATCTGCCGAACCTGTGGATGAGGCATGTAAACAAACCGACTTACCCTGGTGGACCGCATGCCAAAGGTTGCCGATCCCTGGACTAGACCTTTGAGTCCCTTGGTCAGTAGATGATTTACTTTTGTGCTTTCATACTGTTCAAGATCATGGAGAGCTAATTTTCATCTAAACATTGTCTTATCACATTTTCATCCAAAGTATGTGATCTATTTTCCCTTCATGTGTTTTAGTAAAATCTTCGGAGTAAAGAATTCAGTGTCCCCAAAAGTATGTCCAAGACTTTCTATTTCTTCCCATTCGAACCCCAACACACCTGTGAGCTATGCAGCCACCTTTGTGTGTATTGGTGTCTATCTCACTTGAGTTCAGGATTTCTGTGTTTCTGTACTGCCATAACATGCAGCATTTCATACTGGAGCAGGGGTATCCCTGACTATAATTCCCAGGTCTATAATTATGGGTGGTGGGGAAGGTAAAACTCTCATTGCATAGGGGGGAACAGAGTTCCCAATTTTTTTCCATGCTTGGGCACGAATGAAGAAGGCACCTTGAAAATCCCCCATATAAAATAAGATTAGATTAAGATAGATGTGTGTGTATAAGGGGATAAAAGGCTCATACCAGGGACAGGAGTGGTGTGTGAAGAATGGCATAATAAGGCACAGCAGGTGAGGATATCTACAGTGATAAGTGAAAGATTTAAACTACATCACAAAATCTATTGTCTGGAAAAAACACTCTTATCCCTTATAGGCAAGGCAGTAGTGAAGACAGAACCTTTTACTGAATTAATCTTTTCTCAAATAAAGTTCTAGATGGAAACTCTGATACCAAACAGTTTTATGGATGCCTGTTGGGGACTTACTGTTTTCGTAAGATGGAGATCATGAATGGCCAATTTTTGAGTATAAATCACAGGCGAAGTGGATAATTCTGAGTCTCTCTCTTCATATAATGTATGTGAATTTCACACTGGTTTTTTTTATAGAACTCCACCTCTAGAAAGTCAAAGGTTTCTCAAATTCCTATCTCAAAAAATAGAAAGTGATCATACTAGCCAGCAACAGCAGAATGCCAGCAGGAAGGCACCAACACCCTGGAGCAACATTGTTTAGAGCTAGAGGCACAATATGTTTTTAATCTAAGCCCTGATCTCACAACTCACAAGAAATTAACGAAAAAAAGATTTAGGTGAAGCAGTTACCAGTCTGCAGAACAGCTCATGCTGGAACATCAGTATTATGAAAAACTGGTTTTCATGTTACAAACAGCAGTGATGAAACATTTAGGCATAGACGAATAGCAAACCAACATCACAACCAAACAGCCTTGCATTCTAAAACCTTAAATGACAGGTTTAAAGATTTCTTTATGCAAAACTTTAAGGCTCCCTATAATGTAAATGCAATAAAATATTTGCTAAATGTGTATAAACTAGGAAATCTTAAAGGTGGTAATAAGGAAGAGTTGGATGCTGGGATTACCATATGAGAAATAAAAGCCCCAGCCCATCCATGAACTATGGAAAGGCATGGAGCAAGATGGCCTTGCAACTAAACTATAGAAACTACATGCAGAAGGTCAAATCCTGACCTTGTACCAAGGCCAAGCACATTGCCTGGTGCTGGGGTTCTCTGCTGCAATCAGAGGAACAGAAACTTCCCAAAACCTCATCCTTTTCTGACATGCACAATAAGAAATGGACATTGATCTTCCACTTGGCACAACCCTTCTTCTGTCTGCACAGGAGCACATCACTGTCTCTACTGTGCATGGTAATTACTCCCCCTAACTCCATCTCAGACCCCAGTTGATCCCTGTACAGTGTCTGTAGACTTACACAGCAAAGGAGAAATCCTACATCCCTTTTATGGACACACAAAATACAGCAGAACAACTGTGGTTCCTTTGCACAAGTTGGGACAAATCATGGAGAAGCTCTGTAAGAATACTCCACATCCTTTGATTCATTATTATCATATAACAATGGCCTTCTCCAGGGATCTGTACTCAGTCTGATGCTCTTAAATATATACAGCTGACCTGCTGCTCACCTTGGCAAAGAAGTTCGTGTACGTTGATGACATCCGCTTGGAAAGAGCCAGATGGATCTTTGAGGAGCTGGAGTCCTGCCTGCCGTCTGACCTTGGCCAAGTACTTTTCAAAGTGGTGACTTAAGCTAAATGCCCTAAAGACAGAATCATCTCGTTTCCATCTCTCCTGCTGGTTAGCTCACGGACAACTGCAGGTCCTTCTGAACAATCAGCCAATCATTACGGAACCATGCCTTATTTATTTGCTCTCTGTCCTTTTGACAACACATTCAGAAGACACACGCCAAAGTCCAGTTGAGAGTCACACTTCTCTGCAGGCTTGCTGGCAACTCAGGCCAGGTGCCTTCTGGACATTTCCCAGTGCCCTACTTATTTCACCTGCTGAATACTGTCTGGCAGCTTGGGGCTCCAGTCTTGTGGCAAGCTGGATATAAACTCTGCCCTTCATATCATCACTGTGCCCCAGATATGTCCAGTGTCCAACCTTCCAGGTCTGGCTGGCATTGCTCCCCTTGCAATTAGGTGTGAAGGCCGGGCCCTGGCCACATTACTGCTCACAGCTGGCCATCAAGACAGCTTACTCTGCTATTCCCTCTCAATGTCACATCAGAAATGCCAGATAAAGACAAGATGCCACTTTTCTGAAATAGTTGAGCATCTCAGATGGTACAGTCAACATACTTGTCTAAGGAACAGTGGCAACAGGTGGTGTGGGACTACATTTTGAATCAATGGCACATTTCTTGGCAGACTGACAAGTCAGATCTGCTCTTGCACGAACCAACAGGATATGTTGTGCTCACAAGTGGTTTAACTCATATCTGTACCACTGCGGCTTCATGAGCTCTCCATCCTGCCCCTGAGGAGCTCAGGAACGAACATGCATGCCATCCGGCTGTGAACTCCCATCTTTATTATCTTGATAGTGGATGGATGCGCATGATGTCTCTGGATGCTGCTGCTGAGACAAAGTGGCAACATCACTTACCCAACATTTAAGTAATTGTTTGCATCATCAGAAGCTGTCCTCCAAAAGATTATTATTATTTAATACGTGTGATAGCACCTAAAGGCTTCCACTACGCTAGAATCCATAGTAATGGGAGCTGTACAAACATACAGTAAATAAATGGCAGTCCCTGCGCTCCATGCATACAATCTAAAAAACAAGGCATAAGAAGGTAGATCAGACAAACCTATGGATCAGGGTAGAATGGGGAGGAAAAAGAATAAGATATGCACAATGCTGAGCCAGTCATGAGTAGTAATCACAGCTCATCATCTGCTTGGCCATTGTCAGGCTATAGGTGACTGCATACTTGCCATGGAGCAGTGCAGAGGAAAGGACTGTGGGCAGGCCAGGGGCAGAGCAGGGCTGTGGGTAGTGGGTCCCCTAGCTAAAAACTTCACAGAGGGGAAACATAGTAGGCTGTGGAGTGGCTACATCAGAGCTTTGCAAGTTCTATGTGGGATAGATCCATAGATCTCTTGTACAAAGCTGTTTACTCTGTGTGGGTGACATTGGTTTCCCCACATATGAGCTCCTGTTCCGTATTGGGTGGGTTATGTCTCAGCTCTCCCTTTTAGCTGTTCCACTGCCTCTTGACTCCTGCTCTATTTCCACCAAGATCACAGCTGACTTTTCATTTAAATGCTATAACAACACTATAAAATATTAGCTTAATAAAAAGACTTTAGAAAACATAAAAATTGCTTCCATTCTCTGAGCATCTTTCTTACCTCCAATCTAATGCCAATTTGCATTACCCAGACACACATTTTATATGCTCCCTGACCTCCCAGACCACCTGAGAACATAATGTGACAGACAGACAGCAGTATGAGTATGCAGGAAAACAATGCAATAGAACCACACTACTGTGCTTAGATTTTACAGGAGTCAGCTCAGCACACATGGACCAAACAGGCATCTAAGAAGTGAATGTGCCATGTGTATTTCCCTCCCTGTTGGACTATGCTGTGTTGTTAGTTACTTGGAAGCAGTTCTGAGAAGTGGGTTTTGAGAACAGATATCTGGTTAACAATTTATAAATCTACCCTTCAATTTCCCTCTGACCTGGCAAAATAATGGAGCACAAATAAACCTATGTTTAAAGCATACTGCCTGCTTCTTCCCAGCAACTGCTCATGATAGCAAAAAGATGGATAAACAAATAATTTTCTGGTTTTAATGAACACATCCATTATAACAGTAATAGTTATGGCAACAGGAATTATGTACTTGGTGCAAACATCTCTTGTGCCTCGTAAACACCTCAGACTTCTGTCAGTGCCCCCTCTGGGGCTATTTACAGCCTCAATATTACAAGGTAGCTACTGTCTAATTATACACAGCTGGATTGGTTTCTACCACTCAGGTCCTTAGTTAACCCTTAATAATAATTAAATTTTTACTGTTACATTGTATATCAACTTTAAACTTTCAAGATTCTAAGGTGTCCCGGTAGAATTGAAAACCTATTAAGTTATCAAGACATGCATGCTTTGCAACTTCTGTTTTCATTAGCAGAAGGCCCTAAAGAAAAAGAGAGAGCTGTACAAAGGCACAGTAGCTGTGGTCTCAAAATTTAATGCAGCAGCACTCAAACTGCAAAAGGGCCAGAACCTGACATCCTTACTTAGTCACACATTAACTCTGATGAGCGCTTTGCCTGAGTAAGGACTGAATTAGACTCTCAGGATTTGGTCCAGAGTAGATAGAAGACCCAAGAGACCTATGCATCAGCAGCACAAGTAGCCAGGTCAACTTAGGTAACAGATACATTGCTCAGTCCTAAAGAAACCTGAGCTTTGGAGAAATTTTAGAAATCCTGTTACCTACTCCACTGGAGCCTGGAAGCAGCTTGAGTCACTACTCAAAAAAAGAAATGGCTAGCTCAGAAGAGAGAGAAAGGGAAGGACAAAGAATACACGTTGCTAGAATAACGGGGTGCTATTGAAAACCCTGTAACACTTCCATGGGGTTTTACACTGAATAATCTGATTCAGGTTCAGACCAACAAGGTGATGGGAATCCCACACCAGAAGCCCCCCACCCCCTACAAATATATGGGGCTGCTAATGCAGTGTGAAAAGCTGAAGTAGGGAAACAGGCAAATTAAATTGCTCCAATTCTGCCCTTCCCTCGCATCATTCCTCCCCTTTCTTCAATACCATTCACTTAAAATACTGGGCTAGACTCTGATCCTGTTGACACTGGTGGAAATAATAATAATTAAAAAACCCAGGACAATTAGATTTATTTGTTTATTTAAGGCCAGGAAACCTTCACTGATAGAGATGGAAGGTGGAACAGCTGGTGGAGAGGGCAGGCAAAGCCTGGTGACAAAAGAAGATCTACTTCCTAGGAGCAATTCCAGAGGAAATAAACATCAGAGTGAATGACTTACAAGGTACTGTAACCTCTTTTGTTGGCAAACTGGATAATCTTACCACACAGATAAATATTCTTGAGTTGAAGTCTGATGTTGTGAGCTCAAAGCTATTAAAACAGCATGGATTTAACAGCATGTGAGGAGAAGGTTAAGCAAACATCTGAGCTGTAAAACTCATTAATGAGACATCATAAAATAGTAGGTTTGAGAGATGAATTGCTTGAAAAAACAAATCAAGTCTCAGAATATTCACAAATATCAGACCCAGAGGGACTAGCGGGGGGGAGAAAATGTGCCACAACTCTGAAAAATAACTGCTAATGGATTGGGATCAGCACAGAGGATGACTCCCTGCACACAGAAAGGTAAATTCACCCCATACAGAAGGTCAGCCTAAGGCCTATGAACACTTATGTCCTATTTTGAGGGCTTAGATGGCTTAAGTAGTGCTTAGGCCTTTTGCTGTCTCCCACTGCACAAGAGTGAATTCACCTGGAAAGCTTGCAAAACAACAGGAGATACCACCCCCAAATCTGAGTAGACAGAAAGCAGCTGTGTGATTGATGAATTTCCCAGATAAAACCAGGAGTGAGACCCTGGTTGAAAATAGAGATAATGTTCCTATACTAAGAGGATTTTGAGTTTCTCCAACACAAGTTTTCAGACTTATGAAAATATGTGTGTGTGTATATATATATATATATATATATATATATATATATTTCTCTTGCTCAGGGAGATAATTCTGGATAAGAAAATGGAGACATCTGAAGAGGAAAAAAACTAAGGAGGACCAACCTATTTTGGAACTCTGACTAGGATTGCCAAATTTGGTTGGACAAATTCCTGGAGATTTCATCACATGACATAATCTTTAATTAAAGATTAATCTTTAATTCTTGAAGACTCCAGGACAATCCTGGGAGGGTTGGCAATCCTAACTCTGACTCAATGTATTTTGGAACAGTTAAATCAGTGGTTCTCAATCAGGAGTCAGAGACCCCCTGGAGGGCTGCAAGTAGGTTTCAGAGGGGCTGTCAAGCAAGGCCAGCATTAGATTCATTGGGGCTCAGAGAAGAAAGCCAAAGCCACATTACATGGGGCTGAAGCCCAGGGCCTTAAGCCCCGCCACCTGGGCTGAAGCCGAAGCCTGAGCAATGTAGCTTTGTGGGGCCTCCTGTGGTATGGGGCCCAGGCAGTTGTCCTGCTTGCTACCCCTTAACACCGTCCCTGACTTTCATATGCAGAAAACCAGTTATTGTGGTGTGGGTGGGCTGTGGAGTTTTTATAGAATGTTGGGGGATGCCTCCGAAAGAAAAAGGTTGAGAATCCCAGAGTTAAATAACAGAAAAAATATAGATTTAGAATGAGACCTTGTTAGACCTGTGGGTCATGCCTAGAACTTTGCCTGTCTTTTAGCCAGGAAAATTATTAAACCCTGATACACAAATCCTTGGGTTCTTGTTCAAATTTGCTTTTCCTCTTTGATGTTTAAAGCTTCGGTAGTTGTAGTAAATGCTGTGTATAACTATGTGACAGCCCCAACAAGGCAATTTGTATGATATGTTTGTGTTCTTTCTGTCTTAAACAAAGAAAACAAGAACATGATTATCTTAATGCAAAAGGTTTGTGGAGAAATTAAAATGGATAAACATAGTTTGGAAACATCTGACTCTTTCCAGTCACATTTTCAAATGGCCTCTGTTTGCGGAGTCAAACGCCCATTAGTGTGTGAAATTGCCACATTTCTGAGTGCAGATCAGATAGGTGTGCAGTTTTGCTCATGTCACTTTATGTGTAAGGGGCTAATTTGCATGTGGTCATTTTATGTGCAAGGGGCTGAGAGTGAACATACACCAAAAGGAAACCATTTGAAAGTTTAGCCCTTTGTGTCTTAGAAATATATCTTGAAAAAGTACATTTTTCTAGTTTCTCACCCTTTCCCAGTTCCATTTCCTCCTCCCTTGGGATATAGGAATATCCCAAGGTAATTTGTTGTTGGACTGTTGGAATACTATATGTGTACGGTTCTGAAATTATTTGTTATTTTCTTCCTTGCAAAGTTGCAGGTCCTTAGCATTATTTTCTTCTGTCCTGTACCTATCAAAATTCATAAACATTTTTAAAAGAGGTTTCTATTTTGTTCAACTTTGAGTAAAGGCAGAAGTTCGAGGTGGGTCGTGATAGTTCTTAATTATCCAAAATTGTTTAGATGTCTCTAATTGTAATGGATTTGCACAGCACTTAGATACCAAGATGACAGATGGTGAAGAGAGATTTGAAACAGAAATGGCAAAAAGGCAGCTACAGAATATTAGACAATGAAACAATATTGTACATTGTATCAACACTAACACAATATACTGTACTTTGAAATATATGTTTCATAAACTCTTTTTGTTCTGTGTTTGTACAGTACATAGCACAATAGGGTCCTAGGCACTATGATAATGCAGATAAGAAGAAATTAGAGAAGATTTTTTTTTTACATAGTCAAATGCTACTAAAAACTAGAGCTGGTAGAAAACCCTGTCTTCTTTTGTGTGGCAAAGTATCAAAATATTTCAAATCAAAATCTTCATTTCAATTCCATTTTCAAAAACTGAAGGAAACTTGAAATTTCAAAATTAAGCGTTCTTTGTTTTTGTTTTTGTTGTTATTGCGTTCCTCTTTCTCCTGCTTTTCCCTTTTTTAGCCACTTAATTCAAAAGAAGGAATTCTGTGTAGGGGTTTTATTTTCCCTTTTTTCCTTTTTTTTTAAATCTCCTTTTTCCCCCCACTCTGTAACTTTTCAAAATGTCTCCAATTTTGAAGCTTACAGCATGGCAAAAAGAAAACTGAAACATTGGAACTTTGTCACTCTGCAACTTTTCCACAGTTTGATAACTTTTGAAAAGTTACAACGCAGCAAAAGTAAAAAAACAAACAAGAGAAAAGTGAAGAACTCAGCCTCTGAACATTTTTCTTTTTTTTGCACTCACTGGGGGAAAATGGAGAATGGAGAAAAATTAAAATATTAAATTTTAAAATAGTTGATTTGTGAAAACTATAACAGCACAAAAATTTAAAATTGAAACTAAAAATGAAAAAAAAATCAACCCTCATTTTGTTTTGAAATTACCCATAAGAAAATTGGAAAATATCATCAAACGAATATAAAAAAATCATTTTTGATTAAACCCAATTTTTTGGCAAGAAAAAATTTTGATAAAAAAACATCAACCAGCTCTGTGGGTTTGGTTTTTCTGTTTTTTTTTCTTTTTAAACCACCCAACCTCTTATTTTGCTCAGTGAAGTCTGTATTTCTCAGCTTATGTTACCTTGCTTTCAGTTTCCATGCAGCTGATAATATTATGGGGAAAAAAAAGGTTACTTTGCATGCTAAAAATATGCAAACCCTTGAGTGCTTTTTTCATTTTTATGTTGTGCAATAAATAGACAAAGTATGTGTGAGGATTAATTTATGCAACATGCTTTGAGATCCTCAGATGATCTATGTAAATGCAAAGTAGTAATATTCATGTGACCATTTTTAGAATGTTCATATTAATTCCATGTTCATATTAATCAGCAGCAAGATGAAAACCTCACAAAATAAAAAATAAGCATAGTTCTGCCAGGACTCTGTTAAATCCCCCATCCCATGTATTTCCCAATAATATTCCCCTGTTGCTTTGCTAGGTGATATTGAAGGATGTGAGAATAAACCACAGAACTTGCAATAGAGCAAAATAAATAAATAAAAAGCTCCTCTTTGTTATATTAAATAGTATCCCGCAGTGTTTCAGATAAAATCTCAATTGATGGATCTCATCTCTTCTGTGAGTTGTATTTATATAATTAAAAAACAAGATCTTTGCTGCATTGCCAGTTCCTTGTCAACTCTTTTGGTGGCCCCTGACAGAGCAACAGGGGAATATTATTGGGAAGGGGAGGTGTAGGGGAAATTAAACAGAATTCTGGCTGTATTCAATTTTCTGTAGTTTGGGGAGATTTTGCACCTTTATCAGAGACTGTAGCCAGCTGGGATTAGTACATTCCATTTCCGGGGCTCCTCACAAGGCTGAGAACTAAAGAAAATTAAAATACGTCTGTGAACTTGGCTTCATTTCTCTCTCCCTAAAAACTTGTCCATATGTTTGCTTCTTTTTTCTGTGATCCCTTCTTGGTTTTGCAGACTCTCTCTATATATCTGGTGAGCTTTTATTTATTTCAATTCTATTATATAACCATTGTGTGGCTCCATTGGGATTAGAAAAAAGCCTTAAAGGAAGACTCAGCCCTTCTAATGCAGCTTAATAAACTTCCACTCTTTTACACATGGAAATAACTTTTTTATTTATCTATATTTTTACTCTTTCATCAAATTCACTGTTAATGAAAGGTGATGGATTGACAGGCCTGGAAACTGAAACCCTCTCTCTGTTCACACAACAAGCTACTCAAGCTTCTCACATACACCTGTAGGGGCATCCCTTACCAGGCTTACGTAGTGCTCAGCCTTCCTGCTGAGATTTCCATGCAACAAGGTGGTGATTTTGTGATAGAGGCACCTGACTGCTGTGGCCTGGCCTGAGTACCAAACTCATTTCACACAGGCGCCAAGTAGTCATCATAGGGTCATAACTTTTGGTCACTACTAATCTAGGCTGGATTTAAATCAGCAAGATAGAGATGAAAGACTCCATACCTCATTATTAGTCTCCTGAGCCAGCCAGTCTTGCTTATATATTTATGTACCTAATTTACCTTACTCACATGCATTAATATTTCTAACACATTAACTATACACTTCTTTCCTGGACCACCACCCATCTCTTGAGCCCAAGAATCATGCTCTGAAAGTCTGAAATACACTTGTTGACATGGGCAAACATTTTCAAACTTGGGTTCCTAAAATGAAGCACCTAAATAGAAGTGACTTGATTATCAGAGGTAATTGGCACCAGCAGCTCCTACTAACTACATTTGGAGTTGCATTGTAGGCAAATAGTCCATTCACTTGCAGCTGAGTTCAATATACATAGCACAAAGAAGGAAATAAATCTCTGAAGAGTGCCTGTTGAAGACAAGGAGAGCAGGTTAGTAGCAACAGCTTTTCTGATTATCTTCCTGCAGTGGTTGATGCTATTGACCATGTCACTTGCATAATGGCTTAAAAAAAAAAACCCAGCCACTGCAGCAGTAAGAATTGGGTCCTATTATCCCTCAGGCTAAGAGGAGAAAGTGAAAACACCTCCAGTTAGTGAAGAAATCTCATCATAGAGCCCGGAGTTCACAGCTCTCCTATTGTTTGCATGGAGTGTTCTCCGGTAGGCCTTGCCCCTGGGGGCTCCTTGCTATTCCCCCATCAGTGTAGATCAATGACATTCAATTGTGATTTCATTTTTACAACGAATTCTGCACAGGAGGTTCCAAGACAGTCAGATAAAGGCCATGCAGCCTGATTTTGAAATATGGGTGAGCTGATCTCAACAAAACCTAGAGGGACCAGCAAATGGCAAAACAGCTTGTACTGCTCAGACCCAAAAGCTTTCCTCCCTTTCTCTCTAATTCCACATTCTAAACATCTTGATCCCAAGAATAGATGTACAGCAGATGTCTTTAGAGCTTCTTTTCATTTCCTTTTTTTTCTCTCTCTCACTGATGTTCTTTAATTTAAATCTCACTAATTTTGAGACTCCAAAACCTGCAGAGAAGTGTGACTCAACTGGACTTCGGCATGTGTCTCCTCATTATGTTGTCGAAAAGACAGAGAGCAAATAAGTAGGGCACGGATCAATAAGGTACTGGTGACTTTGAAATCTTAGGAAATGTAATACAGCCTAGTAAAAGGGCTACAATTCTTACCCTTTTACGTTAGTTCCTAAAGAGGGAATTTTGCAACTTAAGAAACTTCTTGTTTTATATCAGAGTGCAAGTGAAAAAGCCACTGTATAAATTCACAACTGGTAATTCCTACTTAGCTGCAAAATTAAAAAGGAAGAGGAGGATTAGGATCAGTGAGGGAGAGATTTATAGCTATTACAGGAAGAGAAAATGATAAATATTACAGAGGGTAAAAAATGCAGAAAAGAACAGAATTTAGAAGATTTCGATTTTATTTAATTTAGCATTGGCCCAGTGTATCAATATCAAAATTCTTTTAAACTCAAACAACTCAGAGAGTGAGCTGAATTTCATTACTACGTGTGTATCATCCACAGAAATATAAAATAAGGTCCAACTGCAGAATCTTGACTTTAAAGGTCCCAAGTTGAGTAGGCAGAACTGGCAGATAGGAAAAAATCTTTTATTTGTAAATGGAATGCAGTTGGTGGTAAATCGGAAGACACAATAAACAATGAACCATGATTCAGTTTTACTGAGTCACTTTTCAGAGTAGAAGTGCACTTTACATTTTCAGAAGAATTCTGTAGTGTGGACAACACGAACTTTCTTCTACCTGGGAATCTTTGTCCCATTTTAAATAACACACACGAGATTATTTTTTTTTGTTTGGTTTTTTGAATGAGTTGTTTCTGGATAGGCTGGATTCCTACAGAGTGAGGATCCACAATCTCAAAGGGCTCTTTACAACATGGAAGGCCACAGATGTTTTTTTTTACTGACTCAGCCCTTCTCTGGCTATTTTATTGTTTTTATTATTTTATGTATTTAGTCACTCTTTCAGGTCATGTATACAGTGACAAATGTGGGAGTATGGGGTCTTAAAAAGTGCCATTCTCAGCTAATATAAATTGAGATTTACAGAGATTTACTCCAGCTGAGGTTGTTCCAAAGTATTTTAAAAGGGCATTTTATGTTGTTAGACAGTGAACATATTTTCAGCAAGCTGGAGTGCTTGTTCTTGGATCTTTAAGCATTCTAGCTTGCTGAAAATATGTTTGCTATTGAAAAAAGTACAAGGTACTTTTTAAATACTTTGGAACAGACCCTCAGCTGGTTTAAATCCCTGGGGAATGTATTTTAACACTACAGGATATTATGTTGAGACTAGTATTTTAACAGTCCCTTTGCACTCAAAAACCCACTTATGCACATTTACTGAGAATCTGCCACCAAGCTAATTGCCTTCTGGGAGTCTCTGTGGTGCAGAGCTCTGGAGGTAGTTGGTGTAAATTTTTTAAAGAAGCCTGCTCCTTATCACATGGTAAATTCAGGTTTCACTAATCCAAAAAACAAGCTGTCGGCATACCTACGAAGTGTTGTAACATCTGCTACCAGTCAAAGTCTCTGCAAAGGACAGATTGACTCAAGCCCCATTACTGGTGCACATAGATGGCTGCCTGGACTCTCCCCCAGATACCTCACATAAAGGGAAGAAAATATCAAAAGGAAGTTAAGGATGTTTTTGACAAAGTCCTTCACAGGTGACTAAAAGATAACTAAGTACTCCTAGGGTGAGAGGTAAAATAGTCATGTATTAAAACCTGATTAGAGGCAGGAAATAGAATAGGGATAAATGGTCAGTTTTAAGATTCTGGGGTTGTTTATTACATGTATTAATTATCTGAAAAAAGGGGTAAGCATGACCTGGCAGCATAAAATGATATAGATTAGAGAAGCAGAGAAGACTCTGAGGAAATTCGGAGACACCTATCAAAGCTAGGGCAATGGACAGCACTAGACCAAATCAAATGTATTGATGATAAAATTGTTAGGTTCTAAATTAACTGTAGCTACTCAGGAAGAGAGGCCTGCACATCATTCTGGACAGCTCACTGAAAAACTCTGCTTGATGTACTGCTGTGGTCAAAACAGCCTAGTGTCAGGATGTATAAAGAATGGGATGGAAAATAATTGTGTATACATAATGAAGCTATTACATAAACTGATGGTGCACCGATGTGAGTTCAGTTCTGGTCACTCCTCCGTCAAAAAAGCTACAGCAGAAATTAAAAGGGATTGATAGCTTGGGCATGGTCTAAAGAGAAAGAGTATTGGACTGAATTTCTGAGATCTTTTATGCAAGATCCATTAAAGGTGGTTGATTCTCCTTAGCCTTCACAGTGAAATTGCTTCCTAATTTATCAAATGTACCCATTACTAATGATTAAAACAAAATGGAAATGAATGTCACAAAGATAAAATGCTCTTTGTCTTCCTCATTTGTTGTATAATATTATATAATTGACTATGGAAAACAGACACCAGCATCCCTTTGGACTACACCAAAGGTACTAATATCTCTGTCAACTTTTAAATCTCCATCACAATAGTCAGAGAGTTGCCCACAGTACTGAATGACAGAGGCCATGTGGCCAACTAGTCTGGTAATAGGAAGTCGTGTTGGAAAAGCTCGGCTCTACAAAAGGGACTTAGGCCTTGTGATGCTGAGCATTGCAACACCTAACTTTTAGGTGACTAGAAAATCACAGGAATCACAATGTGATCCACAAATCCTGAAATAGTGGTATAGGCTTCTATACAATGAATGTGGAGGAGAGGCACCTTTAAATGTGAACCACAAAACCACCATGCTAGGTGGGAGCCACCTAAGCTAGAAAATGATGATGAAAAGAGTGTGTCCTAAGCCCCACTCCTTCACAGAGATAAGCACCAAGTCTGGGCTATAGGAAGGTGCCTATCTCTGCTTGCAATCCATGAACTGGGGGAATATAGACGCTCCTCTGCCTAAGTTGCATATGGGGCTGATCTGATAGGCATGCTCAGAGGCTGCCTAACTCTACACAAAACAGCACTGGTAGAGGGAGAGGCAACTTGAACCAGGGGTCTCCCATATCTTGAATGACTACCCCATCCAATAGGCTAAAGATGATAAAAGTGGTGGTGCTGCTGCTGCATGTGAACTTGCCTGAGAGTTCTGATCCTGTAGGTGTGCTCAGAGGCTGCCTACCAGATCATGTCCCTGCATGTGCCTTGGGCAGCCAAATCCCTCTCTTTCCTGGGTTGTGAATTGCTCTGGGGCTTAGGTGGGAAATGGGTCTGTATGCCTATCCTGAGGCAGTAGTGCACATGTTCAGGCAGGAGACAGGTGCCCAAGTGTTTAAAGTGAGGCTGCAGTGTGCATGCCCAGAGGAAAAAACTTAGGTACTAAGTCAGTTTAGTTGCCTACAGGGTTAGGGAGTAGCTGGTGCTGCAATGGTGACTAAAAACTAAGTACCTTTGGAGATCCAATCCAAGATGCCCAAGTACTTTTGTGACTCCAAGCCTAGCTCAGCAGGCCAGTCTTTTTGCTATGAGTGTATACTGCGATGTGCAGCCTATTCTTGTAGAGTGTGTCTGACAGATTTTTTGGAAACGGTGAGGAAGGTATACTCCACTGAATTAAACTTATGCTCCTTAGTTAGTCTGTTTTTTGAAGAATTCAGCTGTAGAAATGACATTTACCAAGAGGCTTAGTGCAGCCAAGTGATAAATGGGGCAAGTTGGGTGTAGATGAAAGGGCCTCTCTTATTCTCCATTCATAGACATGGGCAGGCAGTGGCATGCTAAATAAGTACATGGTGAGTCATGTGTGAAAAATTCTACTGGTAAAAGATAATTAGAAGTTAAAATAAAGAAAAGGAGTACTTGTGGCACCTTAGAGACTAACAAATTTATTAGAGCATAAGCTTTCGTGAGCTACAGCTCACTTCATCGGATGCATTTGGTGGAAAAAGCAGAGGAGAGATTTATATACACACACACAGAGAACATGAAACAATGGGTTTATCATACACACTGTAAGGAGAGTGATCACTTAAGATGAGCCATCACCAGCAGCAGGGGGGGGAAGGAGGAAAACCTTTCATGGTGACAAGCAGGTAGGCTAATTCCAGCAGTTAACAAGAATATCAGAGGAACAGTGGGGGGTGGGGTGGGAGGGAGAAATACCATGGGGAAATAGTTTTACTTTGTGTAATGACTCATCCATTCCCAGTCTCTATTCAAGCCTAAGTTAATTGTATCCAGTTTGCAAATTAATTCCAATTCAGCAGTCTCTCGTTGGAGTCTGTTTTTGAAGCTTTTTTGTTGAAGTATAGCCACTCTTAGGTCTGTGATCGAGTGACCAGAGAGATTGAAGTGTTCTCCAACTGGTTTTTGAATGTTATAATTCTTGACGTCTGATTTGTGTCCATTCATCCTTTTACGTAGAGACTGTCCAGTTTGGCCAATGTACATGGCAGAGGGGCATTGCTGGCACATGATGGCATATATCACATTGGTAGATGCACAGGTGAACGAGCCTCTGATGGTGTGGCTGATGTGATTAGGCCCTATGATGGTATCCCCTGAATAGATATGTGGACAGAGTTGGCAACGGGCTTTGTTGCAAGGATAGGTTCCTGGGTTATTCAGAATGAATGGACACAAATCAGACGTCAAGAATTATAACATTCAAAAACCAGTTGGAGAACACTTCAATCTCTCTGGTCACTCGATCACAGACCTAAGAGTGGCTATACTTCAACAAAAAAGCTTCAAAAACAATTCCAATTCAGCAGTCTCTCGTTGGAGTCTAATTTGCAAACTGGATACAATTAACTTAGGCTTGAATAGAGACTGGGAATGGATGAGTCATTACACAAAGTAAAACTATTTCCCCATGGTATTTCTCCCTCCCACCCCACCCCCCACTGTTCCTCTGATATTCTTGTTAACTGCTGGAATTAGCCTACCTGCTTGTCACCATGAAAGGTTTTCCTCCTTCCCCCCCCCTGCTGCTGGTGATGGCTCATCTTAAGTGATCACTCTCCTTACAGTGTGTATGATAAACCCATTGTTTCATGTTCTCTGTGTGTGTGTATATAAATCTCTCCTCTGCTTTTTCCACCAAATGCATCCGATGAAGTGAGCTGTAGCTCACGAAAGCTTATGCTCTAATAAATTTGTTAGTCTCTAAGGTGCCACAAGTACTCCTTTTCTTTTTGCGAATACAGGCTAACACGGCTGCTACTCTGAAACCTAGAAGTTAAAATGTTACTCTCATCTTCAGAGAGTTGCTAAAATAATGGCGGGTACATGATACCATTTGTGTTTGAAAGAGAAGCTAAATAATTTAATATTATAAACCAAAACGCTCAGTACCGGGCAGAGATGATGAAATCCCAGTACAGTCTGTGTTGTACAGTTGCCACACTAATTACAGATCAATTACTTCCCAGTTGTTTGCAACCTTATCAAAGAATAGTAAATTCACTGAGAGCAAAATGTGATAAGATGACTTTTCATTATTACAGTAGATTTTTTGAAACAACTCTGACACTGAGATTAATAAGAACTTTCCGAGAGGTAATATGATCTGTAAGCATAGAATGAGAATTTTAAAAGCCAAAAACTTGATTTTAGGCACTGTCATAAAAATCCTTGCTTCTTTAATTGTTATCATGAGAGTGATTTTAATACAGAAGGGGGAGGAAGGTTTGATAAACTGAAAGCTTGTTACTAGAAATGTTACTACACCTTTTAGCTTCCATAGATCAGGTAGTGAGTGAAAACAAAGTACAATAGTATAAAAATGTACACAATTCACAGTATAAATGAAGTTTAAAATATTTATAATAGAGTGTAAGAAGGGTGTTTGTGTAGAACAGTGGGCATGAATAAAAAGTAGAGATTCTCAAGTGTGACAAGATGGGTGAAGTATGGTACTTAGAGTAAAACACGGCTGGATTTATTCCCAGAACTCCCATTGACTTACTGTGTGACCCTGTGTACATCACCTGAGCTCGCTGTCTGCCTCAGCTTCCCCATCACAACCTACCTCATAAGAGCGATTCTGAGGCTGAATTCATAAATGTTTTGAGAACTTGGGTTGGAAGAGAGCATTATTTTAATATTATCTCTTTAATATTTTACAGCCTTTTTTCTACCTGAAGGCAGACGTGAAGAAACTTAGGTTTGGTCTGTATAGGTATCACAAATCCCGCTCCAACCTGACCTGAACTGCAACAAAGAAATGTTTGTGTCACTATGACATTTGCATGAAGGTATCATTATTGCTAATTATCTGTATTGTGGTAGCAGCCAGAAGCATTGATCAGGATTGAGTCCCATTTTGCTAGCAACTGTACAAATACATAGTAAGAGGAGGCCCTGAAAAGTTTACAATCTAATTTGTATAGAATCTAATCATGATGTGGTGCCAGCCCAAAAGAGCCTGCACCCCAGTGGGAAACCACCCTAGCATTATAGATAGCAGAGTAGGGCTCGTGGCATGGGGAAAGGGCACCAACTGAATCTCTCCTCCTTTCTGAATTCTGGGGATGGACACTTGGAGCATCAGCTCTTCTGGGTTGTTACTGTAACATGATGTGTATGTGCTGGTGACATAAGGAACAGTCTGAGACACAATTGTCTCTCAAACAGGACCGCAAATGGTTTGGATTTGATTCAACAGATTCCAACAAGCCAGTTCATGTAAGGTCAAATTGTCTCCCAAATGCTTTCTCTATTCCTACATATATTCATTAACCCCTTGGTTGCCTTCAGCCACAGTGAATATTATAGACCTACTCCAAATCTTATGGACGTCTGTGGAAGTTGGATCAGGCCTTATATGAAGAAGAGACTTTTATACAAGACCATAGAGATGCCCTGTACACTGAAAATAGAAATGTCAAATGCCATGGCCCTGAGTTTTCAGAAGAATACCAAGGGAGTCATTGTGCCATGGATTGCTGCAATCTTTAGACACATGTTGTAAATAATTAATTAATTAATCATAGTAAAGTGCTTTTAAAGAGGAAAAGTGTGATTTGTGTGATATATTAAGCAATATAGTCTTCTTAAGAATCCTATTAATTACTGCACAAACATTACCTATATTAAAACAAATATATATTCCACAGACTGGAAAACAAGCAAGGAGCTCTCTCAATTTATTGGGTAAATGTATTTTAAAAATATCATAAATATGGTTTAATACTTGAATTAATAAAAATGTGTGATAGGTATTTACTGGATCTGATCTCTCGGGTAAATATAACTCGTTAAGTGTTTTCTTTTCCTCTTTTCTTTAAAATAAAACAAAAATATCTCTAAATGTGGACATTTAAATAAGATTTAAGAGTTTGATGCAAAGGTTCAAAAGCCAGGAACATCAAAGTGCAGACTAGCATGCTGTCTTGGTGAGCTCACAGTTAAAGAAAAGGCACCAGCAGTGTGCTTCCAGGACAGGAGGAATGACACTCTTTACTTTCATTTTCCTGGCTTTGGTCAGTTTTGTGTCACAGGTGCACATTATTTAAATAACTTTGTTATATTACATTTTCTTATTTGTTCATTGGAAAATTGATAACCAGATGTTAAAAAAAAACCTGATTAAACTGTGAATGACACAGATTCATAATGACTCTCTGCTCCTGGGAGTAGACAGCAGTTAATAGTGGGGTGTACCAAAGAGATAAGGAAGCACAATAGCTGAGGAAAATTAACTTGAATAAAAGCAGTGGTCCTGAT
Organism: Dermochelys coriacea; assembly: GCF_009764565.3. Taxonomy (NCBI): domain Eukaryota; kingdom Metazoa; phylum Chordata; order Testudines; family Dermochelyidae; genus Dermochelys; species Dermochelys coriacea. The sequence goes on along the minus strand of NC_050072.1, from coordinate 69,081,317 downwards.
CTTGCTTCCATGGATGTCAATGGGGCAAAACTTTCCTTGATTTCAATGACAGCAGAATTGAGCGCTAAGATAAAACACAGTGGTGAAAGTAGTTTACACCAGATATATGTGATGATTACTTCTACATTTTCAGGATCATACACAGAAAAGGACTTTGAGTCATTGTTGCTAAGTCACTGCAACTGTTTGCCTGCTCAGTGGCGGCAGTTAAAAATCAAGAGACTCATGGGATAGAAAATAATACAAAAAAAAGTATAATGACATTATTTCAAAAAAAGGGTACTCTGTTATCTAGAGTATCGTACCCAGTTTTGGAGAACAATCCTATCTTACTTACCTAGGCAAGACTCCCAGAATCATAAGACTGGAAGGGACCTTGAGAGGTCATCTAGTCCAGTTCCCTGTGCTCATGGCAGGGATTATCTAGACCACTTCTGACAGGTGTGTGTCTAACCTGCTCTTAAAAATCTCCAATGATGGAGATTCCACAACCTCCCTAGGCAATTTATTCCAGTGCTTAACCACCCTGACTGTTAGGAAGTTTTTCCTAACGTCCAACCTAAAACCTCCCTTGCTTCAATTTAAGCCCATTGTTCCCTGTCCTATCCTCAGAGGTTAAGAAGAACAATTTTTCTCCCTCCTCCTTGGAGCAAACTTTTATGTTTTGTGTTTTGAAAACTGTTATCATGTCTTCTGTCAGTCTTCACTTCTCCAGACCAAACAAACCCATTTTTTTCAATCTTCCCTCATAGGTCATGTTTTCTAGACTTTTAATCATTTTTGTTGCTTTTATCTGGACTTTCTCCAATTTGTCAGCATCTTTCCTGAAATGTGGCTCCCAGAACTAGACACTCTACTCCAGTTGAGGTCTAATCAGAAGGTATTCCTATGTCTGCTGGAACTAGGGCTAATGTAGAGACCAAGAGGAGATGGTTTGTGCCAGACCTGTTTAGGGGCTCTAAACAGCTAAACCAATCCCAGAGACTAAGGCAACCATATGGATTTTTCTAAGCTTGCATCCGCTACTGCTACTGCTTGTGGCAACTGAGAATTGTCAAGGTTCAGGGCTGCCCTGGCTATACCTCATCTTGCTTTTGGCTCAAAGCTGGTCTGCCTTTGACATGCCCCCTGAGCTGGATGCTTCTGTATGGAGTCCACAGAGCCAGCAGAGTTGATTCCACTCCTGGCAGAAAGGCATCCTTTGCTGGTGCTACTTAGATTCATGGGTGAATCTAGCCCCCCAATTGCTGAGTGAGGATCAAGCCCTTAGTAAAGATATAGCAGAAATTAAAAAGATCTAGAGAAGGGCAACAATGAGGTGTGGGCGTGACAGGAGATTGCATAAAGTAGGACTGTTTAACAGGGCAAGTGGAAAAAGTAGACGGAACTTGAAGGAAATATTCAAATAATTGCAACATACATATGCAAGGTGCAATAAAAATTGATCCCTTTTCCTTTTTTAGTCTGTCCTATAGTATGAAAGTATGGAGTGAAATTAAAAAGCAGTACATTCAGACCAAACAAAAGAAAGATTGCTTTCCTCTGAGATTTCCATCAGTGAAATCTCTACTATGGAAGCTTATTGAGTTAAATACTCTGGATAATTTTATGATGACTTATAATATTTATATCTTTGCAAATTAGGATCATAGTGACAATCATAATGTTTTGGTGGGTCAGGATTAAATCTTTTATCTCTGTGTGTTGCCCAGTTAGCTGGTGCATTATCAAGTGTCTCTTCCCTTTACATCCCCCGCCTTTCTCTGAAGCATCTGGTGTTGGCTATTGCATAACCTAGGAAACTGGGCTCTGTGGAACCAATGGTGTGATCCAGTATAGCAAATCCTATGTTGCTAAATCAAGGCTTTAAAGTGGTTTCTTAGTATTCAGAGAACTCTTCCTTTTTTAAGCAACAATGGGAAAGAATCTGGATAGATCCATTCTGACCTTTAACCCACAACACTGAATATCTCAGCATGGTACAACAGATCAGAGTTATTCTTAGTGCCCTTTGACCTTTTGCATGTCTGAAAGGCAAACTTCTCACAGAATTAGAGATAAGCGCTTCTGAATGTTTTGCACCCCTCAGGTTTCAAACAGCCAGTTTTAAAAATACTACTTCAACAATTCCTATATCAAAAACACTATATATCTACTACCACGCTGCCCAAATATATTTCATTTGACTGTGCTTTCCATTAATTATCATAGTTCACATCACTGATTTTTTTTTTCTTCATGGATCAGTTTTAGGAGCACATTGCTGTGCAGTTGCTGATTTTATTCAAACAGATCAACATCTTCCAGCAACCAAGTGTTTCCAGGTCAGCACGGCCATCATTCCCACATGCCAGTCACCGGAAGGGATTGTGAGGGTGGAGTGGTTAGTTATCTCCAGCCTCTACAGAAATCTTCTATAGCTAACAGTGCCTCTGGTAAGGAGATCCACCATTTCATTTACATTTTTAAAATCATTTCAATCCTCACAGCAGACTGACAGTGGTGTACGTTTTGCTTTGTATGCTACACTTCTACCATTTGTCTTCACATTTTTCTGTACTAAAAAAGCAACATTCATACATTTTTTTTCCTGTAAGGAAACACTATACCAAACCCAAACACTATACCAAGCCTAAGTACTTTTAAAAATAACGTGTCTGGGTCCTGATGTTCTGATGCCCCAAGATCCTACCTTGCTGCTGGTCCCCGATGGCTAGCTGGGGTCACCTTGTTAGCTAATGGAATGTCTTCAATTATCCTGCTACACACGAGGATCTAGTTAGGAAGGAATTGTAGTATGACAGCTTCCATGAGCCATTTGTTCTGCAGCCTTAATAAATGTTAAGGGCCTAATTCTTACAAAAGCTAGTCATGTAACTGCATGTACAAATGGAGTAACTGTGCCCAAAGGTATCTGTAATTAGCCACTAGTCTGTGCAAGTACCTAGTTTGTACAAGTACTTGGGATCACTATGTACACAAATTTGATACATAATTGCTCATCTGTAACCCTGCAGGTTATATTTTCAAAGGAGAGCCTAATGGGTGCACCAACAAAAATTCAAGCATGTATGCTCATACTTGTGCATGTAAATTAAACTATTGTGCAGCTATTTTATTTACAGTCACAATCACCCACTTTGATAATGACTGCAAGTTTTTTGCATGGCCATTTTACAGAAGTGCCCAGTGCACTGATCTTTGAAAATTTGTCTCTATATATTAAAACAAAGTTCCAAGAGTCTGCATCATTGGGCTCTATTTTGGGGAAATTTCACTTAGCAAAATAATAATTTCCCCTCTAGTGTCCTCCCTGGATGTTACACCAAAGAGCAGAGCACCACAGAAGCAATATAAATTAATTGGAAATTTGTTATGTTCTCTATGGATTAGATTTAGGTACCAGACTCTCAGCTTGCACTCATTTTGATACAAAATGGGAGGGGAGATAAAGTGACCTAATGATCAGTGTGTAATTTGGAGTCTCCAGTCAGGACAATGCTTTCTGTTTTCACCACTAGCTGAGTGGTCTGGGGCTGAAGTGGACTAAGGACTACTTTAATAAATTTTACAGATTATTTAACAAATATGAAATTATTTTCTTAAAAGGCTTCTTCTTCCACTGCTGATTTCTATCATGCTGCCTGGAGAGTTCTGCTTCCGTTAATGCCTTTTGTCCTTGAACTGTTGCCTTCTAGAACCCTACCAGTCTTGATCTTTTTGCAGCTCCCACTTCAGAATGTGAAGATAAGGAGCTCTCTAACATGCCTGCTCTTTCTCTAGCCACGGTATTTCCTTTTTTTTTTTTAAATTAAAAAGGCATGTCTGTCTGCAGTTTCCTGCTACAGTTTCAAACCACAAAGGAGGTGCATATCAACTACTCTGCTGCTGTTGCGTTGTGAAAAGTCATGAATTACGTTCTCCCAATTGCTGGCTTTTCCCTCCAGTTTCAGTTCCCATTAAACCATGTCTGCCAAATTAAACAGTTAAAAAACAACAAGAAAAACAAAAAAGCCACCACGGACAATGCTACAGTATACTCTACTGCAGGGGAGTTTGGAAATTGATTTTCCTCCCTCCCTAGAGAAGTGATGTGATCATACAAAACTGTAAGAAGAAGAGGCAATGTTACACTGCTGGTTTATTGGGTTTTTGTTGTTTGGAGGAGGGGATTTTGTTTTAAAGACATATTGCCAAAAACAGTAGTTTAGGCCCAAAATTTGACTAGATCTCAGACTCTGAGATCCACAATGCTATCATTTATCCTCCACTTCCAGGAGGTTAGGTTGGGGATAAAAAGGATTGATACTGTACTAAGGCTTTGCCTTCAATCCCCAGTGATTATGCTGAAGTACTGAGTGCTGAAATAGTTGACAGTGTTGCCATTTAAATTTTTATCATTAGGTGTGAGAGCTTGCCCTCTGATTGCAGAACATGAGTAAATGAAGGGAAAGAACCCCCCAAAACCCCAAACTGTCTGTGTTTAAGGCCTCCCATGGCCAATCAATCGAAATTCTTACCCCACAGCCATCAGCATGACATCTGAGCACCTTGCAAGTGTATTGACAGTTCTCTACTGTCTCTTTCTCTTTCCTTCTTTCATAGGTACTTGTTTGTTTGGTACATATATGATTCAGGTTGAGAGAGCATTTGAACTGGAGCAGAATTTGACTTATGAATATGAACTGCCAAGTCTGCAGTCTTTGTTCTACATCAGGTCACATTCAGAAGCATTTCTTTGCAACCATAAGGGATAGAAACTTCATTTTATTAAATAAAAGCTTAAAGTCTGCAGAAACTGATGAGACAAGAACTAACATGGTCTGCTGTCATCTCCTGACTTAATCTAGTCCTTGATTGGTCACCTCATTGTCTCCTTACTGAGCATCCTTTTAGTCTGGTTACCTGGACACTCTGGTTACCTTCCCTAGACCTGAAGATGAGCTCTGTGAAACTCAAAAGCTTGTCCCTTCCACCAGCAGAAGTTGGTCCAATAGAAGATGTTACCTCACCTACCTTGTCTCTGAGCTTCCTTTCCTAAGATTTCAAATGATCTGTCTTCACAACAACTCCTAGGAAACAAGTGTTCAGCGCAAAACCTAGCCCCTCACTCAGCATTTTTTAGACTATAGGACTGAGTTCTCTGTGGAGCCATAGACCTTTGCCAGGAGACTCAAGAAGCCATGGGAAAGTGGGAAAGAAATACTTTTTTCTATTTTCTTTCTTTTCCTTTAGGACTTGACAAAAAACAAATGGCCAAAACTGAACATTCAGAAATTAATATTTAATACTCCTAATTTTCCCTGTTGAAAATGGAAATGATCCAGCAAAAGAGAAAAATAGAAAGGCTGTTCTGTCGCATTCCAACTGTTTAAAATAGAGTGTCCAAATATACGATATTTTCAACATCAAAGGCTTTGCTTTCCCGGCCCTCTTTCCTCCACACATGTCCTCATTCCAGTTTTCAAAATGTTAGGCCTGAATATTTTTTCTGCCTTTAGGGGAAGAATGTGATGATAAAAATCAGGGAACCTTGATCTAACTTCCTCCCTGCCCTCCCAATGGTTTGTCAAAGTTGTTACTTTCCAGTTTCTATGCAGCCTGGAACCTGAAAAGCTCAATTCATCCACTAAGTAAACTGGGAGGCTAAATGCTTGATGGACTGTAGTTTTGTAGAGGTTGAATCCAGCCCTGTGCATGGGGCCTAAGCGCTACTTAAATTGAACGTAAGCCTTCAGAATAGGCCCTGTTTCTGCACTGGGGGAAATGTCCAGCTACCCTTCTCTTGAAGCCATAGGCACAGCTATAGCCACTCTTTACATTAATCTAACTCACTAGACATACCATGAACATTGCTCTGTTGAGATTTTTAAACGATTTCATCCATCTTTTTATTCCATGTTACCATTTCCTCCATCATAATAACAGTCTGATACTGCCCTTTGGTTTAGTTGGGTTTTAGGGCAATCTTTTGTGTCTGCTAGGGCAGCCATCCAAGAATACCACATATAAATCCTCACCCCATCTCAGAAACATTCCTAACACCCCCTACCTGGAGGACTGATTTAGCATCTCCTTTATGTACTAGCTACTTGAGCCTGATCCACAGTACAACACTGTGGATCAGCAGGTTTGAACACAGTTGTGAACAATGGATATAGTGCACATCATGTACTAAGTCATTGTCAGTATCATGGCATCTAATTCAATGGTAGAATCATGGTAAAATTTTATAGCAGTGACATAACCTTGCACTCCAGAGTAAGTCCTAAGTTCTGTACTGAAAGTAGTTCTCCTTCAGTTTAGCAAAAGAATGCAAATCAGGTAGATCTGGATATTTTAAAATGAACGAGGCATTTTTAGGTTAGCTTTACCCTAAGCTAAATGAAAAGCTAAGTATCTGTGTGTTTGCTTTGTCAGAACCCAACTGCACGGCAGCTGCAGTGAGCTAGTGGATTTTTTTTCTGGTGCACTATTTAATGCTGACTCATTGGAGTTGTTTCACTGGGTTCACCAATAAATCCAAGGATTTCCCCATGACCACTTTCTCTCCCCAAATTCTAAAAATCCTTCTCCAGGGCCCCTCTCTTTGTGATGAACTGGAGGCATACTGCTGAGCCTATACCAGCACACTCTTCACTCGGCAGATTGGTATTTTTTGCAACTGAAGGGGAACTGTGAAGATTATACTCCAATTGCAGGGTAATGCTTGGCTTTCAGAGCTGGGACAAAATAGTAGTAACTTAGTCATCAGAGCAGAGATTTGATCCAGGCTCATCAAGAACATGTTACTCACACAATCTAAGGCACCCCACTGTTACCCTATGGAGGGCTCAAGGTGTGACCCAGTTAATTTAGGCACCCCTGCCCTTTTTCTTTTGTGGGCTTGGGATGTGAGGCATCTATCCTTTCCTGTCCAGAGCTTAGAGCAAAATTTGATCAATTTAAGTACCCACCCTTACCCCATTTCCTTGGGGCTTAGGGCTCTATGGGTCCACAGGACCTTTTTTCAGTGAAAGTGCCTTACACACTTTACACACTAAAGCTGTGCTTTAAATATTTGTTTATTAGCAACACACACCGAATATATATGCTCAGCAAAGCTATTATGCTTGCCACTTTTAAAACACCGTCTTTTTTTATCTAATGGACAGTCAGGCTCCAATTGTATGGGGTTCCGGTGACCTTACATCACTGTTGTGCAGGGGGTATGATGTTTCGCAGCTTGTTTTTGCACTGCAGTCCAGAGTTGATTTCCAAGAAATCTTTGTTTTTTATATACATTATATGGTCAAACCTTTTAAAGCTATTATATTATTCAACACACCTAGATAACAAATTACGCATTGGCACCTATGTGTTTTTCTTTTTGCCAAAGTTTTTTACATTTTTATTTTTTTGCCCAAATTGTAACTTATTTCTGATCTGTTTTTGTTTGTGCAGATGGTCAGCATAAATTTGCTGGTCAGAGCTTATTTTATTTACTACCATTTCTTTTTGAGTTTTGTTGTATTCTTTTTAAAACTTCTCAGTGCCTGTGTGTCTTTACTTTGCAACCCTTGGTGATTATAACTTTTGTTAGGGGCATTTTTGCAGGGAGCTTTATTAGCTTTATTAGCAGCAGAGCATTCTGTTTTTAAAATTTCAGTGGTGAAGTCCCTGAGTTTCACCCAACACTGGTCCAGGCTAATTTAGTAGGGGGGTGGGTTAGGTGCCAGGCCTACAAAAATTATATGTCATATAATTTTTCTGACTGGATTATCAGTCACAAAATCCTCCTTGTGCTCCTATGACATGTACAGCTCTGTATGTGTACATAAACATAAAGTATCTGCATCTCTTTTTTGGTGGCACAAAAAGCAAAAGTGTCTTTTTCACAAAGAACAGGTTAGCAACCTTTAAAATAGCTGAGATTTGGACTTGTTGAGGAAAGAAACCAGAACAAATAAGGCAAGCTTCATATCACTAACTTCCCTAATACAACGTGGCAGAGTATGCTGAAGATCTCTTATAATTCATATTTGGATGTAATGTTAAGATTGAGTGCTTTGAGCAGCTGCTTAGCACCTCTCTGAAACTGATTGGCTTGAGATGCTGTGAAATTCAGCCTTGTTATTGGCACATGTTAAAACAACATGTAAACTTTTCTTGTCTCTTTGTCTCCTGATAGTACTGAATATGGTGGGACAAAATAAACAGGACAGGCATCCACGGGTTGGAGACAGTCTCTGGGAGAAATACAGTCCTGATATTATTGGCAAGCACAAATCTTATTGACTTCAGTGAGAAATGCACTAGATTACTCCAGGGATGAGTTTGATCTTCAGTCTCTCTCTAGTAATGAGTGCACTGGCAAGAACATTAAGCACAACAAGCAAAGAATTAGCAGCCCTAGCATTATCTGTGTGTTGTTGTCAAAAGACACGGACAGCAAGCAGGAGACAGAAGGCAAGGTATCATATGTGCTTTACTGGTTTGCAAATATATACTAATTCTATCACAAGCAACACATTGACAAAGTTAGGGCTTATTTTTCCCCCTGCTAAAACCATACCCATATAATAATTATTTAAAGCCCTTAAGCCATCTATTAATAAGTTATCGCTGTAAGGGGCAAAGGCCCTTAGAAAGAGGATTATAACAGGAATAAATGTAGTGCTCCCTCAGAGACAGAGATAAATTGCTGAGTAATATTTCTACCATGAGAGCTACTAGGTGGCACCTAATCAAGTTGCACAGGGTCCAGAGGAGGCTGGCAACATCTGAATTGGGTAAGCAAGCCTCCAGGCCAAAGAAGCTGAAAGAAAAGGCCACTTTTAATCACCTCCAAAGAAAAAGGGAAAAATAAAGGCAGAAGGAAAAAAGACATAGGAGTCAAATGAAACAGAAAGAAGCAATATCAGAAAAAAGCAGTAGGAGGAGACAGACAGAGGAAAATATGAATAACAGAAAAGCAGGGATAGTCAGAGATACATTCTCTACCCTCCCCATTCTGTAACAAACACTAAACACAGCATACGCCTGGCCTGCACCATGCACCATGATTCTGATGGTGGTCTTTTTCAGTACATACTCTGCATCTCAGCTGAATCTGGCCATAGCTATTAAGCTGGGAATTCCCATAATGGGAAAGTGGAGCTCTCAGCTGGCAGAAAGACAGTGGCTAGCTCCTGTGCCAACCCCTACCTCCTTTACATCCACCCATGGCATGTGCTAGGCAGGGAGGAATGGGGAAAGGATAGGGTATATTCACTCTTTGCTGAATCTCATTTGGTGTATCGTTCCAGAAGAGGCTATACTCAGCTGGAATGTTAGAGTGAACTCAGTCTTGGACCAAACTAGCCCACAAAAATTCGGTAGCTGCAAGTAGCTTCTAGATGCATGTACCTTGCTCCCCTCTGCTGAGCAGATCTTGACCCACCAAAGCATTTGGCTCTTTAATCTTTGTCCCTCTCTCTGTCCTTCCTCTTTTCCCATCTTTTGTTCATTCCCTTCTGTGCCCCTCATTTTTCAGTGTTCTCTGTTTTGTTTCTGTGTTATCCCCCCATTATCTTACTCATATTCCTTTGTTCATTCTCCACTGGTTCATATTCAGTCATGAGGAGAATGGCTTCCCCCTTCTTTCTCCACACTCTGAACCCCAGTTTTATTCCCTATACAAGAGATCCCCCTTCTCTAATCAGCCTCTGGTTAGAAGTCCCTTGTCTCACATCACTGCCCCCCTTTCCACAGGACAAGTTGCTCTTCCCTTCTTTCAACCATTCTGTGCTCTTTTCCATCCTTTCTCTGATTGGCTCCATGCTGCTGAAGGCTAGAGAGCAATGCAAAATCTAGAGGTTGGGAAGGAATTGGGCTTTTCCTGAAACAGGGAGATTGCTCTTGCTCTCATCCAGGTGGAGGGTGGAGAAGGGGTCTCTGACAGAGACTGAAACAGAATAAATCCTTAGGAGATTTCTCCTAGAAATAAGAGAGAAATACGAAGCCTGGGCCTGAATCTCCACTCCAGTACACTGGTTCTACTTCAGTATGTTACTAGACTGAGTGGACAGCCAGGCTCCCTATGTCTAAAGAAAGAGACTCTATCTTGACTTACACCCCATGCTTCCCTACTGAAATCATGGGGATTGCATGCAGTATACCTTAGAGTAAAATTTGGCTTTAAGTCTCTAGGAGCTCCTTAACCTCATGCTTTAAGGCCCTGCACAATTCTCTCACTGCCCACCTCTTAGCTGTCATTTGCTCATGCACCCTATCTTTAACTGTATAAGTTGGCCAGCTCCATCTCTTCAGTGCTACCTTTGTCACTTTCTCTCACTCTGAATTCCATGCCTATTTGTACAATGGCTCCTATATGTGGAAAAGCCTCCCAATGCCTGTGCCTCAAATCTCTTCTGAAACCAACCTAGACTTCCATTGCTGGTTGACTGCAAACATACTCATGCCTCACCTATTCTTTTTATTGTTTTCTTTCCCTTTAATTTATAAGAGCCTTAAAGCAGGGACTTGCCTTTTTTTCCATGTCTCTGGAACACCATGTATGCTCTTTGATGCTGTATACATAAATAATCATCTCCAGAAAACCCCTCCTGTGGAGTGTGGATAAATGAGGAAGGGATGAATTTGTTACTCATCACACCTTCCCTCTTCTGCCACCCCCTCCCCTGGGTTTCAGCTAAAATGGCTAAAATAGTAAGCAGAAGACTGATAAATAAAGACTGTATTCTTCTATGTGTGTGACCTTCCTACTGAAGGCAAAGGGAGCTGTGTGGATTCAGACAGACTGTAGCACTAAAGCTGGCTGAGCTATAAACCCTAAAAAGGAAAACACCTGTGGCTAGTTTAAGATTTGTTTCTTAACTAGAGCAGGATCAGCCATCACCTGCCATGTATGATTGATCCGCAAATTCTGTTAAATGCACCCATTCTTGGAAGTCACTAGGGGTATAACTGTATACTCAGCTCTATTTGAATGCTGCATAGAAATAAATGTCACATTCTCTGGTAAAATGAGAAATAGTTGGGCTTCTGTTGTGAATAATGCAAGCTTAACAGTGATAAAAAAATGGGATGAATGATGCTTATTTTGTTTTCCATATTTACCATTGCAAACTCTAATTTTTTATCCCATGAACAAATAAACTGTGCAGGAATGGACTGATTTCTGATAAAGCAAGGGTTGATAAAATCCTTGGTGCAGAATGAGGTGTATTTGGTTTGTGTACAGCATACAATTAGATTTCCTCTCTAACCTCCTGACCTTCACTGATGCTACTAACTCAAGGCTATCCTCTCAAATGAAGCAACACTGTATAGCAAAATGTGCACTGTAAAGTGGGACAAACTAGTATGAAAATAGATCTCCTCCTGGGGTGAAGGCCTTTTGTCAGGTTAAAAAACATAGCTCTCCAGCAAACATTTGTTGCCGGTCTCTGGAGAAACATTCTTTCCTTTTTAAACAGAGTATGTGTAAAAAAAAAGCTGAAGAGTAATTACTGAACTTAGTCTTAAACATAAGAGCCCACAAACCCATTTTTATTCAGTGGGAATTAAAAGATTATAGTGTCTAAAAGGACAAAAGACAGCATAGTCCATCATCTATCTGATCTTGAGGTAGTACTAATTAATTGGCCAATGGAGCCCATCTCAGAAAGACATTCAGTTTGCAGTACAACTGTGGAAGATAATTATTCAAAAAGCTGACCAAGGACTAGTGGCTTTTGTTAGAGAAATACATTATAAAAGGACAGAGAATCTGTTACACCAGACTGACCTCTTTCAAAAATGTTTACCTGTCTCTGGCAGTGGCCAGTCTTGATCATTAAGAGGAAGTCAACCCCCCATAATTCACCTACACAATTGTGCAATATTATACATAACTGAGGGATGGCTGGGCTTTATTTCTTTGCACTCTTGTGCCTGTCTGTGGCACTAGAGGGCTCGGGAATTATTTTACTGGGTAAAACATAAACCCACTGACAAGTGAATTGATAAAAATGCACAGCGGCAACGTTTATTGGATAAACAAAGTTACGCGGTGGCTGGGGAATAGAGCAAACAGTTTGCCCATAGACAATTCAAATTATACAACCTCTTAGGCAAAGAGGAAGGAGGGGGAGTTACAGACTTAACGGTGATAGGAAAAGTTACATACATACCACACATCTGAGCCAACTGACCAGCAGTGCAGACACCAATCACATGGTAGGCATAGGGTAAGTTACAATGAACACGACATGACACAGGCCGGCGCTAATGGGAAGATTATCTCGACCGAGGGATGATCAGTCTCCTTGGCTTACACGCAGAAAATCCCCCTGTTTCGCTTGTTGGCTGCTGTATTTCATGGGGCTTTGTTGGGGTCGTGTCGTTTTGCTATAGGTCGCTTAGCTTTTCTGCCTTCCGCGTTCCGGATTGGGGGCCTTTTATGTCAGTGGGTCTGCTTTTGGTTCTCTGCACACAACACCTTTGATTTATGCACTTGACACGCTTTTTTGCCTCCTGGGTCCCGGGTTGGAGCCCTTTATGTTAGCGGATCTGCGCACGGCTCCTTTTGGCGTACGTGACAAGAACCTGCTGTAAGATGGGGGGTGGGGTTTGTTGTTTCTTGTGGTGGGCCGACAATTGGCCAGCCTGGTTGTTTACTTTGGGTTGTGACAGTGCCCAATTCTGCTCCTGAAGCAGGAGACCACATTACCAATATCTTGAGTAACCATAAGTGTTATCAGTGGTCACAAAATTAATCAGCCCTTTTTATCTTGCAATAGTATTTAACTCAGTGACCCCCTGTGACAGTGAACTTTACAGGTTAACTACACATTGTGTGAAATAAAGCAAATGAAAGGAAAAAACTAAGCTTACTGGCCATTATATTACAGATCCTCAGTGGTGTGCCAGCTATTTCACACATTATTTCCTTTAGAACTATTGGACAAGTCTTCTATATGGATAGTGATTTACAGTATTTGAATTATTTCAGTTCCTCCCTACCATTCTCTTGGCTGACATGCCCATCGGTATGGTATTTTAGTGCTTCTTTGTCAAGGCCACACTCTCCAAATTCCATCACAGTCTCTCTGTTTTTCTCCATGACATTTTTGCTGCCTGCCCTAATGACAGGTGCTTAGTTCTAGCGTTTAGTCATGGCCATGGCGTTCTCTCTGGTTGGTCAGCCTCCAGGATGCCCTTCATTGCTGCACAATCTCTGTCAGATTGGACAGCCAGTGCTGGTGCATGCTAGTCTGCACTCTCCCAGCCATACTTTCTAAGATTTTATCCATTTTTATTATGTTTATTAGTTCCGCTATCATCCATGTCTCACGCAGGAGCCAACAAGTCACCCCGCGCACTAAGAACCAGGTAAAAGAACACAACTTCAGCATTTCTCCTCCTCCTCACCAAACAGTTCAAAATAGCCACTTCTCAGCCTTGCCCTCTGCAGTTGCATCTTTATTCAGGACCTTGATCTCTACTTGTGCCTCTCTGCTCTGAAACAAAGTTAACAGATAGGTCAAGATCCCTCCCAGTAAGCTACAATACATACCCACTCAAAAGTGACCAGATGGTCATCATCGGGTCCAACTTGAATGAGAAAGGTAAGCACCCAGCTGCCAGTAAATCTAAGTTTGCCAGTCCCGGAAGCAGTTGCTCATGGAACTGTTGCCATAATTGCTATTGGATTGCAGATTGGGCTTGCTGCCATTCCTGGAGCTTTTGCTGCTCTTTCCTAAATTGCAGCAAGGTATAAGCAGGTGACATTCTTACCTTATTTTGAATAAAGGCTCTATGCATCATATATAGTTTAATCTTACCCTTCTGTTAGGATAAATTGCCTTACTGGTAACTCAACAAAGTCTCATTTTATGTTCCCCTCCCATCCAGCTTTGCTTTTCCAGCAATCCCTATTCTGTACTCCCAGGGAGGCTCCAATCTCTCTTATATCCTAATAAACTCAACCTACCGTCATGACTCAGCAGTAATTATACTGCTTCTTTATGCACTTCCAGTTTTTGGCCTTAGGGTCACTCAACAAAGCAGCCTTATGTCACAGTACTGGGTCCTAGAAACTGCTATTTTGTTACAGCTGCTCTCTCTTGCTGTGGGTAGCTGCTTGCAACCTCCTATGCCAGAAGAATGTTGTGATCTTGGGGATAATTGCATACAACTGTCTCTATATTTTTGTTGCTTTATGAGGTGCTATAACTAAAATATATTTTATTTCTATGCACTGTAGGCCAGATTTACCACAGGATCTCTGCCATTTAAAGATGGCATAGACCCAAGCAGTGGGCCTCAGTGAGAGGAAAGCGGCACAGAGCACAAGATAGGGAAGGAACTCAAGCAGCAAAAAATTGCCACCATTTTCTTCCACTGGGAGGTCTGGTGGAGGCCAGTACATCATGAAAATTAGTGCTTGCTAGGAAAGAGGCATGATTGGGGTGACTGACAGAGCAGCGAGTCCCTTTAGCTCGCTCCACTAGCAGAACCCTTATAGCATGCGGTCTACAAGCTAACACTTACCCCCAGTTATCCTCCTTCAGAGTAACCTCCCCTAGAGAGAACAGGGCTAGTCTGTCATAGGAAGATGTATTTTATACTTCCCTGTGCCAGCTGTGGTAAAATGGTCTCTCTCTATCTTTCTAGTGGCCCTAAGGTTCTGTGGCTAATTGATCAGATAAAAGGTACTCAAATGAGTGATTTTTCTAATATCCAAATATATTTGTACATAATGGAGGACTCTTTGTAAAAACACACGATAAGTTGCTCTGAATCCATGAGATCCTCATTTAATTTCATTCTAATTTCTTGCATTACAAAAAGGTTATGACATGGGGTGGGTAAGATTCATCACTTCTTCAGCGCCCTGGGATCTCCCCATTGAAAACTAGTTACTCGAGTTTTGCACTGGGTTCAGGGTTGGCCTTTTAGAGCAGTATTAAATATATCTATACACTGGGGTATCTCATCATCCTTTGGTTCATTTAGCTGTAATGTGGTGTGATGTCGGTCCATCTATGAAACACAAGTTTAGCTCATTGCATTATCAGATATAATGTTGTTATCTGTGTTTATGTATTTTGGCAAAATTAAAGAAACCAAACAAGCCTTAAAATGCCTTGGTACATTTTGCTTAAAATATCTGTAAAAAGTTTGAGTGGGTTTTGCAAAGTGCTGGATTAGGAGCTTTGGACAATGTGCCCTGAACTGATACACCTTATGCATCCTGATTATAATGCCCCACTCATATGTCACAATTTTGTTACAGAGGGACCAGCAGGGCTATTCAGTCTCCATGTCATTGTAGTCCTTGTTCCTTTCATTTCAACAGCTGTCCACTAGGAACTGGACCATTTAAACTCACTTCACATGTGTCACTGAGCAGCCATCAGAACCGACATGAACATGAACTAGATTTGAACCCCCATGTTTGTTGGCAGATGGCTTCTCCATCCGGCATTGGTTGCACTGGGTCAAAATTTACCTGGGGTTTGGCTTTGTTCACAAGAGGAACTCAACATATTTCTTCTCCCAGGCTTGGCTGTTCCTTGGATTTCTCCCTGAGGATTGCGCAGCTCACATGCTAGTTTCTCTCCGGAGAGTCACTGTCATCTCCCTATTTCCCAGTCAGCATTGAGGTACATCAGTAGGATGGTGTTGAGGAAGCTTGAACTACTTCTCTCTTCTTTTGTGGATAAAGAACAGACTTCAGTCTCCAGCTGGCACCTTCTATGATCACTAAATTCTCATGAAAGAAAATGCATTTTCTTAAACAAAGAAGCATCTGCCGAGCATCCTTAGCCAATTCATAGCAGATAAATACGTGGTGGGCAAACAGCTGGATCACCCTATTGAGATTCTTACTACAGCGAGGTAATAGCATTGGTTTAGAATGTTTTAGAGAGTATATTTGTTCATATTGGGTGGGCAGGAACCAGTACAAGTTAGAGAGCGGCTCGTTTAGTGCATGGTAGGCTCTTACTTTGCTGCTGTTTGTTATTAACTAGATGACACTGACTGCAGTGCTTCAAACATAGTAATTCATCAGATAGATGCTGACTAGTTACCCATTCATTGCTTATTTATGAGAAATGAAAGATTTCCAAAGGTGTTGAGAACCCAGCAATCAATGCATATATACTTCCGGTTATAATTCAAGCTAAATTCTATTTTATTATCTGAAGTAAAAAAATAAAATAAAAGCCCTCAAGGGCAAGCAAACTTTTGTTACTGAAGGAATTGCCCATTCAGGGTGGACTCTGCCTCCCAACTCCTCATTAACTATTTATCAATTCCTTGGAAAGAAAATCTACTGTACAGTGAATCCCCATCAATATTTAATATAGCAATGCCTGGAGCACTGGATCGACTTTCTCACTTGTGCAAATGGGAAAAGCACTGCATATACTAGCTAGTTCCTTAATGGGGAAAACCTCAAATAAATCCCAGTGTTTATTACATCCTTTTTACTAGTTATTTTATTTTATATGCTTCTTAGCATTACTAATGATCTGTTGCTGAGTATTTCTGCAAGAGCTCTTACCATTCTCATCCCATTACACATAGCAACTACATTTATTGATCATCATTCTGTTTTGTCTGAGAGCCAGAGATGTTCCATGTTGACCTAACACTACCATCTCCGGCTCAAAAAGTGCCTTTGCCAGACTTGCTGATTGGTCATTTGTTTCAAGTTGTGTTATGAAACAAAATGATCATGAGTATGGCTTGCATCATTGCTCTGGTTTAGTCCCCTGGTTTATGAAGCTCAGATTGTAATCTGTCATTAGACCATATTATTCATTAATAGAATTTGTTTCCAGTTTTAGATCCATTAAACAAATTTTTAGTGATTCCTCCTAGTCATTCTGTTGTTCCAACACTATCAGGCTGGCCAATGCTTAATATTAGATATTCTGCCATCATTCCAATTACATTTACAGCTGCCAGACTGCTGTTAGCCAAACCTCACTTTCCTCATAATTTCTATGGCTCAGATCCTGACCTAGGGTAATATGATAACAAGGGAGTAAGAAGCAGGTTCATCCTTTACTTCTGCATCACTTAGACCCAGCCCCTCATCAGCCCAACCAATCCTGAGAGTGACTAGGCCAGTAATGAAGGGATGCAAAGGGGACTTGCACTTGTTCCATGACTGTGGGGTGGGATACAACTTAAGAGACAGGGACCTTGAGTGACACTTGACAGATCCTGATCACCCTATCCTGGTTGTACCTACTGAGGTTTTTGTTTTTCACCTCAAGGCAGCAGTAACTCCCATAGACCTGCTGCAGTAGGAGAGAGAAAGATCAGAATCCAGGGTCCCTAAAAGGGATTAACCAAACAACTTCAACCCATTATAATTCTGAGGGTTGCCAGGGTTGTGTGTTCTCTTATTACTCACCCTATCTGATTGTTCTCTCTCAGCCAATGGTTCTATTTCAGGACTGTCAGCTAGGACTCCTAGCTCTGGGCTCTGGTGAGCAATTTATTCTCCCTGGCAATCAAGTGTAGAGTGGCATGTCCACTCCCATTTAGAGATTTAGGAGGAAATAATATCATCTCCTGCCCTCTCGTTGCCATATATAGCAATCAGGGAGAGGACTGAGGGGACACTTAGGAACTATCTGGCCATCCTGGAGAGGATCACTTCAGGGTGTAATCATGGGGTGTCCATGACTTGTTAAAGCCTTCGCACCCAGTGGCTATATTGCCTGGATTTGTCCCTTATTTAATTATAAGCAAATTTGATTTCTTCCATAACCTTGAAATACTTTGCCTTTAATTCTTTTCCTCTGGCTGTTCACAGCAATGATCGCTCTCTTTCTTCTTGGTTCCCTTTTTAACCGTTTGGGAGCATCGTGGCAATCTGCCATGCAGTGTTGGGATAGTTTTCTGGTTCTGGTTTATTCCTTAGTCTGCTCAAAATTTATTGCAAAGTTTTAGTTTATGTAGTGCCCTGTCCTGGCAGATGCACACTGGAGCTCTCTGAAATTTGGAGTAATTTATCTGTCAGAGGAACTGCCAGCAGCTTCTTTGCTAGACTGTTGATCTTCTAGTCTGTGACTGACATCCAAAAAGCAGGACTCTCCACATTTGTGATGGCAGATTCCCCAAAACGCTGTGGTTTGACTAAAAAGAGGTAGATTTAGCAGAATATGTAAACTCATGTGCTACCATTGGAATTAAGGGTAGTGGAAATCCACTTATCATGACAGTGTGATTTCTTTCAGACCTTGGGGCCTGACCTGAGAGGCATAAGCAATAAACTTTGCTCTTCAGATATGTAGGTAATATGGAGCTCTCTCCTTATCTGAGGAATAGGTATTTTTTAAGTCTTTCAGCTAAATCAAAAATCCAAATCCAAAATCATCCTTGGATATCAGGCAAATTTGTGCTCTTTCTTGGAGGACTTTACCTCCATAAACTAGATTTACAGTCATCTTCAGACAGCCTGTAATCACTTCAGGGTGTAATCAGCAAGATGTACAGATGGAGTGAATCTGCTGCCTGCTCCCCCACTGGCCAGCAGCTATATTAAAAAAGCCTGCTTTTAAAAATAGATAGGCTCACAATGTGCCTATGCAACTGCAAGCATAATTTGCATGTGCACCTTGATTGTACAAACATCTTATGTAATTGTATATGGATTGGTTGATCATGATGCAGAATTGCACATGCATTTCTTTTTTTCTTTTCATTATTTTCCCCCTTTCATCCTCTCCAACCTTGATTGTAGAGGTGGTAGAATATTATTTGTTGAATAATCTATTCCCATGGGTGGAATCTATTAATCTGAAGAAGACTTGAAATTTGCTGGGTTGGCCATGCCCACAACAACGTATGGAGGTAGCTCTGTTAGAAAGTTCTGGAATCAAAGATCTCTCTCTATAGAGAGCTAAGACTGCAGTATTTCCCCAGAATTTTGCTTCTCTTGCAGTGAAGACAGCTTGCTTAGTCTCTCTGCTCTTCTTGGAACCTAACTAAGCTTTTTCCTTAGAAGGGATTTGGAACTGTATGATCTGAACATATTCCCCTCTCTTTTTCTGTATATTGACCCTTTTCTTCCCTTACTTCCCTCATGGATAATAACTCGGAAGCTTTCAGTACAGGACTTCAGAAGGAAGTTAAGAGTAGATGGGCCCTGTCTGCTAATTACTGCTCTCTACCACTTTCAGTGATGCCACCGTTGAGTCTCCAGGCACCCCACCCACCCCCAATACAGGGCCTCACCCTTGTGACATGGCTACACCTCTTCACAGAGCAGCAGCACATTTCAGAACTACAATGAATTGGGCAGTTCACACCCCTGAGAGTTATTGTTTCAGACTGTTTGCAAACTCAGGAAGGCATCAGTTATACTTAAGTCATGTTTTCAAGCTTTTCTCTGAATCCCTAGGATCTAGAAGAATAAAATAACCTTCCCTCATGTGATTTTGACCTCATTATGTGACTCTAGGATCTGGGTTCTAGTCATGGGCCTATAGTGCCTGAGCATTAATCTGGCCCTGATTGGGCCCCAGATAATCAGTTTAACATTCAATTACTTCAGCACTCTTGCAGCTGTAAACCAGCTTCTCAATGGGATCTATGTGTGAGGAATTTTAGTGCTCCTAAATGCAGCTGATCCAGCAGCTGTCAGGAAGACTGAATGGGAGACTCCATTACAGCATACCTGTGCTTTGTCACACCTCTATTTACAGGTAGAATGGAACATTGTAGAGCTTGGGGTTCCTGTGGGTGATTTTTTTTGTAGGGACTCTTCTAGTTTCTATGAGTTCAATCCACTCTCATTCATTCTGTGTATAAGATAAGACAATTTTGTTCTCACCCATACATATGTCTTCTCATTACAAGATTGTTACTGCTTTGAGGCAGGAATTGTGCCTATCTCTGTGTTTGTACAACATCCAGTGCAATAGGGCACCACTTCGGACTGGGGCCTCTGTGAACTAATGCACTATGTCATAAACAATCATGTTAATATGGCACAGTGGCTTAAGGTAATTTATGTAACCAATGGCTGTATTTGTAAAATGATTAGAACAACACTTACAGAACCAATAATATTTCCCAGGGATGTTATGCTAGCTAATTAGTATTTGTAAAAGTGCTTTGAGATCCTTGGATGAGAGGAGCTATATCAGATCTTAGCAGGCCCTTAAGCATATCCAACCTGTTTTATCCAGTTCTATTTATGATAATTAAAGAAAGGAGTCCATAATCCTTTTATGAATTTCATTCTTTTAAAAAGATGTTGAAATCTTCTTTCATTTATTCCAATTAATGGGCCCAATCCTGTTCCTACTGAAGTTAATGGGAAAATGTTTGCTGCATTCAATGTTAGAAGGACTGGGCCTTATGCATGTATCAAATGTATTTTCATTATGCTATTCAATTCTTAAGTATGGTGTGATATGGATGTAACTGCCTATGTCATTTATACTGTTTTCTTTGTTGATGACCTCACCAGTGCATTAGCTGAAGTGCCTGGATCTTAACATAATTGTTTCTCCTTTCTCTGTGGGAATAACTGCATAATCGCAAAAGGTCAGGTCACATCAGCCCAGTCCAATAAGACAGAGTCAAAACTGGTTTTGATCGTTCAGCTTTGGAACATCTTCTAATTAAATTCAAATACAAGCATGTAAACACCATGGAGGAAGAAGAATTGTTTAGGGCTATAATTAGCAGGAGTGGGATGAGATTAAAACAAAGAAAAATGTAGCTCAGATATCAGAATAAAAATCTTTATGGTTAAGTTTGTAAGATTGCAGACTATTCTCCCCAGAGAAGTGGAAGATTCATCATTTGAGGCATTTAAAACTCCACTGTCCAAATTACTGGAGAATATACTATATGGAGCATTTTCACCTCCATTTTCCATGATTCTGTGCAATTCATTTTAAAGCTATTGCATTTGCTCGTAAAATGCTGCTTTCTCACTGTAAGATTCTGTTCTTTCACTGTCACTGATACCATTATCTTAAAAACAAGTCAAAGCTTAGCTGAAAATATGCATTTCATTAGTCTTTTTTAACAGAATCTTTTTCCAGTTGGAAGATCAGGCTACAGCTATCTAACTAATGCAGCATTGAGAACAGTGCTTAAAAATAAATAGGCAAACAAAGCAACATTTACTCATTGTTTGGGTAAGTGGGGAGAGGGAGATCTTAGAGTAAGGGAGGACAATGAGAGAAAACGAGACAGTGTTCTTAGGAGAGGAGACAGAAGTGGGAGAAGTGGTTCTGGGAGAATTGAAGGGGATGCATGGTGGGAAGAAGAAGGAGAGAGAAAAATGAGGGTGGGTAGGGGAAAGAGAGTGATGTGATGGGGATTCTAGTGGAATAGAGGCTCTCAAAACTAATCTGGCTTGGGGTTCTCAATATCCTAAAGCAGGCAATTTTAATTTAAACATATAAAGTCAGATTTTTTTCTGGCAGGGAGCGGAGCGGGGTGGGAGGGAGGCTCAAGAATCATCTCTGATTTTCCCCTCCATTCTAAAGCCATTCATTCGGAAGAAGATTTTAATATGGGGAGTCCCCGGTATACATTGGGGTTGTGTTCTTGAAAAGGGCGACGGATACAGAAATGATGTATACCGGTGAATTTTTCCCCATAAGAAATAATGGAACAAGGGGGGGATGCGTTCACAATTTCACCACACTTGCCTATGATAATGCTCTTTTCACCTTAACAGTGTATGTTTTTACGACAGGTTATACAGTACACATTTTACACATAAAACATTAAATAAAAGAATGTAGAACCCTACTAACACCATTCAAACACATAGAACATTTTAATACAGTAATAGAATATAAAACAGTGTCAATTACACTCTGCCGGCTGGGTTTTCTTGGGCTGGCTTTTCTGTGACTGGCTTTTTGATTGCAGAAGTCTTAAAAAGGATTTTATTGACATCTGCTCTCCTGCATGAATCTTTGAAAGATAGATCTCCCTGTAGCAAGCCACTGCATCACTGAAAGCCCTGGAGACTTTGGCAGACCATTCACAGAAAGGATCACCGTTCTGTATGATTTCCGTCATCTTATCGAGAAATCAAAAGAAACGGGAGAGATTCTTTGTCATCAGACTCCTGGCTTCCTGCCCCACAGCATCGTCATCATCGTCCTTGCTTTCTTCGGATATCCGTTGTTGGTCCAGCTCAATCAGTTCCTCATTTGTTAGTTGTTCAGCATGAGACTCCAACAACTCCTGTACATCCTCCTCCTCCACCTTCTTGAAGCTGACATCCAACTTGACAATTTCTTGCTTGAGAGCATGAATGGCATCAAATCCCATGAAGCTGTGGAAAGCATCTGGCCATGCATGGCACCAAACACCGTTCATACATTGCGAAATGACCTCTTCCCATGATGCATCAATTTTTCCACACCACTCAAGATGTTGTAGGACTTCCAAAACTCCTTTATACTGGGCTTTCCTTCACCTGCCGTCTCCTTAATCAGCATGGAGAACATCCTCAGTAGGTAATAAGCCTTAAACGTGGCCGGCAGACTCAATACTGTACAACAGGGGAACGTGTTCCAATTCACATCGGTCCCGATCCATGCAAACGATGGATATGCAGATCAGGACCAACATAAATTGTAACACGTTCCTCTACTGATGAGCCATGGATATCTGAAACCACGGATAAGGGGGAGATGTACACCAGGGACCGCCAGTATGCTGCTGTTCCAGGGTAACTCCTTCAGAATGAAGGTTTAAGATTTGTTTTTAGAGTCTAATTTTAAACCCATAGTATTTGGATAGATTAGAAATTAAGCAAAAGAGTTCACTCTTTCCTAGCGATTATTAATTAATAATACTAATTAGTAGTAGTAGTATAATAACTAAATGCTATTTAGTTTGTTTTAGTCCGTCCCTCGGCCTGCGCCACTTCCAGCAGCTCCCATTGGCCTGGAGCAGTGAACCACGGCCACTGGAAGCTGCGATCGGCTGAACCTGCGGACGTGGCAGGTAAACAAACCGGCCCGGCCCACACGGGGCTTTCCCTGCACAAAAGCAGCAGAGTAAGTTTGGGAACCACTAGAACATATCTTTTAGAAAAAAAATCCAATCTTGGTTTAAGAATGTTCAGTGATGGAGAATCCACCACAACGCTTGGTAAATTGTTCTAATAAATTGCCCTCACCTTCAAAAATGTACACCTTATTTCCATTCTGAATTTGCCTAGCTTCAACTTCTAGCCAGTGTTACACTTTTCTCTGCTAGATTGAAGAGTCCATTATAAAATATTTGTTCCCCATGTAGATACTTATAGACTGTAATCAAGTCACCCCTTAACCTTCTCTTCTTAAGCTAAATTGATTGAACTTTTTGAGACTATCATGTCTTCTAATCCTTTTATGATTCTTGTGGCTCTTCTCTGAACTTTCTCCAATTTATCCACATCTTTCTTGAATTGTGGGCACCAGGACTAGTCACCGTATTCCAGCAGTGGTCGCACCAGTACCAAATAAGAAGGTAAAATAACCTCTCTACTCCGACTTGAGATTCCCCTGTTTATGCATCCCAGGATCTCATTAGCTCTTTTGGCTACAGCCTCACACTGGGAGTTTGTGTTCAGCTATTATACACCCCCACCTCCAAATCTTTTTCAGAGTCACTGCTTCCCAGGATAGAGTCCCCGATCCTGTAAGTATGACCCACATTCTTTGTTTCTAGATATATATACATTTACAGTTAGCCATACTAAAACACACATTGTTTGCTTGCGCTCAGTTTATTGCATTTGTATTGTTATAGACTTCTTTGCCTGTTGGAATCATCTCATATTTGCATATAATGTCAAACAAAATTGATAGTATAAGACTTTGAATATAATGCACTATTGCATTCCAACTCACTATCAGCAGCATATGTTCTCTCTCTTGTCCATGACAAACTATATTTTTCATATATTCTGCACCATGCATCCTGACTAACCAGGATCTATTATTGGGTCATACTGCATTCAGTAAATCATAGAACTTTTTTATACGTTGGAGTAAAATTTGCAGACTCCTTAAATCCATTAAAAATATTTTTGTGTGTCAATTTGTTGCAAATAAAACATGTTTACTTCGGTGAACGCAAGTCCAGGATTTTAATACTAAGGTTTTAATGCTATTTAGTTGTACACTTTAAATATTCTCTTCCAAGCTACTAGAATACTTGCTAACACTTTAAATAGGATGTACAATATCAGCAGAGAATAGTTAATCACTCTGGGTGAAATCCCTGCCCCACTGGAATCAATGCGACTTTTGCCATTGACTTTATTGGGGCTATAATTTCATCTTTTCAGACCAAATCAAATTCTCCAAATGAAGAGTCTAGGCTCCTAAACAGGACAGAGGACTTATTGGTAACTAGGACTAAACACTTTAAAACAACACTTACGCAGATGCAGTACAAACAACAGCATACCGTGTATGTAGAAACTTTGTGCAATGCTGTGATTTTTACTACTTCTGTATCTTTTGAAGTTAAGCTGCGCTCTTTTTAAACACATGCTACCAAATTACATCCAGGCAGCCTTTATTATAAATCAGTGACAATATCAAAAAGAAGCTAAGAAGGATCAGAATATCTCTCATGTGTAACCTGACTTGCTATTAGTGCAGTTACTTAAATCAGTATAAATGACAAGGAGATGAGGAAAGGGTAGTGGACGGTTCTTGGGAAAACAATACAAGGCATCTGTCTTTTGATTCTCTAAAAGGCTTGTCTGCAGGGGTCCTATTGTGTTCTAACACTTTTTAAAATATTTACAAGTAGCTTTAATATATTCCATCCATCCAACTATGCTTAGAGAAAATAAGGAACTGAATAGTGATGATACTTTGAAGGGATTAACTGATTGCTGCGGAACAAACTAGATCAACTGCAACTAAACCAAAAACTTACTGAACTTATTATTTATAGTTGCTACCAGACCGAAAAGCAATATAGTCAAAATTAAGTAGTCTTTTTTTGAAAATTGTAGTTATTTTGATAAACAGTGCTGTCAAAAGAGCAAATGTGAATGCCACAAACTCTAGATCATTCACTTTCATGTAAGGTTTGCAAGGTTTTTAGTGAGAATACTTCATAGTTAAAGTATGTCTTCCCTTGGGGATCACACAAGCATTTAATTTTTGTTCTGGCATTGCACCTATTGTGTTTGAGGTTCTTTGGAGAAGTAGAATTGATGACCACAAAGGAAAAATCGAGAGTTACTTATTTTAAACCACTATTATAACCTTTTAAGTTTTTCAGGGAAAATATGTATTCTTCCAGATATAAAATAGAGGCTTTACTGTGAAAAGGTTTCAGAGTTCCATATTTATCCTACCAGTAAACATTCATATCAGGCTTTGTATTGTAAGGCTATCTATTGTGTTATGATGGTATCCTTTGCTCTTCTGCCCAGTCACATTAAACTATTATGAACTATATTCTCTTAATTTATAACATATAAAATGTCTGTTGGCAAGTATAATTTTACAGGCAACGTTTGATTTTTCACATAGCCCTTTACATTGTTAATGGCCATTTATTATGCTTTTAATCAATAATTATTTCTCAATCACATATGTAAATATACAACACATATAGTAACACCATCTTTAGCAGTAAGCCCTAAAGCTTGTGCAGCAGCAAATGATCATATATTGTGAGGTACATGCATAGCAAGAGGCTAGCATGCCACTTGCTGATCTGACTCTATTTGCTACCTTGTAGCTGTTGCCATGGCCTCTGACATGAATGACTTGCATGCTGCTTTGTTGGCTTCTTGCACAGAGTTATATCATGGTTACACATACACTTTTCTAGTTTTCTATCTTAGCGTCCACCTTACTGGACACATTCAACATCTTACAGCATCAAGCAATTTGTGTTTAACCATACACTGTTGTATGTTGTGGTAAAGTATCGGATTTACCTCAACACCATGTGCAATGCTGCTTCTGCGCTATATTTGGAAAAAGTACACTATTTAGGAAGGAGAATTAATATGATAATGGATATTTCCTTAAAAATTACTTCCCAGAACTGTGTTTAAGGATATTTCCCATCATCTCGGGAACTCTCCAACTCGCAGAAAGCTTGGTTTTTTAGACTATGGCTTGTAGCCAAATGACTTATATTGCTTAGATGGAAGAGCAGACTGCCTCCACGGATAGAAGGTTGGCACAGCAGCTTGGCTGACCTGGCAGCTAAAGAGCAGGTAACATTTTCAGGGAAGAGGAATCTCAGACAAATATGAAAGATCTGGTCTAACATTTTAGAAACTTTTAGTTTAGTTTAGTTTTTAGTTTAATTCCTAATGGATGGAAACTGAGCTGTCGCTCTCCTTCAACCTCTCCCGACCGCTCTTCCTTTCCTTCCCCTCCAGTCCCACTCCTTTACTTTTTTGATCATTATGTCTTCCCCCCCCCGTCTGCTCCCTTTATTTTTTTTTGGGGGGGAGGAAATCAAAATATAAATATAAAAAATTGTACACTCATTTTGCTGCTTATGAACCTGTGTAGACATGGGCAGAATTTAACCTGCATCATATAACAAGTATATGAATATGCCAAGTGATGATAATAATATACCATGTAAATCTCTTCTGATGAAACTCAACTACAAATCATATTCTAATATGTTAGAGAAATATTGAACTGGTCAAACCTTAAGTAACTTAACTGCATTGAAAAATGTTCTTATTTTAAATGTTTTGCCCTAGAGCATCACATTCTGATATTTTCCGAAGTAGGATCTAGTAATAGGGGAAAATGAATTGTTATATTCCTGTTTCATTGCTCAGGGGAAAAGTGGCAATGTTTGCACAATAGATAACATCGGTTGTCACTCAAAATGAAAACCTTTATGCTGTCATAGAAGATAGCAGACTAGCTGATTTCATCGGCAACCTCTACAGTGACATGATTTTCTACTCTGTGCCTCCTCCATATCCTTGTTGACATAGGATTTTAGAAGTGTAAAATAATTAGTTTCTTTTCTTTTGTTTATGCAAAAGAAAATGCTGTTATTCAAATAGAATACACAGTAGATTTTGTTAGATGGTAATAATCACCTTTCATTAAGAGATCTTACTTCGCAATTCTCTTCATGATCACATTTCTTCTCTTTTATCACTTATCAGTAATTACTCAATTCTTGACTTCTGTTCAATTGTAAGATATTAATATATTTCACATCTATCCTTTATTCATTTATAGCTAAATTCTATAATCTTTGGTGACTTCTTCACTTTGAAATTAAAGTCTGATATATTTTGATTCCAAGAACACCTTTCAAAATTCAAATGGATTACATGTGCCTTTCAAATATTTGTGACAAAGATCCAAAATGCAAAACAAACATCAAAATAAATCTTGAAAAGGTGTGGGATTAATTTATTAAATATGTATGAAGATTTCTATAACTTCGTTTTCAAGAACCAGCATTTTCTTACGTTAATTTACAGTAAACAAACAATGAGTTTATACTGATTTGTCTGGATAGAAGCTACATAAGAGTCTAACATGTATAGAATAATTCACATTGAAACATTTGAAAGAGAAATTGTGAGCTAACTTTTCAAAAGGAAGTACCTCCTGTCGTACCCCAAGGCACATACACAATTTAGTGACCCTAGCCACCTTGTAACCTTGGGGTTAGTAAAATATAAGATAACGTTCTAACATTTAAACCATTTGGATCTCTCAAGTTATAGCACTTTGTAGCTTATGCCAGTATAGATGGTCAGGGGAGCAATATTAGTTTGAAATTGGTGCAAGCATACCATGGCATGCATTCCATTGGAGATATCCTGGAAAATGAATTAATGAAAACATTTTCAATCTCATCAAGATTAGAGCCTACCCAAAGACTGGTTTGAACACTATATACAACTTGAAATATATAATCACAGTGTCTCAGAAAATCAAAGTTCTACCTCAGGCCCATTTTGTCTGGTCTATGTTAATTCAAGTGACCAACTACACTATGGCAGCCTCTAATATATGTTAAACATCACTCAGGATTCCGGAACAAGTTTATAGTTGATCTCAGGCAAAGATTGTGGAGAAATTTCATCATAAACGAGTTGGCTATGCAACCTCAGAAACATGACTCAATGGATGGTCATATCACAGCAATTTTATCTAAGATTATGCACCAAATGGTCTGGGAACCACCTCACCTTTTAAAAATCAGTCAGGTAGCCACAAGTATCTGCTGGAAACAACCAACCAACCATGGAACCCTAATTCACATGCTTTTGGAAGTGTATGTGGCAACTCTATCTTTGATACCTTAGAGACTAACAAATTTATTAGAGCATAAGCTTTCGTGAGCTACAGCTCACTTCATCGGATGCAGCTCACGAAAGCTTATGCTCTAATAAATTTGTTAGTCTCTAAGGTGCCACAAGTACTCCTTTTCTTTTTGCGAATACAGACTAACACGGCTGCTACTCTGAAATCTATCTTTGATAAAAGACTTAGGCCCAGATTTTTTAAAAAAGAAATATTAAGTAATTTTGGATGTCCTAGACACCTGGAATATGATTTTCAGAAGTCCTGGACACCCACAATTACAATTCAAGTCAGTGAGAGCTGTGAGTGCTCAGCACCACTGAAAAATGGACTTTAGGAGTCCCAAATTGGGCACTCAAAAATTCCAGGCATCTCAAATTAGAGGTCACTTTTGAAAATGTCCTTAGATTTTAACTTTAATAGAATGTGCAGCATCTAAATGTATATTTTAGGCAACACATCTCAGCCTTTTGTACAACAATCCATCAGTAGTGCACTTGAATATTATTTGTGTCCGTATGCTGTCCATGAAAGATTTTAGTGAAAGTTTCTTTTTCCTATCTGGATTTCCATGAACTTTATTAGCTTGCTGTTTGCGGCATTTTTCAAGTTTAAGCCCATTTTGTTGTCATAGATAACATGGGGCAAGTATTTAATCTGTGTTCCTGTATTTGGCCAAGCCCAATCTATGTGCTCAGGAGAGTCAACCCAGCTCAGTGGAAGGCATGCAGAGCCTGCATAAAACTCTAGGTAGCTAAGTGATATGTCAGTTGAGCTTTCTGATTGAGATGGAAAAATCTGTGAGAAAAAAAGTTCTGCCAGTCACATTTACTGTGTCTTTCTGATTTAACAGGCCTAGTACATTAATTATTTTCCTTGGATAGCTGTCTTATTAATTTATAAACAGTATTGCCAACCCCAAGCATCCAAACATCATAAATTTTGGGTTCTTATTATTCTGCTTTTTAAACTTTTATGGTGCACTTTTCAAGCTTTTCCCTACAACCATGAGGGCTAGAAAATTACTTTTCTATATATGAAAGCTGAGATTCCAGGAACTGGGGCTTAAAAAAACCCAAAAACAAAAAAAACCCACACCACCAAGTCTGGTGATATTTGACAATGCCACAAATATCTTCCTATTTGCTAAGGGGCCATTGATTTGTTTCACCACTTAAACCTCTGATTTTTCTTTGTTGCATCAGTACTCCCTCAAACTTGCAGCACTACATGGTATTTTTAGAATTTGCCTGGTCACTGATTTTATATTTATTTCATATCATGTTCATAATCAGACAGACCTTCTCCGTAACATGAACATGCTTAGACCTAGAATCAGATTGAACAAATGTTTTGGTGCTAATGTACAAAAGAGACTATACCCCAAGGCAGAAAAGGGATCATGTAATTTTCTTAACATTGGCTACCTCTCAGTTAGGCATCTCCACCTTCAGAGCTGTTGCCCAACTATGTGCCTGTATAGGAAGAAATATGACCATACTGTTCACTTGTCACTGATCAGTGTACAACTGCAAGCATATGCATTTCTCCCTGAGTTTGATAAAAACACTTGAAAATAATGATTTATTTGCATGTGTGAATTTGCATGTTTCCTTTAACTGAACACTCCCAGCAACAGCTGGTGATATCTGAAGTTGCATGGACGAACGGGGCATAATATTAATGCCTAGTCTGTGTTAGGCTTCTCTCCTGGTTTTCTTCCACTGCTTTACATTTTGTCTCACTGGGTGGGTTTTGTACACACTTCTGAAAAGCAGGGCAAGCATTGCTTGCCTTTCATGCTCTGGACTGGCCTGGACCATCTCCAGCCTCTGACTGCTTAAAATGTATCCTGAAAAGCTAATTCTCCTTACTTTGTAAATTCTGAAGGAACAGATTCCCTGTGTGGGCCCTCGGAGGACACAAGATATCACTTAAAAACATCACTTGGCCAAACAGCATCTCTGACTATTTACCTGCTTGTTTATCTTTGTTGCTGAGCCTTGATCCTGAAATGACTCCACCCCTGCACACAGCTTCATACCTTTACTCATGGGGCTGCCTGTACAGACCCATAGACTCATACCTTCAGTGGGGCTTCATTCCTGGGCCTGCCTGCTGGATCAAGACTATATATAACAAGTTGTCTAAAAGTTTCCCAATGTCTAACTTTCATTTATTTTCACACATCTATTTTACCACCCAGACAATTCAGTTTAACATAGTCTTTCTTAAGCCTAAGAGGTCTGTAACGTAAGAACTGTCTTCATTAAACTGTCTTACATGTAGTGAATCATAATCAATTAATCCCACAAAGAAGGTATTTTTAAATTTCTTAATAATCTTTATAATTTAAAAAGAGTGCATGTGGGGAGAAGTGGGATGTATGGGCAAAAGGAAGTTAGAGGACTGCCTAAAAACTATGGCTTCTGTTACTTAGCAACAATAGCCTGAACTGCATCAGCTGGTCTGTTTTACCATATAATTATTCTCATTGATTCATCATTAATGACAAATCAAGATAGTTGAACATGACTTCCTTGGGTGGCCAAAGAGACTAATCTGAATATTTAGACTGGATAAAGAAGCAAACTGTTAGTTTAATATTTTCAGCATGGTAGGATACAGAATATTGTAATTTAACAGAATTTTTAATTCAAATGTTCATCTCATAAATGTATCAAAATTAGGAAACTGACCAACAAGAACTTATCAGTAAAAACCACATGATACTGAAGGCAATTACACTTTTTATTTGATAGCTATTTCCAATTTTACATGTATTCTGTGACGATATAATTTCATATTGTATGGGAATATTTTCCAAAGAGCAATCAGGTGCTTATCTTCCATTTATGGATTTGAAAATCTCTCCCTGTAATACTTTGTATATCAAGTTTTGTTGGAAAAAAATGTATAAGATGCCACTTTGAAGTTCAGGGAAATCCTCTGCTTTCTTCTCAAAGGTCTTTCTTGAAATATTTAAACTCTAAAGTTTCCAGGCTAGCAGCGAAATAGACATGTGCAGAAGATGTCTATCAACAGCTCTGTTCTTTTTCTAATTGGTGAGTTCAAGTGCTTCTGGGTGCTCAGACAGATACACAGATTTTGTACTGACAAGTTGAAACAGAAACAGTGTGGATGGTTATTGATAACTTTCATTAAAGGTATAAATGAATTCCAAGAATAATTTGGCAAAAAAAATAGAGAGGGTTTCTGGGAGTGTCAGACAGCTGTTGAGAACAGCACCAGATGAAAATTTGCAAAAATATTATTGACAGTTTGCATTTGTGCAGCTCCTTTCAATTGAGGATCTCAAAGTAATTCATCTGAAAATCTACAAACATTAATTAATTGAGTCTTAGCACATTCCGGTGAAATAGGTGTCTCTATATTAGCATCTTTTAATACATGGGGATACAGAGGCTGAGAGGTAAAGTACGTGGCCAAGGCCACACAGTGTCATTGAAAGAATTGCAAATAGAATTGAGAGTCTTCCATTCATCCTCTCTTCTGATTAGTAGAAAATGTAATTAAATATTTGAGGCAAGTTTATCTGTGATCATTTGATTCTCTACTTTTCCACAAAATTACACAAACTCAAAAAAAAATAAATAAAAAATCCATGTGTACATTACACACACGCTATCTCACTTAGGTAAATGCATATCTAAAAGGGAAAGAAAAAAAGAAAACAAATCCTTAAGTCAGAAAATCATGCAGCAAGGAAGGCTTTTATCTGGCTCATGAATATTTGCCTATGCACGAATCAAATAATGAATATACTTCTCTGTAAAGACCTGAATGATTCTCTCTAACATTATTACGTATGCCTTTGGTACTACTCACATTGTATGAAAAGTATGTTCAAGATTTTGTTCTGTATTACTCTTTGACAGCCTACAGTATTAGGAGTTACAGTAGAATAGAGGAGGATTTATAATTAATCATTCTGTTCACTTATTAATTTTAAAAACAGTCTGAACTACAAGTTTTGAAAGTCATATTTCAGTAGTAGTTTTATGGCATCAGGAAGGGATTTTAAAAATGTAAGGAAATGTGATGTTTGGAAGTCCTGAAACAGAAATTTCAATGTATGCAATACATAAACAAAAGCTCGGCTTTTAATATATATTGTTCTTCATAAAGAACATAAAATAAGTTACAGAGAGTTCACTAAGAGAGTCAGCTATATAAATAAGATCTTGTTTTAGGTTAAACCCAATAAAATTCCACTTAAACAAAAATATAATGAAAAAATCGCCCTCTTTTTCTACAAAACATACACAGAAAATTCTTGAAACTTACACTGTTTGCAGTTTTAAACTGTTTTTGCAGGGGGTCAATATTTCTTAAAACTCTTCTCTGCACTCCCCCCATATTTTTAATTGTAGTGGTCAATCCTTTACCCAGTGAAGTCATCAGCTTCAGTAGAAGCAGGATTGGGCCCCAGTTGTTTACTCTTAAAATAGGTTCAAAAATTTATACCTCAAAACTCAACACTGCAAACCAAAAATGCTACACATATGCTACAGGAAAAGTTTTAAGGTGCTCTGTCTTATTGTTTATATTTGTGCATTTAGCTAACAGCAAACTATCTTTAGTCTAGTTCATCTGGCACTTATGAAATATACAAGTTATTTTAACAGAACTGCTTGCATGAATACGACAGGCAGGATTTGGCTCAGTATGTAATTCATATCTGTTTAAATGACCAACTATTGCTCTTGATTAATGGTTCAAAACACTGTGTAGTTACTTAAAAGTCCATGAAAAGCCAAATATTTCTCTGCAGCTTTCTCAGGTATATTAAAGGAAAATCCATTGTAAGTGTAAGTCTAAAGCTACTCTTAGTTATGTACTTTAAATTATTTCAAGATACCTAATCAGTTAGCCTAATGTTTAACAGCAGCACAGTATAACCAAGGCTGTCAAAATGCTATGTAACTGCCAGAAAACACATATTACATAATTCATATTTAAACACTTGTTAAGATTGTCAAGCGGGGGATAAGGTGGTGGCTACAGAAGCCATTCATCAGCCAATTCAGATCTATTGCTTATAAACTTGGAAATACTTTATTCAAAACAGTTTAACTGAAGTTAATGCTGAACAGTTCCCTGTTCACAATCCTTATGATTCCACTAAATGCATACAAGGCCAAGGTGCTTATTGGAATGCAGTAGCAGTTTACATCTTTGACGTCAATAATTGCTTAATCATGCAACTACAAAAGAGGG
This sequence comes from Dermochelys coriacea, assembly GCF_009764565.3. Taxonomy (NCBI): domain Eukaryota; kingdom Metazoa; phylum Chordata; order Testudines; family Dermochelyidae; genus Dermochelys; species Dermochelys coriacea. The sequence continues at coordinate 69,047,781 of NC_050072.1, read as the reverse complement.
CATTAGACAGTGGATGACATTTTGTTGGATGTTAGATATTCCGTATGCCCATATAAATTGCTCATGATGCAACATCTGCAAAGAGCATAGAGCTTTCAGTCACTAAAGAATTATTTTTTTAAAAGACTCGTTTTGTTTTGGTTCAAAGTGCTTGTTTCTCTAATTCTCTGCATTGTCTATAAACTAATAAAATACAGCCATCTATAGTTTATTAAACAAAAGGTGGGCAGAGGGAGACAGTACCATGATAGTTATGTCTTTCTGCTACAGCCAGTATTCTCTTTTTTTACATTTACAGACCATATTAATTTTACTCATTTACTTGTGTTCTGCACCTCTCTGTTGCTGTTAGTATACAAAGGGTCTGCTCCTGTATATCTTGCAGAGTATTGGATGTGCAGGATTGAAACTCAGTGGAAATATATAACAGACTCTCTATCAAAAATGGCTTAACTAAAAAGTCAGCTTTTTCCTGCAATATTTCTTAAAAGACACCAAGGGAAAAATAAATGAAAGGAGCAAAAGCCAACCTCTTTTCTTTTTAGCTGTCGTTAAGGAGATCCCTTGAAAGGGTCTATAAGATGATTTCTTGCCCAGGCAATGCAATGATGTCTGTGTATAATATTCCTATTATCAAAATAGTTAAAGGAAATTTAACATAAGATGTATCCATTCACGCACAAAGAACTCAGCCCAAGCTATCAAAACTTGGGAAGCCTACAAAAGTGACAAAAATAATAAAGGTCAGAAAATTAGAAATGCTATTTTTTTTTAGAAAATAAAATAAAATAACTTAGCTTTTTGGGGGATATTTGTTGCTTCTGGAGTCTTAGATGGGTTTTTTCCCCCCCCAGGAATATTTCATGGGCTGCAACATGTTAGAGTAGGAGGCTGAAGGTAACCCTGGTAAGTAACAATTAGGTAAATCCTTTTAAATCCATGATAATGAAGTAAAACAAAAAACACTAAAGTTGTAACTTTTGTTTAGATAGATTTTTTTTTTTAAAATAGTTCAAGTGCTATTAGTCCTTGCCTTGTAATTGAAATACTTTCTTTTTTAATTGTGGCAAAGCTGAATATCCATTGACAGCTTCGAAATATTTTTATGTAGTATACAAATAGAAAATATTAATCTAAATATACTTTAGATGCAGAGAAAAATGCATAAAAAGATCAAAGCCTAAAGCTAGAGCAGCTGGGAATGGTATTTATATGAGGGATTTGTATTCGTTTAAAGGGAAACACACAACGAAACAGAGAAATTGAAGTGGTGGTTGACCTATTCATTTTATTTGGTATTTCGGACTAGTCCAGTGTGGGGACTTTTATAGGGCTCAGTTTTCTAGTCTTTTTAAATACCAACATGAAGTGCGGCATGATAATCTACCACTGGAGGGAGTCTGGGAGCTTTCAAACAGCTCAAAAGCACCGGGAAAACGGCGAGCCACACTGGGAGACTGAGTGGGCACGGTGAGAGAGGTTTTTATTGAAGCAAAAGAAAATACACTAGCGCCGGCACGATTTCAGTCCAAAACTAAAGGTGCTTGGGTCAGAAGAGACAGGAATACTTGAGAGGGAGCTGGGAGGGGGATCCCCTTTGGTAATATAGCCTGAGTGCTGTGACACTTCGCAGGCAATGCTTCCTTCTGTCCACAGAAAAAGAGCAAAGCCCTTGTCCACAACTATTGTCCCCTTCAGCCAACCTCTTCCAGAGGCTTTTGCAAACTTCGGAGCTAAACGGGGGGTGGGGGGCGAACAAATGGAAGGTAAGAGAACGTGTGTCTGTATAGACACAACACACCCCTTTAAATTAGGGATGGAGAAGCTCACCTGATCTAAACTTCCTGCCAGTGCAGCATAGCACGTACAGCTGGTGCATAGTGATGGCATTTCTGCCCTTTGAGAGATGTTAATGAAATAGAGCAGAGTAGTTCCATTATTATTAGCTCATCCTCAGAGTTTACACGTAGAACTTGCAGTGTTTTTTGGCGGTTCATTTTGCCGCATTAACACCAGCTCCGCCGATGCGGGGTTACATTTGTCTGGTAATTGTCCAATGAGATATTTGCAGGACACGCCCAATTATAAACTCTCGCTTGAATAAACTACTTTAAAGACACACACAGCCGTTTAGCAAGCCAAAATGCAATTGTTGGAAGAAGAGGATTAAAGGCAAAACACAGCAGAGGAGAATCTGTTTTCCAGACTGCTAAACAACCGTCCGATTTTAATTTGATTATGTAATATTTAAGATTAGCGTTGCAATTTTGCAAACCAATTCAATTGATCCCGTCACATCTCATCCAGTAACAGCTGATGTCAGATCCTCGGTGGCGTGTAAATCATATATTTAAATCTAAACTAAGTGATGAAGGAGCTTTAATGCACGCTTGAATTATTTTCTACACTCTTTTCAGTGACAGCTGTCCACTCTTAAGATTGAATTTATGGGCGTGTATGTGAGTGAGAGAGGACCCCTAGACAGAACCTGGGTTGAAATGGTTACATTTAGCAGTAAGGCCATACAGGGACCACTCGGATCTCCTTGTAATTCAATTAATCAGGTTTCAGGAAGGTGAGGCTGGGTAAATTTTTTGGCATGGGGTAGGGGAGAATAAGGAAACGCCCCTTTTCTCGCGTTGTAAACCAATCCGGGTACAGTAAAAAAAAGGGGAAAAAAAGCAGTCTGTAAGCAAACAGCAGGCTGTGCCCTGACTGGCTGCGCCGGCACATCCCCCCCCTCCCTTGCTCAAGTAAACTGCATGCAAAAATCCCACATGATCAACCAGCAGCGCCTGTGCTCCGAGCTAGATGTCTGCGCCTCCTCCGTGCATCTATTCCTCGCACACACCAGCTTCCAGATCTCTCTTCTGACGCACACGCATGTGTATGTATGTGCGTGTGTATATATCTATATACACATACCGTGTATATATCTATGCAGCTGTCTGTTGCACACGCACATGCACACAGACACCCAGGGCACTAGACTCCTAGATTTTCCTAGGCTGCTGATGTCGGATTTACAGGCAGAGAAGGGACCAGCGTTGCAAAAGGGGGCGTGACAGTTTAAATATCCCCCCTCCCAAACATTTTTTTTTTTTTTTTGCAAAACTGATTTGTCCCCCCCCCACCATCCCGCCCCCCGCGCCGCTGCATTCAAGTGTATTTGCTCGCCAGGGCGGAATATTTTTTTCTTCAGAGGGAAAAGCTGCCGGGCAAGACCAAGACGAAGGCTTGATTTGTTTTCTGATGTAGTCTCTGAGGGGCGCTTGCTTTCCTCCTCCTTCCCTCGCTCTTTCAAACTGTTTCGTCCTTCTTCCCAAGCCGCTGGTTCAGGGATGGAGCCCGCTTCAGTCTAACGCAGGCACTCCGGGAAGCCGCAGGAGGCGATTCCCGCGGCTCCATCGCGTTCCCTGCGCAGAGGCGGCGGCTCGACACCAGCCTCGCCGGAGGAGTTTGGGGGCGTTCAGCTTCCCCGTCTGCGGGGCTCGGCCGGGTTTACAGGCTCTCCTGCAACAGCCGCGTTTCCCTCGGCTCGCGTCCCGCGCCGCAGGCCGGCTTGGATCGGCCGCTGCTTGTGCCTTTGCTGTGGCTCGGTCCGCGGTGCATCCCGCGCCCGGGAACAGGAAGGACAAGAAACCCACCCCAGCGAGTCTCCTCCAACCAAGACGCGCTCTGCGGCACAGCGGGCTCCCCGGCTCCATCCGCGCAGCGGCCGGACTCCTCGGGGCTCGCTTGCTGCCCCTCGGGAGTGTGTGGCGGGGGGAGCCGCAAACTTTGTACTTGCTGCACGGGTTCGCCTCCCGCCCGGCCCAGCTGCCTGGACGCATTCCCAGGGCCCCGGGGGGGAGGGCGCGCGGGCGAAGATTTGTTGCTGCTCTTGCCGCCCCCCCCCGCGTCCTCGCGCGCTCACCTGAACCGGCTGCCGCTGCCTCCGGAGCCGGAGGGCTGCGAAGGAAGGACGGACCTGGAGTCCCCTCCCCGCATGCGCCACCAGCCACCAAGTAACTTTGCGAGAGGCCGGCGAGCGGTGCCTTGAGAGGAGCCCCCCGCCTAGCGCTAGCAGCCTGCCGGCGCCGGTGTATGTCTCCTCGTGGGCTCCGCGCTGGACTCCCGGTGAATGTTCCCCGCCCGCCGCCCGCTGCTGCTGCCGCCGCCCGGCTCGGCTCCCACCTCCCCCTGCCGGGGTGACTAAGCTCCAGCGGCTCCCGAAGGGACCCAAGCCCACCCTATCGGGGGGGGGGGCGCGTCTTGCTGCGGCTTGTCAGGGCAGCCTCCGTGTGGCCCCCTCCCTGCCCTTTCTGTGACTTGACTGCCTGAGTGGGCCGGGACTCCGCGATGTTGCACGTGGAGATGTTGACGCTGGTGTTTCTGGTGCTCTGGATGTGCGTGGTCAGCCAGGAGCCCGGCTCCAAGGCGGTGGCCGATCGCTATGCCGTCTACTGGAACAGCACCAACCCCAGGTAAGGAGGGCGAGGGGCGGGCGTGGCAGCCGATGCCCCAGCACCCGCTTCTCCCCCCGAGGGCGGGAGGAGCGGGGCGTCGGAGCGGGCAGCGGCGCGGGAGGTCGGAGCGCTCCTCCGGCTCTACACGTGCTCCGAGCGCGGGGGGCGAGGACTGGGAAGGAGAGGAAGGGGCTGTGCCCCCGCTTCACGTAGCCGCCGGGGAAGCGCGCTCCGGGGCTGGAGTAGGCTGGAGGGGCTCCCGACCGGTGCCTGGAAACCTACTTGTTCGCAAGAGGGGCGAAAACTTTCCTCTTCGGGCTGCGTTAAGTGCCGCTTAGTGTGGATCTTCCCGGTTCTCCAGAGCAAACAATATCGCCTCAGGCTACCTGCCCCCCCCGTGCTAGGCACTCGGCTTCCTTCGGGTGCCCAACAGTGACACTGGCGGACCAAAGTGGAGGTGCGGCACCTACAGTTAATAATAAACTCTGTGTATCCGTGTCTGTACATATATCGGCATATGTGTAAGCATTAGATTTTACAATCTAATTCCCTATTCTAGATAGGTAGTGAAACCCATTTATCCTGATCTCTGCTGCGGGGAAACTCTTTATAACGATGTGAAATGACAGTCTTGAACTGTTGGAATGCACTGCCGTCTCCGTTATAGTGAACCTGTTTATAGTGGATTAGTTCGGGGGGGGGGGGGGCGGAATTACTTTTCTGTAAGAGGGTTTCGCTACGGAGAGAAGGGAAACGTTTTGCCTGGATTGAGATTGTAGAGGCGCCTGGAACTGGCTTCCTGGCAGCCACATGTGGCAGCTGTTCCATATCAGGGCTTCAGAGATGGAGTAAAGGAGCAGCTTCCCTCTGCATGAACTTCTGTAAGCTGGTTAAATCACATTCACGGAGCAAAGAAGCCTCCAACTTCTAAAACTTCAGCGCTTGTAGATGAGTCCTGGACTGAACGTTTCCCATGAAAAAGAGCAGCTTCTCTTGCTCAAGTTGTCATAGCAAATTCAAGTGCAGTAGTTCGTGATGCACTCACAATAAAAGGGGAATGTGATGGTTTAGAACGACATTTATAAATGTTGGTGTGGGAGGAGGAACCAGTTGTTCACTGAACCACTTAGTCAGAATCAAACTGTTCTTGAATTATAGTTGACAAGACAAATAGACTACAAGCTTTCCAGTTGGGATTGTGCGAAAAGATTTTTTTTTTTTTTTTTTTTTTGTATCTTTGCAGGCTTTTGGATAGTGTAGTTATAAATGAAAGATTTTGATTTCAAAACTTTCTATTCGTAATGTTAAATGAACCTTCTTTGAAATAAGAGGTTTATTTAGCATCTATCAGTGTTCCTGTTATTTCCCCTTTACTTCAGTATAATGATATTTCAGTCCTGTTCCAAATGGTATACATATGTTTAGGTAAAAAGTCACCTGTTGTATTTTTGCCTTGTTAAAGTAAATGTGAGCAAATTTTTTTTTTTTTTTAAACCTGTCAAGCTAGTAAATTTGAGGACATTTTACCTTAGGTTATCTCTGTTTTATGTTTCTGTTACTGCTGTTTGGTTTGCGATTAGCACATTGATTTTTGTTACATGTAATGTTTTTTAATACATCTGCATTGTTTGCAGAATATCTTTGTACTCTGTATACCATTGGTATCACCTATTTTGAAGCCAAAGTTAGCTGGCAGAATTTTCAAGTGCTTGGAATTTGCTCTTTAGCTTAGTTCTTTAATGTTAGGCTTCTGATGGCAGCTTTTCAGTTAAGTTAAACTGATGTAAAGAACAGTGACAGAAAATAATGATTTATCTGGATAATTTTTTAGTTGTGATGAGTAACTATACTTTTTTTTTTTTAATTGTCACCACAGGCATAACATTAAAGTACTACTAGAGTAGAATTAAGGAAGATCCTACCTCCCATCACACTTAGATATATTTTAAAGCATATGCCTCTTTTTTAAAAAAAAAAAAAATTGTGTAATCCAACAAAGTTTTCTTAAAATAAAGTTGAAATGAAACACAGTAAAATCTTTTTTTAAAAAACAACCCTCAAATAAACAATGTTCACTTACTCCACTGTAAAGAGAGAGAAATATTTGAAGGAGTAAATTTGACCAAATGATATTCGCATGTTGCTAATATGGAGATTTTTATTTTTTTAAACAAAGTCTCCAATTTTAACTTTTCTGCTTTTCTGTGTGTAATTATTATGCATGGTTTGTAAAAAGATGAAGATAATTGAAATAATATTTAATGTGACAATAAGTAGTATGTATTTAATGGGTTGCTTTGTAATGATTTTTATTAAACTTTATAAATTTACATCACTGTAAAATAGTCTTTTCTAACTTAAACTTTCAACATCTTCAAAGAAAACTTTGTTTTGTTTTGTTAAACTTCCAAATACAGGAGGAGTATGAGTTCATTAAAAATTATTTTAAGCCATCTCTTCTTAAAAAACAAAGCAAAACCAAACAAAAAACACTTAAAATTGGAAGCAGCCTTTTTTTTTTAAAAGTATCTGTTTCTATATTACATGTTTGTTCAAGAGTTAAAAATATGGTAAAGTTATAAAGAGCTACTTTTCTGTTTTATAGAGTAGTGGCAGTAAAAATCTGTATTTTGTTCATGCCTATCAAGTTCCGTGATCTTGTGCTATAAAAACAGGCAAACATCTGTTTGAATATACATAAGAGGATGGGAGGAAAACTTGCTTTGTATTTTGTATTGCCTTTGTCAGGATCTAAGTTCAGAAGGTAAAATTCAGTCTGGTTATCAAAATTTTAAAACTAGTCAGTTGTTCAGTAGTAATAACTTGTCAGTAATTTTTCTTTCTATGTCAGAGGATTTACTGCATTTTGTTTTTACTAACATGTGGCAATCAAAAACAATACCTAATTGGATGATAACAATCTGAATTGGCAGGTGAAATAATGTTGTATTTTTTTACCTCTAATGTAGCCATCGTAGTTTAGCTTACTTTTTTATAATATTTATCCAAAATTACCAATCCACTCTGAACTAATTATTCAGTTAAAAATTCAAATATCAATTTAAGTGTAAGAAAATAGAAAAATGCTCTACAGTACAGTTTCTTCAAACCTTTTGAGTGAATAGATTTTTCATGTACTTCTAACAAGTACAGCTATATCTTGGTTTTATAGTTACTAACCTAACTAAATAACTTTTATGAAAACAGAAATAATTCCTATTATTATTAAAAAGTCATATTAACAATCTGATGAGTGATACAAATAGATTAGTGCCTCCAGTATGAAACACACTTCCTTAAATAAAACACCATGAGTATATTATAAAGGTTTGTATTGGATATTTTTTGAATAGATGCCAAAATCCTGGTAGAATAGTTAAAATGTCTTCAATAATATGGTTAGTAATATAACAAAGTAATTTATTTTTAAATCATCCAAATATATTTTCAGAAAAATCACTTAGAAGTATCATTTTGCTTACTTCCTATTATGTCACTTTAATTAACAAAATATGACTCCTCATAAATTCCATACGCTGATTCCAAATAAAAACATGTGTTCCACTTCTATAAATGTGAAGCTTTCTAAAATGTGGTAAAATAAGGTTGCTTTATTACATGTGAAACTCTGTGTAAAAATTTGTGGATAGAATATTTTACAGTAGGTATTCTTGAAAATTTTATGCAAGTGATTTTAATACGTGGTTTTGTAGATGTTAAAGTGCTTGTGAACTCTGATCTTCTCCTAAAACACATTAGTCTTACATCTGTGACTGCAGAAGTACCACTTCACTGTAGAGAAATAGTAAGATTCTTGTCATAGACACATTCCTGTGTGCAACATTTAACATAGTTTTGAGATTTCATTCAGAATGCAACGTATTGATTTCATCTGACTCATCAGTACCTTGATGATGACGATTCAGTCACCGACACGTCTCCCTTTTAGGGCCAGATCCTGCAATTGCTAGCTACTGAACACTTGCCATTCTGAGTAGTATTACTGAAGTCAAAATGGACTACTTGCCGTAGTAAGTGCTATGCGCTGTACTCATTGCAGGATTGCATTTTAAGACTGCAATTTCTGTTTAATTATATAAGTTATTTCAAGAGTTGCATGTTATGTAGAATTTATAAACTGTTTCTGGTTTCAAAGAATTTTAAATAGTGTGTGTTTCTTGTCAGGTCAAATCTCTTATCACTAATACAAAGGGCAAAATCTTGCTCATCTCACTTGGAACTAATTCTGTTGAAATCAGCGGTATTTACATGAGAAGGGTGTATGCCGTTGGCCATAATAAATAACTTTGGTAAAAATATATGTAATTTAAAATTCAATATAATTATTTGTATTCATGGATTGATTGCTCTAGATATATATGTGTGTGTGTGTGTGTGTGTGTGTGTGTGTGTGTATATATGAGAGTCTACTGGAAATATAGTCAAAATAATTTTAATCTCTAACTGTATGGTTCTAATAATCATAAGTGATGCCATAATTTGACTCCTCAATATTAAAGTTCTCATTAGGATAGTTGCTTGAGGTCTCGAGTACAGAGTGGAAAAATGTGTGTTCCTGTAAAATTCCATGAATAGATTAAAATTTCCAGTGCAGGTGTCTAAAGTTAGGAAGCTGAATCCATAGTTAGGCACTTAGCCCTTGATTCAGGGAAGTATCTGTGTTCACAAAAGCACTTAGGTACCTGTTTAAGTCCCATTATAATAAACGGGATTTAAGTATATGCTAACAGATAAATGTTCACTTAAGTGATTTCCTGTATTAGAGCCTGAAAGAAGTGGACTCATTTTTCAGATTCGTTTTCAGAGTTTATGAGCACCCTCAGCTTCAGTTGACTTCTCAAATCTGTGTCATACATCTAAGTACCTCAGCATGTCTTTATGCACGTGCGTTTGAAAATTTGGCCATAATATGTTGATTTCAAATACACAAGTCGTATGGATGGGTTTATTTTTTAAAACCATGAAATATTCCTGCAGAAATGAGGGAAATTACATGGAAAGGGTTGGAGCTCAGAGAGTATAGATTTCAACTGATCAGTTTGAATCGGTGTTGGGAGCAAAGTGGGGAGAACCAAGGTGTTTGATATTGATCATTCAGAATTTGTTAAACTTCAAAAGGGACGTACTGCTTTAAGTACCAGAAGTATTCAGTCTTTCCTTCTTTGGGTACAATATGTTTTGTATTTGGAGGGATAGTTTTATCTGGCAGCTCAAATCGGAAAGACAATAAGATCTCTGGCCCGATACATTTCTTATGATTAAACATGCTGTAGTAGAGGATTCAATAGTTCATTTCACCTAGCTTAGCAGATTTTAATAAAGTCCCTGTACCCTTTGTGACTCTGAAAAAATACCTTTTGGTTGAATTAGTCATGGTGTCCCTCTGTGAAACCTGCACAATGGACAATAGTTTTACGGGCCATCATCTTTGCAGGGAGGAAATTTAGTTAAGGGGTAAATTACTCTCCTGAAATTCTTCCCATTTAAACTTTTGCAAATGCCCATAGTGAAGGCATTTCATTACACTCTGCCCACTGGCCCTATTTCCTTGGAGAAGGACAGATAAAGATGAGCCTTTCTTTTTCTCCCCTGTAGCTACGAGCCCAGCAATCTACCAGTGCCATGCTGGGCTGGGAAAATGAATGAATACAATTAGTCCTTCAGGAGTCCTGGCCTTTGCAGTCTTAGGGAGGGGCATACATACATACATACATACACATACATGTACAAAGACACACAGAAGTGTCTTTAAGAAGTGGTGGTGTGGGCGAGAATAGCATAAATGTAACAACCACCAAGAAAAGAAAAGAAATATGAAAGTTTTTTTTAATTAATAAAGATGGCTAAACTCCCAGGATGAACAGTGTGTTGCACAAATGGTTTCCCAGCCATCCTCCTCCAATAAAAAAAATACAATTTCTTATTTGATTAAAAATAAAAAAATATTGAATAATGTGGTTTTTAGTTCTTGACCTTCCCCCCCACTACCCTACTTCTTTCACACATTGGTAGTCCCTTAGTAGCAATGTATATAAACAAATGTAATATGAAACACATGGAATTACAGGCCTCTGCTTCAGAAAACAAATCACTGAGAATTCTCTGCATTTATTAAAATAGAGTGCTACTGCTTTTTTCCTGAAATAATCCCACATTAGGAAGTACGCTGAACTGCTTAAATATTGTGCTTTAATTAAAAGAGCACATAAAGTGGGAGGGTTGTGGGGTGTTCATGTTGCTGTGAAGCAATAGTTCACATAGGAGAAAACAATATTGAGGAGAAGCCACTCTTGCAGTCTGAGAAACTATGAGTTGAGTGTAATTCTTCCTTGGTTAGCAATATGTGTCCTTTTGTTTTGGTTGACAGGTTAAGGGTTTTATTAAGAAATGTCTTAAAATTGAAATGCAGAGACGCTCAAGAATTTTTTTTCTTCTTCTACGCACTCCATGCCACTCTCTCCACTTCTGAGCACTGCTTTGAAAAAATGTCTTTGGGCTCATGATTAATCTAATCTTCTACTATTTCTGAATGATGTATTCATTATTGAGAAGAGAGGATTCTGTTTTGTTTAAATTTTCTTAACACTTCTACTTAAAGATGTAGTCAGCAGCACACTAACATAATTAAATGGACATGTTTAGTCTAAAACAGGCATATTATTGAATCTGCTTTCTGGTGATTATTACAGCTATTGTGAGTAAACCTATGGTAATGTGCTTCAGCATAGTTGAATATAAAAATAAAAATAAAAATCTTCATGTCTCAGAATTCTTCCTGGTACTTTTGTATTGTCTCTGTTAATTGTACACTCTACATGATAGATTACAATAGTTGAGCCCATTTAAAATGGAATAGTATTCTTTAGTGTGCAATCCTCCATATAGTTGAAACCCTGGTTTTTAAGGATCCTAAGATTGATTGCAAAATAGTAAAACTATACATTCTGGTATTCGCAAAATTTAAAACAATAAGAATCTATATTAAAATCAACCATTTGTAAAAGAATACACTATTTTACAGTGATCATGAGCTTGCATTTCACTCAGGTAGAGTTCTGTAGTTTCCAATAAAATAAAATAAAATCTTTTGTCTTAAGGATTATACCTTATGTATTTGACAGTTGATAGGTAGATGAAAATGAACTGTCAATCCTTATTTTTCATTTAAGATGGGAATAAAAATGGGTTTGACTAATTTATTTTTCTTCAATACTTGCTGCAAAACAGAGAGAAATGTTTGTAATTGATACCCATGTTTGACTATATCATATGCTAGAGTTTTTCCGTGATTTGTTCCAGTTAAATAGAAGGAGCAATAAAATGCATTCCAGTGAGAGAGCATCCAGTGAGAATAGCTAAATGTGTGAATGTTCTGCTAACTGACAAGGTATATACTTGAGTTGCTAATACCGATGTTTGATAGCAAGTTCTTCATGATCGGCAGTTTTCATTTATAATCTTCAAGCTTGTTTTGTTTTTTAATTTCTATTGCAACTACTTTGTAATCTGTTAGTATGAATGGGCAAAGATTCAGGCATGTCAAAAACTTTCAATAAGGTGAAATTTATGAATACAGTATTTACAGCAGAAGTGTGTTTTTACTTTTAAAAATTTCCTTTTTGCTCATTAAGTGAATATATTTGTCCGGGAGACAATTGCGCAACAAAAACTACTTTGCTGCATTATTATTGGTAGGTTGCTTGGCTAACTTTTTACTTTTATTTCAGTTACATCAAGTACTTTCCAAAGAGCCATTTTTGGTTGAGTTGAGCCTGTTTAGCTCTTGAGGAGAGCAGTGAAATGGAAATGAAGAGTAGAGAAAGACTAAACCATTTGAGAGTCATTTGGTGAGGTAAAAACTGGACTGGGAGAAGCGTGAATTTGCTAAAATGTTGCTAAATGCCGTTTTCTATTTTATAGCAAATATTTGTTTTTTTTTTCTTTTTTTTTTAAAAGATTAAAATTACTGTGTCACGTGCTTTTGTATAAAACTCACTCGCTGTGCCAGAATTAATCTTTACTTTGTAGCAAGACATTCGTTGTTCATTAGAAGAATATATTCTCTTTTTTCTTCCCAAAGTTGTTTTTCATTTCTTTGCTGTTGGGTGAATGCTTGCCAGCCGCTGGCAAATCCACATTGCACTCAAGTAGTCCACCAACACATGCTGTATACCTTAGCACTTCCCGAGTGGCTAGTAACGAAACATTGCATTTTTGCTTTTTGTACATTTTAAACTAGTAATCCACATATTCAGATTCTTTGTTATGAAGAACCATCTTGCCTCCCACATACATGCATACTCCTCAGCCCCCACAGTTATATAATCTCATAGGGAACTATTAAGGGATGTAATGATTTTTTGATAATGCACATTATTATACTGAGTGGTTTTGGTTTGTATTTTGTTTTGCTTAAAGTGTAATTTCCCTGCTGAGTATGTTTCTCCAGATATCAAGTTCTTATCTTTACTGTGGAATCAGGGTTCAGTAAATTCTAAATCACTTAATAAAAACAAAACTTTTGTGGTGCTTTGTAACCAAACATGTAGATTTTTGTTTGATGCCAATTTTAAAATTTATTCTATCTGTTGATATGGTGATAATCTTTACTGTGCCAATCTACTGTATTGGACTGGCAGTATTGGTTAGTGATTGGCTATGGGCTGGCAACAGCTTTACCAGAGCTGCCATTGTCTTTCTTTGAATTAATAAAATGGCTCCAAAGAATCTTAAAAATTAAATAGACATTCTCTATTTTGATTCACTCAACATGTTTGTGACAGATGTTTTATAGTAATATGTAATAGTAAATATTATTATTTATAATACTATAATATTACTATTACTATTACAATAGTAAATATGCCCTAAAATAGTGGGGGAGGGAGAAGGAATGGAGAAATGACGAGCTTTAACAATGAACAGATAACTCGTTCCTTAATTGACCAACAAAGGCTTCTAAAGACCACTGTTGCCGAAATATTTTTCCTCTGATTTAGTTATGTGGTAAACACAAAAAATCTTTATGTAGCTTTATTTGCTGGTCCAAGCTTTTGAGGTTTAAATTTTTAACTTTCCAGCAAGTTACTAGTGTTTGTCAAACCTGTAATTGCAGCTACTGTTATGCTCCTTGTACAAAAACACAACAGAAAGAGAGAGTAAATAAAAAGCATTTTTTCCTTATGACAACAGAAACTTGTCGTGTCTTAGTTAGCTCAGTTGGGGAGTTAGTGGGATTGGGTAATTTGGAGATTTATTGTTTGCCTGCCCTTGATAGCATTAGAAGTTTGTCTTTCCCTGCAGTTTTATTGGTATCAGTGAGGTTTTCTTTGAGTAGTACTGTAAAGTTGCTGTTGAACAAAAACAAAAATAATTCAACTTAAATAACAGTAAACATGCTCATAGAGAAAGGAAATGTATGCTCCTATCATTAGCAAGTAGGAGTTGACAAAGTAGAAGCTTTCAATCCTACTTTCCCTCCTAGTGTTTTCAGGAAAGAAGGGAATAAAGAGAGATGCTGGAATTTCAAAGTAGTGACCTTCTGACACTGACACACAGCATGGTCATTGCACTGGCACAGAAAGTGCCTTAAGCTACCAGAATGGCAAACTGTTTTATGAAGTCACTGATATGAGAGCCAGCTGAATGGGGGATGGAGGCTCTGCCATTGACTTCACATCTATTTGCAAATTTCCATTTTATTGCAAGATACTTTAACTTTTAAATTCCAAAACTTACCATTTAAGAATAATGTTGCTTTGTTCAGTTTAGCCAGGGATTTGTGACTGTTACATAAACTTACTACCATTTGGTCCAGAATTCTGTGGTTATTCTTCATAGAGATCTGCTGCATAAAGTAATTTCGTTCATCTGGTGGTGGGGAGGGATGAGAAACAATGACAGGAGGTTCATATCAACATTCTTCTGTAAGCAAAATCCACGTTATTTAGTCACTAGAGCCTTTTTTAAAGATATAGGCTGAGATTTGGAATAAGTAGCAAAGAACCAGTTCAGGCCCCACCCCCCTTCAGATTACATATGATCTCCTGGATAACCACTGCATGCATAGTATAGAAAAGACCTAATATTTTACATGCTGCCCTTTTTCCCTTTTGTATTTGTTTACTATTATTGCTTCAATACACTTTGGATCTTTTTATAGTTCTCTTAGGGCTTAGTTTATTAAAAATTAGTGATCCATCACTAAGAGGGGTACAGTACAAATAGCAGTGCTCCCGTCAGAGAGTTTTTGTGCCAGACCAAGGAAATAATAGGGATGTGAAAGCTGCCAAAAAGTGTGTCTCCCAATTGCTAATTAATCAGGAAAAAAAAACCCAAATCAAAAACAAACAAACCCCCAACCTCTCAAGGACAGAACTAGAGAGGCTGTCATTGTTGATATGGGGAAAATGTACTCTAAATATTGAATAAAGCTATTTTAAAACAGAGTAAGGGGATGTGTAGCCCTTTTAGCTACTAATACAATATATGTATTATTTTCTTTAAAACTATTTAAAAAATGTTAACTACAAATTTGAGTTGGTGGGAAATTTGTTGTTCCTGATGTTGTCAATAACTTGAGCTTCTTAAATAGCATGTCACTTTTTTGAATGAAAACACATTGTTTTCCCTATTTAGCATTCCCCAGTAATTTAAGATGGGGGTCATCTGAAGCTGTGTAGCACTAGAGTAAGTGGTAATACAGTATAATATTATTTTAAATTGTCAGTAAACAATCACAGGGAAAATATATTTGAAAAGCCCACATTTTCAGTAATTTGGGCACTAGAATAGGAAAGAGAGACCTATTTTTGTGAATATATGCTATCCAAAGCTGCCAATCACTTCTGGCACAGCTCCCATCATAGTTGCTGTGCCTTTAATTAAACGCCTGCCATTAGTGTATTTTTTCCATAACATTTCAAATGGAAAAGGCAAGGGGTCCTTGCGGAGCTGACTGTCAGGGGAACAAAAAAAACTAATTACAACTGTACTGTCACCATTGTCAGCGCTGCTTTTAGGGGGGAAGAACATGGAAAGTGTGTGTCTAATAATATGTAATGCATGTGCATGTATGCATGTGTATATAGATAGATATACACACTTATCAATATAACTGAGTTTACCCAAGAGTTACTGTGTGTGTATATATAAATAATTGTGTGTACAGATGTACACAATTATATTTATCAATATAACTGAGTTTCCCCAATAGCATAAGTGTGTATAACACATACGGACTCTATTAGGGAAACTCAGTTACATACACTCACAATTATATTTATCAATATATCTATATTTATATACACATGTTCAGCTCTGTGAACTGAGCTTCCAATAAAATTGCAGGGATCAACGCTGTATTTGCCTGCATTTATTGAAACGATGCAAGTCATCTGTCCTATTGTAAATTTTAGATTGCAGGCTGGATAGTAAACTTGATCAAGAAGTGAATGAATGCAGCCAGTTATTTTCAAATTACTCTGTATAATCTTTTTTTTTTTTTTTTTTTTTCTGCTTACAATCTGGGGATATGGGCCATGTGCAAGGCCCTTTGTTTTCTGTTTTTACTTTGTTTTAAATTTTTCCAGGAACTTATTGGTTGTTATTACAATTGTTAAAAGAATGGGTAAAAATTAGGGCCAAAAAGTAACTTCATAGTTTTCTGGGTAAATATGAGAGCTATTTTTGGAGGAATGGGAGTACAGAAAAAAGCAACAAATGGAGAATAGTAAGAGCATTGAACGTAAAAGCAGTTTAATTGTGGTTTATTTAATGAACTGTTCATTAACAGTATGTACACACATGCACACGCATTGCCTTGCTTTAACAGATAAACAGTTAAAAGTGAAGTGTTAACGTGACGTTAACAACATACATACTATAAAGGTAATATATTGGATTTTGTTAACATAATCTGTTTTTTCATATACTGCAATGGTCCAAAATTTGGTTGAAAATCGGTAAAACCCCAAATAATAGCTTTTGTAAAACCCAGAAATCTTTTGGTAAGAAATGAAGGATTTTAGCCATCTGCAATGAAATCAACAGGCTATAGGGGTTTGGGTTGTCTAACACTGGTTTTGTCAAACATTTGCCCAATTCTGTTTAATATAAAAGTCCATTTTGAAATATAAGGCTAAAAACACAAATGAGGATAGAATTCAAATTTTATCAACATTTCAAGCAGTAAGTAAAGTGAAAGAGAGAGACAGCACATCATGACACTTTTTTATTGTTACTGTTACTTGCATAGCCACCAAAATGTAGACTCTGCTTTACTGACTGACTAAGCTCAAGAATTTAAAAAATGGCTGAGTAAAGTTAGATTTTTAGAGCCAGATTTTTAAAGGTATTTAGGCACCTAAATATGCAGCTAGGTGCCAAGGGAGATTTTTACGTGTATCTACATACCTAAATCTATAGAAATTAGGTGCCTATGTGCTATGAAAATCTAATTTGGTGTATATCTGCCTATGTAGCCGCCTAAAAACTTTTTACAATCGAATTCCTAAATCCTTAGGAAGGTGCCTACTGTTCTTTAAATGCCTTGATTTTTTTAAAATTGCTGAAGGCAGTGCGAGGTGTTTAATCAGTTTGGGAAATTGGGGCACTTATTTTCAGTATGTGTATAAATGAGGATTTTAGGAGCCTAACTTTAGGCACCCATTTCTTTTAAAAATCATGGTTTGACATCCCTGTTCCACAACCATTTAAGCCTAAGCCATAGTCCGCTCCTGTTAAAATCAATACGAGTCTTTCAGTTGACTTTAGTTGGGGTTGGATTAGGTTCTACGTGCATAACTGTATTTATGGACATAGTCTAGACTTCACTAGTTATGCATGAGATTAAATGTGGGCCATGTATATCTGCAAGATGCACTTTATGTATGTGAGTCGTGAGGTTAATGGGGCTACTCAGGCATAGAGTTATTTACATTTGTAGAATTGGGTACAAATCATTATTAAATTTGTTTTTTACAGAACTGGAACCTCCTTGTTTGAGGAATTGGAAGAAAGTGGGTTTTGAACAATTGTTGCTCTGGCTTCAATAGAGCTAACCTCGAGAATGAATTTTGCACGATAATATTTTATTAGGTAAAGAAAATAGGGGTGTAGTTAAATTATGATGTGTGTTGGATACTTTACACCAGTGGCTGTACTCCTTTCAGGAGTCTGATTGGTCTTGCATGCCTCCCAAGTTTCACCTCCCTTAACTTCTCGCTTACAAATCAGACATAAAAATACAAAAGTGTCACAGCACACTATTACTGGAAAAACTGCTTACTTTCTCATTTTTACCATATAATATAAAATAAGTCAATTGGAATGTCAATATTATGCTTGCATTTTAGTGTATAGTATATAGACAAGTATAAACAAATCATTGTCTGTATGAAATTTTAGTTTGTACTGTCTTGGCAAGTGCTTTTTATGTAGCATGTTATAAAACTAGGTAAATATCTAGATGAGTTGATGTACCCCATGGAAGACCTCTGTGTATAGAATCACTGCCTTACACAATACAGATCAGTTTAGTAAATGATAATTATGGTGAATAAAGTCAGAAGTTTAAAAAGATAAGACCATAATTAATCAGATGTAAGAGTGCAAAAAGTGTAAAAGCAGATGAAATCTCCTCGAAGTACCATGTGATAGGTTACTCTTTCAAGACCACCTGGAACTTATGAACACTTACTTGTGTGAATAAAATTATGTGGTGTCCTATCTTCATGACCAGCTTGTTGCATTCCTTTTGAGAAGTGGGTTTCTACTTCTGCAGTATAGCTCTAGCCATCAACTCTCCTTGCAGTATGAGCTCTGTATTAGATGATTCAGTCATCCCTCTTCCATTGCCTAGAATCTCAAGCACTGGGTCTGCACTGTAAGTTTAACTAAATTAGGGCTGAGGGAGTTAGGAGGATGTAAATTTTAAAGATTGTCATTTAATATACTGTCATGTATTTGATTGTTTTGTTGAATTTAGGTGGACTGGAAGATCCCTTGTGAGGTGTGATGTAAGGGGGAAAATGTAGGGGAGATTGAAATCTCAGGAAGTTGGGATGTTGATTTAATTTTAAAAGACAAGACTTGGTGAAATAAGACCATTTTACTTATAACTACTAAATAAATAAAATAAATAAAATAAGTAAAATAAAATAATTTGAAAACTAAGCTCCAATCTTGTAAATCGATTCAGCCCTTCACTTATGTGGAGTCTCATTTACTTCTATGGGGCATGTTAGCAGATCCCATTGTAGAATCAGGGTTCAAATAATGTTTTTATATGTATTCATACTGAATTTGTCTTAAAGAATCATACACATTTTTCAAAAATGTGTATATAACTTTGTTTTTCAGATGAATTTCTTTGAATTTGGCAAAATATCCCATGAATTTCTAGTGGCATTATTCTGATAACTTCAAAGGCTCTCTTTTAAAAAGATCCTATTATAGATGTATTAAGAAATTAATTTCTGAAGCCATCTCCAAACAAAAATACCAGGAACACTTCTTACACAGAGCATCATTTTGTAACACATTTAATAGCATAATTGTCCTTTAAATCCATGAAGTATAAATCAGACAAAGTCTCTTATTAACTTGGCACAGAAGTTGTCTTGCAAATAGTTTCTTTGCTTTCATTAGCAAATGTACCATAGGCAGACTGAGCATTTGTTTGAGAACCATAAAGAGAATCTTTATTAAATAAAATAGTGGCATTATGTTAAATATTCTTAGTATAAACCAGGTGATAGGAAATCCATAAGTGTCCTGGAATGTCGTTTGATGTATACTAGCATAGCAGGTAAGGAATGATAGCATAGGGCAAAGGGGAGGAAAATAACTAGAGTGGGAGAGTTGTTCTTTTCCTCCCCATTACTATTTTCATGACTACCTACCATTTGATAGCTATCAGCAAACTCTCTCTGTCTGAAACTTACAAAATTTATTTGCCAAAGCGCTTATGGATAGATTCTCTGCCCTAGTTTCTAGTTCTAAGCAGGTTAGTTTTTTTTTTTTGAATGGTTTTGTGTTTTACAGTCTCTTTTCTATTTTACTTTAGCAGACCCTGTCACTGAGTGAACTGTATTTTATAGTTCAATATAAAATGGAATCCTAGCCTTTCATTTTCATATTAGCCATCTTGATTTACTGCTGATAAAATGGCCTTCTTTAGAACAAAACATTTGGAAGAGTTTCATAAGCACTTTATTTTAGGTGCTGGGTTTGGAGCTAATATAATTTTATTGATGAAAGTGTGTTTGCCTGTAGACTATAGCGTAACTTCTCTGGGTAAATCAGAACGTTGTGCTTCTTAGCAGTGACATTGAGGCAGTACCCAATTAGGACTTTTGTTCTCATATACAAAGGAAGAAAGTCTGAATCTCTGTGCGTGTGCGTGTGTGTGTGTGTGTGTGCGTGTGCGTGTGTGTGTGTGTGTGTGTGTGTTTCTTATAAAGCAGGTGCTCTAGATGCCTACAGGATTGTTGATTTTTAGATTAGAATCAGTATGAGGTAGGTTAAGGTCTTTGAACTGTGTGTTTTCTTGCATATCAGAAAAGTTACGCCCTTAAGACAAATATGTCCTCTACATTCCACATGTTAATCAAAATGCCCAGGGACAAAGCTAGGTTTTGGAGGGTCTGAAGCTGTAACACACCTAGATCAAGGCAGAGTTCCTGGATGAAACGGTTTTAAAATGGAATTAATATTTGGTAAAGATGCTAGAGTTTTGTATTTTTCCTCATGGTTACCACTAGTAATGACATTGCACTTAAATGTGTCTGCATGAGCAACATTCTCATGTTAGCAGTCCGGGACAAAAGATCAAAATTGGGATAAGGTTCTCGGGCTGTACAAGCAGACTATCTAATTTTGAAAAAGTCTAGGTTAATGAATCAAAATTACTAATTTAAAAGAGGACGTTTTCTGCTCTAAGCACTTTTATAGCCCACATCACACTTGTGCCAGATATTAAATATTCTTCAGTGAGGGGAAAAATGTGGGGAAAATATAATCCTGCCAATTCAAAAGGCATCTGAGTAGCATGAAGGATCCATAATTATGACAATAATATGGGGATATGAAGATGACCCTTACTGTGCCTGGGAGTATTAATCCATATTTAAGTGTTGTGGAGATGCTATTAAAATCAACATTGGGTATATACTGTAAGTACGTTATAGTAATATTTATCTGAAGAACCTATTGTAAAAGTCTGAACTGGTTGCATACTCGCAGATATGCTGACGAGATGCTACAACTATTTGCATACAACTCCCATTGCATACGTCCTACCAGTGAGGATTAAACACAGAAGGATTTGATTTTTATTTATAAAGTCCAACTCTAAATACAGTGAAATAGTGTATAACTAGTAGTTCAACTAGTTTTAGTAGGGTCAATGTATTTCAGAAGTTAGGGCATGATTGAAAGAGTTCCCTAAAGAGATTTCCCATGCCTCACTCTTATGCTTAATATTTCAGTTCTGGTGTTTTAAGTCTATTTTATTTTCGTATTTCATTGGTTTTCACTGCATGTTTTGTCTCTTTTTTTAAAACTATTTTCCTCCTAACTGTGGGAATTGTTGTAAGAATGATGTAACACTCTCTTAAAACTCTGTTTAGGTTCAGAAATGGGAGAGTACAATATAAAAGGATGGGGGAAGAGAAACTAGCTGTGAAGTGATTCCTGGATAAATGACTCTAGATGTTTTCAAGAAAGAAACCTGGTCTTCTTCCTTTCAGACTCTGCTTTGGAGAAGCAGTACACTCACAGCATCTTTCATTCACTCTGGAATCCCTCTCCGTCCTAGCCATGCTTGTCCTTAGTCTGTAATCTGATTGCACTAATCCTTTGTAGCTATTATTTTGTGCTTATAAGCATTTCTGTTTTACCTGTAAAATGGAAAAAAGGAAAGCAGCTTAGAATCCTTTCTATTCTCCGTTTAAAAAAAAAATATCTATATCTATATCTATATCTATATATATAAAAAAAAATGCTAGCAGGAAGAGGGGGAAATCTAAAAAACAAAACAAAACTTTCCGTCATTTAAAAAAAAAATAGTAATGAACTGCGGTTGCATGCCCTTTAACCCCAGGGCTGTCATAAACTATAATTTTCAATATGTCTTGACACATCTGAAGTTTAAGATGTAATTTTTCCTATTCTAAACTACAGTTTGTCAGAGTCTTTGGTTGAAAAGTATAAGTAAACTGGGAAAATGTGAAAGCTACATTTGGACAACTCTCTAAGCATTTTAAAAAATATGGCTACCTATCAGTTTGAACAGGTAAATGGTGATCATTATGACTCTGGTTATACCTAACCTTCATAATTTTTTTTTAGTTCAGTAGAAGACAGTCCTATTTTATTTGGTTTTTATTTTAATGATTGCTGTTCCCTAAGTTACTGTACTAAGAAATTATTTTAGTGTCAATTTTTTTAAAAATGGATCCCTAAGTTGTACCTACGAAATATGTGTATGTGGAAAATGCTTAGCTAAAAGTTGAAAATGTGTAACTGCCTACTTTTTCCCATGTAAAACAAGTCACGTCTGTGTTTTCAGTGACAATTACTTCTGTGCACACAACTTGGGTCCTTAATGTCATAGACAGGAAAAAATATTCTGTGTCCTTTTTCTAGTTCTGTTCTGCTAGCAAATTTCAGGTGTATTTTTAATTATAATTTCAGAACATCATCAAACAATATGTTTAGTCAGGCTAAAAGAAAATGGTACATTCATGATCAATGTCCTTGCATATGTGGTTAACTTGGGTCACTTTAACTGGATTTGCATACTGTAGCTGTCTGATATGTGATTTTCAAATTCTTCTAATCAGCTTTAAGGGGAAGATGATTTTCCTAATTCTAAATTGCTAATTAGTCTTGAAACCTAAATTGTTTCATTGTTTAGAATCTTCTGCACCTTTATGGTCTTCCTCCTCCTCCTTTTTTCTTTGTTCCTTCTCTCACCGTGATTATTTTCATGAAAAAGTGGTTTTGGTTGTGATCTGTTTTACCTCCTCATTGCTTCCGTGTTAAAATAAAATATGGCAACCTCTTAGGGTTCCCCACTGGTAAGTTCTGCTTGGAAGGAGCCGTAAAACAGTGGTTCCAAACTGCAGTAAATATTGACTGGGTCTCTGAGCTGAGCCCTTCTCAAAGCCTGCTCTGATGACTTGAAAAGCTCCTATTGTTGCTTCTTAGTCAGCACTTCATAGCCAAGGCTAAAGTATGCATTTGTTAGAAAAAGAAGAAAGGCAGTGGGGGAAATTAAGCAGGGAACACTGCTGATCTCCTAACTGCTCAATGTGGAGGAACGGAAAACCTACAACAAAGAGGGCAAGAGCTTACTCTGAGTTACAGAAAACTTTGCAGAAGTGGAGTGCCAAACATTGGCTGCCCTCTCTCTGTGGGAGAAGTTAGATACATGTAGCTGCTTGTCTTGGCTAACAGTTAGTTAACAATATGTGGCTAGGATTAGGTAAGGCTATTAAGTGAAATCCTAAAATTGGTCCCTTCTGTCAGTCTCTGGTGGCTGCCCATGTTGTAAAGATTCCCTAATACATTTTGGAACAACTAGGTGATGAGCCTGGATTCTTGGCGAATAGTCTTTCTTGGGTTCTGATAACAAATGCAATAACTATTTATTTTTGAGTGCTCAACTGCTCCCATATTTGCCAGTGTCCAAGAGGTGTCTATCTCCTTACTGTAAAGCATATTGGGATACTTTAAGTATGAAAGGCACTGTATAAAAACAGTTTTTTATTTCTCTTCTGAGAGAACCGTTGTCTATACTTGTTACTGCATTGGCCCTTTCCTTAGGAAGGGACTGTGCATGACATTGCCTGCTCCTAAAAATGAGTTTGTAATTTACTTTAGTTGTCCTCTACAGGACTATGGCAAGTGGAATCCTAATCTTTCAGAGGTGTATGTATGATGAATGGGAGAAAGCCTTTTCTGTATCCTGTGAAAATTGTCTAATGATCTGCAAGTATTCAATGTTATGCATTCACAAGTGCAGTAAATATGCCAAGTTGGTTGTAGCTCATGAAAACAGTTTTCTAAATCCATGTTGTTCAATATAGTATTTCCAAGAATACGGAATACATGGTCTTTAGATAAGTGTGGAAATAACACGTGTGCATTGCTGTTGTGGGGACTTGGCCAACCTTCAGTTAACCAGGAGTGTCAGTTAATCAGAAGCTGGCTAAAAAGGATTGTAAAGTAATTCAGTATAGAATATTGATTTAATGACATTTTTTAAAGTTCGACAAGGATGGTTTTCAACAAGCAGAGAGATTCATGCAAAACTCGTATCATTGACTGCAGTAGTATAAGAATACTCAATCACCGTGCTGAAGATCTATGTCTGGTATCATTAGCTAGTCTGTGTTCACAAATAGTAGAATAATCAAGGCCTCTGTAGAATTAGAAATGAGACAAAAAAGGGCAGACTTATGTTTTTCCATAAACGTATATTTTTCCCTTTAAACCAATAATCTAAAATCACATTTTTTTGGTGTGCCATAAATAGTAACTATCACTCGTATTTTTAACAGCTGGAAATTTTTATGTTTTAGTGAAAACCGCATATACTGACTTATAAAGGTAAACATCCGTAGAATAATTTCTCATGTGCTTCAGATGCAAAGTGACTTTCAATAACTACAGTATAAGGAAACCAAATGATTGGATTGGATCCAGACCAGTTTCCTTTTCTTTTTATATCAGTCTTACTTAGTCTGAAAGCCCAAACTCCTGGCTTCTTGCTGGATACAATGACTTCGGTGTTATGATCGATATTTTGTATGCAGAAAAGTGTAAAAATTCAGAGTTATTGTTCTCATAGCAAATGGTATTCAGCCCTCTTGAAAATACTATAAGTAATATTTTCTGTTTCCATATAATGTGTGTGTATTGAGGGTAATTTTTCTTCCTAATGTGCAGTATGCAAGTAGAGCCAAGTTACCGCTGCTATGAAATACAAAAATTAGAATGTCCTGACTCTTGTTTGGTAAAACCTCAAAGATAATTTTGCTACTGGAATAGTTTGTGATTTTTTGGGGGGCTGGGGGTGTATTTCTTGATTAAAAATAGTGATTGTGACACATTTATTTCAGCGTTCTCGTATCCGCATGCCATCACATGTGAAAACACACTCTTCTCTTTATATATGTAACCCTTGAAATAAATTGAGCTTTATTTCATTGAGCAGATATTTATTTACTGGTATATGCACACTCACCCATGCTAATATTGGAATAACACTTGGAGCCTTATCCCGCACCATGGAAATCAATGGGAGTTTTGACACTAATTTCAGTAGCAGCAGGATCTTGATGCGTACGTAAGGGCCCATCATGATCCAAATATAGTAAATTGTGCACCTGTTGCTGAATGGATAGGAGCAGGATTGGGCCCTCAAACTGCGGGGCGGGGAGGAAACTCCCTCACCCAACATATTGGCATACCTAATGTGGTTTCACTTATATATTGATTTTTTTTAAAAATTCTTGTCTACTATTCAAACTTAGTAAAGGCACATTCCTAACTGAGGACTGCAACTCAAAAATGGTTTCATTTTGAATATTCAAATTTGACAAGTATGATCAAATTTATGATCTATTTAAAAAAAAAAGTGTTTGAAAAATACCTTAAAGCATAAGTGCATCTTTCTGACAATTGGGTCACTCAGAAATGAGCAAATGGAATTTTAATAAATTATATTATATTTGTTTGTCTGATAGATTCGTAATACATCCTTCTCCTTTGCTGCACTGTTATATTCTTATCAGCCTCTCCAGTTCCCCATTTTTTAAAAAGACACCAATTTAGAAAACGGATATCTGTTGTTACCACATTACTCTGTAATATATATTTTGTTCAGTTTCCACTCTAACGTCTCAGTTCTGCAAACACTTATGCATGTATTTAACTTTATTTAATCCTAAATTAGTATTGTTCCTAGAAGGTGCAATATAAATTTAAAGTTTGTTTGTGTATACTTGATTATATCTGTTTTTTTCTTAGATGTTGTCACCCACCTTGTTGTCAACATTATTTATTTTTCCTTGCCTTTTAAATAATAGAAATTTATAAGTAAATAGTATCCCAAAGTTGAATGGGTTTACCATAAACTTTGAAAATATTTTCAGTGATTCCTTATTTTACTGGATTCACTGTAGTTTGAAAGAATTTCACAACAAGAACTGAAAAGTTACATGAGCTGAACCTATCAAAGAAAACTTTTTTTTTTTAAATTAAGCTTTATAGACTCAGAGTCAACAAAGGAAAGAAATGAAATAATCTAAGCACTTATTAAACTTGTTTGCATGAAGATTGTGCTAATGTATGCAGAGGCAGGTTACAATAGTGTTCAGTTACATAGCCTAATGCACCTGTTAACTATCTACTCATGCTTCACATTGAAATAGACCTGCTTAAGGAGGAAGGGGGGAAAAAAATCTAATTTATTTACTGACCCCAAGCCCCATTTCAGCATCCATTTCCCTTAGCTGTTTCCAAATCAGATTCATCTTAATCAGTTTCCTGGTTGATTGGAACTGATTCAACACATTTCCTGTGGCACTGTGGATTTTTAATGAACTGATCGAAATCACAGAGCACAATGAAGAATGGTTCTCCTAGAGGTTAGGGTTTGTTCTCAACCAGCCATTGATCCAAGCAGATTGATCAGGAAACACACATGCCAGCCTAGCCATTGCAAACAGATGAAGATATTCATGTTTGCCTGTGTGTTTGCATTCAGAAATTTGTTGAACATCCATGTTATCTAATAGTTTAGTGACTGACTCTCTGACCTTGCTTTAGTTTTCTAATGGCATTTGTTTCTTCTTTATGTGCTTTCCAGTTTTTTAAAGACAAACATAAAAGTAGGTGATTTTGTATTTTGAATGACCAAGGATGGGTTTTATACATGGTGCAATTGATCAAACATTTATTATTATTATTATTCTGTTTTAAAGAACGGATAATTCGTGATCTAGGAATAGGAAGTGGAATGTAATAGATAGCTGTGTAATACAGTTTTAAATCCCAGAATGCATTAGTGTTTAATTGATTCTTGGTTAGGATTACTAGAATTTGTATTACACTTGGTACAAGTCTGTGTGAATGTTACATTTTTTAGAGAGGTGGTTGTGATGCACACCAACAAAAAACAAATCAGTGCTTAGGAAAGTGTCCTTAAGTCAACCCATTATGCTTATGTATTGCAGTGAATGTTACATAATTTCACACATTTTTGGTAATTCTACAGTACCTTAAAGCACCTGGTAATGGATCTTTCAGTTGATGAATTTATAAGATTTCTTTTGAAGGTATTAGAATATATTTTATCTGTGCTGTGGAACCCTTATCATGAATATCTTATCAATCAAAAAAGTGAACCTGTTCCTGTTCATAAAATAGTTTTGAGTACATCTAATGCATTAGCCAATATAGCCCCCCCTTATATACTCACACACACAAATACTAGAGAGTGTGTGTGTGTGTGTGTGTGTGTGTGTGTGTGTGTGTGTGTGAATGAGTAATATTTTACAAAGCCTGAAAAGGAGAGAGTTCGGCTGGTTTTATGTATGTTAGTTAAGAGATTACTGTTCACATGCTTAGAATACTTTTCAGTGATCATATTTCTAATTTGAGATGTCAAAATTTTTGCACTTGGATGCTTGAAGTTAGGAACCCAGTAAAAATAGTCTGGCCCCGCCTTTTACTTAAATGCCTAACTTCACACCCTTACTGTGAAAATATTGGCATATACATTTTATCATTCTCTGACACTTAAAAAGTGCAGTATAATTATTTAAAGATTATGACAAAAATTAAGACCTGAGATCCAGTCTGGTATGTATCATGTTATCTGGAGGTAGACTTTTAGATACTAATTAAGGTTAAGGGTCCAATTAACATAAGTGGGTTTATCTTTGAAGCAGTGAAAGCCTCTTAACTTTAAAAAAGCATAGTGTCATTGTTTCTGATTTTATTACTGAAAACATTTATGTTTATGCCCAGAAAACATTTTTGTATACTAGTGTATGAAATATTTTAAGGCATTGAACAAATTATTATGAGGATATGTTTAGTTTCAATTTTTAGGATTCATTTTGTTGAACTCTACTGAAACATGACATTTTGTAGCTGAAAGTCTTTGGTTTCCTCAGCGTCCTCTCTCCTGATAGGTGTCCAGTAGCGCCTTTTCAACAGCTTGTCTAAATAATTGTTGAAATGAGAGAAAGCATTCACTTGGTGAATTATCACACACACACACACACACACGGCACTTTGGAAGGGTTAAAGCTTTTCATGAAGGTTAATAGAAAGTAAAGAAGTGTAGCAATGTAGTGTTAGTCTGAGGAATTTGAGCCAAGGTGTCTGTCTATCTCTAATGGAGGATGACAACGAAGGATTTAAGAAGTCATCCCACTTATTGTCTCCAACACAAAAACCTTCCGCCTGCATCTTTCAACTTGCTTCACCACTTCTGAAGGAGCCATGGGCAAACTGCTGAATTTTTATTAATCAGCTTAACCTAATGAGATGAAAAGACCTTTTCAGAAGAATGGGGAGAGACATACATACAGAGAGACATACAGAAAACTGTTTTCAAATGCTTTTACATAAACAACATGTAGGAGTTTTCTTCATAGAGGTTTGGGGAAGACAAGTTTCAGTTCTGCTTCTTACTCTTTCATCTGGCCATTCTCTCCCTCTTTCTTTCACCTAATTTTAGACTTTCTGTAACCATATGTTGAGTGCTGTTTTTTGTTTTTTTTTTTTAAGACAACTAAAAGGAAGACTTAGTGGGGGGAGGGAGGAATAGGCGGAAATACCTTTGGGAACTGAGGCAAGAAAGCCTAAGCTGATAAAACATGACTCTCTTCTGATGGGGGCCCTGTTTGGATAACTTGCCCTCTTCTAAATTCTTAGTCTCCCTTTCTACACCCCTCCTTCCTTTCCTTTTCTCTCTCTTGTCAAACCCACTTCATAAACAGTAACAGCTGGAGGTCTTTTTAGTGGCATTCAGGGATTACTGCCCTTCAGGATTTTAATAAGCCCCAATGCCTGAAATGCCTGTAAGGGTGCTCTTTGAGACAATTACCATTCAGGATGGGGATTGAGGACCCTTCAGTGGTCCAGATGGCCAGGGTTCTGCGCACAGGGAGATAGCGTTCCAAGAACAACAGATCACTGGAGCAAAGAGGGTTTTTTTTGTTAGTTAAAACTGGGAGCGGGAGAGGGAGAAAGGGAAGGGAATAAGGGGGTTCTCTCACCTTCCAGCTAATCAAAGCAGAGTTTACTCGTTCTGTATGTAACTGGATTTAAAGCTGTAACCTCTTAAGAGCAGCAATTTTAGGTTACCACAGTCCTATGGTTGACTTGCACAGGGCACTGTAAACTGTAGGACAGCTGCACTTCGTAGTTTAAATGTACAGTACTCCTGATGATAAAGCATAACTAAGTATTCCTTTTGTCAGGACCATAATGAGGTGGCTACCCATAATACTTCAATACTGAGTGGGTGGCAAAGGTTGTGGCGATAATAGATTTTTTTGGCTATGAGTGTTTTGGAGGGGAAAGTCTGGAAAATGCAGTTTTTCCACATAGGGCAAATTTCCAGTCAGGAAGAACTGATTCTTTCAATTTCCCTTTACCTAATGTACTGTATGGCTTCCAAAGGATAATTCAGAGCCCATGGGAGAAAAGTGGTTTGCTATCTCAGAGTCCTGTCATGCAGGGATTTCCCAGAGAGAATCTATTTTTAGCCCTGGGGCTGATATGAAATACGCGGGATGGTAGAAAGTTTGGAATTTGTTTGGGTTATCAAAACCCTCTGATTTGAGCACTGAAAGGGCTTCAATGGTGACTTTGCTACAAATCAGTTTGGTCTTACTGTTCCATGCAATGGGTGGGGAGGAGTGGCTTATTAGCTGAACAGCTGTTCTCTGTCTGTGCAGACAGACATTAATTTTTTAATCCTTGGATCCCCTGATGGCAGAAAAACCCTTTTGTGCCTCTTTAGATTAAGGTTAATATTTGCGGTACTGAGTTCAGATATTCCATTTGCTGACCACTTGCGTTTTGATTTTTACAATGTATCCTTTATTGTTGTATATCAAACTTAATTATAAAAATAATTAAAAGAAATAAAATGCATCATTACATCATGACAGAGAGAATGAACTTGCCTTAATAAAAAGTATACATCTGGACTAAGCCTCATGATTGAAAAGTCTATATCAGTGGTTCTCAAACTTTTTTTTCGTGGACCACTTGAAAATTGCTGAGCGTCTTAGCGGACCACTTAATGATCTTTCCAAATGTTGTTTGTACCATTAGTGCTTTGGATAAATGTGCTATATAAAAAAAAGTAATAATAATTAATGTTGTTTTGTTCTACAAATAAAAATACACAACTCGTATTTTAATATCAGTAGTCTTACCTTTCTAATGTGATGGATGTGCCCTCTCTCCCTGGCTGTGGCAACCCCGAGCTGGGGCTGGGAAGGAGGGGGGGTTTCTCTCTCCTGCCACAGAGCTGAGGCTGGGAAGGAGGGCTGTCTCTCCCTGACAGCTGTAGCTCTGGAGCTGGGGAAAGTTGCCTCTTTCTCTGGCCACTGCAGCCCTGCATGTCCCAAATTCCTCCCAACCCTTCTTCTCACCCCACTGCCCCCCCACCTACCCCCTATCCCCCCCCAGGCCAGCACCTCATCTTACATGTGTGTCTTCTCCAGGGTCTAGGCATTTAATTAGTGGAGCCACGACTGTGTGGTTCCAATAATTAGGTGGGTGACCCTTCATTCTCTCGTGTGCAGACCACAATTTGAGAACCTCTTGTCTAGATGGATGAGGATAATTCTGTAGGTATTAGAGTAGCAGCCGTATTAGTCTGTATTTGCAAAAAGAAAAGGAGCACTTGTGGCACCTTAGAGACTAACAAATTTATTTGAGCATAAGCTTTCGTGAGCTACAGCTCTGTAGGTATTGATTTTGAGGCTTTTGTCCTGTCTGCTGCATCCCGTGTCTCCTCTCCCTCTGTAGTGAATACCCCCTGACCCTTCATCTGTTTCTTAAACTACCTGTACTGAGGATATTTATAAGGTTAAGAAATCATTTGTAATATGAACAGTAGTACAGCAAGACAGTCAGTTCACCTGCAGATAATGTTTCAGTAGCCTCTTTCAAACTGACAAGTGTAGCTGCTTGAATATGCTCCCCTTGTGAAGCTGAAAGATCTGGTTTGTTTTTCTTCTGCATTGCTTTCACACGTCATTTTCCATAAGAATCTTGCCCCTTTGGCTTTATTATGGAAATAAGTTAATAAACGGATAAATAAATCTCATAAAGCAGGAAGGACCTAACCCAGGTGTCAGTAGTTGAAGTTTTGCTGACCTTGGTATGAATTGTAAAGTGGGCAGGCAATGTAAATTTGGGACAGTTTCTAAATGGGTGAAATCCAGCTTGCCTTGCTTGTATGAGTTGACTTGTTAAAGTCAGTGGGATCATTTATGTGTATAAGGTGAGTGGCATTTGGCCCACTCTAATTTGTTAGTCTCTAAGGTGCCACAAGGACTCCTCATTTTTTGTTGTTTTTTTTTTTTTTGCTGATTTAGACTAACACGGCTACCACTGAAACCTGTATATAAATAGTATCTCCTTAAGTCTTATCTTTTCTCTCAGTTCTCCAGGTTCAACTCTCAGGAGATATAATATTTTAAAACAATTTTATAAAATATGGAAACTTAATTCTTGTCTGTTTTCACAATTGAATTGAGAATACCACAAAAATGTAGTAAGAATATACATTTAATGTTATATATAATGAAAACTATACAGTTCCCCACCCATGAAATGCATTAATTTCAGTAGAGTTATGCTAGCATATAACTTGGCTAATGTAGTAAAGTGGTGAATCAGGCAAGTGTTTTTAGAGCATATGTAGAAATATATAAAATAAACATGATGGTATGCGCGCGCTCCCTCTCTCCCTCTCTCTCTCTCTCTCTCTCTCTCTGATTTATTATATATCTATGTTTGTGACAAGGGCAGTTCTTTTTCTGATCACCGTGATGGATCTCTTCAGGATGATTCTGCTTTCCCATACCTGTGAAGGATTCTAATTTATATTAAGGATAGTGCCTTTTCAAGGAGATTTCTGCTCTATTTCCGTAGACATTTATACCATGTGCATCACCATGATAGGTGAGCACCTCTGTGGTATCTAATTGCTGCTAAAGAAGGGGTGCACAGAAGAGATTATAGTGCATATCAGAGAGGAGAACTTGAGTCCAGTATCACAACCTTTATTCTCTCAGGAGCCTTTAGCCTTAAATGGCATCTGTGGTTTAAGTTACAGAGAGGGACCATTCCCAAATGTTCCAGGTCTTGCCACGTTATGATAGGATTTTTTCCCCAGTTCCCTCCCACTTCTAAGGGAAATATAATTTTAACTACATTGACTTAACACACGGAATCCTCCTGCCCCCACCTCCATTGTCCTCTGCCAAGAATTCTTAGTCCCTATCTGAGCCTGTAGCATTCTTCATTAATAAGTAAGACCTGAGAAATAGACCATAATCTTGGATGTTAACCTGTTAAAAATAACCGTTTTAAATGTATGGCTCTGGAGTTTGTATTCCTTATTGCCCCCAAAAGGATGCATCTGATTTTAGTCTCTTCACATTTTTTTCATTTCTGCATCAGTGAATTGAGTATGAGCTGTGATTTGCCTGATGCTGTCTATGAATGCCAGATGCTAGAAGGCTGATGGAGTCATGGAACAGCACTACAGTGCTTGTCATTCTAGATGTCTTGAATTGAGAGGACTTCTGTAACCTGATTAGACTCTTGATTTTTTTTTTTAAAGCTACAGTCTCAAGCTACAATACTTATAGTTTCCTAGTTACTACTAATGGTTTTCATTATTTACTTTATACATTGTTGGTTACAAATGTTGCAGAGTTATGGTGGAGAGGAGAAAATGATGAGCTCATTTGCTATAGTTGGATTGTTAACAAAAACCTAAACAGTCTGCACTGTTACATGGTTGCATAAATCAGCCTTGGAAAATTTGCAATAGTTTTAAGGTCAGTTAGGTAAAATAAAAATATATAAAGTGGCACACATATTATTGTAATCTATAGGTGGCATTTAGTAGAACATGCTTATAAAACTGAACCACAATTTTGAATCTGCTCTAGTGGAACTAATGGCCTTGTATTCAAATATAACTTATGTTAGAAACATGTAATTCCTTCAACTAATGCTCTACTAATTGTGGTATTATATTGTATAAGTGCTAAAATAATATTAAAACTGTTTAATTTTAGAGACTTGCTTCAGAACTTTAAAAATATTTTTGCTTCCCATTTGAGACAATCTTTACTAGGCTTATGTGAGATGAGCTGACATGTCAGCCTCTGTAAATATGGAAATCCATAAAAGTAATGATAAATGCATAACAGGATAGCAATTAAACTGGACTTGCACTCAAAGCCCTCTACAAATAGGAGAGCTGTGAGGATTAGGTACTGTTAAATAAGTGTTGTTATAAGATGAGAAACTGAGGCATAGAGTTTTAAATAATGTGTACAGGACCACAGAGCTAGATTGGGTCAGAGGCTTCACTGGAAGACCATTCCCTATACTCCCCTACCAAGCTCATGGTGCCAGACTACACCTCTCTCTGCATGAATGATCAGTTGACTCTTAATCAGTGTTTTATTTACTCTGTGTCCCAGTCAGTAAACACCAATAAAAGCATTCAAAAGCATCTGCTCGTCATTTCCTAAAAACTTGCCATGGCTCCCTGGCGCTTCTGGTTTTGACGGATTATTAGTCTGTGAAGGAAAAGATAAAGCATTTCCTTGTATTAAATTTGAGCACGCTCTGTGCTTTGGGCTGAATGAAATATTAAAGGCTGTTTGCGATCTCACAGATGACTACGGCAGGCAAACTTTCGCACGCACATGGGGGGAGGAAAAAAGAAAATGAGGTTGAGGCATCCATAGGCAACAAGACATGCATAGGCAGTTTGTTCATGTTTGGTGGTAATATTTCCCTCAGATGTGCTTTTGGAAAGGAAGGAAGCGATTAACACCAATGGCGCATGTTTTACATTATTATTTTAAATGTACTTAGGCCACCTACATTTGTCAATCCTCTGATTACTGCAGCTCCTGAACCTTTCAGTCTTCAGAAGGCTATAATAAATTCTCTGAATAATAGGATCTAGTTTACAGGAAAGTGTGCATAAAGTATAATATACGTACATAAAATCTCATCTAAAGGATGATGAGGAGAGGAGGATTTTTGCAGCATTGGCTAATCCTTCTAATATTCTATAATAATACAGAAGTGGTAATTGTCCTGTAGAGATTTTGTCCAGTGCAATCCTTCTTGATTAAAATTACCTTGCACATTGGCTCACTGCTGAGAACTTTCATCTCATGAATGGCTGGTTTTACAAGTTTGGCCTTATCTGTCAGTCTGTCTATGTGGAACTGAATGGAAATGCATCTATGTTACTTAATGAGAAACTTTGTCTTTAAGTATAGTGAACCCTCTCACTATGAGGATGTCTGTTACCTAAGGCTTAAAATCCATGATAATTACCATGTCTATAAAATGCCCCTCATTACAGCACATTAAAATGCTTGGCTTCAGAGAACTGCTTTGTGGAGATGGTTGCACTGTGCCCGTCAGCATAAAATAAAACTCCTGAGTTTAAAAAAAATATAAAAATAAAAAAGCATTGCACTTTGTTTCATTTGCGCATCATACAGTAAAAGATATCTCCAAATTCTCTGGCTTTGGCCTAGTAGTGACTTAAAGCATGGGCTGTTCTTCAGCAAGGCACTAAAATGGAGGGCAAAGTGACACTTGTAGAGACCTGTAGGCCCCACTACAATAAAAGCTATGGCTCTGGGGGAGCACTGTTCACAAGGGATTAAGCAAGGCTGTTCTCAGTAGATCAATACTGGAAAAATATACAGTAAGAACCTCGTAACTTGCCAAAGAAGTTGCATTGAAGTGTTCATTTAACAATAAAGGGGCAAATTCCCCTTTTATTTGAGGGGAATTTAGCAAAGATGCACCTAATGGGAAGAAATACAAAAACCCTTGTACTCAATTACAAATGGTTAGCTTGAAGCAAATAATGAAATCATTTCAGAAAATAACTGAATGATTAGTTATTGAATTTGGCCACATCGATTTGCTAAGTCGTATGGATGCTTTTAAGTAGGTTTGCTGTTTTGAGCAACTACTTCCCCCTTTTCCCTGCACCCTCTTTAATTTGCAATGGCTAAATCCCAACACATTTTTGAAACCACAATTTGAAAACTTAATATTTTCAAACTTGAAAAAATTACATTTATAAATGCAATGTTTCCTTATTTCTTAATCATGTCCCCCTCTATTATTTTGGAGTATTTCTGTGTGTTGCAGTCACATCTCAGATAGAAACAGTGTTGACTTGAATTGTGTGCTGCTTGTTCAAAACTAATTTCCTGAAGTGTGGACTATCAAGTGGAAACATTCAATGTATCTTCTATTGCAGTGTCAAATTATTAGTGAATTTTCCAAGCAAACAAAAAATGTAATTTAGATCCATTTATGTCATCTACACTTCATCTTGAAGATCCCCTTGTTTTAAGTCAATCTGAGCTGGACCTAGCACACTTTAGGGAAAAAAACCCCAAAACTATAAACTGATGGTGTTAGAAATGCTGAATCATGAAACTGATGTTAGAGAAAACTTTGTGTATATTTAAACTAATCCAGTGCTGTTTTGAACTTGTTCCTCTGCTGTTTTTGTCTGAGCAAAGCCCACATTTTAAGTCTTTGTCATGCATTTGAAAGGTTTGTGTTGCACATTTGATCCTTGGCAGGTTGTGAGCTTGTTTTGAATCACATATTAAAGCCAAAATGAAAGCTGTTCCGAGTAGAGATTGGAAAATATCACTTTTTTTACATCAGTCTCGAAGTGGCAGCAGACATGTACTGGAGTGGAGAGGAAGGAAGTGAACTTACTGTTGTTAAAGTACCAAATAATATTTTCCAGTATGCTGTTCTTGAAAGAAGTAAGTTTCTGTCCCCCATTAAGTAGCCAGAGAATGCTTTTTATGACTATCTTTTAAAACTTTAACATCTAATTTTTCTGTCTGAAGACCACTTTTCTCCTCTCCTTTGATTGAGCAGTAGAGGAGGGAGCCCAAGAAGCTCAGAGTTGAGCAGAGCCTTCCAACTTCTCTTGAGTATAGATCTTTGAAACTCGCCAACTATTCCAGCATTTGTGATGCTAATATATTTTTTTCTAATTAAAAATAATTTTTAACAACTGTCCCCCACCTCCTTCATTCTTTCTCAAGTCATGCAATGGCAATAGCCTTAAAGGCCAAATTATGCAGCAGCCCTCCCCATCAGCAGACTGAGGAGTTGTCAGTACATTAAGAATCTGAGCCTTCTCTAGCAGTACGTTGGATTTTGCCAGCCTCATATCACTAGTAAAAGGAACATGGCACGCAGGTGTTTAAATTATTTACACTCATAATAGGCCTTTATGTTACATTGCCGAGCCAGCCTCTGTTATTCTAGTGCATAATTGATGGTGCTCAGAAGTGGAAAAGTTAGAAAAGCGGAAGTAATGTGATGCGAAAGTGCAGTGAGGCAGCTCCAGCCGGCACAGCCTATCGGGACTGAGCAGTCTGAGGCAGAACAGGATGGCGTGCACATGCCCACCAAGGAGAAGACATCAGAAGTAACAAGTCTTGATTCGGCATGTTGTCAGGAGTTTTATTTAGGAGTGGGGAAAGGAATCAGCACTCCAGATTTCTTCAGCGAACTCATGTGACTAACATAGAGCTAAAAAGTTGTAAAGGTTTGTCACAAACCACCTTCATGAAGCTTTTAAAGGAATTGGAGATCAGTATTCCCTGACAGGGCCAGTTTATAGTGAGACTTGGCAAGCTTTTCAGATGGATTGATGACTGGTACGAATGCACTTTATGGCAAAAGGGACTTTAATCCCCTAGTATTTTTACTATAGGGACTCCAATAACAGGAACATTTTATAAAGAGGCTTGGAAACATGGCTAAAAACTGTTAAAAGTTTTGCCCGTTTTATGTTGCACAAGAATTTTGTCATAATAAAATCCATATACTTCAAATTTTAGGAGCATCCTTTGTAACATTTTTGCCGTCTTGGGTGAAAATACAGTATAGAACACATCAAAGAGTAATTAAATTAGCTGGAATTATTACATGAAGTGGTGTTTAGAAAGAGCTTGCAGGCATGGATTTCAGAAGATGTCATTTTTGTGCATAAATAAAATACTTGTAATGCTCTGTTTGGAAATTAACCTGGAGGTCTTTCCTAAAGAATGCATCCCGTTTAGATGGATAGAAGTCATTTTAAATGTTATTTTATTTATTTATAAGAAAGAATCGGCAACTTTATTTTGCTGCCTACTTTATATAGGCTGCATGTGAGTCTTGTATGATAATGCACCTTGCCTCCTGATGGTGCCTATTTAGGAAATAGGGTTGCTTTCCCCAGTAAGAACTGAAATAGGCTTTTCCTTAAATAAATAAATAACTGGTTGTCATTTTGGGCCGGACTTGCATCTATTGATGTGCATAGAAATTTTGCACTAACTTCAATGGGTGCAGGAGCAGGCTCTTTGCTTCCAGTTCTTATGCATGAAGATCCTAAGGAGCAGAAAACTAGCAGTGCTTGTGGGCAGGTTGAGATCCTGGGAAAAATGTAGAGATGAAACAGTCTTGTTTTTCTCCTTGTTCCTTTAGAGCTGGCCAGAGATGATAACAGGAGGTTAGGGCAGGCAGTTGAGGAAATGTGATGCGGATGATTATTTTCATTCTTCAGGTTTTTAGCACTGGAATTCTTTCTTCAATGGCAATATTTGTCCTTAAAACAAATGAGTGTTTAGCGGTGTACAGTAAAACTGAAGGTAAAACTTCTTCATAATTGGCAGTGAATAGTGCGAATGAATTGGACTTTCTCAACTCTTGTGAAAACAAGTATTGCAGCTTGTATAAACACTACTGATGTAATTGAAATGGAGATACTGTAATGTGGGACACACAATGGAAGTAATGAAACATTCCATGTTTATCTTTTGTTTCTAGTAGAAACAGATAATTTGTTACGACCTGGAGCATCTGGACACAAACACAATGGTTTAATGTACTTTAATTATGTATTCTTATTCTAACAAACACTAGTGTTGTTTGTGTGCATGTTGTAAATGTCCGCACTCTAGTTAACTAAACCTCTGTTATATTACCTTCATACAGAGGTAGCGCTAAATATAGGCGTTTGCATGCTAAACACTCTCTCTGTGACAATTCTTTAGGTGATAAAGTGGCTAATAACTTTTATTATTATTTCTATGCAGAGAAAATGAATGTTTCATTCCTATTCATTGGGAAGAATAGTACAGAGGTCCCAAATCAATTCATACCCATGCTTTAATAACCCTGCCTCATTAACATTTCCTATATTAATTCTGCCAATGAAAGAAACAAACAAATAAGAAAAGAAAAGAAAAAAAGGAAATCATACAAAGATTATTATGACAATAAAAATGACAAAAAAGGTATGAAATAATATCTCATAGAGGAAAAGGCAGTCTCGTAACGTTTAATGAAGCAACACAAATCCTTACCACTTCTTTGGTGCTGGTACTATAAAATATCCTAATAAGCTATAAAGAAAGGAGCCTACATCCTGTTGAAAATGACTGTTGCTAAGTCCCGTGCCACAACGTTAAGAAGGCAAAAACAGGAAAGTAGACACTGAAAGGAAGAAAACTCAAACAGCTTTTTCCTAGTGCTACTGCTATCAAGCTCTCTATAGAAGTGCTGTTAACAGTTTTTTTGTTAAAGTGTATTTATGAAGGAATGAATTTTTTTTTAAAAAAATACACTTTTAATTATTTTTACTTATTTTATTTTTTTCCTATTTCTTCTATTGTTTCAGTGTAGACTATGTGTGTCAACAGGAGGGGTTCTCCCATTGGCATAGGTAATCCACCTCCCTGAGATGCCGTAGCTAGGAAGAGAGAAGAATTGTGCCTCTGTCTATGCAGGGGGTTAGGCATAGCATAATTTAGCATAGCTAAGTCTCAGGGTGTGGATTTTTCACACCCTTGAGAGTCGTATCTATACCAATGTAAGCTCCCAGTGTAGACCAGCCCTCAGTTTCTCTGTGGCATGGTTAACCTACCAGTACAACAGAAGTGTTTGTAAACTGCTTTGAGATACGTGGTTGAAAGGTGGATTCCTGCTTAAGAAGGCCAAAACTAACAAAATTTTGCTTCTGATTCTGCAGTCTTTGTCCAGGTAAAAATCCCATGAAGTTCAGTGGTAGTATTGCATGCATAAGAATGTGGGGCCCTTCCTTTTGGAAATATGAATTTAAGATGAACATTAACTTTATTCTTCCAGTTATAGACATATGAAAAAATTATTTAAGTTGAACCACAGAAACCTGTGTAGAATTTGACTGAAATCTACAAAAACAGTAATGCACTGAATTAATGCCCCAAACTTCCATCTGACGCTTGCTTCACTGTGCTTAATTTTTGCAATCCTCTCCAGGCAGGAAGTGATTTTATTTGTGTTGCAGTACTTCAAGAGGGTGAGAAAGGAATTGAGTTTTTGATCTGAACTCTGAATTTTTCCTTGCTTTTGTGAGATTTAAAGTCAGATCACTTAACTTTATGTATTAAAACCACAAGAAACTATAAACAACATAACATATGCCTGTTGTGTCAAAATCTGCCATTCTTTTGTTAAAGAAGGAGGCCATGGTTAATGGCAAAAGTATAGGATATAAAGTTCAGAAATCAAGCTTCTGTTCCTAGTTGTGTCAAGGACTTGCAGCATGACCTTGGGTAAGTCACACAACCTATTTCCTTTTTTTGTAAAATGGAGATAATGACTTGCCTAACTCACAGAGGTGTTGAGTCTTAATTCACTAATGTTTATAAAGTGCTTTGAGATAGGCAGATGGAAGTTGCTATATAGAAGTGTAAAATATTATTGATTTATAATTAATGAAGGGGGGAAAAAAGGGATCTCAGTAAGGATGTATCAATACTGAAGTGTGCTTGGCATGATCTTTCACTCACATTAAAACAAAGATTATTGCAAGTGATGTCCGTGGAATAGTTATGCATTCACTGTAACCATAATTTTCAAAATGTTGATTAAAGGATACCAAATTTTATGAAACTAGATGAGTGTCTCCTTTTTTGCTATATATTTTTCATATTTATAAGCTACATGGTCATTATTAATCTTTGAAATTAAAGCTATTGCTCAATAAAAAGCAGGACTATTGATGCCAATTAAAGCTCGATTTTGGAAGCCCTTCCATTCATGTATTGCTCATTTCAATGGCAGTTTTGCATATGGAGAGACAGCAATAATCCTGTAATATTTTGCAATAAGTAAGTGTTAATTAATGCTCAATTACAGTGGAATTTTTCTAAAATTAGATCTTTCATTGACCCAAAATCAGAAAGTTTGTTGTATTTAATGTTTAGTGACTGAATGTGAAAAGCGTTAATGTGAGTGAATATTGTGAAATCTACCATCTTTGTATCAAACCTCTTGCTCTGCAGAAGAGCTTGCACTGCAGGCATATGTTGGGAGAGATTTTGTTTTTTTTAAATTTTTTAAAAAGAGAAACCTCTGGAAACATTGGTAGGTGGCTAATGAATATACTGTCTAAAGGATATGAGTACTTGTGGCACCTTTAGAGACTAACAAATGCATTTGAGCATAAGCTTCCG
This sequence comes from Dermochelys coriacea, assembly GCF_009764565.3. Lineage (NCBI taxonomy): Eukaryota > Metazoa > Chordata > Testudines > Dermochelyidae > Dermochelys > Dermochelys coriacea. The sequence continues at coordinate 69,007,463 of NC_050072.1, read as the reverse complement.
TGAGCTATAGCTCACTTCATCGGATGCATTCATCGGATGCTGTAGCTCATGAAAGCTTATGCTCAAATACATGTTAGTCTCTAAGGTGCCACAAGTACTCCTTTTCTTTTGCGAATAGAGACTAACACGGCTGCTACTCTGAAACCTGTGTAAAGGATGATAGTTAAGTACATGAGACCTTGTGATGCCTGGTCCAGATGGGCCTGCGACATGAAGCCCAAACCACGCATCTATCATAACTAATTAGAAGGCACTTACCTATATTTCTGAGATGGTGTCTCCACCTCCCGATTGCCATTTCAACTCTTCTGACTCACTCGAGCATCAAATCTTTCCGCGATCGCAGGACTTGTCCTCTGTATGCTATCAGTGCAGACAGAGCTCACGGCTGGCATGGAAAATTTTTTTAGCCGGCATTACCCATCCTGAAATGAGCCAGCTCACAGAGCAGGAGATGGGAGATTTCAAGAACGATAGTTCACTTCATTTTGTTCAATAATTTCAATTATTTTCTTTTCATCTTCAGAGTTATAGCAGGTCTTAAATTTTTACTAAATACTATCTGCTGTACTCTTTGATTTAATCGCCTATTGGGTGTTTCAATGTAAATATTAGTTATTATGTACACAATGCCATAAATGTCCAGATATCTAAAGATATTTCATTTCTAAAACAAAAAGAAGTTAGGGAAGGATGTTTCTAGATATAGGTTCGAATGTATAAACAAGTTGCCAGCCACCTGCTTTGTTGCCTTTATATTTACTCTGCCATGTATATCATAAAAGTCATGTAAAAGGTCATATCTCAGAAATGTATTTGCACAGATAACAGGACATATTTTATCACATTTCATGTGTTTACTTGACTTCTTTTTTTTGTCCCTACACACTTGTCCTCTGTGTTCAACCATATAGTTCTGTGCTTAATTCTGTCTAGGTGGAGATGTCTTATGGAGAAAGAGAGGACAGCTTAAAAAAGTGGCAGCCATGCAGACAATTTTTAGGGAATTGGACATCTGCATGTTCAGAAAAACTTCATGACATTTTCCTGAATCCTTTTTGGTTTTATTTTGTGAATGTTGTGCCATTGGAAAGGAACAGAAATAAATGGATACCAAAATATACATAATATAAATATATATAATCATTATTTGGGGAACACTACACAGCAGATTCAGGAGGTGGCTCTTTCCAGTATTTAGCTTATCTTTTTCTGGTGGAGAAGGAAGAATTAGTGCATCCTTCAGGGGCACAAAGGATTTTTCTGCCAGAGGAATTTATAGCATTGACTAAGTATTTTTCATAGCTTCCAAGTGCTCTTTTTTATGTTTTTGGAAGTAATAAGGCAGAATTATAAACTACAAATTATTATAGTGGTCATTGCTAAATGGCTTGCCCACCCATTCACACTGCATAGTACTTTATGGAAAGTTATGTTTAATGTCACTTAATGAGAACTTAGGACCGAGTGCTCTCAAACGCTTTGATGGGCTGTTAAATTTACAAATGTCCTGCAGCTATAAATTACCATTAAAGATTAGCAGAAAGAGACAGAGTGCATTGCCATATATTTCACTGATTTACTTTAACTGGAAGCTTCTTCTCCCAGAACTGGAAATCCACAAATGAAGGGAGAGGATTTATCAACCATCTGGGGTGTTTATATGTTACAATGTAAATTCCCCCTTTTTTGGTGAATTTTGTCATGAACATCTTTATTTTGGGGGATTTTTCTGAGGAAGCATTTAAAAAAAATAATTCTTTACAAACCAGCAAATTAGACTAACTATAATTTCTGTAATTAATAGTACTACCCAATCGGAGTAGTCAATAGGTGGGTCACAGGTCAAATCCGGAGCACCAGACGCTTTTGAACAGACCTCAAAATCTTTTTATTTACTTACTATCATTAATGTTTTTTTTATTATCTTCTCTAGAGTCTGGACCTTTACTGTACCTTGACCAAGAAATTTGGACCTTGACAAAAAATAGATTACCCCCGTACCCAATCATAAGAATAGATAAGAATATTTTTTATCACAGGCATAAAAAGAGGCAATGACTCTTATTCTCAGTAGTTATTTACTGTTTCTCCTAAATAAATAACGGTATTAACCAACACAAACTAAGGGCTCAATCCTGCAAAATATCTACTTAAGCAATATAGTCCTTACACAGGGACTTCACTAAGATTTACTACTCATGTGAGGAAGAGTTGCTTAGGTGAATAAGGGTTTGCTGGGTTGGTCCCAGGCACTTATAGCTCAAGAAGTGGTTTGCAGCTGGAGTTTTAGGGTCAATTTCTGGTGGAAATGTAGTCTCCCATCTTTTTGGAACAGAGATGTGTGTTTTTCCACATGTAAAAGAGAGTTGAGAAAGTGCAGATGACCTGGATAGAAGATGAAAGTAGGAAAAAGAGATGCATTGATTTAATTTAGGCTCCAAATTGTACATTTAAAAAAAAATAGGGCAAATTATTCCCTGATTTATACCCTTGGATTTCAGATGAGCTATACTGCATATCAGTTAAGGATTTGGCCTATTAGGATATTTTTACCACCTCCATTGCTCTTGTTTTCCTCACTCCCCCTGCAAAAGACACTTTCCTTTCCACTTCTTTTAGTAACTGCACAAAGTTTTGGAAAATTGATTGCTACCAAATTTGTACTGAATGAAAAGTGCGTATGGGCAACTTAATTAAGGAGTAGCAAGAGTACACTCCTGTATTTATGTCAGATGATAATTGAAGACCACCTGGTGACAACGATTTTGTAAAAAGAAAGGGAGTACTCGTGGCACCTTTTCTTTTTGCGAATAAGACTAACACGGCTGCTACTCTGAAACGATTTTGTGAACATTCTTTATTGCTGTAGGTTTACAAGTGAAAACCAGTGAAACCACTGTGGTATTTAACTGTAGAGATATTTGCAAAATCAGCTTACACTGAAGAACAGTGTTGTGGTTTTAAATGTAAAAATAAAGATTACAATTTCTTCTGAAATTTACCACAGTGAGATGCTTTTGGGAAGAACTGTTCCTTTTCAGATATCCAAGAATACCATTTTGAAACTCTTCTTTTGCATATTGATAATGTTGCACCAATTGCTATTTTCCCCTACCTCCCTTCCCATCACCTATGCATCATATGGAAGTAGATTTAAAAACGTGTGAATGGTTTTTAACTTCATTTTCGTTTCTTAGCTCTGATATACATCAGAGCTGCTGGACTAATACTTACAATCATGACCCTCCATTTACCTCCATGACCTGTATGTACTTCCCAGGGCAGCTGATATGGAATCACAGACACGATGTAACCTTTGGAAATAGGATATATAGCAGGTATATTTATTCCTGATAATTATTTATCAAATTAATGTTAGTAGAGGATGTGGAGCAGAAATTAATGGTTAAAATACTATGATTACTGATTTGCACTCTGCTATATTTATAGTCCCATTGAAATGAAAATGCTCTGTGGTTCTTTCCCAGGAAATATTTTTCAAAGTTTTTGTATATCACAAAATACACACAATATATTCCTCCTGCTTCTGTGCCCTCTAGTAAGTCATATTTACTGTCTTCAGAATAGGTTTGAAACAAAAAAAGGTTTAGGAATTTTGTAATTGCTAGTATGTATGTTAATTATGTGAAGGACATGTCACATACATGCTTCTGTGTGTTTTATGCTACCTATGCTGTGTAATACCACTGTTAAATTAAGGAACAGCACAGTTTAAACAGTATACCATTGTTGAATCAGCTGTATGACGTGCCTTTCACTTTATTCGTGTATGGTACATGTTGCAAAATGCAGCAACTCCTTCTTTCAGCTTGGAAAATTAGTAATTGTTTATGTTGAGCTAGCTGTACGTTCTAAAGTCTTAACAAGAATATTGTATACATATTAGTCTTCCCCCAAAATTTGACATGTCAAAAGATGATGCCAAATGCACTTTCAGATATATTTCATAGTTTATTCAAACTGAGAGTTACTTCTTTTCTTTTGACAGGTTTCAGAGTAGCAGCCGTGTTTATCTGTATCCGCAAAAAGAAAAGGAGTACTTGTGGCACCTTAGAGACTAACAAATTTATTTGAGCAGAAGCTTTCGCGAGTTACAGCTCACTTCATCGGATGCATTTAGTGGAAAATGCATCCGATGAAGTGAGCTGTAGCTCACGAAAGCTTCTGCTCAAATAAATTTGTTAGTCTCTAAGGTGCCACAAGTACTCCTTTTCTTTTCTTTTGTTTTGTCAGACTGTTGGTCTAAGAAAAATGGGTACAATTATTTTTTATGGAGCGGGACAGATGTGGAAACACCCATATATTCAGAGAGTTTTATGCTACTGTTACTCACACCTTCTTGTCAACCGTTTGAAATGGGCCATCCTGATTATCATACAAAAGTTTTTTTTTTTCTCCTGCTGATAACAGCCCATCTTAATTGATTACTCTCATTAGAGTTGGTATGACAACCCCCATTTTTTCATGGTGTGAGTGTGTCTCTCTCCCTCTTCCTACTGTTTTCCACTGCATACATATGATGAAGTGGGCTTTAGCCCATGAAAGCTTATGCTCAAATAAATTTTAGTCTGTAAGGTGCCACAAGTACTCCTCGTTCTTTTTGCTGATACAGACTAACACGGCTACCACTTTGAAACCTGAGATGCTGCTGAATATGTGCAAGATGAAGCTAGGGTGCCTAGACCCTATGGTAGGACAAGTAGTAGTAATTAATGTTTTACTGGCTGATATTTAAAAGGTTCATGTTTAGGTTCACATTAGTACTTTTAACTGACTAAGAAATTATTGTACTGTGAGGGGAGCCTCAATTTCTGCTCTTCCAAGTAACTTTCTGCATGCTCTTGTGCAAGTAACTTTAACTTCTCTTTTTGACCCCATCCATAAAACTGGGATTAAAAACAACCACCTTTGTAAACTGCTGTGAGAGCTACAGATAAAAATGATTGTGATACTTTATGTAGGACTAAATTAAAATAGGCCAATAAACAAACATAATACATTTAGTACCCTTTTTTTAGAAATGGGTACTTTCAGATACACACATACAGATACACCTATGGAGTACCTGTCAGCAGAGATTAGCGAAGATGAGTTATTCCAAAGTCATTTATAAATTTGCTGCCTCCAAAATGTGTGTGTAACTGAACATGTACATTAAGGAGCATCTTTACTTTTATTTCCTAACCACCAGCTCCCCATTCCTCACGTCTTTATGACTGTCTTTGTGTCCTGAGTCACTAATGTGGGAGAGGATGGTGAAAATTGAAACCCAGACTCCGTTGAGTAGGGTAGATTGTGGCCAAATCTGAATGATCTCTGGAGACTGCTAATGCAAACAAGATTGTTCGGTATCAACCTTTCTCCTGAAATCTGCAACACACGTCCCAGAAGATTGCTGTGTCAAATTTGGCCCATGATTTCAGCACCTCTACTTGATAACTCTCTCAGACTTTTTGTGAAAAAGTTCCTGTTGACAATTAAGCTCTCATCAGCTTTATTAAATTAAATTTCTGTGCAAATGTGGTAGATGGTTTGTGTGAAAACAAATAGTGGTTTGTTTTCAATGGTGGCAAAACAGTGGACAGTTTACCTTAAAAAAAACAAAACAAAACAAAAAAACTTCCAACAAATACTCCTTCCGCCCCTCCCTTTTTTTGTTTTGTTTTTGACTTAGTCTAGTGGAATTTACAGCTCTTGCCACAGCTAGGAATAATGCAGCAAAGATAAACCGCATAGTGCACTTTAGTTGATTGCATCTCAAGAAAAGTGAGATTTTGAGTGATGGGCTGAGAGAGTATTTAGTTAGATTTCATGTAAGAACAGCATTTAAAGTCCAAGTACTGGAGAGTTGGAGGGAGGGAGGTTGTCCCTCCTTTAGAAATTTGAGAGGAAAAGATATAGATTTGTGCAGTTCAGTGAAGATCTAATCTTTTTGAATTCATTGCTTGTGAGTTATTTCTAATCACACGCTTGATTGGCTCCAGCTAAATGACTCACACTGAAAAGGCAGGTTGTTAAATCTAAAACTGCAAGTACATATTTTAACTGAAAATAGGGATCATCATGGAATGTGTTCTCAATCAGTGCTTGACACCCCACTGAATATATAGTTAAAAAAGAAAAGAAAAAGAAAGTAAACTGTGCTGTCCTTTGGCAGGAACAGAGCATAACAGACTGTGATTGAGCTCTGAGGAAGAAAATGAAACTCAGGAGGGTATATCAAATGATAAAACTGAGCTCTTTGATGCCATGCTATATATAGTTAACAGACCACTTTACTCTGACAGGAGAGTCAGGTGCTCCTTAAAACTCCTTGCTATGATTATGGTGTCATTTTGAAGTTTCAAAAAAAAATTTTTTACAATGGAATTGCTGATTACAATACAATGTGACTACTTGGGGATATTATTTATATTGGGAGCAAACGCGGGGCCCAATTTGGCCAAGCCGTTTCTCATATAAATCATTCTTACTCAAAGGAATAGTCCAGGTCTCCTCAATGAGAGACTCCTGAAAACAACCATGTGGGATCAGTCCCAAATTTTTTATAATCGCGTATTCCAATTACTTGCAGAATCATTGAGGTAACTGAAAAGCTAACTTAATTTGGTTTTGGTACAACAAAAAAATAAATCAAGAGAAGGAAGAATCTTTTAAAACAAACAGAGTTATGCTACCTGCAGATCTCATTTCCACAGGTATTGCAAAATTTTCTTTTCCTGTGGTTCAGACATCTAACTTGCTACTTCCCTTTGCCTTTTAATACACATAATACGTTCATATAGTGAGGTTTTAATACAGAGAGCTCTTTGTAATTTTACAGTTTAACAGATGCCCTTTTCTTAATTTTCCTACAAATTTTATGATAAACTAAGTACTTCTAGTCCTGACACTATTGTGTGTGGTTTTTGTGGACATCCAAAACAATGTAGGGAAATAAAATAGTATGTTTGAACAAATGAAATCCTAATTTGGAATTAACTTCACATAAGTGGAGCTGGCAAAGTGACTAATATCTACAAGGCATAACTGTAAAGTCTATTATTTTTAAGAAAGGAAAGAAGATGGCAGTCATTGCAGATAATAAATCTAAGCATGTCATTCGTTTTGGTTATTTTATGGCCAAATCATAGTCCCATTTAAGTCAATGACAAAATTGCCATTGACTGCAATGATTTTGACCCTTTTGAAAACAAAGATAGTCAAACATTTCTAATAAATACATGTGTGCCACACATGTTTAAATGTTCTGTTCAGCATATGTGAAGGAAAAACAGACATGGTCAAATTGTAAAGAGTAGGCAATTTTAATTTCCTTTGTGAGTTTTGAGATTAAGATGATTTCTGTCTAGATAAATTAAAGTATTTCTACATGTTAAAAGCAAATATGCGATTTTTCTCTTGCTTGAATGACATTAGGAATATTCATCATAGAGCATTTACAGCTTTGTACACATGAGCATTTTAGGTAAAGCTTTAAAAAGGGAAGGAAATATGGAATGTGTTTGTGTCCACATGTAGATTGAGTAGTACACAAGTTACTCTGAGATTTGAGTTAATCTTTTTATGAAGGTTATCTGATAGTGACCATGGACAGGTGCTGGAACGGCTGTCGGGTCCCCAGGGATCAGAAGGTTAGACAAACTGCCCCTAGAATTTAAACAGGGCAGTTGTTTCATGTCAGTTTAATTATCCTTATGTTTTATGAGACAGTCGGTCAAGTCATCTGGAAATCTTAAGAAATTGGAGGCTTTCACAGCTCTGAGGGCAAAGTTCTGATTGGGTTTGTTTGATAATCATTCTCTTTATGATACTCTTAATGCAAGTGGTGGGCTGATAAAACCACAAGGCATTCTTAGTGCCAAAATAAAATTTAATCAAGATGGTATCATTCAGTGAGAAATGCCTTTCATTCCAGTTTTATTTATATGAATTTACTCCATAACTCAGTATATCTGCTTGGGGTCATTACTTTGATTATAATTTAGCAATTTAACTCCTGAAGTGCTTCAAATAAAAATATCCTTGAAGGAATAATAAGTTTAAATAGTGCTGAATTGGTAGAAAATAGTTTTTTAATTTAGTTCAGGCTGGGAGCACAAACTGCCAGGAAAAAAGAGACTAAGTATAAAATATATCACCCTGTGCCATACAGCCACAAAACTTAACAGGGGGAAGGTTCGTTCTTCTCCTTTCTAGCACATTTGCATTAATAAATACCCAATGATAATACATAAGTAATAGCCCAAATAATACTTTTGTTTGTTTGTGGCTTTGATTATACAGATCTCATTACTAATACTGGAGATATAAAAATGTAACTATGACATCCTAAATTAACTACTTAGTTACTAAATGGGGAAAAGACATTTTAACATAAATAAAAATAAAAATCTCTAGTCATTTCAGCCAGCCCCATTGCTTTTATAAAGCACTTGAGATTTTATTTTCATTAGCACTGAGAGGCACTTTGAAATGAGTAGCTAGAAAATAAACTGAGATAATTCAAGTTTATATTGTTGAGTTAATAAAACTAATAAAATCTGAACATTTCCCAAGGTTTTCCATTATTACTATTTAATTTTTTTTATTGCAGAAGAAAATTGTTAGGTTTATATAGTCTAAGGCATTATGAAAAATTCCTCTTCCTATTTTATGTTCCTTTATGACTTGTTGAAGAAAATGAGTCTTGTTTTGCAGCTTGTGAACAAGGAAATGTGTTCTTTAGCGGTTTCGGCCGGGTTGGGTTCATCATTGCACGTAGCCTCTTGGTGTGTGCTTGAAGGTTCAATCCTTTAGGAGTTATTCCTCTAAGAGGATTCTGGGATCTTAGTGCAGATTTTACAGTCTGGTAAACAGAAAATGTATTCTTTTAGCAGCTCTGTTCCTTTAGCAGCTATTTATTAAGTAGGTTTCAGTGTATTAATACAGTGACTGATAAGAACATCAGAAGTTGTGCCTTCACATAAAGGTGTCTATTCGCTCCTTCTCTGCACCGCTTCGCTTTGCCATGCTGTTGGTTTACTTTTGTCTTGTGCTGCTGCACAATTTTTTAAATAAGTCTCCTTCTCTTTTCATCGCTGATCTTCCCCCCTCAAATACCTATTCTTGCAGAGGAGATTTGTTCAGACTTGACTGTGCTGAGGAGGTGAAAGGTCCTTGCCAGGCAGAAATGCTGGAACAGATTTTTAAAATAACGTAGATCATTTATCTAACAAAGGTTTACTTTGCCTTACCATATGCCTGCCTTCCTTCTATTTATTTGGACCATTGCCCTATAATGTGCACTTTCTAATAACAAGAAGCCTTCTCCTAATCTCAACAAACAGTCTGGGAATAGACCAAATAATTTGGAAAAACTGTCTAATAGCTGTTCAGCCATAACTCACATGTTGTACCTCAGGTATTGATGCAGCGTAATCCCCTTATTTTGCCATTGGATATATTGCATTATTCCAGGTGGAATTTTTTTCAGTTCCAAGTTATGTTGTAATTTGCATTCATTAATTGATTCTTAGTACAACTATGTGACACTTAGCTCTGAGTAAATATCAGACGTGAAGAAAAAGATGAATAAGTTAATGAACGTGAACAGTGCAGAAGTCAGTGTAATAAGGCCCAATTGAGTTTTTGATATGACATAAAAATGCACATATGCAACCAAGTATTTGAATAATCTGAAAATCCATTAAATGTTTCTTAGGGATGGGGGGGGGAAAGCTTTTGATGACTTTTGTGACTAAGTTCACGTTAGGATTTTCCAGTCTCTTGGTCATTTTTTCTCCTCTTTCTTTTACTGCTGTATAATTAGTAATTTGAACATAATATAAAGCCTGCTGCAATACGGAGTTGCCTTTATTTTCTGTTAACAGACTAGTAAATAAGAAATTAAACTTGAATTCATATTACATCTAATTTTTAGTACTCAAAAAAAATAAGTTATGCTTTTAGATTTAATTCAGGGGATAAAAGATGGCAGAAACATTTACAGAGCATAATTTGCAGTCTTTCAGAATGCCCTCATTTTGATTGTGCCCAGCTCTTCGTCATACCCAGAATTGAAAGCAGATGCTGAGTGACAGGGAAAAATTGAAAGAGGGTTTTTGCTTTAATTAAGAAAAATATCACTTACTGATATAGCTGAATGTTTTGCAATATGAATTTATTGTTGTTGTGGTTGTGTCCTTTGTTACTTTCTGGAATCAAGATGGAATCCTGCGCAAAGGCTTGGCTCAGGAGGAGTGAGACATCAAGTAGAGATAATTTCATTTCTGTGTCAAATCAATAGAGCAAGATAACTTTCTCATATTTTTGTGCATGCCAATATTAGTTCCCACCCCCTGATTTCAATACAAAAGGACTTTGAGGTTTGATTTATTGTTTTCACCAATCTTTCCTCCCTTCCCCGCATTTTGCTTTGTCTAGAAGTAGATCAAGTCAGTAAAGAGTTAATTTCTGGTGAATACGAGACAGGAGTTCTTCCTTGGTATTTCGTGCTAGGTTTCGTGTCTGTCACTGCCCCTCTTTCATGCTTCTGTGAGTATGGAAATGATTTGAGACAGAATATTGTCGGAGTGGGCGAATGGATAAGTGCCCAGGTCTTGTGACTGTGCATTGCATCATCAGGAGTGTCTCTGTAGAACTCCTCTGGTATTCTTGGCACGCAATGCGCAGAAGGGATGAGATTGAGAGAGCACGGATCAAAATCTGCACTTCCAGAAAATTCCTTGCTCCTAAACAGCCCCCAAACTTCACTTACGAAATCCCCCCATCAATTTAGTGGCAGGATTGCTGTAGAAGTGCCAGGCAGTACGGCAATAAAATGTGAATAACACGAACAGTTGGTCATGTAATTGTGTTAATTGTTTTTTGCTCTTAATGGTCTTGGATTTTGTATAAAATACTGTGTGTTGCCTTGAAAATGATATTGCCTTGAAATGTGTTATCTTGTGTGTGTGGATTTTTTTTTTAAAGTTTTCAGTATGAATCTAACTACTGGATAAGGGCTCATATTTTTTCCAGTGCCCTAAACCATCCCTCTCAAAAAAAAAAAAATTATATCAGGAAGAAACTCATCCACAAAGTAATAAGAAAGGGAATCATTGTGGCATCTCTCATGGTAAGACAGGAAAGATAACCTCCATAGCCCAACAACTTAAGGGACTAGCCCAAATAGCTAGCTTTAAAATACCATGGCATGGATGATGTAACACATTTATTAGCACCTCTAAATTGACTGTTGCACTCTTGGATCATCATAGGGAGGAAAGGAAGCACCACCCAAAGGTACTACGATCAGCAGAAATTCACAATAAATAGCGTTCTCTTGATGTGCCTGAAAACTGTAGAATATAGTAACAGTATTGTTAGTAAAACAGAAAAATCTGATGTCTTTATAGATGCACAAAGTGGTGTGATTTCTGTGAGAGGAGCTCACCCAAACAGTGCCGTATCCTTTTATAAACAATACCTTGTGCTTTGTGATGATCGGAACACTTAGCTATCAATCTGTATTAAAACTGGAAGTAATAGAACAGGGGTCTATTTTGAAGAGCAGACTTTTATTATTATTATTCCCATCCTGTTGGGTATTATCTATCCTTGCTTCTTAAATGAGAGGTGATCTTGCTGATGAATAAAATCAAAAGCTAATACAATTTTTTACTTATTCAGATTCTTCTACCTTTTTGGTTTTGTCCTTTTAGAAATAATAAATTGGGTTTGTTATCATGACCTTTCAAGGTGTTCAGTTCTGTCATCTGTTAATCAACCAGTAGGTGGAGGAATGAAAAAAAAGGTGGAATATAGACAAGCTTCATACTTGTAAGTCTCCCATAGCCTTGAATAAAGTGCTGGGCGAGGAAGAAATGTGACCAAAAAATATTCAAAATGATGCTACTCAAGGTTAGCTGCAGTCGCCTACATGCTGACAGATAGCTGTTCCTCCAGTGATTCAGTGCAGCGGGCTCAGTCACACTGCGTGTTGGGAATATTTGGTATGTGTGGTTGGTTTTTGGGGGGATGGCTTGGCGTCTCTGGCTGCTTGCTCAGTTCAGATTCATTCTGCTCAGGAATTACTTACTTCATTTCAACTTGAACCTGCCACTCCTGCTGCTCATGTTATTAACGCAGACAGACAGATCAAAGGAGACAAAGCCCCAGGAAGAGGGAAGTAGGGTAGCTCTAGTTGGCATAAAAGACCATTAGTTTTAATTATTAGGTTCTTTTACGACGCAGCTTTAATAATGGAAAATGTATCACTTTAAATAAGCAAATATTCTCAATGTTGAATTATTACTGTTTTTAACAAAATTTGTGTTTTTAGATTGTATGCAGACTTAGAACCCAATCCTGAAAACACTTATGAATGTGGTTTTACTACTAATAGCCTTCTCATCCAAGTCAATAGGAAGACTCATGCTAGTACACACTATTCTCAGTAGTAAGCATTGTGGGATTTGGTCTATAAGAACTGCTTATAAAATGGTTCAACCTGTAATGTATGGAACGTGACTCAAGAAATTTTGAATAGGAAGCCATGCTGGGCAGGTATCAGCACATAAAATTGTAGCTGATGGTAATTTTGTTCTTCTTCTTCACAATTTAGTCTGTGCTTTGATTAAAGATAATGAAAGTCATAATTTTCATTAGGAACTATCTTTATTGTTATAGTTTATAGAGTAAGAATCACACTTTGGATGGAGGGAACTATCTGATCAGAACCAAATGCAAAGAGAAGGAGCTAAGAGCACAAGGAAACAGAGCAAAGCTGTGCCCATAGAAGAATAGGAGGGTCAGTGCCTGTTTCTAGCAGTGCAGACAGATCTGGCCTCATCCTTCCTCATCTTCAGTAAGTGCCAAGGGACACAGCTAGTTCCCTTTAAAACTAAAAATGTCTCCTCTACAGAGCTATAAAAATAGACCATGTTCTCCAGTCATTGGGAGCCCTTGATGTTGGTTACAAGTTGAATATAATTGTGCTGCTTCGCTTTACTGCCACACTGTGGAGAAAGAAGCCAAACTTTGGAAGCTTTACTACATTTTTCACAGCATGGTAGTAAAGCAAAACGATGCAGCTGTATTCCAGTCACAACCTGGATTTACGTTTTTGCCTGCTAAAAATAAGCAGCTAGTGAACAGATCCCCAAGATTCAATTTCACATCTGGAACGGGAATCGATATGTTGCTCTTCCCCCAAACCAGGCCCCCTGCCCTTGTACCATTGTAAATCAATACAAGAGAAATTCATTTTGATAAAAACACATTAATTGGGCAGATGAGACCAGACTACATGCACCACAAAATTTGAAAGTGTTCCTGGATGAGACAGGAAAAGTTCCAGGTTTTGAGAAGCACATTTTTGAGACAACACTTCATATAGCAATTGGAGGCCAAAGGATAAGAATCTGATATTGTCTGGCACACGACAAATGCCAGTAATAGCTCTGAAATCTCTTCTGAAAGGAAAGTAGATTTAGATTAATTCTCAGGAAAAACTTCCTAACTGTAAGAACAGTAGGACAATGGAACAGACTGCCTAGGGAGCTTTTGGAAGCTCCTTCCCTGGAGGTTTTCAAAAGGAGGCTGGATAGCCATCTGTCTTGGATGGCTTAGAGACAACAAATCCTGTATCTTGACCGGGGGTTAGACTAGATGACCCTTGCAGTCCCTTCTAACCCTGTGATTCTATGGTTCTATGTTCATAAGCGAGAGAGAGAGAGAGAGAGCTCTGACCAGATCTATATGGAAAGAGCCATCTTTACTACTTGAGCCTTGGATCCCTGCCGAATTAGTTTTCTGTAATGAACCAGACAGATTTAGTGAATGACACGTGTACTAAAGCCTGATTGTTTGTTAATAATTCAATTTTAAAAGTCTGTTTCACTGCTGTGTGCCTGCATGTACCTTACCTTGCATCCTACAAAGTAGCAGCAGCAGTGATTTGTGTTGGTTGCTTTGTTGACTTAATAGTATCGGAATCAGTTTTGGCTCACTGATGCTCTGTTTCTTCTTGTGCTGCATTTTATTTAAATAAAATCTCCCCCCTCAAAACAATACAGCTTAAAGGTCTGAGGAAGATGGATCACTAGGACTGCAAGGCCTGACAATTAATCTGCCTTTGTCTTTTTTTTTTTTTTTTTGGCAGGCTATATGTAACATAGCAGCCTGCTCTAGTTTGCTCTCAGGTGAAAGCTGTTCATTTTAGCGTGTGTAAAGGTGGCTTCCCATTTAACACACAAGGTTGATTTGTCCTTTTCTCTTTCTCCTCTTCTTTCCCCAACCCCACTCTCTCAAATTTCCAGTTTTGGTACTATAAGCTGGTAAACTCAAATTCTCTTTTTACATTTTACATGGTGAAGTAATTATCAGTCTTTTTAAAATAAATAGGCATTATTGGCTGGGAAAAATACAAATTTAGTTTGCCTTGAGACATGTTTTTGCAGGCATTGATCTCTAGGTACCCAGCTCCCCCATGAACATTTGGGTGAATAAATAAATAAATATGGCATAGATGTTATCTGCAAAACACTAAGATTTTGTGAACTAGCGGCGTAGCTCAGTAGGCAGCTTTTTGTCTCCCTTCAGTCAGTCCAGTATTTAATTAAATGCGTGGTGAAGTGCTTTGTAAAACCTAGATACTATGGTGACTGGCACCATATAAATACCTAGGTTTGATAGGTGGTAGTGCAGCTTTTTTCCCCCTGCATATTTACGTGAAAACCAGTATCTGAAGCTCTTTTTCCCAGAGCTCTCCCTTCTCTTTATAAGGCACAGAGCTGAAACATTTTCTTGACTTTAGACTTTTGGTTCAAAAAACATTAGGGCCAGATTTTGTAAAATTCCTCTTGCTTCATGGGAGTAACGATATGCAGGGTAGTAAAAATGAAGCCCTTTATTTGGTGTGGAAACACTCTTTTATATTACATATTTCTCCTTGCTAAGAATATGCATTTTCCACGCAGATCCCTGAAGGGAACAATAATAGGATCGTGGGTTTAATTAACCCTCCCAAAATGGAAGTTAGGGGAAGAAAATGTGCACATTCATTTTGGGGGAGGTTTTCAAGAACATTAAGGGATTTAGGAGAACAGTGTAAAGTGAAGCTTTTGAAAATCTTCCCCTTTCCACTTACTTTGCACTAATTTAATCTTACAGTAACCACTGTGTTATCCAGCACTTTACCAACTGGAAAGCTCTATAAACCAGCATTTCTGATCTTCAATAGGGTTGACAGGTATCCGATTTTCATCTGGAAAGTCCGGTTGAAAAGGGACCCTGGCGGCTCTGTTCAGCACCGCTGACCAAGCCATGAAAAATCAAGTTGGCGCTGGACTGGCAGGCTCCTTACCTTGCGCTGTGTGGTTCTCCAGAAGCTGCAACATGTCCCTGTTGCTCCTACATGGAAGAATGGCCCTGGGGGCTCTGTGCACTGGCCCCACCTTACTCCGCCCTGCAGCTCCCGTTGGCCGGGAACCACAGATAATGGGAGCTGCAGGGGTGGCACCTCTGGGTGGAGGCAGCGCATAGAGTCGCCTGGCTGTGCCTCTGCCTAGGAGCAGCAGGGAGATGTCGCTGCTTGCAGGGAGCTGCCCAAGGTGAGCGCCGCCCAGATCCGGCACCCTGAAACCCTTCCCATGCCCCAACCCCCTCCCTGAGCTCCCTCCCACACCCAAACTCCCTCTCAGAGCCCGTGCCCCGTACCCCCTCCTGCGCTCCAACCCCCAGCCGTGAGCCTCCTCCCACACCCAAACTCCCTCCATCTTAGTTAACCAGAATTTTGGACTTACCTCCCATTCCTCTAACATGCCGGATAACAAAGCTTTTACTGTAATTTTGAAGTTGCAACAGAACCTTTCATAAATTAGATAGTCTTCTACCTTCCCCTCTTTCAAATACTATTTTTAGAGATGAGGACTGAACTAAAAGTGAATGAGAATGTTTTGTTTAAATATAAGATAATTTTTTAATTAATAAAAAAGCATATTAAAAAAAGTCAGTAACAGCAAAGGGATGGACAGCAAAGGGCCTGTCACTGGGACAGCAAAGGCCCCAGATACCATCTTTTTGATAAGTCTCAAAAGGATCTATTGCCACTTCTCTTTCTTCAGAAAGCCAGTTAGAGTTAAGGGAACCTTCTTAGCTCTGGAACAATCCAATTTCCTTGCATCTCTGATTTGCATGGCATTGTCTAAGGAGGCAGCAAATCAGATGTTTAGTTGGCGTCTTGGGTAGAGTTGGGGGTGGGGGGGGACTTTCTTATGGGGAAACTTTGAATGGGAAGCTATCACATATTCAGTGAATTGGAACAAGCAGATTGTGCTGTGTCTCATTCATCCATGTCATCTCCTTTTTTTTATTATCTGTGTCTTTGATATCCTTCCTGCTCCAAAATTACTTGAATTGATATTACATGAGTCGAGGGCTGTGATGAAAAGGGTTGGGACAGGCATCCCTAAGGGAGTGGACTTCCTCCATTTTATAGAAAAGAACACCACTCCCAAAGTTGTTCCTTTGGGAGCCCTAAGAAGAGGGAGAGACCATGGTGGTGAGTGCATGCATGTGGGAATTCAGAGAGAAATGCAAGCAGAGAGAAACCTCTCACAAGAAAAATGTCTACTTTAGTTTTTATTTTAAATCGTTTGCAACAACTCTTCTAAATTAAAGCTGAAACTTTAAACCATTTGGAATATGTGTGAATAAACAAAACCTCATCCTCACCCAAAAAGCAATAGGTGCTGGCAGCGTGCCATGTTAAAATGTTGTTGTTTGAGAGTTTGAAGCATGATAGAGGTATGGAAGGTCAACTCAGAAAGAGAATCTGCCATTCACATAAAAGAAAACTAAGCCTCCGATCTCCAGTTCTCTTGACTTTGTTGCTCCGATGTTGGCTCACTCAGTTATCATTACTGATGTCTGCTAAAACTACAATTTAATGCCAATTATGGTACTTAGATAAGAAGAGGTTGAAGGTTTTGTTAAATAAATGTCTCTTCCCATTGCCCCTATGCTTCTGGTTAGGCATTAGTCTCATATAGGTTAGGTTATGTTCTCATGCCTTCTGTATGATGGAGGGAATTGATCCCCTTATGGGTCACACACACTTTCTCTCATAAGGGGTTTAAGGGAGGGAAGGAGAGGAATATAAACACAAAAACCACATCCTGACAGCTGCCTCCAGTTAGCCCTGTTTTTCCCCCTGGCTCTTAAATCTTACAGCAGCTCCTAATTTGTCCCACATGACTCTTCTCCCAACGGGGCTGTTGTCCGTTTCCTCAATGCTTTCATTTGATCCAAAGCAAACAGTTAATGAAGAATAAACCAATTCAGGCAGCTGTCAATGGGCCATCAGCTTTCAGGTGTCATGGACAGGAAGAAGAGGGCACATTATTTTGGGGGCAAGGAGGGAAATTGGGACTGAAACCTGATGCTTTTTGAGAACTGAAAAGAATCTCCAGGTCAGGTATGCTTAAGACAATGAGGTCACAGTATATCCTGGAGAGAAATTTCAGGCCTTCTGATTTTCTTTTGTTAATGCAAGTTGTACCCTGTCATAGTAGGACGGCGAGAAATTAAAAATACATATGTGGTATATGGTGAAGAGGCTACTCTTGAACAGAAAACATTTCCCAGTGCATTTCTGGTAATTCGTGAGATTTGCAGGCTCATTTCCCAGAGACAGGAATAAACATGCAAACATCCCTGCTGCTAAACGTAGTGGCAGTTGCACATTTATTTGCTGGTGTTTAAGATGAGATTTTTTTTTTTTATAAGATACAAATGTGTCTTGCCTGTTTGGTATGAAAATAGCTAGCAGGAGGAAAAAAAACCTTCGCTTTAAAATAGGACATATCTAGAGTGGTGAGACTAGTGCTTTACTGCAGTCCAATCCTGTTAATCTCTGCTATGGATAAATTGCTTATCAAATCTGTGAAACTAAAGAAAGCAATTCATCACTGCACTTGAAAACTTCTGTAGTTTGTGTGAAAGAAGGATCTGAAGGATTTTTGTGACATTTCCTCAAAAGTAAAGATTTTCTCACAAGAAAGAAACTTTATATACTTCTCCAAGTGCCCCTTTTTTGTAAGCATCTCAGTAGTGACTTTTAATAATACAGAATTATGTATATGTTGGGTCCTTTTTTCTCTTCCAAAATTATAATTTAAAAGGAAAAGAAAAATAAATTGCAGTGCAGTTATGTATTGGAGAAGATTGTGGGTCTATATGTGTACTACTTTGGCTTTTTTGAAGGCATTTAATTAAAAATTCCGTCAAGGCATGCACTACATCAGCACCTTATCAGCAACTGAGGAAGCTCCACTTTTTTGCTCACTCAGTACTTGTAAAAATGGAATCCATATATCGGTTTCCCCTTATCCCATAGAAAATCTCTGGTTAAGCATCTGTTTAAGTGAAGCTTGTTACATCTGATATTCATCTTGTGGGAGCAACAACAGAGCATGAGGCTCAGACTTGCTCAGCCTTTTGTTTCCATTCCTTTGCTGTACCACTATTACTTAGAGGTGTTTTCCCTTCTTGTTTTGCCAATTTATTTTAATTTTCAAAAAATATTTTACAAGCTTTTTGTGAAATATAAGATGGCATATTTCAATAAGTACCATAGCACCTAGGCCAGCTACTGGTTCAGCTGCTCACTAAAGAAATTAGAAAGTGTCAATACCAATTGAAGGAAATATCTTTGTAGATACAGGCAACTTTTGGCCATAAGGTGTTTACTAGTTTTGCATGGTGGATGCTGAACAAGAGAAGCTAGAGGAAAATTGTGTGTGTCTGTCTCATATAGGTTAGGTTATGTTCTTGCGTGTGTGCGTACACGAGAGAGAGTGATTTTTAAAGTACAAAAACAAAGTAAAAACAAGAAAATAAATTACAAACTCAAAAATAATTGCCTACCCTGAACAGTACAAACTACACTTCCAGTAACCCACCATTGAATAAATTGATCGAAATTGCTTATATAAATATAATATCTAAACTGCAAATGAGGGCATAAAACCACTAAAAATTCAAAGAACATTGGCAACCCCAATACCAAATAATTTACGTCATTTATTTTTTAAAATGGCCATCTTTGCTTGACACAAAGTAAAGTTTGCAAAGCATACCACAGATCTATGTACGAATCTATATTTAACAGTAAAAAATAAATGCAGTAGGAAAAAAAATCAAAGGACAATAACTAACAAATACCCTAAAGTAAAACACATAGTGGCTGTAACTTTGAACAAGTAAAAAATCGTATGGAAAAACTGTTTCCTCCATGTCACAAAAAGGACATGACACAGACCCCTTTGCAATTAAACTATGCACAAACACATTCGTGGCATGAAGAATTCTCTATTGGAGATCACCCATCCTTTTTGCAATCAGAGGCTTGTATACAGTTCACCAGGGTGGGTGGGTGGAGTCCATCACCAGAAGCTGTCTTCTCCATACTGTATTGTGATAATCAACAAGCATTCAGAAAGATGAATCTTTACCACAAGCACATACAATGACTTGTGGGTTAAGAAGTTAAAAATAAATTCAGAAGATGCACTCAAGGTAAGCAAGCTGCCAGGTTTGTCCGCATCCCAATCCACAGTAGGAATACCAGGCAAAAAAATATAAAAATTTAGTATAATCAGAAATGGCTTGCTCAAGGAGGCAACTGTCCAGACTGGCAATACTGTCCTTAGGAAGGGCAGATTCCTCCTTCTGATTAAAATCTGAGAAACCCAGTGAATTGAGAGATTGACAGCTAAGATATCCACTGAGACTCGTGTAAAATTAGTAAAATCAATTAAATGAACCTGTTTTGTTACACCTATTGCATTAAGGGAAGAGACAGGACTCCTAGAAACAAACACTTGGAATCCTCATGGCAGGGCCATTAAAAAGGAGTACAGCAAGCAGCCCTGGGAATTCAAGCCTCCTATTCTGTAGTTACAATCTCGAAGCTTTAAAAAGGCTTTGATTAAAAATCAGGTAACACCTCAAAATTGAGGCACTCAGGTTCCAATAACAAAAATTCAGAATCAAAACCCAACCACCCTCCCCTACTTGCCTAAAAAAGCAAAGGCCAGTTGCTTCCAAGGAGGAAGCTTCTCCCCAAACAGCAGCTGCTGTAGAGAGTGTAACTGAAAAGTAGTGACTCTGCTCAGAAAGTCAATGAGACCTTGACCCTCTTCTGCACACAAAATACTCTGTCTTGCCAGTGCTGGCTGTCAGTCTTTTTGGACTGGCTCAAATGCATTAGTACCAACCTTGGGGAAGACCCAAATTGGTTTTGAGTTCTATACTTAGATTTCAACCACCAAGTATCAAGTGTAAACTCCTGAGGCACTAGAACAGCCAGTCACATACAGTCCCCTTGCATACCTCTATCTTGTCAACTGGGCAAGCTTACCTTTAGGGTAGATAGTCCCTTACACCAAAAAAAATCACAATAATATTCAGGTTACTCCCAATCCCAAAGGACTGGTAACTTACCCCAGGTCAATTGCACTTTAGCTATTACATCAAAGATAATCCTATAATAAATTAACTAAAGATTTATTAACAAAGAAAAAGAAATGAGATTTATTTACAAGGTTAAAGCAGATAAACATGTTCGCACACATACACATGAGTTACAGTCTTAGGTTTCAGAAGATGATAGAAGCTGCTGTATTATGCAAACTCTCTATGTCCTTTAGGGCTAACCCAGGCTAAGCAGCTGGGGATCCCTTCCTTATGCATAGAAATCTTGACATCCCAAAGTCCAAGCAGCATAGTGATACCATTTTTCTTGTTAGGGATTTGTATTCCCTTTCCCCCCAGAGTTCAAGTAGATGAGATGAGTTCGTGAGCATATCTCCTCTTCATGGGGGGAGGGAGAGGAATGCATTTAATAAGGTGGACAGGATCTTCTGTAGAAAGCAAACATTTCTACATGAATTAATGCTGCTTTCCTGTTTGTTTGATTTACACAATCACAGAGGATTACAATGCAAACACTCACTGTCACCTTATAACATGGGGTACAGATCTTGTAAGTAAGATGAATACATACAACATCCTACATGTTTCATAAAGTCTAAACACTAAGCACGTTTTTATATTTCCAGTACCTGTTTTAACAACACTAACACACAGGTGAGCCAGACTGGTTATGGCTGTGCATTCGTCTTTGTTCAGTTGAGGTCCAGGGCAGGAGTCTCCAAACTACGGCCAGCGGGCCGGATCCGGCCCGGGGCTTCTATTTGTCCGGCCCTCCAACCAACAGGGGAGAAGCGAACAGCTGAGTAGGCACCCCGAGCAGGCAGAGGAGGGGCCGCAGGCAGCAGCTCACATGGGGCAGCAGCACAGCTGAGCTGTGCGGAGGAGTGAGTGCCTCTGGGAGCCAGTGTCCCCCCAAAAGGGGAGCCAACTTAGGAAAGAGTTGTTGCTGCAGCCGAGCAGGTATAGGGAGAAGCAAACAGGCAGGCAGGGGGAGGGGCTGCTGACAGCAGCTCATGCAGGTGGCGGGGGTAGCTCATCTGAGCTGTGCGGAGGGGTGAGTGCCCCCAGGAGCCAGTGTCCCCTCAAAAGGGGAGCCAACTTAGGGGAGAGTTGCTGTTGCAGCCGAGCAGGCACGGACCCCTGCCTTGGAGTAAAAATACAAGCCAGATGCTTCATTACATCTCCAATAAATGGAGTAAAGAAGATGGAAATTAACAATTTCATAATGGTTAAATTTTAACTACAGCACTAATAGAACCAAACAGTTCCAACCAACAATGGGAACCTGGAGCTTCTGTTACCAAAGTACAGCCAAACTTTCAATCCTTTGTCATTTTCTTCAGCAGAGCGGGCACGCCTAGCAGGCACAGGGAGAAGGGAGCAGACGCGGGGCAGAGCAGACCCAAAAAAGGGAGCAAACTTACAGTACCTGCATCGATTAACTTTTATACCTGATTTAGAATTTAATGCAACACTGACACAGTAGAGTAGTGTTGTTGTGTTTTTTTTAACTATTTTGCATATATTTATTTCATTTCTTTCACAGTTGCTTCAGCCCACGAAGCCCCTTAAAAATCTAATATGGCTCTCATCACATAAAGTTTGGAGACCCCTGGTCTAGGAGCCTTGGTCTGAGTGGTCACCTGGTCTGCCACTGTCGCAATGGCCTTCTCTGAAAAAGTCCATCTAGGGGGTGGTCACCCTGCTCCAGCTCAGAAAGGGTTAAAAGCCAGCTCTTGGAGAGGGCTGGGGCTGAGAGCCAATAAGAAAAGGCTAAGAGGCAGCCAGTCTGGGCCCTATAAAAGGACTGTAGGGCCAGAAGGCAGTTAGTCTCTTTCTAACTGTGGAGAGAAAAGGACCTGGCTGCCTGGGAGCTCAGGGACTGGGAGTAGAGCAATGCTCAGGAAAGACAAGAGGAGCTCCAGCCTGGCAAAACCCCTGGCTGTGGGCCTTGCTAAGGGCCAAAGCAGGTACTGGGGTTGCAGAGCTGCAGCCTGGGGTTAGGCAGAGGCAGCTGGACTGACCCCCTTGCCAACGATGGGTGGCCTTTACAGACTGCAGTTTGCCCCAGTGATGGGGCTAGATAATGACTGGCAGTCGCCACTGGGGGTAGAGGGTTGGGCGTTCCCCTGGGAGTGGGGACCCAGCATGTGGGGTTACTGTGGTGGGGCAGCACCCCCAGGTATTGGGCACTGGGATCTGGGAGGGACATGGGGACTAAGGCAGGTGAGACACCAGCCTGCAGAGGGCGCTCCGGGCTGGATAAGAGCCAATTCCCAAGATGACCAGCAGGAGGCACCATGCCAGTGAGTTTCACTTTGCTGCAGTCCAAAAGAACCTTCTGAACTCCTTTCTAAAGTATGAAGGAGGATCCAAAATGATAGAATTATGCCACAACATAAAAGTAATTGGGGGGAGGGATAGCTCAGTGGTTTGAGCATTGGCCTCTTAAACCCAGGGTTGTGAGTTCAATTCTTCAGGGGGCCATTTAGGGATCGGGGCAAAAATTGGGGATTGGTCCTGCTTTGAGCAGGGGGTTGGACTAGATGACCTCCTGAGGTCCCTTCCAGCCCTGATACTCTACGAAATGATTAATGACTAACACCCACTCTTGGAAGGAGAGTTGAGGCAAACACCACTTTCACCTTTGCAACCTCCCCTCCAGCTTTTCCATAACTCCCTCCCAACTCTGACCCAAAGTATCATTTGGTCCCAGCATAATTCTCAGTGCCTTAAAGCCATTTCAGCTCCACAGTAGCCCCCTCTAGCAAAGTTGGGGGCAGGAGATCACTCAAGCCTCCAATACGAGCGTGCCACTCTTCTCCCACTTTATATGAGCTGACCAAGCCTTCATAAAAGAGTGCTGACAGTCTGTCAAAACCTGGCCATCACAATCATGAGTAACACAATCACATCGTCAGCAGAAACTTGCACTGGAGTATAAGCTGGAACAGGGAGAGAAAGACCAGAAGGCTCTTTTGCAACATGCATAACAGAGGCTTGATAGAAAGAACCTACAGTAACCCAGAGAGGGAACAACCCTATCTGATTCCCCTGAAGACTGGAAAGGGGACTTTTAAAGCACCATTCACCTTAAGTATTGTTAAACAGTGACTGAAAGTAGGAGACAAATCTGGGCCCAAAAGCAAAAAGTGTGCAAAACAAATATCCATGATCTACATGATGGAAAGATTTTTCTTGATTAAGGGAAATCAACCCAACATTCAAATTCAGACATTTCTGAGGCTGAAATTACATCCTGCAATAAGAAAGTGGACCACTTGGGGACATAATGGGTTCAATCAGGGTGCATGACCAAACCAATTAGTCTATTTTTTCCAAGGCCTTTGAAAATAGTTTTTCTAGTTGGAGCAAAGCAGGGACATGAGTCTCCAATTCTTCACCTTCCCAAGATCCCCCTTCTTAGACAACAGTGTAAGAACCATTTGACAACAACCAAATGGCGATATCTTCTCTCCGCTCTCCTGAAAAAACTGGAACAAGTGAGGCCCAAGAAGGATCCAAAGGCCTTATAAAACTCAATAGGCAAACCATCAACACCACGTGCCTTCACTGGAGCAAAGTCATTTAGGGTAGAAGTCAATTCTGTGGTTGTCCGATCCTGTTCAAGTCTGTCTACATCCAACACTGAGATCCTAAGAAGAGCCTCAAAGAGCCGCTGAGTATCAGATGGACACACTGGCTCTGCGGCATACAGGTCTGGGGAAAAAAATCACTGCAAATTTCCTAATCCTTACATGATCTAAAAACTCTTGCCTTACAATGTCTTGAAACGGCCAATCATCTTCTGTTTCTTTTCCAGGTTGAATTGACAGTGAGTAGGCTCATCCTTTTGAGAGAGGCCATGAAATTGAGCCCTAACCAGTGCACCCTGAACTTTGCTATCAAACAGAATTGATTGTTTGTTTTATATATATATATATATATATATATATATATATATATATATATATATATATATATATATATAATGTTTATATATTTGTATGAGGGCTTGAAATATATATATGTATATTTGAAGCCCTCATACACTCCAGCATCATTACTGCCATGAAAGACTCGAAGTTCTACAATCCCCAACTCTAACTTCTCCATACTCCAGCAAAGGCCCAGGGTTTTGTGCTGCGTGTATTGCTGACAAAACATTTAATATTAATTTTATCCATCTCCCACCATTGCATCAAGGAGGGGAAAACATCCTTTGAGGCAACCCAGGCTCTCCAAAAATGAACATCTTGTAAAAGGTGACTGTTAAAATACCGGTATGGGTGTCTTGAATAGAAGGGAGAGCAAAGACAAATAAGTAACCAAACCATTATCTGAAATCCCAGTAGGGACAGTGTAGGTAGAAAGCAAATGAGAGAAAAAGAGCCCAAATGCACCATAGAGAAAGAGGTGGCACTAGCACTCAATCAAATGTAATGCTGCACATAAGGTTGAAAACGTCATTATACGTCAGTTAGGTCAGAAGCCTGTAAAAGAGTTGCAAGTCATTGAATGGATTGTGGATGCTGTTCCAAATGATTCCTATCTAATCTCTTATTAAGAGTACAATTAAAGTTACCTTGCAAAATTAAAATATCACTTGTCAAACAATTTGTCAAAAGAGCACCCAAGCACTGAAAAAAACACACCCTGTCTTTCCCTACAGTAGGAGCACAGAGAATAATGAAAGACAGAGACTGCTCAAAAGTAGCTTGAACTGTCAATAAATAACTTGCAACAACTTCTGCTTGTGACTGTCCACAAAGAGAATGGCAACCCCTGCACTTGCAGTGGAACCATGACTCAGGAAATCTCACCCTCTCCAATCAGTAAGCCAGCCAGTTTGGTTGCCTGCATCTGTTTCTCTTGCAAAAATGAAATGTCCATCTTTTTTTGATAGGTGCTCAAAAGAGCCATGCATTTTTTAATTTCCCTGTACCCAATCACATTCAGAGTGCCACATACAAAATTATCTCTCAGACCAATACTTATCAGAAAAAATAAGAAATAGATCCAGAAATCCCACCCCAAACAAAACCACCAAATTTTCTATATCCATTAATCCCCAGATTTCCATTGGTCAAGGAGACAAGCACTTTGTCATCAATTTTGTCAATCTGTGTGACTTTTGTTTGTCCAACTCAGACATGTCTCACAGTATTCTGAGCAGACGGTAACAACGGATTAAGGTCAGGAAACCAGTCTGCTACCTCTACTCCACGTTTCCCTGTTGTCTCATCCAGAAACCTACCAATAGCATCTGGGGTATATCCCCTCTCAGGGAGTTCAGTACCTTAAGAATATGTGAGTTTGTCATCCACCACATTCTGACTTAGAGTCACTACCAACCTCGAGAAGGGGAACCTTAGAGACTGGAGGGAGAGGAGTTGCTGGGAGTGGGGTGGGGATCAAAACTAATACTGGAGAATTCTCCATGCCCCCAAGAACCACCCTCGGCAATGGGCATCCCAACTACATTGACAAAACTAGCCCACTTTGCAGCACCCTCCAAAAATGGAGCTCCTGCCTCCTTCAACAGATGCTTTTTGCTTTGGGGCTTTGCCAGCAAGCCAGGTTCCTCAGCCAAGGCTGCAGATTCTATAGCAACAGGCTCAGCCTCCGTTTTGCAGTCTGACTCAGGCCACTGAATCAGGAGCCACAGAACCAGTAATACCATCTCCCTCAGGTTATAAAGGGGATACTACCCCACCTTCCCCTGAACCAACATTCCCAGAGACACTGGAGCCTGATGGAACCCAGTATCTGTCCCAGCAACCCAGCACCCCTGTGCTTTACTCTCACCATGTGCACAGGGTCACCATTTCCAGGGCAGTCTGCCTCTTCTTAGGCCACTGATCAACCAAATGTGTCAGATTCCCACAATGAAAGCAGGCCATGTCCTCAGTGGAAACAAACACAGTGTAGTTAAACTCCTCAATCCTTGCTTCAGGGAAACTTTTAAACTTCAGAAGCATTGTTTAAATATCGTATAAACCTGCCTACAACAGGATAACACATGCCAACCCCTCCCCCCCCGGTGGTAATAGTTCATCTTAAGTGATCACTCTCCTTACAGTGTGTGTGATAAAACCCATTTTTTCATGTTCTCTGTGTGTGTATATAAATCTCCCCACTGTATGTTCCACTGAATGCATCCGATGAAGTGAGCTGTAGCTCACGAAAGCTTATGCTCAAATAAATTTGTTAGTCTCTAAGGTGCCACATGTACTCCTTTTCTTTTTGCGAATACAGACTAACACGGCTGCTACTCTGAAACCTGTATTTTATCAATATTTACATCTCTTCCCCCCTCCACAAAAGCGTGTATAAATACACACACACACACACACTGTATGTATACCATTATAGGAGTGTGTGTGAAATAAATATCAGCAAGACAGACTTTGGGAGTTTTATTGCTTATGTAGTTGGGACTAAGTTTGCCCTATGGTATATTAGTAACAGAAGTCAGTCTCTTGCAAATCACAAACATTGCAAAACATTAGCTTCAATTAACAAGTTGGAGTTGTAGGGAATGCTTGTTAATTGGCTTGAAAAATGCATCAACAGAAGCTGAGTGGATATTGAATGTAAATCTTTAGCTTCACTGTTAATTGTAGTCAGCCCCGCCTCTCATTCTGGTGAAATAGCAATTAGAAGAAAGTTAATACTTTCTCCTGGAAGTTTAGAGAGAAGGGAGGTCATGTGTATGAGCTGTAATCTCTGACCTATTTTTACATGCTCTTATTTCAGCTGCATCTTTACATTCTCTGCAAGAGAGGGCAGGAGTTGATTGTCAGGTTGTCCTAAAGCCAAATTCAGTGCTGTTCAGGTGAGAGAGGAGATGCACCAAGCTCCTGTGTCTCTATGGAGATTTGCTAATTAAATCTAAAGCATGGGAAAGAGAGAGTAGGTACAGATTTTGAAGACTGACTTTCAGGATGATAAACATAGAGGGTCTGTTCGGAATGAAATATTCCTCTTTGTGTTTTTCTTCTTGAACTATCTTAACATTTTTATAAATAAATCCTAGGGCATATGTCATCCCCAATGTGGGAGAGACCTACGATGGGCACAAGGCACCTAGGTAATGTCTATACTGCAATTGGAAGTAAGCTTCCTAGCTTGGGTGGTCAGATTCACATTAGCTTGGCTTGAGCTAGTGTGCTAAAAATAGCAGTGTGGACACTGAGGCTTGGGTGGCAGTTCAGGCTCTAAAGCCTACCAGACCCCCTTTGTCTGAGCGTGGGTGGTTAGTCTGAGCCTATGCTGGTTCTGCAACATCCACACTGCTATTCTAGCACACTGACTTGGGCTGCGCTAGCACGAGTCTTTCTACCTGGACTGGGAGGCTTGCTCACAGCTGCAGTGTAGACTTATCCTTAGCAAGGTCCCCCTCATTTTCCCCTCGATCTTTTCATTGAAGGAGGGTGTTTGTGCCACTAACCAAAAAACAAACAAAAACAGAAAAGACCTCAACAACCAAGGACAGGGCCATCTGTGTGGAAGCCATTTACCTCTGTTCTTTCTCTGGGCCCCCCACTGTATCCCTCTGCCAAGCTGCCAGAGACTCTGTAGCTAATATTTCCTCTGGAGTTTCCGTAAGAGGGAATGGTGTGCAGAATGTGTAGGAGGTATGTACAAAAGTTAATACTGACTGATGTTCGGCTGAATTTGGGGAGAGGGCAGAAATGATGTATTTCCTCCTCTCCATGGAATTCAAGTAAAGGGCGGGGGTGAATGATGAAGAGTTAGCATTTTCCCCATCCATGGGTTCTTTTTATTTAGGAGCTGTGGGGACAACTTAAGTCTTATTTTATGTATCTGTTTTTTAAAAAGAAAGTCTCTGTTTTCTCAAAGAAAAGGAGTACTTGTGGCAACTTAGAGACTAACAAATTTATTTGAGCATAAGCTTTTGTGAACTACAGCTCACTTCATCTGTTTTCTATTATCTTTGCTTCTGGAACTCTGAACATTTGATTTCTAGAGCCACAACTTGTAGATCCTCATCTCCTATGTTAGATGTATCTATTTCTTAATGAGCCCCTTGTAGTCTAGTTAGCTGGTTCTGCATTTATGAAGTGACATAAAGACCTCCCTTTGCAAAGTGCCACTGCCTTTCCCATTCCTTTATGAAGACAAATTATTAATTTTTCCCTCTTAATTAGGTTCCATCTGCTGTTCGTGTCTTGAATTCTAAAGGTTATAGTTATTACCATATTCATAAAACTGCCCAACCGTGTAAGAGAACTTTAACAACAATTTTAAAGCGAAGATTCTCCATTATGCTTTATCCAGCGTACTGTCTGCAGTTAATGGTAGGGGAGTGGATCATACAGGACAGGGTTCTACATATTCTCTCTCCATTGCCTGGTCTTAAAAACATGCCACACTGCGAAGAGAAATATTTCTGTAGTCCAGTACACATCATATAAACTAGGGCATTCAGCATAAAATACATAAAGAGGAAATATGCGTAGTTGAGTGGCTCTTGGATGAAAACACACACACACACACACACACATACACACACAAAAGCAGCTTTTCCATCAAGGATGCAGTTGGATCAAGACAGTGGTGCTGAAACAATTTTTATAGAGGGGGTGCTGAGAGCCATTGAGTCTTCCACACCCCATGCTGTTGCGCAGTGCACTATGCTTTTGTTTGCCAGTGCTGTATGTGTATAGTTTGAGAGTTGCTTGAGGATCTGTTGGAATGAAAGGTGCTATGTAAATGTTAATTATTAGTATTACAACTATTTGAAGCATTTGCAAATTTATTTTCCTAAATTTATCATTGTCTTTAACTTTGAGTTAGCTATCCCATTGTGGAGTGTACCATGTTGCTGACAAAGACTGACTAAAACACACGTTTCAGAGTAGCAGCCGTGTTAGTCTGTATTCGCAAAAAGAAAAGGAGTACTTGTGGCACCTTAGAGACTAACAAATTTATTAGAGCATAAGCTTTCATGAGCTACAGCTGTAGCTCACGAAAGCTTATGCTCTAATAAATTTGTTAGTCTCTAAGGTGCCACAAGTACTTCTTTTCTTTTTGTAAAACACACATGTAATTGTTTTTCTGTGTGTGGAAAACAAAGTGCGTTGTCTGTCTGGTGCACTGTCTGAGCCAGTTTGGACACCAGAAGTAACAATCCATTCAAGAATAAGGCATCAGTGCAGAGAAGTGGTCTTAGCATTACTATTCAATTAACTCTTGCTATTGCTGAGGGAGGATGTGCGGCCAGTGTAATTTGCATATAGAAGCCTATTTCAGAAGGACTCAGTGAGTAGCTATGTCTACTAGGAGATTAAAAGAGTTTGCTTTTTAATTTTAGCTATTAGTGAGAGATTTCAGTGTGTGTTGCTCATGGTAAAGGTGCTGGGGGTGTCTCTTCAATAGATTTGTTTGCATAGTATAAACTGCAGTCAAGATAACATCACACTTGTGACTAGAGCTTTGTGACAGGGATATTTGACACAGGCTATAAATTCTTTATATGTATTCTCAGGCATTTCAAGAATTCCATCCTTCTCAGTGCTGTCCTTAGGAGAGTTCAGGATTTAGGGAAAGAAATCCCAGGACCGAGGTCAAAACTGTTTAGGTTGTTAAGCTGAAACATGTATTTAGGTATTGATAGCACAGCACAGTTCAATTCAGTGTGCCTTTTTTAGCTTGACAAGCTATGTTAGTGTTGCTAAAATAGGTTTTAAAGACAGGCCTCTCAGGTATCTGTCCGGGGTAGGTGAGATCTGCCCACCATAGGGACACTGTGTTTGGAGTCTGATCCCCTGAGTCTGTTAGTCAACAGTGTTCAATGCTGACTTGGTGGCAGTTTGCTACATACAGTGCCATCTTCACCACCTTTCTCCTAGTATTAGGCACAGTTTTGCTTCATGGCTCTTGAGAAGTCTTTTATGATTCATAATAATTTTGAGAAAATATTTCCTTCGTGTTTCGGTATTGGAGTAGAAAGTGCCTCTCTGCTTCAGACTGTCCTCTAAAAGAAAAGGAGGACTTGTGGCACCTTAGAGACTAACAAATTTGTTAGTCTCTAAGGTGCCACAAATTCTCCTTTTCTTTTTGCAGATACAGACTAACACGGCTGCTACTCTGAAAGACTGTCCATTGTTGCATTGATTGCACAGTTGCTTTTCTCTAGGTTTGGATTGTGCTCTGTGCCGCTCAATTTCCATCTATAGGTTATGGTAACAGTTCCTGTATTTGGTGGGAATCTACTTGTGCATTTCCATGAAGTGGGCTAGCCTGTTAGTATAATGGGTTGGTGCAGGCATATGTAGCAATCTAGCTTTTTGCTGTTTTGGGATTTCTTTCTAGTGATTCCTGTATATTGGTGTATTTGGTCTAACATTTTGGGTCAGAATTATTTGCTTCAGAGTTCAGAAGGTTAGGGTTGTTGAGTCCAGGGAGTGAGGAAACATAGAAGTGGATCATGTTTTCATTTGGATTATGTTTGTCTTTCTGGGTCATGCTAGAGAAGGTAGGCCTCATTAAAATAAATAAATTAAATAAATAAATTTAAATAAAAAATCCAAGCCTCCATGTATGAGAAATCTTAGATTAGTACTATCTTGCAGTAGTTCAGCTTGGCTGGATGGCCACTTTTATTTTGTGTGTAAGGAGAAAGAAGGGGAAGTAAGGCAATAAGGATCTTTTTCTGGCATAGCTCAAGGAACTAGAAATTTAGGAATTAGCAGTTTTGGAGAAAATAATATCATTTTTGGTTTACTTAGAGGGGAAGAGGGAAAGGTCCAGAGCAAATATACTTTACTGTCTAAGGCAGTGCCATTCAGAGTAAAATTTTGTTCTCTTCTTCTGGGATTCACAGCAGTAGCTGAAGCAGAGAGTAAATGAGGAGTTAAGGGCTGGTCTTGTTTGAATCTTTTTAGCACCATGGTCGTAAAACAGCAACAACAACAAAAAACAACCTATAAATGAAATGGAAAGGAGTGAAGGAAATGACCCTCCCTCTCACAGCCCGAGTTCCCTTTTGTGGGCTGCAGAAATGGATGATGGAAAAGGTTTCTGCACCACAAAATTAGGCACGGGGATGGGGCGGGAGGGAGATGAGCAGGGCCGTGCTTAGGCATATGCAGCATACACAGCTGCATGCTCTGTATGTGACAGCGGCCAGCCCCATCCCCCAGCTGGTCCCCCTGAGGGGTGTGCCCACTGCAAGGGGAAGGGCTGTTCCTAGGCGGGTGTGGGGCCCAGGACAACTCCCTCCGCCCCTGCCCCACCTCTTCCCGCCCCCATTTCCCATCCCTTCTCCAAAGCCCCCTCCCACAGCGACGGATGCGGCTCAGGGAATGAGCGGTTCCTGCCTGGCTGCTGGCAGCAGGGGTCAGGCCTACCCCCGCACTCACCGCCGGTGGCAGGAAGCAGAGCAACCCTGCTCCACTCCGCCGGCTCCCCGCTGTGTTGCTCCACTTCCTGCCGCCGGTGAGTGCGTGAGGTTGGGGGGACCCCTTCTCCTAAGACCCCTCCCCCGAGCGACATGGCTGGGGTGGGGGGGGAGTGAAGCGGGCTGGGGCAGGTCATTCCACTTCCTGCTGCCAGTGCCAGGCTCCCTCTAATCCCCCAGTCTGCTCTGGGCCTGTGGGGCCCCCCAAAGCGCCCCCCCAGCTCCTGCCTCCGCAGCCCCGCAGGCCTTGAGCGCAGCCCAGAATCTCTGTGGGGGGGGAAGGCAGGTGGTCAGGCTGCGTAGGGCACCATAATTGGTAGAGACGGGGCTGGGGATGTGTACGACTGCCTATATCTATATCTCTTTGTCTGTGCTGTGACATAATTTGGAATTATTTTTCAACTTTAGTGCTGCAAGTTTAAGTGTAGTGTTTGGCCTGAGGGCCCTATTTCTGGCCACTTATTTAGCTATGTTGTAGGAATAAAGGGAGAAGTGATTTTTGTTTGTTGTTTCCCCTGAACAGGGCGAGAAATGCTGATGCAGAGCAGGTTGGTCAAATGCTGTCTGTGGCTTAGGAGCCAGAATGGTGTACACATTCCCACTTTGCACTAGAGCCAAAGCACCTGCTCTGTGAGAGGAATCAGCTAAATTACTAGATGTAATTGATGTTTGTGCAAAACAGGGAACATTTGTTTTTCTCTCCTTGTGGTTAATGCTCAGCATGATAATGTAAATGAGTCCTCGACTCCCCCTCCCTCTCCTATTCCATCACACATACTTTTTACCCTTTTCCTTTGTCTTGTGGGTACTAACAGTTGCTAAATGGGTTTTATGGAGGATAATATATTTAGGAAGCAATTTTCATTTGAGATTTTAACTGCTGCCTCTCCCTTTCTATGACTTAGGGAATGGAAAGCAGATATAATACAGTTATCTTTCCAAGATGAGTCACTTTAAAGCATGTGCACGTAATATATAGTTTTTAATAATCTTTTCTGCCATAGAGCGTAAACTGGTCTCAGAACGAGGACAACCAGATGAAACTTGCTTCCCTGTAAACATGGCTTGAGCAGACTCAGCCAATTTCAAGGCAGATTAGTGTCTGGGAAATGAAAACAGGATAAGGAAAGTATGAATATAAGGATAGCAGGAACATCAGTTGAAGAGCAAAAAATCTGCATGAGATCACTTTTTATTTTATTTTGTTTTATTTATTTATGACACAAAAATATTTTGGTTAACTACATTATGTCCTGCTTCTCGATTCTTCCATGCTTTAAGCCTAGAGTGAGTGATGTGTGGCAGGGCAACGTTCTTCCGTACATTCTGCCAGCTCATGATACTGGTCTGCAGATTGCCTTGGCCTGTTCATGTTACTGCAGAGCCATGTAAGCAGCAAACATTATCCTAACATTCGTCCCAGACCATGCTTTGGTTTGCTTGTCTAATTTCTTACCAAACTCTACTTTTTAATGAGTCTGTTCCCAAGCCAAAGTAGTGGGTCACTGTGAGTTTTTGGCTTCATCTTCACACATGTTAAATTGTTTAGGCCTCTTAATTTGTCTGGATTTGATTAACTTTTCTTGTGCTCAGTGGTTTGCCTGCTGGTGACTGGTTTCATGAGGCCTGTTCCTGCTAGTTTAGACTCTGGGAGCTGACCCATTTCTCCCTCAGCTTCCTTCGTGTCCTTGTTTATTTTCCTAGCTGGCAGGATGGCCAGCCTCAGAGTGGAGGGAGACTACTTGTCACTTCTCAAAACTGCAGGCGGCATAAAACAAAACAAACAACCTCCCATCCCAATAACCCCCAAACACGGAGAGCAGTAGAACAAAATTTGGTGGCAGAGAGCTATCACTAACTAATCAGCTGTAGCTTTCAGCTCCAGGGTGGTGTTGCCAGGATTCTACGATCATGGTATTTCAAGGCTAAATGAAAGTCCTGTAGTTTCTAGTGGACATAGTACTGTACTTGAAGGTGAGTCTTGGACAGCTAAATGGCAGTGGTGTCTTAAATCTGGGCCACCTGTGCAACTGTGTAAGACTCTCCTTTCTCAGGGACCCCACACTATATGTGTGACCCACCATTGACTCCACCTTTCTTGATTACTGTGTCTTTGAGCCTCTTTGGCTCTGGTGACAGTAGGTCACAGAAGATGGAGATGCTATTCTCTAATTGCTCTGCCCTATTATCCCAGTCTCCACTTGGAAAGTCACACTTCAGTTCCACCTCCTGGCTTCCCAGTTCATGTAAGAATGTCCTGAGAAGCCATAAAGTCTCATAAACAGGTGTGTTAAATGTGTGTTTACCACAGCCCAGTCATTAGTTGATGGGGAGTTGGATGTATCCCTACAAGGCTGGTCCTATGGAGCTGGATGAGGAACCTAGGGCTGACATTGACAAATCGACACTCTTGGATGCTTTGCCAGAAGTGAGACCATCCCCTTTGTACTCTCCCATCATTACAGCACAGAATGCATTGTGTGATTAAGTAGGTTTCCCTTGGGACTTGGTATTTGATATTGTTTCAATGGAGCCCATTTTCCTTTGCTGCAAATAATTCCAATATATCTGAATATTTTACTCCCTTTTAAATTATTGTGATCAGACAAACAGATTAAAATTGCAATTCACTATGAGTGTCACATGTCAGAGTTATGGACAGTATGTGCATTGTTCAGTGTTTCTTTCGGTGGGTCTTTTGGCTCAGGATGTGAATGTTTTAAATAGTAAATCAGCCTGTTAAAATTGGCTGAACATGAAGCTGTTAAAAGCTCATACTTCTCAAATAACGAAGAAGAAAAAATACATACATTGTGAATTCATTGTTCAAAGTAATGGCTGAGGTTGGGCATGCTCAGAAACATAAATAGGTAGGTGGCAGATCTGCCAGGAGTTTTGAAGCCCCTCTGATATTTACATTTTGGTCGATCTGTTTTATTTGGTAGTCCCACCTAGCAGCAATTTAACTTAGTCTGTTATTAGAGAGTATAAAATATACCAATGAATCAACCTGCCCAAAGCCCATTCAGAATATTGTATTTCCATTTCTTACCATATGGTATCTTGTATTCATTTTTTATCTGACAAATGCTGCTAGATAACTTCACTTCTAAAGAGTTGTGTTTCCATGTCACATTTCTTGCTAATTTGAGGGAAGGGACCTTTTTAAGACTTAGTTATGGTGATGATGGCAACCTTTTCTCTTGGGGTGAAACTTTTTTTTTTCTTTAGAAAAGCACTAATTTTCTTTGGGTTGTCACTCTGCCATTAATTTGGAGCATTTTGTAATCAGATCCATCCCATTGTACTACCTCAGACAGACTTTGTCAAAGACCTGAGTTAATTTAAACATGAAAAGTTTGCTTTCTATCCTTAACTTTCATTTTGTCCCTCATTTTAGACTTAAATTTCCCCTGTCCCACAGAGCGTGATGTTCTCACTTCTGTCAGAAAACTTGAATCAAATCATGAAATAGAGGTTTATGCTGAAATAATTAGCCATCATTGAGCTTCCAGCTTTATTGTCCTTGTGTAAAATTGCTCCCCCCCTTTATTTTTAAGCTTCTGTTCCACATTCAGACCTTGGTAAACTGAGATGTTATGGTTTAGTTGCTGTTCCTCTTACATTTTTTAGAAATATTTACCTAAATAATGTAAAGTTTTGAGCATGACAAATTTCTCCCCACCTACCCTTGAATACTTGCTTGTTTGTTTTTTTAATATGAAAGAGATTATTTTGCACTTTAGGAGATACCATGTAGTTTCCTTCTGGGGGGTAGATGGAGGCTTAAATTGGGGAAATTTGGGGCCCTTATTGTCATAACCTTTCAAACCATAAAGGAATCCAGGTAACTAGATTACAGCGATTTACAGCTGTTTCCTCAAAAAGCCAAAGTTCTCTTCATCTGTTGTTTGAAATGGAATGAGGGTTTTTTTTTACGCACTAAGCTGACTGGAAAGTAATTCTCTATAGTAATATGAAGAAAAGAGAGTATTATAGAAAATATGCTTTCAGAGGTGAAGCTTTCTACGACTCATGCCTGGTGTCACTCTTTATTTGCCGTGCATGTCTGAGAACTAAGCCTGTGCACCACGTACAATAAAAATTCCAATTCAGTAGTAAATAATTTCTCTGATGAAGTGAGCCAGGGAGCAAGTTCCAATTTAAATACTCAGCAGTACTGTGTGTTTAAGTTGCCGGATATCACTGTGGTGTCTGGCAGGAGCTCAAAGGAGCATATTTTTCTTCAAGTTAATCGGTGATAGGAGAAATTTGTAACAGTTTCATTCTTAGTGTTCTGTGCTAATTTTGCTCTGTACACCTGGCATCTCAGCTCTCACTCTACTTCTGTGGAATTTTGTAAATTTACAACAACAAAAGAAGAAGAGAAGTTAAGGAGCTGTTATTGACTATGACAGAAATGCTATTGAATGTTCTACTGAGAACCAATTCATGTTTATATTTTGGATGGACAAATTAGTTAGTTTGGATAAAATGGGAACTGACTCAGTTGCCACTTAAAACCGATGATTGATGTTTGATGCAGTTTAACTTTGTTACAGTTTTTGTATACCTTTGTACTCTCTGGTTTCATCCCCATGTGGAAATATTGCTTGAGTATATTCTTGTGGTATTTTAAAATACTAGAAATAGTGTGATAGCCTTAATTTTGTTAATTTGAATTCCCAGATAGGATAATTGGTTGGATTCGGATCCAAATTATATAAGGAGTTACCAAAACTTTAAACTTTTTGCAGTTCATGCATCTTTGGATTGAATATTTAACTGGGAATAAGAAGAACTGGGTTTTATTCCTACATGTACCACTGACCCTCCCCCGCAATCCCCAGACCTTTTGTAAAACATTTGTGCCTCAGTTTTCCTATCTATAAAATGGGGCAAAGGATTTTTTTTCCATTTTGCCATAGCACTTAAAGATCTATGGATAAAAAGTGGTATAGTATTTGAAACTATTAATCATGTTTTTCTTCCTTTTTATTTTATTTTTTTTTTATTTCAAGGAACATTTTAATGGAGACAGGAATTTTTTTGTTTGTTTGAAACATCAGTCTCAGTGATGTCACTATCACTTCTGAAGGATACAACTATAATACAGTAGAACCTCAGTTACGAACTGACTGGTCAATCAGACACCTCATTTGGAACTGGAAATACACAATCAGGATGTAGCAGAGACAAGACCTCCTCTTCCCCCCCAAAAGCAAATACAGTAGTGTCTTAAACATAAACTACTAAAAAAAAAAAAAAGGAAAGTTTTAAAAAAAAAAAGTTGACAAGGTAAGGAAACTGTTTCTGTTTCATTTAAATTAAGATTATTAAAAGCAGCATTTTTCTTCTGCATAGTAAAGTTTGAAAGCTGTATTAAGTCAATGTTCAGTTGAAAACTTTTGAAATAACCACCATAATGTTTTGTTCAGAGTTGCAAACATTTCAGAGTTGTGAACAACCTCCATTTCCAAGCTGTTTGTAACTCTTGAGGTTCTATTGTACCACTAACAGAGGGTTCTGTCTTCAAGTGGGGAAGAAAGAGAAGAAGCAGATTAATAAATTAAAGTGAAAATCCTGGTTTCATGCATATTTCACAATCAACAAAAACAGAGGAACAAAAATACAGAATGTATATGATAGACTGTATAAGCAAAATCTTTAACAAGAATAGCTCTCAAAGTTTTTCATGAGCCATCAGTGGGAGCCTTTAACTTGAATTGTAAGCAGCATCAATTACACTCTGGCTCCTATGTAACTGCAACATGTTACATTTTAATTGTATGTAGTTACATAGGCTTTCCTAGCAACTTCAAGAGTGTAATTAAATAGCTGGCTAATACAACGCCTTTATGAAGGGGTTGCATTATTGTTACAATCTTTGTCCAAAGCACATGAAATCACTCTTTGTCCTATATAATCAATGGGTTACTATATCTTTGTGAAAAAATTATTAACAAAGACTCTGACGGTAAGTATTCTGTGTTTTTAATTGATTAGACATTCCACCTGTTCCTAGTGTTACAGATGCTGTAAACAGGGAGGAATGCAAATGACTGACAACTGAAATTACCAAACAGTGCGGAAGTCAGAGAAGTATAGTTTAATACAATCTTTCATGCAATTGTATACATCTTTCAATTAAACAGATAACAGGCAGCTAATACTGGGTTGTGGGGTCAAACAGTCCACAGGGCCCTACTGTTTCTCTATTTCACTTTCCCAGCATTGTGGATATGTAGTGTGTCAGTGAGATTGGAAGGACTTCTGCTCCTCATCCCAAGGGTCTTTTAAAGGTAGGTGAAGAAGAGGAGCTGCTGACCCATTTAAGGAAGGAGAGGGCTGAAATTAGCTGATCTTGGGAGAACATTTTGCTTTGGAAATAATTGAAAGTTTGGTCTGGATATTATTTTGTCTGAACTAGCTCGCCGTTCTCTGTTAAGACCATATAGGAGCCTGACCTTTTAATCCTAACTACAGAGTTAGCATACTAGGTATTTAAAAGTGTAGAATTTTATAGTTGCTAGAAGCTTTTTTTCTTTTAAAATTCAACTTCTGAGAAGAAAGAAAACACTTATTGCTAACTGAAGATAGTTTGTGAAGTCTGTGGTCAGAATAAAGCCCTTCCCCCACTCTCCTCTCCTGCCAAATGCCAACTGCATAATCCAGGGGTTTGGGAAGGAGACCTAAGGTCCTTTTGAGCTCCAGCAGGCCAATGAGATTTTTCTCAGCTTTTGCATGGCAAACCTTGGCAACTCTCTTCTAAGCAGGAAGAGAGCAACCTTTATCCTTTTTTATAATGATATTTTTTCTAATTTTGTTTTGGACAGGTGAGTCTTGGACATTATTCATCTGGAATAGCAGGTACATTATAAAAAGCCCCCGTATTGCAAAGCGCTGTTCTCATTTCCAAGTCCCATCAGACATCTAGTAATTGAGATTCTGGCAGTAACAGCCACTATGGTTTTCATAGGTCACTATGTCTACAGACAAAAAGGCATGTATTGAAAACATTTTTATACAAGCAGTATCTGAGGAGAAAATAAACTCAAAAAAACCCACCCTTATGCCAGAGGTGAATCCAGGATTCACTTGTTCACAATGACAATAAACCAAGGATGAATAATGGCTTCAGAAGGACTCCAGAGGACCTTGGAAAGTAGAACTAATGCTGTTTGATTCTTTGGGAGGTGAAGAGGTTTTGGCTTACATTTTGCACTGAAAAGAAGTGCTGGTAGTGAAGGCTGAAAACCTGTTTGATTGGCCTGTGGTCTTTTTGATCTGTGAACACAGTTTAGTGTATTGTTGGGGGGAATGTTTTCCATTGAAGGAGAGGGATCAGATGGCTGCCCAAGTACACTTCCATTTTTGCTGTTCTTGAGTTTCTTCCACCTGGACTGGAGAAGGACATGAAATTTCACACCTCCAAGGTCCAGTGTGCAGCCATTTTGGCTGCTGAAGATCAGGAAACATTACACCGTTCTCCTACTATAATTAGGGCCCTACCAAATTCACGGCCATGACAAATGCGTCACGGACCGTGAAATCTGTTCTTTGGTCTGCTTTTAGCCTATACTCTACATTCATGAGGGAGACCAGCTTTTCTCAAATTGGAGGTCCTGAAGGTTATTGGGGTGTGGGGGTTGTGCTATTGCCACCCTTCTGTGCTGCTGCCTTCAGAGTTGGGCAGCCAGAGAGTGGTGGCTGTTAGCTGGGTGCCCAGCTCTGAAGCCAGCGCCCTGCCATCAGCAGTGCAGAAGAAACCAGTAGCAATACCATACTATACCTGCTTACTTCTGCATGACTACCTTCAGAGCTGGGTGGCTGGAGAGTGGCAGCTGCTGACTGAGGGCCCAGCTCTGCAGGCATCAGTGCAGAAATAAGGTTGGCAATACCATACCATGCTGTCCTTACTTCTGTGCTGCTGCTGGCGGTGGCGGCTCTGCCTTAAAGCTGGGCTCCTGGCCAGCAGCTACTGATCTCCAGCTGCCCAGCTTTGAAGGCAGCACCGCTACCAACAGCAGTGCAGAAGTAAGGGTAGCAGTACCGCAACCCCCCCCCAACAATAATCTTGCAACTTCTCCACAACTCCTTCATGGGTCAGGACCCCTACAATTACAAAATCATGAAATTTCAGATTTAAATAGCTGAAATCATTAAACTCCTATGACCGTGAAATTGACCAAGATAGACCATGCATTTGGTAGGGTCCTAACTATAATATATGCCTTTGAAGCTGTTTCTTCTGAGAAATTTGTATATATAAGCAGTTATTTGTTTTGGAGTTATATGAAGTTATTTATTAGAGCTCTGCAAGCTAGGTAAACAGCAGCAATGCTTGATGTCTTGTTTTATTTTTTAATTGGGTGCTGATGGAGTGCTTGGTGCTGTACAGAATAAAGAGGCAATGTAGATCCTGACCTTGAGACATCTATAATCTCTTCAGATGAATTGAAGTCAGTCTGAGTTGCTTTGTGAGAATGTGCCATACCAAAATTTTTGTTGTGCGACTATCACTTTCTGTAAAATTTAAACTTGTTAAAAAAAATTAAGTTTCTAGTCCTTCTGATTGGAAAAAAGAACCTTCTAAATTTAACCCTAATGCATGCTAGTTTCTTGTACCTGAAAGACAAAATGAAGTTGTTATAGGTGAGCGTTGTGAACTGCTCCAGTCATCTTAATTGAATGTTGATTCTATAACCTAACGATAATTTAACTGTCAGGATTGTCTATCATGAGAAGGATCCGAGTCTCACATTTTTCCTCTGTATTGTGATCTTGATAGATACAGTGACTGGATTGCATAGTCAGAGGGTTGAAGGGTATCAAAGCAATTTGTTTTCTTTTTATAAATAAGAATAACAACATTTTTTGTTGTGTTAACTGGGTATGTGAGACTTCATGAAAGAAATCCATTCTAAGGGAAGAGTTGGTGGAGGCAGTGGCATACTAAGCCCAGAAGAGAGATCATATGAAGGCATATGAAGCTTCATAGATGAAGAAGCAAAGATGAAACTCTTCTTAAAATCCCCAGCTCCAGACTGACATTGAAACATTCCTTCAAGAGCAATTTGTTTCTGCTCATGAATTTCTTGTCTACTAGTTTTTCACACTAACGAGAACCAAACGTCAATGTTAGTATAGCAACAGTTATGGTAAAATGCCTTATTTGAAGATGTTGCAGACCATTCCTGTAGTACTGTACATAGTTTTATATGTCCTATTGCAAGGGGATCTAATAAAAGATTATGGTTTAGAGCAGTGGTCCCCAAAGTGTGGTGCATTCCTCCCTAGGGAAGCATGGAAGAATATTTGGGAGGCACATGGCAGAGCCAAGGCTAGTCCCCAGAAAGTGCAGAGAGGGAGCGCCGCCCAGCCCCACGTGCCCTCCGCCCAGCTCCTACACACAGCTGCAGCTCCACTTCACCTCCCACCTAGCTCCAGCTCCAGCCCCAGCCACAGCTCCACTCCGCCCCCTGCTCTGTTCCCTCTCCGCCCCCAGCAAGTTCTGCCTCTAGCCCCAGCTCCTCCCCCATCCTCAATTGTGCCACAGCTCCACCTTCAGCGCAAGATCCTCTGCTGAGGAAGCCTTGGCTGTGCAGAAATGAAGTGAAGGGGTTGCGATAGATTCTATTACTGGTAAGGGGGAAACACAACAGGAAAAGTTTGAGCACCACTAGTTTAGACTATGTGTCCTTTCCCCTTAATCTGTTTGGTTTTTAGATTGTCAGTCCTTTGGGGGCAGATATTGTGCCTTTACTGCTTGGAAAACATCTATCATGTGGATGCTGTAGAAATAAAAATAGGCAACTGGTGATAGCCTATAATGGTAAGGGGTGGGATCTGGGAAGGTTGTAGTTTGTAGAAGAATTAGAATGAATTAGATTTTTGTTGCCTAGAAAAAAGGTGACCGAAAAGGGACATAACTGATATATAGAAATTGAGGGACACATGGGAAGTTGATAGTACAAATATTTGATGGGGAGAAGCTCAAAACAGAGCATTAACTGAAGCTAATCTAGGACCAAGTATGAATGGTGTTTAGGAAAAAATTCTCTACCCTAAAGAGAATTAACACTATAGCTTGATGACAAATTGCCTCAAGCAGAAAAAGGAGCTGCAAACAAATATATATTCATTAAAAGGCAGATAGACTTATAGCACCTGGCCTTCTTTTCATCCTTGAATGCTGCTGACCTAACCACTGGGCTTACTTGTGCTCTGGTTAAGTGCATATTTAAGTATTTCATATACAGTGGATCAGGTTCAACAGGGGATAGTGAGAGAAGCCCACATCAGAATATCCCATAGTCCGGTGGTTAGGGTACTCACCTGAGATGGGGGGGACCCATGTTAAATCCCTTCTCCATTATCAGATGGGGAGAGGTGGGGAACTGAAATCTCCCACACCCCATGTGAGTCCCCTAATTACTAGTCTAAAGGTCTTTCCTCCTTTTCTCATGGCTGCAACTCTCTCACTTCTCCCTTGCCCCCATTTTGTGTAAAGTTTGGCACGTACCTTTCTTGTAAGAAATGGCTTAATCCAGGAGAGGGCTCCCATCTGTGAATCTCAGCTGGAATTAGGCACCTCTCTCCAGCCTGGATTTAGGTGACAGACTCCCTAATAGGGGTGGGGTGTAGGCCATAACTGTGTCAGAATTTCCTGTTAGCTGGTTTAGGTGGCTTCCTGCTCAGTTTTCTGGCTAAGGCAACTCCCATCTTTTCCTGTGCTGTGTATTTATACCTGCCTTCTGTATTTTCTACTCCATGCATCTGATGAAGTGGGTTCTAGCCCACAAAAGCCTATGCCCAAATAAATTCGTTAGTCTCTAAGGTGCCACAAGGACTCCACGTTGTTTTTGCTGATACAGACTAACAGGGCTACCCCTCTGAAACCATTCTTACATGCCTAACTCTTTGTATGCACTGTATAGACAGCCTGGGCACCTAAGTCAGCTTGTGTTGTTTCCAGTAGGTGGCTAGAGATCTGAAAGTTAGGCGTTGCTCAGTGTTGCCATTCCTAAATCCTTTTGTGAATCTAGCCCTTAGAGTATGCAGTGAACAGTGGTGCCTTTGGTGGTTAAATGATTTAAAAGGGAAGAACAGGTAAAGGAGGATCTTGGAAAAGATTCACTGTGCCCATCTGCTGGATGTAGAGTCCTAACCAGTGGTGAAACAGAAAAGAAACTTATAAATTAGGACTGTGTCAAACCCATAGTTTCTCTTGTTTAACAAACATAAAGGGAAACTCCTGTATTAGGTCACACTAGGATAATTCATTGGTACAAAAGCTTCTTTCTACCATGAGGATATGCTTTATGGTAAATACTGTTTTCAAATTCCTGATAGCAAGTTTTGCTAGTATTTGGCATACCCCCAACTTAATTTTATAAATAAAGCTGCAGATTTCATCCCTTTAAATAGCCTGGAAAATGGTCAGTTGATAAAGCAGTGTAATAAAAAGTGGTGTAGAAATCAACAACAAATATCTGGTACAATGATATACTACTACTAGCTTATTTCCTTAAACAGTTTTCTAAACCTGTTACCTGATTGTCATAATCATGTCAGTTACTGGGTTTTAGGATAGTACATTTACTTTGTAGGGACTTGGTGTAAACATATCTTTTCCAGTTTATACATTTGGGAATGAAAAATCACCTCAGTGGTTGTGCTGAAGGGAGGAAAACATTAAAAGGATATCAGATTAACAATTGCTCCATTTTATTACACATCAGACACAGCCAAAATGTTGGCCACATTAAAATCAGTTGGGTTTAGAGCACTTATTAGACTTGCGTTTGAAGATGATCCTTTAATGGCTGAAGTCAGTTGTGTATTAAATGGGTGAATTTACTAAGAGTCTTTAGAGACAAGTTGATTTATGTAGCACAGCACATGAGGTGTTGAAGGCATGTGCCTAAAGGAAGTGGCCCCTAGGGAATATTTCTTCTAGGGGAAAGGTTACCATGGTGACGCCAGTAAAGCAAGAAATGAGGTAATAGGTTGTGGTGGCTGGAAAGTGAAATGAACGACTCCTGGAGATGGTTATTCTTCATACCTTGGATGCGAAAGAATGTTTTGATTTTTTTTATTCATGTTTAATCTGATTAATTAGTTACAAATTTCTGTCTGTGAGAGATACATTTCACATGGTATATTTTTCCTTATGGTCCACTTTGATTAACCACCCTTGTCTTTTCCCGGATGGGAAGCAATGGAACACTCCAGTTTCCCTCTTTGCTGTATTTCAGGGATTAATGGGAAATAGTGTCAAGGGACAATTTTTCATACTGATGTTTGCAAAGCAGAGCTAGTGCCCTGTGCTGTGGCTCTTTACCATATTACAAAGGAATGTACTTCTAAGTCTTTGTCAATGATGGGTATAAATCAAAGTAAGAAAAATGATACATAGTAAATTTAACATTACTGCATTTTTTAATATACAAGTAGACTTAACTTCTTTTCCTGTCTTAATCCCATCAAGATCAGACTCAAGCAGCATTCACATCCACAATTGAAATGCACCAACCTTTTTCTTTGTTAACATTGGTCCAAACTCTTCCCACTGCTTTTGTCAATAGATCATTTAAAGGCAGGCAATAGAGTTAAGTTTGCCTTAAGTCTTTTTTTCTTCTTCACAGCTTCAAGCCCAAGGGCATCTTTTTAATAGGCATTAGTTAGGGCCCAGAATTAAGACGACGTTAGTGAAGGAGACTTGAAGTTTGGAACAGAATTGCCCTTTATACTTTTTCCATGGGGGGAAAAATCTTCTTATGAGAATAAAGGCTGTAGGCTAATCTCTTGCCGTCTGGAAAATGGAGAAGCCAGAGGTTGTTGGCATCGGGTCACATCCCTTATGTAAACTGTCAGATTCTTTTCATATTAATGGCATATTGAGTTAAACCCATGAGGTTTGTATCAGCCACAGCTAATTTATTGA
This sequence comes from Dermochelys coriacea, assembly GCF_009764565.3. Taxonomy (NCBI): domain Eukaryota; kingdom Metazoa; phylum Chordata; order Testudines; family Dermochelyidae; genus Dermochelys; species Dermochelys coriacea. The sequence goes on along the minus strand of NC_050072.1, from coordinate 68,962,581 downwards.
TTTATATTTTGGTTGTTTCCTATTAAAGTTTAATATCATTGACTAATCTTTGATAGAAATTTGTTGCCTGTTTTTGGATACGATTTTTCCTACCTTTTGCTTCCTCCTCTCCCTCCACCCCGCCGCCCTCTTTGCTAGCAGGTGATGGTGTTTGTTAGACTCCATTAAATGAAATCCACTTAATTTGGAGTTTTCTTAAGTGACTTTTGCAGCTAATTAACTTGAAAGGAAGCTAGGGACAACTGTTGTGTGCAATGAGATCGCCTGTCACATTCCACCATATTTAATCCTGGCACTGTAGACTACTGGAGAGGTGCTACCATCCAGTGTGGAAACTATTTGGGGATGAGACTTGACAGAACCTTAAGCAAATTCAATCAAATTAAGATATTGTTTTCCTTGGAGGACTTATGCCTTGTGGTGATGGGGTTTTCTTTTCTTTCTTTCTTTTTTTTTAAACAGAGGACTTGGGTGGGAGGGAAGAGGTTATGCTGTCATACGGATCTTCCTTGTAATGTAATATAATGCTGGCATTTTGGCACTGTCAGTAACCTCAGCAAACCTTCCCCCCTCCAAAAAAAGGAGCAAAACAGAACAATGATTGTTTAAAATCATTAATTCTCTAGTGCTAGAAATGTAACCTCCAGTGGAAATTGGGCCAAATAGCTTTTGGACATATTGACAACTTTGTTCAAAGACGAAGAAACACTTGTCAACAGCTGCTGCTATCAAAGTTGGTGTGTATTGATTTATTTTCTCTTTTCTGAAACTTTTCATTCTTCTTCCTTCCCCCAAATAAAAGAGAAACCATGAAGTTGGTTTTAGATCTTTTGATAGCTAAGGGCTGAACAACATAAACTACACCAAGGAAACATACTATGTCTTGTTACTCTAGCAGACAGCCTTTAATGTTACATGCTGGAAATAATGGCCAATAAAACAACACCATATTGTTTTCCTGCCAAATACTGCATACTCAGAATACATTGCCAAAATGTAAAATGTGATTGGTAGTGACTTGCACAGTAGTTTGTTTCCCTTTCCTCCATCCCTAGCTGTCCTTTTATTGCACAAGTCTTACTAAGACCATTGGGATGAAAGTGACCAGAATTAAAGTATAAAGTATTTTATATGGTATTTTCATATTATAAAGTCATTATTATTTGATGACCAGAAACCCCTCCTCTAGGGATCAATGTGTCTTCCCCCCCCACCTTTTCTGTTGGTGTATTGTCTAAACCAGAGCACAAAAATGAGGTCAGATAACCAAAGGGTCTGACTGTTGTTTGTTCTATCCATTATATTTCTCTGCTCACTTTTAGATTCCTTCTCTGTCCCCTGTGTTCGAAGTAGAGAGATGGGAACAAGCAGAAGACTGAGGTCCCAGGGGAATTCAGTTCAGCCTCAGCCAGGGCAGTTTGTTCTCCCCAGTCTGACTAAAGGGAGGGAATTTGCTCAGGAAGCTTTGGGATGGCATGTCCAGTAGAGGGGAGAAAGAGAGGAGACTTGTGGAGGGACGATCAAAGGCTTTGTCCTCAGGTTATGTAATATGTACTGTAAACCGGGCCTTTGTCATCTGTGTGTATGGAGCTGAGTGGAACATATTGGCAGTTTTTCTTAAGTAAGCGTTTCCAATTGATGATGGTGGGAATGTGCTTGCAGACAAGCTCATTGCCTGTGTTATACAGGATTTTCTGTCAAAATTCTGAAATACTACAGTAGTGGTGATGTGGTATGGAAAACTTGCTACAAAATGTCAGTGTAATTCTGTGAAATAGCAATAGCAAAAAAAAAATTGCAAAACGAGAGGTCTGAATTAAGTGAAAGTATGGAATGAAGTATTATGGCATGATAGAAAAACAAGAATACAAAACTGATCTTGCTGTTATATCTTTTCACGGGTTAGACAGAGATCCTGCTCTAATGTTAAAATAATTTTCAGTGCTGTGTCATAGTATTGGACACTAGGGATTTAAAATTATTGCATGAAAGCTTCCTGTGATAAATGCTTGCTTATTAAAATTGTTGCAAAATGATCTTGCCTCCTCAGTCTCCAGTGACAAAAGATATTTTTGTGGTTGACGAATACTGTTCTCTTTCTTCCTAAGTCTCTCGCTTGCAGATCGGCAATCAGGTTAGTAGTCATTCACCACTGCCTTCTTGGAATTAATCTGACTCAAGAGAACTAAAACTGCAAATATATCGTGATTTGGGGGCTGTTGATTTACGCACCCATTTTCTTTTCCTGTCCCTTAGTAGGGATTGAACTCTCATTGTTTTGTGACCCTTTGTCAGAGTTTAGCTGAATACATCTGATGTCTCTAGAGCAAGACACTGTGTAAGTTCTGAGCAGGGGCCAGCAGGAGGTGCCTTTGCAAGTTAAAGGCAGACATGGAAGAGTACAATACCATAAGAGAGGGAGAGGGTGGGGGGAGCTCAGGCAGTCAATTTTAATCTGCCTTCCATCCCTTTTATTAGGTTGAATAGCTAGCACTAAAACAATTTCATACCCTTCATTCTCTCGCCCTCCTCTCTCCCAAAAAAAAAAATATATAGCTGTACTGTTTCACCTCTGTGGTAGTGCTGTAGTCAGTGTAGGCTGCAACCTGAGAATTGGGCATTCATTATAACACCTGTCATAACCATACAGCTAAGGGTAGCCTAGAATTCCTCCTTACCTGTAAGGGGTTAAGAATCTCAAATAACCTGGTTGGCACCTGAGCAAAAGGACCAATGGGGAAAGAAGATGCTTTCAAATCTTGTGTGGGGGGGAAGGCTTTGTTTTGTGTGTTCTCTTGGGAAGCAGAGAAGCATCAGGTCAGAAAACTCCTTCTCCTATAAACCATCCTAAAAGTCTCTCATAATATAAAAATTGTAAGTAAAAGTGAGGCAAGGCATGTTAGATTATCTTTTGTTCTGCTTGTGAATTTTTCCTTTGCTGGAGGGAGGTTTATTCCTGTTTTTTTATAACTTTTAAACTAGGTCTAGAGGAAGTTCTGCTGTGTTTTTTGAATCTTTTGTAACCGTGTACAGTTATTTTCCATCCTGATTTTACAGAGGTGATTTTTACCTTTTTTTTAAATAAAATCCTTCTTTTAAGAACCTGACTGATTTCTCTATTGTCCTAAGACCCAGGGGTTTGGGTTTGTGATCACTTTGTAACCAATTGGTTAGGATAGTATTCTCAAGCCTCCCCAGGAAAGGGGCTGTAAGGGCTTGGGGGGATATTTGGGGGGAATAGGAACTCCAAGTGGTCCTTTCCCTGATTCTTTGTTAATTCACTTGGTGGTCGCAGCATACCCTCCAAAGGCAAATAATTTGTGCCTTGGGGAGGTTTTTAACCAAATCTGGTAGAAATAAGATTAGGGGGTCTTTCATGCGGGTCCCCACATCTGTGCCCTAGAGTTCAGAGTGGGGAGGGAACCCTGACAACACCCAGTCCTTCTTGTTTCTTTAAAATGTCTTTCAGAGGGAAAGTTCTATGTCAGCCTCTCCCACAGAGTTAAGGAGACAGTAAAGTGGGCAAACATCATCTTTAGGGACCAGGAGCAAGTTTTCAGACAGTAATATTCCCAAATTACATTATGTAGTTGCTAAAGAGTGTCAAACCTTTCATCTTTCTAGAATAAAGATGCTATCTAAGTGGAGAGCTATGTGTTCCCTTGTCATCACTGGTACTGCTCACTGTCTTCCTGTGGATTTGAAGTTAGGGAAAGTGTTAGAAATTTGAGCAGAAAAATTCCGCTGAGTGATTTCTGGCTCTTGTAGCCTGGAGGATGAAATCTGGGTTGCTGGGTGCCATGGTAGTTCATTCAGATAGTGAAATAATGACACAACTAGAGATTTCTAATGAACAATAATGTCTTTCCTTATCATTCTTCAGATGGATAGCACAGTGTAACATCATCCAAGTGTAATGTGAGTAATGTTTTTAATGAAGTACAGATGACACATAATTTTTACTGGGTTTAGACCTGTTATGCTGTACCCAGACAGCGAGCCAGCTGCACTGTGAAAAAAGTTCACTGTTTGTATTGTCAGAGATTGTAATCACATTGTGGTGCTTTATCATTGAGCTCTTTGGCTTGAATGACTGACCCAGTGGGTTCCCATGCACTATGCCCCGTGTTGGATTAAGTGCATCCCTGATGCTGGGATGCTTCCCAGGCAAAACTAAAAGAACAGAAGCCATGCAGCACATTGCACAGCTTTTGAAGGTTCATGCGCTGGCCACTTCACCTTTAGCTGGGAATGGTACCCAATAACAGCTGCTACCAATTCTACTGTTGTTCATTTTCACTTAGAGACAAATCTTCTCCAAGAAGAAAATATGTATACACATCATCATTTGAAATTAATAAGCAGAAAGACATTAGTTCTTTTTACAGCTTTTCTGGTATATCTAGAATTTATCAGTTTATGGGTGTTCTTTTACTTCAATATGTCTATTTATTTGATTGAATTATTTCCCACTAGGAATAGTCTTGTAAATACCACCATGTCTGTCATAGCTCCGATTTAGGGCTAACACCTGTTGGTCTCTATTGTGTTTACAAACTGTATACACGTTTTCATTTAGTTGTAAAGTCACCTGTCGAAGCTCCCTGTTACAGAGAGCTTCATTGTTCACTAATTAATGTCATGAATCCATTTGAACACTAACCAGGAGCTTGTTATAATTGCTCACATACAAGTAAAAACTTTCTCTGTATATTAATTAGTTGATACAAGGGATTAAGATTATTACTTGGGAGGCAATGCAGTTTCTTTCCTAATAAATTGCCTGGAGTGGATGCCAAACCAGCTCTCGATCCCATTTGAGCAGTGTGTTTTGATAAAGGCATAGATCAAACCACTAAGCTCCTTATGGCAGCAGGAATGTAGATCATTTTGGTTTGCTATTACTGCTGATCTGCAATGTAGGATATTAATCAAGACTAATTATACGCACTGGCTATGAAACAAACTCAAGGCCAGTGCAGGGCATGCTTCTCTATGTAATTACTGACTTTAAAGGTACTGGGGTAATTACTAGAAATTAGAGAACCTTCTATTTACAGACATCACATCTCAGAATAGCAGCACAGTGCATTGGTTATTTCTTTACAGCTCTGTCTGGTTAGTTACAACCACATGTCAATCTGCAATTAGATAGGCATCACTTAATTTCCTATTTTTCAGATTCCATAGTTCTGTATTTTCTCAGACTCTACCAAAGTGGGTTTTTTTAATTTTTCTTTTGGAAACAAACTTTAGATAATGAGGGGCATCATGTGATATTACTATGGACGATGTGGAATGTGATCTACTTTTGTTAAACACTCTGATAGAAGATCCCCTTAACCTAAGCTATTTTTCAGTACAGTTTAATCACTTTGTGTATAATGTGCATTATAATATATGTTAAGTATATAATGTATATAATTGTCTGTAAACGCACAAATCCATGTGTATATGTATATAATTATATACACATAAGCATGCACGGACATTCTCACGTGTGTGTGTGTGTGTGTGTGAGAATGTTTATGCATGCTTATGTGTATATAAATGGTACAAGTGGTCTTTCTCTGGAAAGTGATAAGATTGCTAGTGATCATGAACTAACACTTAACTGCAGTGACAGAAAGGAAACTGGAATGAAGAAAGAGCTGGTATTCCCCAGGGGACATGATTGCTGATACTCTTGAGTTTTTACTACCGTGATCCATCAAAGATGTGCTAAGATTGATTACAGAATTATGCAAGACTGTCATTCAGGGCCATATCCAGAAGAATATACCGAGAGAAGGGAATTCAATAAATATTCCTTCTGCTATTAACTTTACACTTTTGCAACTGTAATTGTAAGAACAGGAGGGAGAGCTGAGTCTCTGAGGGTATGTCTATACTATGAAATTACTCCGATTTTACAGAATTTGATTTTTGGGAACAGACTGTATAAAGTTGAGTGCATGCGTCCACACTAAGCACATTAATTCGGCGGTGTGCATCCACAGTACTGTGGCAAGCATCGACATTCTGAGTGGTACAATATAGGTAGCTATCCCACAGTTCCTGCAGTCCCCGCTGCCCATTTGAATTCTGGGCTGAGCTCCCAATGCCTGATGGGGCCAAAAATTTGTCGCGGGTGGTTATGGGTAAATGTCGTCAGTCAACACTTGCTCTGTGAAAGCAATGGCAGACAATCATTTCGCGCCCTTTTCCCGGATTGTCCAAGCAGACGCCATAGCACGGCAAGCATGGAGCCTGTTCAGCTCACCGCAGCAGTTATGCCCATTGTATACACCTCGCGCATTATCATGCAGTTTGTGCAGAACTAGAACCTGAAAAACCAGGTGAGGAGGCGACGGCAGTGTGGTGATGAGAGTGGTGAGGATGTGGACACAGATTTCTCTAAAACCACGGTCCCCAGCAATTTGGAGATCATGGTGTTAATGGGGCAGGCTCATGCTGTGGAACGCCAATTCTGGGCCCGGGGAACAAGCACAGACTGGTGGGACCGCATAGCTTTTCAGGTTTGCAATGATTTCCAGTGGCTCCGAAACTTTCACATGCGTAAGGGCACTTTCATGGAACTTTGTGACTTGCTTTCCCCTGCCCTGAAGCTCAAGAATGAGAGCAGCCCTCACAGTTGAGAAGTGAGTGGCAATAGCCATGTGGAAGCTTGCAATGCGAGACAGTTGGTCAGTTGGTAATCAGTTTGGAGTGGGCAAATCTACTGTGGGGGTTGCTGTGATACAAGTAGCCAACGCAATCATTGAGCTGCCACTATCAAAGGTAGTGACGCTGGGAAATGTGCAGGTCAGAGTAGATGTCTTTGCTGCAATGGGATTCCCTAACTGTGGGGCAATAGACGGAACGCATATCCCTATCTTGGGACTGGACCACCTTGGCAGCCAATACATAAACCGCAAGGGGTACTTTTCAATGGTGCTCCAGGCACTGGTGGATCACAAGGGATGTTTCACCAACATCAACGTGAGATGGCCGGGAAAGGTTCATGATGCTCGTGTCTTCAGGAACTCTGGTCTGTTTAAACGGCTGCAGGAAGGGATTTACTTCCCAGACCAGAAAATTACTGTTGGGGATGTTGAAATGCCTATAGTTATCCTTGGGGTCCCAGCCTACCCCTTAATGCCCTGGCTCATGAAGCCGTACACAGGCACCCTGGACAGTAGTAAGGAGCTGTTCAACTATAGGCTGAGCAAGTGCAAAATGGTGGTAGAATGTGCATTTGGACTTTAAAGGGTCGCTGACGCAGCTTACTGACTTGCTCAGACCTCGGCAAAACCAGCATTCCCATTGTTGTTGCTGCTTGCTGTGTGCTCCACAATCTCTGTGAGAGTAAGGGGGAGATGTTTATGGCGGGGTGGGAGGTTGAGGCAAATCACCTGGCCGCTGAATATGCGCAGCCAGACCCCAGGGTGATTAGAAGAGCACAGCAGGAAGTGCTGCGCATCAGAGAAGCTTTGAAAACCAGTTTCATGACTGGCCAGGGTAGTGTGTGACAGTTCTGTTTGTTTCTCCTTGATGAAAACCCGCCCCCTTGGTTGACTCTAATTCCCTGTAAGCCACCCACCCTCCCCCCTTCGATCACAACTTGCTTGCAAAGGAAATAAAGTCACTATCGTTTAAAAACCATGTATTCTTTATTAATTGTTTATAAAAATAGGGAGATAACTCATAAGCCCAGGTGGAATGTGAGAGGAGGGTAGGAGGGAAGGAAAAGGCCACTTCAAAACTTGTTGAATGACAGCCTTTTGTTGCTTGGGCTATCCACTGGGGTGGAGTAGTTGGGTGCCTGGAGCCTCCTCCCCCCCGCATTCTTGGGTGTCTGGGTGAGGAGGCTATGAAACTTGGGGAGGAGGGAGGGTGGTTAAACAGGGGCTGCAGCGGCGGTCTGTGATCCTACTGCTGTTCCTGAACCTCCACCAGATGCCGAAGCATGTCTGTTTGATCCTGCAGTAGCCCCAGCGTTGCATCCTGCCTCTTCTGATCTTCCTGCCACCACCTCTCATCTCAGTGGTCCCTTCTGTCCTCACGTTCATTGGCTGCTTTCCTGTACTGTGCTACTGTGTCTCTCCATACGTTCTGCTGAGCTCTGTCAATGCTGGACGACTGCATGAGCTCAGAGAATATTTCATTGCGCGTGTGTTTTTTTCGCCGCCTTATCTGAGGAAGCCTTTGGGACTGAGGAGGGAGGCTTGAAACATTTGCAGCTGTGGGAGGAAAAAAAGGGAGTGAAATATTTAAAAAGATGCATTTTACAGAACAATTGTTATACTCTTTCACGGTAAACACTATTCACATTACATAGTACATATGATTTTGGTACAAGGTCTCATTTTGCATCTTGTATTGAGTGCCTGCGGCTTTGGTGTTAGAGATCACACGCAGTGCTGGGCAACTGAATTCAGCTTGCAGGCAACCGTGGTAAGCCATAGTCTTTTGGCTTCTGCAACCTTTGTAACAGCAGCGCCCTCCTTTCCCATACCAAGCAAAGCCCGTTGAGTTGGCCATTTAGTGCTGCAGTTTTCGTGTTAACGTGCAGCAACAGAAACCAAACTAACTGCCCCCCCCCAATTCTCTGGGATGATCGCTTTACCCCTCCCCCCACCGCTTGGCTGGTATCAGGGAAGATCCCTGCTAGTCAAACACAAACAGCTCAGCGCCAATGTCCCCCCAACCGCTTGGCTAACTGCAAGGAGGATTTCTTTTCAACCACAGGCAAACAGCTCAGTAGGAACTGCCACCTCTGAATGTCCCCTTAATTAAATTCCTGTATTTCAACCAGATTACCATGAACAATATCATTCTCCTGAGGATAAAGAACGGTTGTTGCTTGAATTCCAGCAAACACCGGGACCATACGCTGCCAGGCTTTTCATGCAATGATACCAGATTACCACGCCATGCCAGTAGCAAGTAAAGTGTCTTACCATGGAGGAAGGAATAAGGCTGCTCTCCCCAGAAACCTTCTGCAAAGGCTTTTAGAGTACCTCCAGGAGAGCTTCATGGAGATATCCCTGGAGGATTTCTGCTCCATCCCCAGACATGTTAACAGACTCTTCCAGTAGCTGTACTGGCCACGATGCATCCCAAGTCCTCAGGGCAAATTAATCGTTAAAAAACACTTGCTTTTAAAACATGTATTGTATTTAAGAAGGTACACTCACCAGAGGTCCCTTCTCCAGCTTGGTTGGATTTGGAGGGTATTTCAGTCAGGGTGATAAAAAGATCCTGGCTGTCGGGAAGAACAGTGTGCTGTGTGCTCTCCGCAAGCTCATTCTCCTCCTCCTCCTCATCTTCCCCATCTGCAAAATCCTCAGGCATAGCGGCGAGTACCCCATTATCGGAGTCCATGGATGGGTTGGGGTAGTGGTGGCAGCCCCTCCTCCCCCCGAGAATTGTATGCAGCTCAGTATAGAAGCGGCATGTCTGGGGCTCTGTCCTGGAGTGTCAATTTGATTCTTTGGTTTTCTGGTACGCTTGTCTGAGCTCCTTAAGTTTCACGCGGCACTGTGTTGCATCCGTGCTGTAGCCTCTGTCCATCATGGCCGTGGAGATTTTTTGAAATGTTTTGGCATTTTGAGTTTTGGAAAGTATTTCTGATAGCATGGCTTCATCTCCCCATACAGCGATTAGATCCAGTACCTCCTGTTTGGTCCATGCTAGAACTCTTTTTCGATTCTGGGACTGCATGGTCACCTGTGCTGATGAGCTCACCTGGCCAAACAGGCAATGAGATTCAAAAGTTCCCTGGGCTTTTCCTGTACACCTGGCCAGTGCATCCAAGTTCAGGGTGCTGTCCAGAGTGCAATGGTGCACTGTAGGATAGCTCCCGGAGGCCAATACCGTAGAATTGCATCCACACTAACCCTAATTAGAAACGGCGATGTCGATTTCAGCGCTAATCCCCTCGTCAGGGAGGAGTACAGAAATTGGTTTTAAGAGCCCTTTAAGTCAACAAAAATGGCTTTGTTGTTTGGATGGGTGCAGGGTTAATTCGATTTAACGCTGCTAAATTCGACATAAACTCGTAGTGTAGACCAGGCCTGAGTTACAACAGATGTTTCTATTAGGGTTTTTTGCATTCCACTCCCTTAGTGTGAATTGATTGCTGGACTACCAAAGGAAACACAAGAATCCCAGTTTGTGCTTTTGTGATGTATTTTATTATGGTCCATGTGGCAATGAGAAAAAACAGTCTTTGTGTTTTTAATAATAATTGGTGGTAATGGTAATCGTTCTATCTTCTTTTCACAGATATATTTGATTGCAGTTCACTGAGTGCCACCCTTCACAAGCTGGAAACTGTTGCTACTGTCAAACGCCTTTTTTCTCTAGGTTTGAATGTCTCTGGCATGAATTGCTCGTAGATGGAGTCTGAGCCAGTCCATTCCCATTGTGTGTGCAGAACTAGACATATGAATGCCCAAAATTAATCAAATCTAAGGCAAGAATAGAAAGCTCTCACCCACTTACATGTTTCTGAAAGCAGCTTTGAGTTGGAGGGAAAGAACCTATCAAATGTACATGAAAAATGGTGAGTTTGTGAAGACCAGGGAATTGTGCAGCTTGACTGGACCTGCATGCCACCATGTGGCGGTGGGGGGTGGAGGAGGAGGTACAGGGTGGGAAGACTACCAGTCTGCAAGGTTTTCTTCTAAATGATTTTCTTTGATTGATTGATGCTACTGACGTCATAAATGAGCTCCTTGCTGAAGCAGGGTTGGAGGTCAAAGAGTAGTGCCAGCTGCCTGGCCTGCCGTAGAACAATAGCAGTACCCTTCTATACATAAGAAAGGAACATTCCAGCATAGACTTCGGACTAACCTTTCCTTTTGCAAACCTCTTGGGTGGAAATTATACAGTGTCATTTATAATTAACCCTTTTCCCCCTACCCATTTGCACTTGAGTGTTCCTTAAAATCATCTATAGCATGCATTAAACACTCCAATCTCTCCTCTCTTTCTCGGTTATGTTTAAAAGTATGATAGTGTAAATGAAACTGAAATAAAACTACATCTAAACGTAAATTTTTGGAATGATGCACTAAAAATGTGGTGGTCAACTCCCATAAAATAACAGGAATTATATGCCACATTCTCTAATCTTGTGCTTAAATATTTACCTTGAGATACAGCAGAAAAATTGTACTTTTTAACAAACATAAGGAGCACTGTGGAAGATTAGAAATCACATTCATAAAGAAAATAAATGAAATCTTGGCATTTATATCATGATTATAATAAATACAAAACCATCAAATGTGTACATTTTTAAAAATTCCTGAACATATCCTGATTAAATTGAAAGTTGGTCCTAACGTACTGCTTTTGGTCCTATGGCTGCAAGATTTTTTTATTCTTTCTGTGGCTTGTATTCCATGTCATGTTTACTTTTCTCCATTCTCCTGTTCCTCATATGGAAACTGCATAGATCTTTCTGTGGAAAAAAGAGCTTTGTATCACACTTCCTGTGAAGTTCCAGTGTGGACTTTCTTTGTGGCTTTCTCTTGGAAATATTATAGCACCATTATTGGCCTTCAAATCTGCTGGAGCAGCTACACTTTTCCAACCTCCAGCCCCAAGTCATGCCAAAGGTCACACTAGAACTAACCTCAAAGGGTAAAAAACAAAGTAAGGGTGTACCTTTTCTCAAAGAGATGACCCTCCTCAGCTTGGCCTCTGCAAGGCTCTAATATATTGATAAAGCTTAACAGCTTGTAAAAGCACTAACGGCTTGAGGATAGCCATGTTAAACAAATGGCTGGCTCACCTTACTCTTTGTCACTATCAGATTTCTAACTCAATATCCACCAAAAGACTCTTCAGGAAGTTGGGGCAAGGGAGTGAATAGACAGGAGGATTTTGTAGGGACTCAGCAGATCATTACTCAGACACATTATTTAGAAACTTTCGCTAGATACTCCTCTCTTATCAGTATCCAAAGAGAATTTTGGGAAACTCGTATATAAGTAACTAAGTAGGACTGTTGTGCTTCGTATCTCTGCCAAAAGATTGAGTACACCTCTCAATCCAGTCAGATTTGTAGTCAGACTCTTAATTATTAGTCCAATTTGAATAGAAATTACAGAACAGTTTTTAGACTGAAAAGCTGCCTTTCTGATGATTTCAAGAAAAACAAAACACTTCAGCTCTTGAGACTAGGTCAGCCCCCAGCTTTCTGCTGGCAGGCACAGCACTTTCATCCAAGTTAAAATAAAACATCCATAGAGAGGGGAAACACTTTAGTTCCTTGCCCACACCTCATTTCCTGTCAAGTCCCTTGAATTGTCTGGCTCTAGTTGCAGCCTGGGATGGAGTTGGACAGTAAGGTTATAACTACCATCAGACACTTAAAGTCAACAGAGCAAGCTCAGCTGCAACCATCTTCAGAGCCTAGGAACAGCTAAATCTTGCTTTGTATTCAGACCTGGTTGTGGCCCACCCAAATCCCAGACTCATCATTATTGTACATAGAAGTTCCTGTTGAGAAATCCCGATATCCAGAAGAAGGCAGAACCCTGCTACTTCCCCAAAAGTGTGAAATAATTATTTGTACATTGATATATGCCAATCTAGGTGCCTTTAAAATAGTAAACAGAATCCAGACAACAGACAAAATCCAGACCAATCCAGAAAACAGGGAACCTACTTGTGCCTGTTTATTAAAACTTGACCATAGGAGGTAAAACCACTAAAAAAAAAATCTGATAGGTCAAAATGCCCCCCAAAAATTGTTGATCATATCGAAAGAAACTTCCAATATCTGTACATTAAAGATACCAGTGGAGACAGCTTCATCAATGACAATCTCCCAAACAAAATACGCCTCACCTCTTCATTCAGTTTCTTACTAGGAACTTACGGTGGATCATGTAGAATATAGTATGAGATGCAACTAAATCCAGCTGTCCTCTTTCTATCAAGATGGAAATTTCAAGTCTACATCGCTAGTGGTAAATGCTGTGAAACAGAAAAGCATTGTCCCTAAAGTGTAAGTAGAAAAAAATCATTTTCCAAATCTCTTAATCCAACCTTGAAAAACTTGATTTGCCCATTCACTAAAGTGCGGGGCTTTTTTATCTTTATTTTTGATAGGCAGGTAAAATATCTTTAGCTTTTTAATTATCAGTGATTGTGGTAAAAGGCAGGCAAGTAGATTTTATGCCTGGACTGGTACAATTTCATTACAGTTTTGAAAGTCTGCTTGAACTGAAATGCATTACCCAAATGCAAGCTGGTTGGTTGGTTTGTTGATTTATATTTTGGACACCTTTTGATAGTACCTTTGTTCTTACAAAAATAAATTTAAACCAACGCTTCAGTTGGCTCACTTAGGTCTTGAGGTAGGATCCAGATCTTCACTTGACATATCCTTGAAGTCAGTGGGACTTTGTGCATTTATAAAAGCATCTACTTTGTAGTCCCATTGCAGGATTGGGGCTTTATCCAACCAGTGGTCTGATTATCCAGCCCTGCACACCTGCAAATATTTCTGATGCCTATACAACATTTTTGATAAATGAGTTTGTATTGTAATTTTATTCCATGGAATGAATGACAAAAACATTTGTTTTAAAACAAATGTATGGTACAGGAAAATCAGCTCTTCAATGGAAAGAATCTGAGCAAACTCTAATTTTATAGAGCATCTTCATATCTCACAGTGCTCACAATAATGAATTAGTGATTAGAACCAATATGAATACCATATATCTATAGCTAGTCTATATAGTCAATTTCAAAAAAAATTATATATATATACACATACATGTATATGTATACATACATACATACATGTATATGTATATGTATGTATGTAAACAATAGCTACAGATGCCCCGTTTTCAAAGCATATTTATAATTTCAAATTTGCAAAAAAAAACAAAATAAGTTTATTTCAAATAACATTCTTTCTAAACATTATGTCAGCTTGTACATTGTCTTTCCAGAGGAATCAATGAATACATTTATTTGTCTTTGCATAATGATGTACCTACCACGCTCTCTATAATTCCACTCATCATACTACAGAGATGACTACTGAAATTTCCTCTCCCAAGTGAGGCATAGAATGTTTTAAGAACTTCTTGGCAAGAATTGATTTTTCCTCTTGAGAAAAAATATTCTTTTTCCTCTCGATATTGTTTTACTCAGTGAATATGGTGACATAAACCTTGAAAGAGGGTCATTCTGCAGTTAGAGACAGATGGGTCAGCAGTACTACAGATTATTTTAAGTTGGTTTTCAGAATAAGGGAATTCACTGAACCAAGTCTCCAAAAATGACAAATGCCACCAGAAATGCTGTCCTTTTCCTCCTCCCTCCCCTCAAACATTCCCATTCCTGCCTTTTTGTTTTTCGGTGCATATTGTGAGTCTGTAAGCAATGGATGGAGAGGAAGATAAATATTTACCATACTTGGTTTCAGAAATCTCTTGAAATTGATTTATTAAAACTATATAAAACAAGATTGTCTACAGTACCAAAAAAATTAGATCACTATGCACTTAATACTTTCACTTTATCTTAACCCCCTTCCAAATAATTTGACATCATTTTAATAAGAATTTAATAAAGATGAAACTTAGCAAGGTTAAATACTATCTGAATGCAGAGCTGTGATACTGTGTGTAGTATTGCTTGCCAGATTTGAAGTTACTTTATAACTCTCAGTATTTACAGATTAATTTATTTGGAGCTTGTCTCCTCAGGAATAGCCATCATTCCAAACTAAGGGCTGAATCATGGTTTGTAATGGTTGTGTATCCTTTTGGGGAAGGGACCCATGTCTACATCAGTGTTTGCGCAGCACCTAGCATGGAGAGAGCCTAATCATGCTTGGGGCTCTGGGTGCTATGGTCATATAAATAATAATAATTAATAAAGGGTGAGAACTCTGTTTGGGGCTAAGGTAGTTTAAAGCTAACCAGTGTGGCCTCCTGATCTGGGATTATCCAGGGCTCTCAGCGTAACTGCCTGTCTGAAGTTCAGTATCCCCTCGCAGCCTGGAACCTCAACAGCACTTCCCAAGCTAAAGTGATGTAGCTCTCCCCTCTGTAGATGCTACAGCAGGTGGCAACATGCTCCTATAAACCTGAAAATAATCAGGATGTAATTCAGTTGATGGTGCTTTAAAAAAAAAAAATAAATCAGGCATGTGAAATGTATTAACCTTTTTAGCTTCAAGGACATGAGCTCTTTCTCAGCAGATTATAGCATAAAGATGAGTTTTACTAAACATTTTCCTTGGCTGGGGCTCTAATGACATTACATCTGTAATGCAAAGAACAGTATTCTCCATTGTCAAATATTGAAATATTGAATATTTTATATTGTATATATATTTCACATCTAACCCTCTGCTATTGGCAGTTCTTTGTTCACACCAGTTCTACGGCAAGTTAACTAAACAAAAGCTATGGCCAGTTTCCATTAGAATTGACAAAGTACTTTGTGGTCAAAATAGTTTAAGGTGACTATGCCTGTTAAAGTGGAAACTTGCTTTAAATAAAACATCACAATAATACTGCAAATTGCAACTTTATTTACAAGGCAAGGAAGCAAACTCTAGTAGCCATACAATTTAATGTATAGTTTATTGGGTAGTGGTGGGAGATGAATAAAGAAACAAGCCACAATAACAACAGCTAGAAAGCTAATAGAAAATAAATTTCAGCTCCACACAGAGACCACACAGATTTGTTTGCTGGATGTCCGACTAGATGATGGGGGAGGATAGCTGTCTTAAGGTTTTGAAGGTTTTATCAGAACAAGGTAATGGAACCGACTGTCTGACAGACAATCTGCTTTGAGAATTCCAGTCAGCTATGAACTAGCGTGTTGACTAATAAGTCAGTGGCTTGCTAAGTCTTGTCATTGCCTAATACGTTTTTGTTTAACAACTTGGGGCCTTCAGGAGTGCTCTGTTTCCATTGTTGTCAATGCCTATTTTATTCTCTTCCCTGCTTCAGAGCTCTGAATGGTTCCGAACGTGGCAGCTTGAAGGTTCAGTATAAGGTAGTGGGGTTTTTTTACCATAAAAGCTTTACTGGTGTTACTGAGTTACATTATTCTTATTTTTTTAAAAATCTACAGAAGTTAAATATCCCCCTACAAATTGGATGCAATATTAGAGCAATGTCTGCATGCTTGGATTTTATATAATATCATTGCAATGAGACTGCTTGCTTTGTGTTATTAAACCAAACTGCTAGATGACTTTAAAAACTATTTACTTGGTATATAAAAATATCAATCTTGGTTAAAGATGCTTTTTGTTGTTTGAGTTTGAAATTTAAATAACAATTACTACAGTTATTGATCTAGTATACTAATAATGTATTTTTGGACCCTATAAAATAGTTTGGGCCCAAACTATTTTTAAACATTGGCCTTTAGTTTTGTAGGCAAAGTTTTGTACCTACCAATAATTGTGTGTACATTTTTGTGTTCAGGTGCAATTGATAGTACTATCTAAATAGTTGTTTGCCAGTAAAGTCTGGTAGTTAGATTACTTTTAGTGCTTCCAGATGTGTCTGTAATTCTCTGTTTTTTTAATTCATATTTTGTTGCTTAGGAAATGAATTCCCTTTTATATCCCCAACAAAAATACTCCCCGCTCCAGGACCTTTTTTTTATGTAGGATGTACTATATGTTTTTCTCAGGTACTGAAGAGCAAGCTAACCGACAGAGGGAGTACAAGTTTAAAGGGACTCTGTCATGTTAAACATCTCGCTGTTGTAAGCCTAGCTTGTCGGACAAAAACGACTATAAAAAGGCCTCAAAATAAGTCTTGCACTCAGTGGATTGTCATAACAGGGCATTGGCATTGTGATGATAGAGTACAAACATCACAGCGAGCAACCATATCCCATAGGAAAAGTGGAACTTCGATATTTTTATTTCCTTTTTGGATGAGTCATGACTATGACAGGAACTGAAATATTATTTACAATAAATGGTCAGAGCAATAATACATTTTTTTTAAAAAAAGCTATAGTCTGCATTATTTTCAGTTCTCCATATACAAGTAGTTAAATAAAGCACTATATACAAATTGTTAGGTCATAAGTTAAAGAAAAAAGAAGGGATTTTTTTTTTGGATGGGTTGGGGGAACCAGGAAAAGGGGCATGAGGGAGAGGGGAGATACAGGAATAGTTTGAGCATATGACTGTGAACCAGAAACTCTATTAACTTTAATCTGCACAGAACAATTTGCAGTTTGCCCTGTAAAATGGGTTTAATCATATTCTTACCTTACAGGAATGTTCTGAAGATGAATTGTTTAAAGTTAGTATAACATTCTGAAGGTGGAAAGTATTATGCTGGTGCTGCAATTATATTATTTATTTCTATTGTATTTGTAAAATGAGTTTTCTTCCTGTTTGAACATTTTTTAAATGTTCATTTTTCTCTTTAATTCACATTCAGTACTATAACTATACATTATTATTTTTGACAGGCTGTTTTAGAATTGCACAATTTTGACCCAGCTTTGCAAACACTTAAGCAAGTGTATAACTTTACTCCCATGATTAGTCTTACTGAGGGAAGTTAGTAAGACTACATGCATGTATGAAATTATGTATGTGCTTAAGTGTTTGCAGAATTGGGGGCTTTCTTAGGTACATTACCATCTCTTAAGACAACGTTTCATTAATTTCAATCTAAAATTTGCCTTTGTCAAAGTTCAGTCTAAAACCAAAACTGGTCAGATGACCCATGGTCAGTAGAAATGCTTTCATAAATTTGTGTATATTCAATACATTTCCCCTCTTCCCCCCCTCCCCCATAGGTATACATTCACCACGTACAATCCACATGTTGCAGCTTTGTTCTAGGACAAAAGAACAAGAAAGTGAAACAGATTTTTTTGGAGCTTAGAACAGGAAGTTCCCACTATTTACTTGGCGGCTCTGGAGAGAACAGACCACAGCTCTACAGCTTCCAAAAGAGACTCCTGGAAACCTTCAGGGGAATTGCCATCAGGAAGGCCATTTATCAGAACTTGACTTCAAAGAGACAACGAGTTTGGAGTACTGGCCGGGTCGGATAGGTTCAGCAATCCCCAAAGCAAGCCAGTTGGGCAGTTGGTGCTGCTATCCTCTACCCTTTTCATGGTTAGGGGATCTGAGACAATACTAAAGGGATTAGGAATGGGAGCCAAGAGCCCTGTCCCCTTCAACCCAAAAGGACTATCTCACACAATTTGTATCATAGAGATGCCTACTTAGGCAGATGTGGGGTGCTGTAGGGACTTTCAGTGTCAGCCCAGTACAAGGCACCTGTCAATAGCCCAAAAACTGTGACCAGTTTCACAAAAGAAAAGAGATCTGTTTTTTTAATAGGATCTTTATGTTGCTGCAAGGTTTTCTGCAGCACTGTGTGATATTTTATGCTAGTTATTAAATGATCCAAATTGTATATTTCCAAATAACTTGGATATAACCACAAATAGCTTAAAACATTGTATGGATTTAGTGCTGATGAATGCGTCAGAGCCCTGGTGAAGTCCTCTGTTTATCTACAGGACTGCAGCAGAATAAGCTTCCCACACACCCTGCCTGCATGCTGATCTGGGAGCAGGGAGGAGGCTTCCTCTAGGGGCAACAGGGCTAGTTCAGTCACCCATCCACGACCCCTACAGTTCTTGGTCTCTGAGCCTGCAAACTGTGGTAATGAATTTGTAATGCAGCAGCTGGAATGAAAAGTCACCTCATAGAGGGGCTGCTAAACATTCATTACACAGAAACAGCTTTTAATTCCTGCTCAGCTGGGCTGGATTCAAACTAGTGATGTATAGGTGAAAGTCTGTGCAACTCATTAACAATGCCCCAAGGCTTCCAGTCACCCAACAAGTGCTAATGTTAAACCTTTGAGAAAGAGGCTTGCTTTCTTGACAGATAAATTTATTAAATCAAGTTCTGACCTTTTTGGAGCCCACAAAGGTAGGATCTTCCACTTTACGTATACACAAACAAAATCATCTACACAGCATTATTCGTTTCTGGCAAATACATTTTACAATCTAGTGCCCCACCTGTTTCTTAGAGACAGCCATCATTAATCCAAACAGCAATAAAACAAATATTGATGTCAAAGTTCTCTTCTAAATGCAATATCTTGCAGTGTAAAATCAGAATCATCACCAGGACCTAGCAGACTACTTGAACTAAAGAAGGAACCAGTGAGAAAAATAAGTTATCTTCTGTGTGGGGCAGCCTGTAGAAGGGACATGAAATGCACTTTATCAGTAGGTTTCGTGACTATTTGTGAGAGATTCTTAGTTTCTGTCCCTGGCTGTGAGAGCAGAATGTGGACTAGTTGTTGGAGCAGAGTTAGAGCACAGGCATGAAAATAGATTTGGCATCTTCCATCTGAAGGTGACTGTGGCTGAGACTTGGCCATGTCATATAAGAAACTGGGTTGCGTATTTTCAGCTCTTCCTGAAGTGAACTTGTGCAAACTACTAATATCCTTATTTGTAAAAAGGAGGAAATGTTAATTGCTTGCCTTCTGGGATGTGAGAGTGAAACCTTTGTCAGTAATAAGGGTAACTGTACAGAAATATTAACATCTCTCAGTGGAAGAGATAACACCAGAACTCCTGGCTCCCAGCCCAGTGACCTGCCCTTAAACCAAAGGGGAAAGGGTGTCTCTCTCTCCAATGAGTGAAATTTTTATCTAAAATGCAGGCTCTGTTTTTCTCTAGAGTGCTTCTTTTAACTTTAATGTATGTTTGGAAGGTAAAAGGGGAAGTCTCATATTCTGTGAATTCTATACTTTTCCTGAATTAGTATCTTAAATTCAAATTTTTTTAGCCTTGCTCACATGAATAATTCTACTGAAGTCAATGGGCCTATTTGCCTCAGTAAGACAAGCAAAATTTGGCTCTTGGTACTTATAGCTGTTCCTCATACATAACTTCCCTATGAAGACAATGGGAATTTTGTGTGTGAAAAAGCTGCAGAACGGGCTAAGCAAAATGCAACTCACAAGATTACCTGATGTTCAGAATCAAAATACATCTTATACCTTTTAAGTTTCAAACTTTATAATGAGGGCATTTTACACTTACTCCCCTTTATACATTTGGACCACTTATTGCCTGCCCCCTCTCCCCCCAAAACAGTATGAAGCTTTAGAGTAAAAAGGTTTTCACCCTTGTTCCCCATGGTTAACAGAATAAGTAATACCTTCAGGCACCTGTGTGGTGCAGGTTCCGCCATGCTGAAATGCACTAACAAAAAATAGCAAGGATCAGTCCAGAATCAAAGCAAAATAATTTTTTAAAATTTTTTGTTTCATACAGATACATAACATAATTGTGAGAATCAGCTCTTTTATTTTAAAAAAAAAATCCCATACATGTGTGTGTTAAAGAAAACTTCAAATAGCCTACTTTTGAGGATTTTAAACAAGGGTGGCGGGGTGGGAGATGGTATATTCTGTAGAGCATCACAGGAATTTTTTATCAACTTGCTTAGTGAGTATATAATTCTCACACACACACACACACACACACACACACACACACACACACACACACACAGTTCCTAGACTTTGAGGAATTTGCATGTCTTAGCGGAAATTTCTGAAGAAAATTCATATTCTCATTTAGGGAAATCTAAACAGTTTATATTCAGAGTCTAAGAGGTGGCATTCCATCATGGAGGGTGGGAGAGAAATATAGCAAGTTCTATTGTAACCTTATTAAAACATTACCCATGCACTGGAAATGCCACTTGTCGTCATTGGAGATACAGGTATACTTTTGCACTGTAATATAGATCTGTTTTAATAACCTTAAATTGGCATTGAACAAATTTAAAATATACAGGTAGATTGTGTAAACAATTACATGGTCTGCTTGCGCATTGGGCTGTTGCCTCTTATCCTCTTCTCTCCTGCCATGTCTCCCTCACCCACTTTTCCTTCACTGTCTCCTATCCCTTCACTTTTCTTTCTATTTAGCTTATCCCTTCTTAACTAAATCCACCTGAAAATAGTAAACATGGAACTAACATGTTTGCTGCCATCACATTGATTGCTCTGCTTGTTGTTATACCTCTTTCTCCCATCCCATGTCTGTCTTTTATCTCATTGTAAGCTCTTTGGGGCAGGGATGATCTGCTATTCTATATCTGTACAGTGCCTAGCATGATGGGATCTGATCTTGGTTGGTCCTTAGTCCTTACTGTATTAAACATTATTATTAATAATAATACTGAAAGAGATGGAGTAACTGCTTTGCTGTCTAATGCCAGTGCTCAGTTAGGATCTGATTTTGAAAATTGGCTCTGTGCAATTGTGTATCCAATTTGTACCCACAACTTATATCATTATAGGAGCAGATGGCATGCTACGCTAACTGGCCATTTGCATATGTAGTTACCTAGATTGTGTGTTTTTAATATTTGGCATACATTTACGCTCTTATTATAGTGACTGTGAAAGGACTGGATTGAAATGCCAGGACGCTAACTTACTCTTTTTATCCACAATATAGATAGGGCACAACAGTAGTGGTGCAGGCTTCTGCATACTCTACCTACCCGTTTGCCTCAGTTCTGACCTAATGGGGTAGAAGTTAGTTGAGTCTCTATGGCTCCTTCATTCCTGGGCTTATCTGCCAGGAAGGGTTCCAGTTATTACTATAAGAAAAGGAGTACTTGTGGCACCTTAGAGACTAACAAATTTATTAGAGCATAAGCTTTCGTGAGCTACAGCTCACTTCATCGGATGAAGTGAGCTGTAGCTCACGAAAGCTTATGCTCTAATAAATTTGTTAGTCTCTAAGGTGCCACAAGTACTCCTTTTCTTTTTGCGAATACAGACTAACACGGCTGCTACTCTGAAACCAGTTATTACAATATATCACTGTGGTTTTTGAGGCATGGAGAGCTGTCCAGCAGGAACTGAATGAAGACCACCAACTCATTTCAAATAGTCACCAAGCATCTGTCTGATAACAGTGCTTTTTACATATTTTGTCATGCACAAAGAGCTTATTCATAGACATGTAATATGGTGTCAGTACATTTCCTGCAGTAAAGCACTGAAGTTTGTCTCACTACAGTTCAACATTTCAGGAAATGTCTGTGTAGCATGTAATTTTCATAAAATACCTTGGTACATTATTCTGGGAAGAGTGTTTTCTTTTCACAATCACAGGTATTACCAATATTATGCTCTTGTTTGTCCACAAAGAACTTCAGCAGGAAAAATCCATTAATTTTTATTTCTTTTTGACATGTTTTCATGTGAGTTCAGTACTTGGGAATGGTGCTGGATTGATGATCGTGGAGACTGAAGTGCTTTAGTTAGTCATGAAATGGGTACACAATAGGGAGTGATGGGCAAACTGACCCACTGCCCTGCCTTATTTCTGGGCCACCATTTTAGATGCCATCTGTGCAGCAGTGGTGTTGCATGACAAAGCCTATACCTGCCGGAGTGATCTTTGGAAGGGTGAGTGGCCCTATAGCCCTCCCAATGGAGGTTGTTCAGTCTCCCCCTTTGCTGAGACTGCTTCCCCAGATGCCAAATACCTCTTGTTTGTTTGGTTTTTGGTTTTTTTCTTTGTAGTGTATGGTCACTCACTTGTAAACTGGTCACATGACTGAAACCACCAACCAGCTTCACATAGACCACAGAAGAGTATTTGGAGGTTAATACCATTTGGTTACTAACTAGCTACCTGGTCTGCATTTAAATCATTTACCTGGAGATGAAAGACTTCTACCTCTGAGTCATCCAGTCCCTTCTTAACTGTGTTTCTGTATTGTACATTTCTTCTCTTTTTGGGAATGAGACATAGCTGACTAAGAATGTTATCTAGATGTGTTTAGACTTTTAAAATGTGCTTATCACAAGTCTCAGTGCATGCACAAGACTTAAACCAGTAATTAAAAATATTTGAAAACTAGCTCAGTGCCAACAAAGGACTTCCCTAATAGCCAGCTCTAAAACCTCAGTCAGTATCTACCTCCTCCCTTGGAAAAGCCTGACGATATAGATAGGGCTTGCAGCATGCCCTGAAGATCATTCCATTATTGTATTGCAATGGTAGTGCTTATGTTAAGTTGTATAAAAAAGTTCATTTCTCCTTTTTATCCTGTTTAACAACACAAAATTTGCAGCATCTTCTCCCCCATACCCAGGCTGCATATGTATGTGTTAGGGAGAATGTGGGGTGGAGGGGACTTGGAATTGCAGCAGAAGTTTACTATGATCATCTAACCCTAGCCTAAGAAATGCTAAGTGGATCCTACCCCCTTGACTTAGTATATGGAGCCAGGCTGAGTCACGAAGTAGCACACCTTCGTTCTGCGCCATCATTTTAGGCATTATCTGTGCAGTAGCTGCATTGCAGCACAAATCCTAGGACCTATACCAAAGAGGGCTGACCACTTTCCTTAAGACACTGCTACTCTAATTAGCCTCTACGTGGTGCTCAATAGTGGTTCTTTCTCTACATTCCTGTCTGCTAGCATGGGCTGCTGAAGGTATTTCTGCCTCAATGGTCCCAGTCCCTGCTGGGTTACAATGGTGTACGGTGTTAGTGGACAATGAAATAAATCTCCTAGGAAACAGTTAATTGGTTCTTGTAACAAGTACCCATTAAATTCATGTAAACTTGTATAATTGGTAACTGTCCTCCTTTGTGCCTTGTCCTCCATTAATTGTACATAAAGGCTTCTTTTGTGTGTGTGTGCGTGCGTGCACGCGCAGTTCATAGGTTATGTTGATTTAAAAAAAAATCCAAGTGTACTACATATGAATATATCTAGTTTAACTGTAAGTTGTTGCTTATTGCCTGGCCATTTGAACAAAAATGTGGACTATATGGAGTTTAAGAATTCAGTGCTAGTGCATAGATAGTTCAACTGCTCAAAAAGGCAGAAATTACTTTGCACTAGTATACTAAGTGCATTTGAGGTGTGCCCTGGTATCATTCTGTCTCAGGATTGGGGTCATGATGAGGTATGCATCTCATATGTCAGAATTTATATTAAGCTATCTTTCTGAAAAAAACCTTTCCCTGGAGTCCTGGGGAGGGTTCTTCTCTGTGTTAGTTTCATTATACTGTAGTTTTCAGGTAGGGCAACATGGTGCAGTATATCCATGGTCTATGTTTGCAATAAGGGAATGAGTCTACCCTAATAATACAAAAAGATACTTCTCTTGAGGCTTGATTAAAGCAATACTGCTTGGAGATGCTTGGTTGCCAGTTTGGGCTTGTCTCTATTTTCTTTCTTGCCTCATTCTTCCATCCATCACTCCAGAGATCACAGAAGGAAGAATACTTGCGTAGGCCTTGGCAAATGACCATTCATCAACCTACTAGCTTTAAAAGAGACCATTCATTGGCCTGGTAGAACATTACAGCTTACCCAGTGTTCCCTGGTGTAAGGAAAGTCACATGACCGGGTCTAAAAACAAAAGGAATCCCACAATATGTTCTCGGCATTATTAATTAAAATAACTGGTGTTGAAAGGAAAGCACATGAAAGCTTTTGTTGCATGATCTCAATATTTTGTGGAAAGATTCCTTTCCTTCCTTGTTTCTCAGAGAGGATTGTTCAAAATAATAAGCATGCCCCTTGCCCCCGAAACCATTAATAAACTGTTTTCTGTCTGCACGGTTTCTTATTTCAGAGTAGTAACTCTGAGCCTTTGTAGCTCAGGAAAGAATAAATGTAATCATGTAAAGCAATTGGCTGCCTGAGATCTTTTTTAATGCACTGCTTTGGACACGGCACATATGCTCTGCAAATAAATACAGAATTAGTGTTCCTGTTGGAAGCATTCGGTGAGAATGAGTGATTTGTCTTGCTTATGAAAGGTGCATATATTTTCCTCTCTTAGCTGTTTATCAGTCTGCCGTTTTCCTGCTTATGGATTCAGAGATGGAATTTATCATTTGTTAGCTCATGAGCAGATGTGCTGGAGACAACCAAATTGATCAGTGAGGATGAACAGAACAGCAGCATCAGTGTTGGGAGGGCAGCTCTTACAAATTGTATTACCTTCCTATTTTTTCTCCTTTTTCATAGGCTATTTTCCATTAGCTCTCCTCCAAGTTGCAAGGAGAGGAAGGAGAGAATGTTTTTTTTGTTTTGTTTGGAGACAGGCACTTCAGTACAGTGAATGAGAAGGACAAGGCAGACAAAGACTGCACCCAGAGTGAAATCACTTTGCTGCAAACCACTCTTTAATGCCATCAGAAAGGCATCATTTAGTGCCACATGTCAATTAAAAAAGATCACAAGTATTACTTGCTGTGTTACCATGAGGAGTTATTTTAATTGTTGTCTGTCTTTCATACAAATCCCGGTTTGAGAGAAGGTGATGGGAGGTGAGAGAGCACAAGCTATTTGACAAAACTGATTGACTTTTAAAAGTTTCATTTGCTTTTAGCTAGTACAGGAAAGACTGCTGGAGCTGGGTTGATTACACAGCCATCAAAGGCCTGCCTTGCCAAAAAGCCCTCCTTTGCACTTGTGTACTGTTGAAAATTGTGGTCTGATGCCAGAGGATTGAAGAGCTAAACACATGTTGCTGAAGAGCTACATGTGGCTTTCAAACCACAGGTTCCTGACCCCAGCCTTAAGTAATAAACAACTGTCTCTGGAATGATGCAATGCTCTACAAGAATCATTAAGAATAAAATACCTGCCCTTTTTCAGTAAATGGGAAGGTTTGAAAACTCACATTCTTTCTGGTTCAGATGCAGGGGACAAGGATAGATATCCCTCATGGAATTTGGGGATGGGATTTATTTTTTTCCCCCTTTGCATTGTGGTAGCGCGCAAAGGCCCAAGTCCTGCTGGTTAGCCTTTCATGATAGGTGCTGTACAAATATGAGGATGGATAGACGTTTGATGTAATCAAGATGCCTAATTGGAGCTGGAGTTCTTTTTCGTTAGATAGCAGGCTCTCTGCGCAATGTTGCTGCTTATGAATACAACCTTTTCTATAGGGTATATTATTTCATAATTTTTTTAAATTAAGTAGACACACAAAAGTTAGCATATGTCATATTATGCTTAAGATCATATAAATACAAGGCCTTTTGAAATTGCAGCTGGTGGATTAAGTACATATCAGTGACAGCCAAGATCACAAAATCAACTATTTTGCTTTCCAGGATCTGATATCTTGACAGGTAATGTTTGTGAAAGATGTGGTTTTGATGCAGTAAGGAAAGTGAGAGGGGCAACATGTAGCTTTTATTTCCCATTTAGTGGGCATTGAGTTAGGGCTTTTAGAAGGCAGAGAATAACATATGCCTCAAACCTGTCATTCAACTTGTAGCCACTTCATGCTCTCAGTTATGCTAGTCATCAGTATTTTTAAAGGCTCATTGCTGCCGAGGTGGAACTGTGTAAATATAATTAGTAGGGTATCTAAGATTCAGTTAATTAAAAATTTAAAGGAAGAGATTGTCAATATTAGGAATTGGGAAATGGGTGTAATTTCAGCAAGAGTTGTAGGGGTTTTTTTTCTCAAAAGGATTTTTCACCGTGGTGTGTTTTTTTATTTATTTATTTTTTTTTTCCCTATCGTCCAGTTTTGGTAAGGTTTAAAAAATAATTTTCAGAGTTTACAAGGACACAATATTTGCTGCTTTTGTGTACTTTAAAACCTAGAGCTTTGCAAGTTTACACGAGAGAGCCTGTCTCTCAGGAGCAAACTTGTTTCACAGTCAGTGAGGGGTAGATGTGATTTGGTATCTACAGAAGTCACAAGGAAAAGCTTGTCCTTGTTCTGGCTGGTTGTCAGGTGCTCAGGGTTGCCGTGGACACTAGATTTCGGGGGCTGTGTACTGCTTAGTGATGATCTTGTAGGAGATAAAAAGGCCTCTTGTAAATATAAGCACTACAGTTCTTCCCTTACCCTGTTTTCTTATTCAGCAAATACCAAATTTCATCTGCATTGGCTGAATTGTGCTGATTGAATACTAGTTAGCGTTCTTCTGTTCTCTATAATCTCTTCTTCATTTCTTTCCTAAATTATCTTAGTTGCTTAATACAGAGGCTCCATTCTAAAGTTTTCTTCAACAGTTGGCTGTCTTCCTAACTGTAATGATGTTAAATGTAAAGAGTGAAGTATTCTATTTTAAGTGGACTCTAGGCCCATCTCTGCTGCTGATTCACTATATGGCCTTGGCAAGTCAGATTATAAAAATTGGCCTGTAAAATTGGGGATAATACCACCCTCTCGCCACATATGAGTATTGTGAGAATAATATTTGTGAACTGCTGAGATACTATAGTGATGAAAGCCATAGAAAAGCCCATGAGGAAATGAATAATTCTGTATTTAGAGTAGAGTTTGAAAAGTGGGAGCATGCTGGGAGTCTCACAGTGTATCAGAGTCTTGAGACTCTCAGCCTGCGCTTGATCCTGTTCCTGTTTGTGCCTCAGCCTTTCCCAAGCTCTTGTTCCTGTCCAGTCTTGTTCCTGCCCTGCTCTAATCTTGCTCTAGCCCTGTTACTGACCCGCTCCAGCCTTGCCTCCACTTCCTGCCTCTCCCGGACCCTGAAATTCTGACTGTCTTTGAACTATGGCCTGTATCTGGACCCCAGCTATGATACAGATTTGGCTTGTCCCTGGGCTCTGACCACTAGGCTTTAAACCCAGGCTTGTACCTGGACTCTGGCTATAGTACTAATTCTGATTTGTCCATAGGTGTGGGAACTAGGGATGTTGGGGGGGTGCTGCAGTACCCCAAGGCTGCCGGCTTCACACCTGGGGTCTTGGTTGCTAGCCCCGCACCTCAGCTCTTGTGGGGGGGAAAGATGGGGTGGACAGGGGTAAGGGGCCTGGCTTTCAGCATCCCCACTATTAAAAATGTTCCAGTGCCACTGGGCTTGTCTATGAACTCTGATCTCAGTTATGACCCTAGCCCGTCCCCGGATCTCGATTCCAGTGCCACGCTGCATCTGGCTTTGGCAGAAGTGAAAGTAAGCCAGTCTGGTACGGCATACCAACAAGAGCCAATATGCCGTGCCGGACTGGACCGGCTTCCCCATGCTGACTATTTAAAAGGTCCGGGGATCCCTGCAGCAGCTGGAGCCCCAGGCACTTTCAATTGCCGTCCGAGCCTGGCTGCCGGATCCCTGGGGTAGCAGAGGCAGGGCTCAGGTGACGATTTAAAGGGCCCGGGGCTCTGGGCCCTTTAAATTGCCACCTGAGCCCTGCTGCCGGAGCCCTGGGGTAGCGGTGGCAGGGCTCTGGCAGTGATTAAAAGGGCCAGGGGCTCCGGCAGCTGCTGCCGCAGTGGACCCCAGGCCCTTTAAATCTCCGCCTGAGCCCTGGGGTAGCAGCGGCAGGCGGGAGCTCCTGGGACTCTGGTGATTTAAAGGGCCTGGGGAACCCCGGGCCCTTTAAAGTGCCCTTGAGCCCTGGGGCTCCCAGCCACCTCTGCTGTTGGTAGCTCTGGGGGTGATTTAAAGGGCCCAAGGTTCCCAGCCGCTGCTGCCGGAGCCCTGGGGCCTGTAAATCTTGATTTAAAGGCCCCGTCTCTTCTGGTTGAGGTCACGCCCCCTGCTCAGGACTCTGGCATACCAGTAAGTCCTTTAAATTACTTTCACCCCTGGGCTTTGGCCTCTGCTCTAACCACTAGGCCTGACTACTGGGAGGCAGTACTTGGCCCTGGCATAGCCTGTACGAGCCCAGAGCAGCAACTGCAGGGAAAGTTCTGTTCAGGCCTAGACTGGAGCATGCTGGAATCTTTGAGGAATTTGGCTGCTAAAATCTAAGAAACCTTTACTGAGCATGTGCAAATTGTGATTTTTCAAGGGTTATAGTTTGGCCAAATGTTGTGGATTTTCACAGGGATGGTAAAAGATACATCCCAGACATAAAGGTACTCCCTGCCAATTTCAAGCTTCTGCTCCAAAGCGCTGAAATGGCTGAACCGTTTTGGCTGAGACTCTGGCTGAAATTTTCCAGAAAATTTTGTCTTGAAGTAGATACCAGCATAGAAAATTCCAGCCTAAGTGGTTAGAATTTGGAAAAGTTATAAGTAACTGACAACAGTGTTGTATATTGGGAAGTGTCGGGCAACCAATAATAGCTCCACCAGTAATATAAAGAGCTTTTGCTGAAAACATGTCAGGTAACAAGAACACAATTTGCTCTGCATCTTGGTGCAGAATTGTTGTACGGGGCTATACATGTGTTCAGGAAATTCCCTTGTGAACTGCAGATACATAGAGAAAAGTGTAGAGAAAATCCCACATAGCAAATTCACAAAAGATGCCATTCCATGGCCTCTCTGGTTGTTTTTATCCTCCCTTCTTCCCAGCATACAGGCAGGTTTCACTGCCCTGAAAGTTGTGTATCACATGTGGTGACTTCAAATGCTCTGATCCCACTTTGGCATTTTTCATCACTTTGCATCTTAATGCAGTTTAGGATAGCATCAATTAACACAGTTGTATTCATTTTTAATTATAATTTCTGCGGCATTTGGAACCCAAACGTCTAGTAGTACGATTCCTTGAATTTCCTCCTGTGTGACTACTGTAGATCTTGTTGTTGTGGCTGTTTGGGCAATATACCACATACCAATAGGCACTTTGTAGACACTTTTAATAGTAGTTTACCAACATCATCTTCCTTTGCAGCATGCGTTGGATAGGCGCATATGTCTAAACTTAAAAGAACCAGGGGGAAACACTAGAACTTAGTAGATCTGACTTTTTTAAAATTTTCCAAATAAAAACTTTTATATAACTATGTTTAAACTCCCCCCCCCCCTTTTTTTTAAATATGAGGGTGGGAAGTATATTTTAAACAGAAAAAGATCTGTATTGCCACTTAAATTCAAATGCCATCTTAAAATAAATTCTGAAGTTGCTGACACAACTGTTAAAATACAGCTCTTCTGTTGTAAAATACTTATTAACTAACCCATTGTATCGCACAGATCTCTGTGTATTTCAAATAAAGAATTTTTCCTCCTTTTCTTACAGCTGAAAATATTTTGTTTAACATAAAACCAAATTTATTATGAAGTGGATCAAAAGAAATATTAATTACATACTGATTGTGAAATGCAGGATATTTACCAAGACAAGATGCCAACCAAAGTGTCTGAACCTTTATTATCTTCAAATGTCAAACGTTTTTGTATTAAATTATCTGGTAACCAGAAGAACGCTGTGTCTGGCGTCTTTTCCTTGCTGGAGCACACATTAGGGCTATATGCTGGCAGAAGAAGTATGTATCTCCTCTAATGGTGGATGGTGCATGAGCAGCTCAGCTTTCAGGTTTCTCACAGATACTGAGTTCATCATTCCCATCTTCTCTGGACGAGCTCCTGGAATCTGCACCACCTTTCCTTCCCCTTTGGCATGGAGACTGCTTGTCCTCTGCTCTCACTGTGCCTATAGGACCAGATCAAAAAGAATGTTTTATATGCCTCTCTCTTCACCAGTGCCAGTGCACTTTTCTGTCAGGGTTTTTTTTTTTTTATTTCCTGAAGGCCTTTGTCACTGTTCTCATTGCATTCCCACAAGGTTTGCAAAACATAAAACATGGAAGATGGAATAAATCTTCTCCAACATAGGAAGGGGCGTGAGGAAGATAGAAAAATGCAGATATGAAATTTCTGTCCCTCAAAATACATTTAAAATACAACTTTAATCTGTGTACAAGATGTATCCCATGATGCTTTTGCATTAAATACAAATACTTTTCTTATTAATGATTTGATTTGCTGCAGCTCCCAAAATGTACTAGGCACATAAGTAGACATAATTCCTACAAGCAGACATCCTAAAGACCCCAAACTCACAATTCGTAGATGGTTGCAGAATTGGATCCTTAGACAACAGGTGAAGGGAGAGAGAATAAACACATTACAGATTATTTTAAATAGAACTGGCACTCTAGCCATGACTAGTTGGTTAATTTCTTGTCATGTACAAGTGGGCCTTGAAGGTTTTGAAGGAGAAGAGGATAATGGTGTCACAGACTAGTTCAGAAAGGGTGTTCCGTGCGTGGAGGGGTATATGAAGGAAAGCATAAGGCACACGGTATGAGCTGCTGCTACAGTAGAACGGAGGGACAGGGTAAGGGGGCATGATGCAATAAGAGACAAGGGCAGTTAAGTAGAGATAAGGATGTGCAGAGGTATAAATTACCTTGAGGGTGAAGACAAGAAATCTGTATTTAATCAGAAAATGAGGGATTTAAAGGGGTATGTTGACATGGCTGTGAATGACTGATGGGGAAGATGACTTGAGCAGCTATGTTTTGCATGTACTGGAGGGAATAGAGAAGTGTTAAGTATGCCAAAGAGGAGGAGGTAGCCGTAGATAGATCATATATGATTTGTAAAGTAAATATATAAGAAAGTAGTGAAGGGGACACTGTATGGTACTTAGATGTTGAATGTTTTATGCCCTTCATTTTTGGTGTCCTCTGAACCCGATCCTTTTAGATGTGGGATGAATATTCTACTTTTCTGTCTTATTTTTTAAATTTCACCTTACTAAAAATACAATAATTTGCTTTAAGGTTACAAGTAGCTAAAGCAAATAAATAAATGAGAGTGCAAGAAAATCCTCCAGCCCCCAGAAGAAAGCTTTTGTGCAAAGTTGCAGTTGGAAAAAAATTATTAACCTTAAATGCTCACTGCACCTGTGAACCAAGGAGGTGTAATTTAAAAAACCAATCGACTCATAATATGATGTTATAATTCTACCTATGTGCACATGTAAAGCTATTATATTTCTATATATAATATATATAATAGCACATGCCCTAAGAAGGGGTTGAGATTGTTTTTTACTTTCAGTTCTTTGAAACATCCCCCCACATTGTTTCATCTTTCTTTTAGTATATTATACGGGTCGTTTGTTCAGTTCATAGTTTCCTCGTGCTCCTAAAATAGTCTGGAAAAAATAGTCCATGGTGCTAAGAAAGCTGATGAGCATTTTAGTGTGAAATACCGAGTAGTAGCTGTGGTTGGTATCTGCTGAAAATATAGTCGGAAACTAGATGCCACAGGCTATTCTGTGGCAGGAAGCTCTTCAAATAACAAAACATCAGTAGTGTAGCCACTGCCTTCAGGAATCTACCGCTATTTTGTATGATTTTGTATAATTAGAATATAAATGGTCTGAAATCATTTCAAGATCTTTATAAAGCCTAAGAGGATTTTTTTTTCTTAAATTTCATTCTTATCTGGTACTAGTTTCTTAGCAAGGCAGCATTTCTGAATTAAATACAGTATCAGGAAACTGACCCAAGTTGTCATTACTGTCTACATGCTCCGCCTATAGCCCTTCAAAGGAGGGTGAAATCCCTTGTGTAAGCTGTAGCCTTTTGCATTTCCTCTGTAAAAGGTTCAGCTCCCTTAAAAACATAAATTAAATTAGCACATGTTGCACCCTTAAACAGTCCAGACATGTAAAGCATAGTTATCTTACCGAGAAAATGATCACAACAACATTCAAAGAGCCCAGTGTCTCCCAGCAATCTGCCAAGGACATCTCAATGTGGCATGACCTTTTCAGGATAAATGGGATTTTAAATTCAGCCTTTTCATTAGCGTCCTCTCTGTGTATTATGCCTTGCAAGTTGGAGCTAGCTTTGAAGCTGAGAATGTTGTGACAGTGGCTATTGTTCCTGTATGTGCATTGTTAATTGTAATAGCAGGAAATGTGCGAACCATATCAAAACAAGTGAGAACATAAGAGGGGAGAAAAGCCTGGAAACTTCAAAGTGAACAGTAAATAAAAAGGTGCAAAAAACCCAAACAAATATGTTCACAGAGAGCAAAATGCTGTACAGAAGGATTGGGGTTTTTTCCTCTGAGAGAATGATATGGAAATAGAAAAGGAGTACTTGTGGCACCTGAGAGACTAACAAATTTATTAGAGCATAAGCTTTTGTGAGCTACAGCTCACTTCATCGGATGCATTTGGTGGAAAAAACAGAGGGGAGATTGATATACACACACAGAGAACATGAAACAATGGGTTTATCATACACACTGTAAGGAGAGTGATCACTTAAGATAAGCCATCACCAGCAGCGGGGGGGGGGGGGGGGTGAGGGGGGAAGGAGGAAAACCTTTCATGGTGACAAGCAAGGTAGGCTATTTCCAGCAGTTAACAAGAATATCTGACAGGTTTCAGAGTAGCAGCCGTGTTAGTCTGTATTCGCAAAAAGAAAAGGAGTACTTGTGGCACCTTAGAGACTAACAAATTTATTAGAGCATAAGCTTTCGTGAGCTACAGCTCACATTGTAGTTGTCAGGCCCTACGTTACCAGCACTCCCAGCTATCTTCGAGACACCACTGACTTCCTGAGGAAACTACAGTCCATTGGTGATCTTCCTAAAAACACCATCCTAGCCACTATGGATGTAGAAGCCCTCTACACCAACATTCCACACAAAGATGGACTACAAGCCGTCAGGAACAGTATCCCCGATAATGTCACGGCTAACCTGGTGGCTGAACTTTGTGACTTTGTCCTCACCCATAACTATTTCACATTTGGTGACAATGTATACCTTCAAATCAGCGGCACTGCGATGGGTACCCGCATGGCCCCACAGTATGCCAACATTTTTATGGCTGACTTAGAACAACGCTTCCTCAGCTCTCGTCCCCTAATGCCCCTACTCTACTTGCGCTACATTGATGACATCTTCATCATCTGGACCCATGGAAAAGAAGCCCTTGAGGAATTCCACCAGGATTTCAACAATTTCCATCCCACCATCAACCTCAGCCTGGACCAGTCCACACAAGAGATCCACTTCCTGGACACTACGGTGCTAATAAGCGATGGTCACATAAACACCACCCTATATCGGAAACCTACTGACCGCTATTCCTACCTACATGCCTCTAGCTTTCATCCAGATCATACCACACGATCCATTGTCTACAGCCAAGCTCTACGATATAACCACGTTTGCTCCAACCCCTCAGACAGAGACAAACACCTACAAGATCTCTATCTTGCATTCCTACAACTACAATACCCACCTGCTGAAGTGAAGAAACAGATTGACAGAGCCAGAAGAGTACCCAGAAGTCACCTGCTCCAGGACAGGCCCAACAAAGAAAATAACAGAACACCACTAGCCATCACCTTCAGCCCCCAACTAAAACCTCTCCAATGCATCATCAAGGATCTACAACCTATCCTGAAGGACGACCCACCACTCTCACAGATCTTGGGAGACAGGCCAGTCCTTGCTTACAGACAGCCCCCCAATCTGAAGCAAATACTCACCAGCAACCACACACCACACAACAGAACCACTAACCCAGGAACCTATCCTTGCAACAAAGCCCGTTGCCAACTCTGTCCACATATCTATTCAGGGGACACCATCATAGGGCCTAATCACATCAGCCACACTATCAGAGGCTCGTTTACCTGCACATCTACCAATGTGATATATGCCATCATGTGCCAGCAATGCCCCTCTGCCATGTACATTGGTCAAACTGGACAGTCTCTACGTAAAAGAATGAATGGACACAAATCAGAAGTCAAGAATTATAACATTCAAAAACCAGTTGGAGAACACTTCAATCTCTCTGGTCACTCGATTACAGACCTGAGAGTGGCTATACTTCAACAAAAAAGCTTCAAAAACAGACTCCAACGAGAGACTGCTGAATTGGAATTAATTTGCAAACTGGATACAATTAACTTAGGCTTGAATAGAGACTGGGAATGGATGAGTCATTACATAAAGTAAAACTATTTCCCCATGTTATTTCTCCCCCCCCACCCTACCCCCCACTGTTCCTCAGATATTCCTGTTAACTGCTGGAAATAGCCTACCTTGCTTGTCACCATGAAAGGTTTTCCTCCTTCCCCCCCCCCCCTACTGGTAATGGCTTATCTTAAGTGATCACTCTCCTTACAATGTGTATGATAAACCCATTGTTTCATGTTCTCTGTGTGTGTATATCTATCAATCTCCCCTCTGTTTTTTCCACCAAATGCATCCGATGAAGTGAACTGTAGCTCACGAAAGCTTATGCTCTAATAAATTTGTTAGTCTCTAAGGTGCCACAAGTATTCCTTTTCTTTTTGCGAATACAGACTAACACAGCTGCTACTCTGAAACCTGATATGGAAATAGTAACAGCCAATCTTCCCGTATTTCTAAAACATATCTTTCTGTGAAGGAAATATTTAAAGGGCTCTGAAGAGAGGAAGAAGAGTAAGGCATTAAGATGCAGAACTACTGCTTGGATGCTGAGGGCATTCAGATGGGGGAGGGATGTTACCCCACATTGCACCCTATGCATTTGGTACCAGGGGTGTTGCTCCAATATGCACCATACACCTATTCTGTAATAAAAAAGACTTAATTTTAATCGTTTGGGGAGGATTAGGCCATCAGTCTTTCTCCTAGGACATCACACTGAAGAACCAATAGTGACCCCATAGTTGTAAGAGTCAGACAAACCAGGTGGGAAGACATTGCTAAAACAGACTGAAAAAGTGCAAGGCATGACGATATCTGGGAACACACTCTAAAGTTTGGATGGGGATAATCACTAGGTCAAATAGGAGGTTCATAAGGAAGAACAAAGTTTTAGGAATGAATAAAGATTGCATGAAAACATCATTCTTCATACATTTCATTGTATGAAACAGGAGTGTGATAGCTTACTGTGTTTTATAGAGGTTACCTGGATTTAGTATTTATAAGAAAATAACAGAATAGATAATTAAATAACTTTTTGGGTTTAAAGGAAATGCACAGTTTGTCATTTCTGCATCAATCATTTTTTGTGCTCAGTGGATGATCTGAATGAAGGACTTTTGTTCTCCAAGCTCCTCTAAGGCTTTGTAAAGCCGTTACTAGAAGAGATGGCAGAGATTTGATTTGAAGAGGTCAAGAGTAGGATCTCATCTCTGAGTAATACTATCTGATTCCAAAGACAATGTCCCCTTTTTGTTTAATTTTTTAAAAAAAAGCTCAAGACTAACATTCTCTCCATCACTATTGGTTTCTTAGAACTAAACTGACAGTTCTCCCCTCTCTCCTTTCAGAGAGAGAGGCAGAATTTGAAGATGTTTCTCAAAGATTTGAAGGGTCCCACATGTGTAAATAAGGGCAGAATTTTGGCATGCAGAACCTTTAATACTAGTGAGGTTGATATACACAATATAGATAGAACACAACTTGACTTGCGAATACTAGGTTGAGTTTACAAGGAAGGGAGTTAGAAAAGACGTTCTTTTACCTCTAATCTGAGCAAATGTGATCTGGAATTGATTCTAACGAAATATAAATTTTAACACATAATGTCATTTTTACAGAATAATTTTTCAGAGGAGAATCACCTTTTAAAAGTGTTGCAATGAAATATAAAAAGAAGTGGTGAATAGGAAGTAAAGCCAGAGACACTGTGTGTTCTACTAGAGACTCTGCTATTGTCAGTCTGTTTTTATGTGACAGGTTTCAGAGTAGCAGCCGTGTTAGTCTGCATTCGCAAAAAGAAAAGGAGTACATGTAGCACCTTAGAGACTAACAAATTTATTTGAGCATAAGCTTTCGTGAGCTACAGCTCACTTCATTGGATGCATGCTCAGATACTATAGAGATTGGTAAGAGTAAAAATCCTGTATGTGTTTAGGTTTTAGAATTTGTTTCCTGAACAACTCAGGTGACATGGGAAGCTTTTAAGCACCATTTCTGTAAAGAACCCCACAAAGCATGGTGTTGAAATTTCCATGAGCATTCTGGGGAATTTATGTTCGCTGTCATTTTTATGTTTTGCATCTCCATAGTATTCCTTCACTGTAAGCTTGTGGGGGGAAAAAAAGAAAAAAAAAAAGGCAGCTCAGGACTAAGTTTGGAGTCTCATCTCAGGGTTTTGGCAGTAGCACTGAGAAATTTATCATGAAGTAGATTAGAGTATGAACAACACCAGACAGAGATGCTAGTGGGATTTCATAAGGTAGAAAAGAGACAGATGTAAAAATGTGAAAGAAAAATGTGTTTAGTCTATTTATTATGAAATATTTGTGCTTGACAGTTAAACCATAAAAGCATTTTACCTTTAAAAATAGGTTTTCAATTATCAGCATTTGCAATCCAGCAGTTCTTTCAAAAGTAATTAACAGCTCTTGTATTTCTCTGAATATGTAGCATGCTCACTCTTTCTAAAACTCTCGCCCACATATGCATACCCTCTTCCTTCGCCCATGTAGAGCAGGAGCTAGGTCCTGTGTCATATTCTTGATGTAGTAGAGATAGTATCAAACCTCTCCCTGTTTATACATCCTTTAATTTGTATTTATGGTGAAAGGCAAGATTTTGAATTGTTCGCTGTTAATTGGTTTTATCTGCTGCTATCGTAAGAGCCTTATCTCCGCAGACAGTTGCATGGATAATATTTGGAGATCAGAATTCAAGCCCAGCCACACAGTGTCATCCAGCAATTAAATGTTATTTGATTGTTCTGTCTGCGGCTCAGGTGCCACGGAGCTCCCATCTCTGGTTGAATCTTTATAGCATCATAAAACTGTTCTCAGGGGAAATCTGGTTATGGAAGGCTTTCCGAATGGAAATGGTTAGAAAAGCCTGGGTAAAGTGCAGTTGAAGCTCAGTGGCACTACTAATCATTGACTATTGGCTAATGACTATGCAGTTCAGCTCTGAAAGATGTTTAATTATTTCTGTTGTTGCATTTGGTGAGGGAATAAAAAGCTTCTGTCTCCATGACATGGATGCTTACATGTACTATGGGGGAGAACGTTAAATGTCTCAATATTGCTTTTCTTATGGACTTCCCCAAGTGTTTTACAGGGCTGATTAGGTAGCCTTTCTGTTGTTTTGTTGGGCGCTTGGCTTTGTTCCTGCTGTATTCCTTGATGTAAGAAAAAAAGAAGCATGTCTCAAAGCAGCAGTGGCGAGCACCTGACATAGCTAGAGTTCAAATGCTGTTGTAGTGTGTTTCTGGCCCCTTTGGGAGTGAATTGTTTCTTGACCCTATTTGGCCATTATAGGGGAAATATAAAGAAACCCAGTATGTGCATTTTGTGGTAGAAACATTGTGTTCTGTTCATTACACCTTTTAATTGCTCAGTTGCACCTAGTGTGTAGATTAACTATTGT
This sequence comes from Dermochelys coriacea, assembly GCF_009764565.3. Classification (NCBI taxonomy): domain Eukaryota; kingdom Metazoa; phylum Chordata; order Testudines; family Dermochelyidae; genus Dermochelys; species Dermochelys coriacea. The sequence continues at coordinate 68,924,437 of NC_050072.1, read as the reverse complement.
AGCACCTGATTAATTTCACCCCTAGATAAGGGTAGAGACCAGTAGGATGACAAATGGAGTTGCTAAGTGGAATCCTGATCGATAGAGTGCTGTCCATTTGAGTAATAGACATCACCGTCATATCAGCTGTTAAAAAATTAGCTGAGATGGGTCCCCATAGGTCTACGAAGTATATAACCTGTCCAAGATAAGAAGCGTTACCAAGTACCCCTAACATAAAAGGTAAATCTCAGGAACTCTATCTTTGAGCTGTTAGAAGCACACATTCACTAAATATATTAGCTATTTATTTAAAAAAGCCAAAAAGAAAATGCTTTTTTATTTCTGGTAGAAAAAGACCACATATTTATTGTGCAGGGTATGGAGATCTTTGTGCACATTTTATTTATCAGAAATTATAGTTATCCCCTTCAATCATTCTCCTTTCTCCTTGGTAGTAAAAAGCCACTACCATTCCTAGAGTCAAGAAGATTGCTGATGAATACTTTTGAACTAACAGCATATATCTGGGACATTGGGTAAGAGAGACTCTAATCAGTATACGTGTTTCTTATTCTACCCAGAGGGTAATCAACGTTGCCAGTTCAGTTATCACAGTTGTCCTTGTAAAATACGTGATTCTGTAACTGGGTTGTTGGCCATAATTTATCATAATTTATCTTTTGAAGTGGCCATCATCACATAAATCCTCCCCCACACAGTAGATGGCCAGATTTTCTGGAAGTACACTTACCATGATACCTCTGCCTTAACAGCTAGGTACCTTTCTTCTCCTGAAAGGGAACTGTTCTCAATGCACATGCTCCTGTTATTGGCAGTTGCTAAGTCTGAGGACCATGGAGGAGGAGGACTTCCTGGACAGGCTTCTCTGACCAGGATACTGAAGGCTAGTGGCTTCCTCACCTTGAGAGGGTAAAATATTAAGTGTTACTCTTTGCCTCTCTTCACTTTGCCACCACATGAGTGCCTTTTTATATACCTTTTGCCTACAGCTTCCTCTCATTTCCTCCCTATCTTACCTTTAAGTACCAAGTCCCTTCCACACACTGCTACCTGGTACATACTTCCCCTCTTGTCCCAGACCTCCAGAGATCTTGCCACATCCACTTGCTGCCTCTCCCTACCCTTTCCTCCTTCAGTGCTGCTTCCTTTCTTTCTTAAAGCCATTGCTTTCTTTCCTATGTGCTCCATCCATCGTTCTCTTTCACATGCCTCGACTCCTTTCCATCATTGTGCTACCACATTTCACTCGTCTCTCAAATCCAGGGTTGGTGTATTCCAGCACCATCTCTCTCACAGCTGCTTCCTATACCAGTGATTGGGAGGAGTGAAGTAGAAATGTTCTCCCACCTATTCTCTTTCTTTGTCAGCAAGCAGAACAGGTGATGGAAACTCCCAAATCTAGTAAATAGTAGAACTGGATGTGGTTCACTGACTCTAAATTCAGCAGCAAAGCCACAGAAAGCAGGGAGATTTGTTGATAGTGGATCCTGTGGCATATTAGAATATAGAGGGTTCTGTAGAAATTAGAAATCAGCCTAACATGCAGAGGAAATAGTTTTTAAAAAATGAAATGAAATTAAACAAGAAAATGATTTTATCATAAACTTCAGTGGGAGCAGAGTTAGGGTAATGCTGAGCACTTTTGAAAATCTCACCCTACAATGGTATTTTGAAGGAGCTTTTTATTTGAGGTAATAACTATTTCTTGGGCTGATTAAACTCTAAGCTACAGATGAAATAAGCTCTCAGGCCAAAAGCCCAAGAATTTATTAATCTAGGATGAGGTCATTAAATAGTTTTTTTTCATAGATATCAGAGTTGGATGGGGCCTCAGGAGGTCATCTAGTCCAACCACCTGCTCAAAGCAGGACCAATCCCCAATTTTGTCCCAGATCCCTAAATGGCCTCCTCAAGGATTGAGCTCACAACCCTGGGTTTAGCAGGTGCTCAAACCACTGAGCTATCCCTCCCACCTCTCAAATAGGTTACCCTCTCAAATTGTTGGTACTGTATATGGAAATGTTTAAATGTGTTAAATGAAAGAGGGGCACCCAAAATGAGCTGTGAAACCACTGAATGGTAAGCTTTTTTTTAAAGTTAAAATGTCCTTCAGCTCTTCCTTCCTTTTCTCTTCCTGTCATCTCTCCTTATTTTCATCTTTCTTGCCTCTCTTATCACTCCTTATTCTCCTTATACAGGTTAACGCTTCTCCCCAGGCTGCAGCGTTTCTTTATTTATGTTTTGTGTCAGAACTGATCCGAGAGGAGGGACTGCACACAAACAAAGCAGGCAATGTAGTCAAACAAAGACGATACAAGTGTATGCAAATTATTATGAAGACAAGTCCTTCTGACCTGTAGGGAGGGAAGCATGAGAAGGACTGATCCTACTCCTGTAGTAGTTAGTGGCAATGGGATAAAGTTGTAGTCTGAAGCAGAGAAAATAGTTCCGTTGTTTTATCTTTTAACTATTTCTGTTTCAGTAGTTCCACAGACTCAATTTCTTTACTTATTTGTATTTAGTTTTTCTTCATTCACAGACATTTGTCTGTTTCAGCTGAAGGTAATGAGAAACTAAGATGGGATCCTTTTGGCCAACATCGTTTTGGCTGTTCTAGGTAGAGGTCTAATGGAGCTGAAGAAGTGTAGTACTCAATCAGAATACAGAGATGTGTGCATTTACATTATGGTTATTGAGAAATAACTGTATGATGATTGTGCATTGCAGACAATAGCAGCCCACCAAAATGAAGGGAATTTCATAGCTACAAAAACAGTGATTTTCAAACTTTTTTTACTGGTGATGCCTTTCACATAGCAAGCCTCTGAGTGTGACCCACCGATCAATTAAAAATGTTTTTTTAATATATTTAACACCATTGTAAATGCTGGAGGCAAAGCAGGGTTTGGGATGGAGGCTGACAGCTTGCAACCCCCCCCCCATGTAAACCTTGCGACCCCCTATTGGGTCCCAACCCCCCCCAGTTTGAGAACCCCTGTACAAAAATGTTTTTTCATGGGTCAGTAACTGTCAAGTATCCTTGTGCTCTGGCTGAAATAGTTTCATAGCATAGTCAATACCGTTGTATATAATACAGTAAATCCCTCTCATTTTCTTAATGTTTTTTCTAGGACTCTCATTTTGATGCAGAATGTCTGGTTTGTGGTAAAATTCAGCATTGATATGCTGCAAAATGTAGGGAGTTTTGCTTATAGTTTAGGTGCAATAGGCCAGTGTACCTGAGGCATTGAATATTATTCCTTACGTATTGCATTGAAATATTTAGATTGAGGAAGCGTTCATGTTTTTCACTCTCCATCCCTAGACTCCACCGTCTTCTGCCTCTCACGGTATGGAATATACAGGATATAATGTTCATTGCTTTATCTGTGTTAATGCTTTCTGTTTAATTAGCTGGCCTCAAATAATCTCCAGTAACTGGTACCCACCAGATTCAATCCTGAATATGAAATTGTTATGAGAAGTAGAGTTTCACTGGGTGGTCAGATGTGGGTCACTAATTTTCAGCGCCGCTGTTTAACTATTAATGAGGTCATGGCCTATGGGACAAATCTGATGTTACCTATCAGATGTCTTGCATATCCCAACAGGCCACTCACTTTTAGTCAAAGCTCTTGACTAATGATTGTCTCCTGCAGTGTTCACATTCCATGGTTTCATCTTTTACCCTTACCTTCTTCTAGATTAGATATAATTCCTTGTGCCCATCTCCACACTCCTCCATTTTCAGCAGGCCCCATAAAACAAAACTGTCCCCATACTTCATCATCCTCCTTGTCGTGCAGCTAATTGATATACGTATTTGCTTTTTCAACCAAGGCTACCAAGTTACCACCATTATATTTCTTGCTGAGGGGCATCACTCGCGTTCGTCCCAAAGTTGCCTATACAAACTTAGTATCTCCTCACTTTCATTTTAAAAAATAATTTACATCAAAAACAAAGAATTATGAAAATAAAGTGAAAGAATTATGCTAAAGGAATGAATCTCTTAGGATTTTAAGTTTCCTGCATGAATCAAATTTTGGGTCTTTCATTTTGGGTCTTTGTAACACGTGGCTTTGACGGATTGAGAGGTATGGTCACCAGTTCCAGAAAGTCTGGAGAGGCATCCCTCACCCAATTTACTGTTGTCACCACCTTCAGTCTTGTTTTCTTGTTTACTAAATAACTTGAAAAACTCTAAAAATGGATGATGTAATTCTTAGCTGTCAGCAGCCTTACCATATCACATTTGACAGCAGAATTCATAATCTGAAGGGACATTCTGCTGTATCAAGTTTCATGGGATGTTGGGAAGGCCAACTGGCTTCAAAAAAGAATGAGAGAAATTCATGAAGGATCGGTTCATCAATGTCTGTAGCGAATCCCATGCTCTGGGTGTCCCTAAACCTCAAACTGCTGGAAGCTGGGACTGGGTAACAAGGGATGGACCAGGTGATAATTGCCGTGTTCTGTTCATTCCATCTGAAGCATCTAGCACCAGCCACTGTCAGAAGACAGGATACTGGGCTAGATGGACCATTGGCCTGACCCAGAATGGGCATTCTTATGTTCTTCTGACTTCAGTGTAAATGAAAATGGCTTTTTCAGAGCACGCTACTGCTTGCTCTGTGTAGCATGTAATATGAAAACTATTGACATAATGATCAGTATTTTTGCCTTTCCTTACTGCACATAGTTGCTGTAATTTATAACATGCTGTAACTCTCTCTTTTTTTTTTTTTTTAAACGAGTGTTTGTCTGTACTTTTTGACAGGTAATATTTGAAATTGGGAAAGCCAACAACAAGGGAAGACTCTTTTCTAAATTCAGGGCTATTCTCAGAAAGACCTTGTGCACTCACTCCTCTTTCAGGACAGTCATCTTGCAATAGTGATGTGACAGTTATGGGGCCTGTATTTTTTTATGTTTTGGCAACTCTGCTCTGCCCATTGGAATGGTTTTATTTATATATATTTTTTCAGGTAGAAAAAATAGTGCCAGTCATGCTTCTTGCAAATTAGCACCCTCCTGTAAATATTGAACAAATCTGCATTTTGATTCAAGTCTTTTCTTTCCACATACATTTTTTTTCAGTAAAAATAAAAGGAGTACTTGTGGCACTTAGAGACTAACAAATTTATTAGAGCATAAGCTTTCGTGAGCTACAGCTCACTTCATCGGATGCATTTGGTGGATGCATCCGATGAAGTGAGCTGTAGCTTACGAAAGCTTATGCTCTAATAAATTTGTTAGTCTCTAAGGTGCCACAAGTACTCCTTTTCTTTTTGCGAATACAGACTAACACGGCTGCTACTCTGAAACCTGTCATTTTTTTCAGTGTATTTCTGCTCTCCTGATAAGGGACATTGCTCTACTTTACATGTTTAGATTTTTAACTAGAAGTTTTATTGATTAAAACATTCTACTAAGAATACAGAAACATTGGCAGTGTATGAAATAATTTTGAAGAGAAAGCAAAAAGAAAAATGTGGAAAACTTGAACAGCAATAAGTATGGTAGAACTGCTGTCAGTTCACCTAGTGTTAGGAAAGTGATTGATGTTAGTAACCAAGAAGTCTTAGCGGTTTAGAATAATATACTTGAGGTCACTCATCTCAGAGAGAGGGGCTCTGTTCTAGGAAAGATGATATCCATTCTGATAGAGACAAACAGCAGTTCCCTCCAGAATCTGACAAGCATATATTTGATATGCATAGGACAATCCTAATGATTAATGACTTTTCCAAATGTTATTCCTAGAAACTCCAGATCAACATGTGTGATCCACTGTTTCCTTGTCACAGTGCTTGAGTGTTGCTGTTTTATGCCATGGGCCTGCTGATCCTCTCTGCTGTGTTTCTCAAAGCATTTTTCACTCTCTGCCTTCTATAACTCTCTCAGGGCACAGATACATCAGGACATGCAAATAGATAATGAGGCTCCAGAACGTCTGTGGTTCTACCAGTGCAGAGGGTCTGACTCTTCCTTCCAGTGCCTCAGGATCTGTGAGGGATTAGAGCCTGATTTCCCCACAGGTTATCAAGTCCTCTGCTCCTCTAGTGTGGCTGCAAAATCTCTTTTTTGAGAAGTATATGATGTGTTAACTTCATGAGGTTTATTGTGGGCTGGATTAAGGCATAGGGACATTATCGACCCTGGGGCATTTAGTACCCCAGCTTCTGGAGTTACGTGATAACATCAGAATCTAAATTTTCATTTTTAAAAAGAAATTTCTATTTTCACGTTTGTGAGGAAAAGCTTGAAAAAGTTAATTGTTGCAGTGATCTCTGCCTAGGGCCATGTCTACATTATGCTTTACTGGTATAGGAATACCGGTGTAGTATACTAACACAGCTCTTCGGATGAAGATACAGCTATATCTGCAAAACTGATCTTTGTACCAGTATAATAAACCTCCTCCCAGAAGCAAAATAAGCTATACTGGTCAATGTGCAGTTTTGCTGGTGTGACTATCTACACTAGGGGCTTCTCTTGGAACCTCTGTGTTGGTCTGAGATTCCACCTTTTCACATCCATTCGCGACGTAGCTATGCTGCCCGAAGTTTCTAGTGTAGATGTGGTCATGTCTCCAGTGGAGCCAAAACAATAGCTCAGAGGTATGAACTGACCCATTAAACTTAATGATGAGACGTTAACTCCAAGACGAGCTACTGTGGGTGGGCGGAGAAGAGTGTAGAGAACCCAGTCTATTTACCCAACAGATGCTGGGGTAAGTTCAAGGGGCTGTCTTGTTGCTACCTCTGCTGTCCCTTTTCACTCCTGGGGGAATTCTGCACCACTGTGCAATCCAGATTTTCTTCAGAACTAATATTCTCGGCAGAATTTCATTTTTCCCTCCAGAATTGATGCTGCAGAGCTTCTGGCTGTCACTAGGGACTGCTGGACCCCAGCAGAGCCTGCCTCTCCAGCTCACAAATAGAGGATGTTGTCGAGGGAGAGGGGAGGGGAGATGGAGCGGCCGCTACGGTTCCCAGCATGTCCTGAAGGAAGGAGGCAGCATGCAGGAAACACCATACAGGTGCAGAATCCAGCATCAGACTGTTTCTCTCTCTGTCTGGATCCCTGGGCTGTGGGCGGTAAGAGGTATGGTTTCTGGGCTGGGCAGTGCCCCATGGCTGGGCCCTAGAGCGAGGGTGTGTGGGTGTCTGGGCTGGGGTTGCCCCATGGCTGGACTCTGGGGGGAGGAGTTAAGTGTCTGAGACTAGAGGGGTAGTTTATTTTCCCCCAAGAAGTGCCCATCTGGCACATGTGACACACCCAGACTGAGATGCCCAATAAAGCATAAAAGAGAAACAGGAACTGGGTTATCGTAGGGGTTTCTTTAACTCTCTACTCCTCGGGGGAAACTTTTTTGTTGTCTGTATTGTTATAGACATATTTTCTGACAGGTATTTAGAAATGAAGTACCAAAATAATTGAAACTGGTATAATTACATTGTGTTATTTTGACAAATAAATGTGCAGAATTCTGCAGAATTTTAAAATATTGTGCAGAGAATTTTTAATTTTTTGGCTCAGAATTCCCCTAGCCGTAGCTTTTTGTTGCATCCAGGAAGAGAGGGTCCTGTGTCATAATGTACGTAAGGCCCTGGATCACCTTAACCCAGCCCTGGGTTCATCTTGTGAAGTCCACTGACCACATTTTCCACCCCCTTTCTTTTTCTTCAAGAGAAGTGGACTAAGAGTCATATTTTAGAATATATGTTTGCTATTTGTGACCCCATTGCTTAGAGTCTTTTAGGATCTTCAGCGTGAGACCCTATTTATAAGTCAATAGGTGCTTGATTGCTTACACTTCTAAACTCTTTTTAAAAAAATAAAAAATGCTAGGACAGTCCCGAACCTTCGGAAATATCATCACTTTCTAATTAGATATTTCTAGTCTACAAAATAACTGTCTAATACTTTTAGAAATGCACATTTTAGCGTAAAAATTATATCTGTAACTCCTACGCTAATAGTTAGAAGCACAATACAGTGGCATAATTCACTTGCATATAAACACATGAATTCTTACAATGTGAACAATCTGAGTTTGATTAAAGACAAAGAACACAATTCTCATACATACTACTAAATCTGTGCACTATAAGATTGTAATTGAGGTGATTCACTGTAATCTGCATTTCTTTGGTAATCACCCTGCAGACTGCAAGGACTGAACAGTTGAACGAGTTATTCAAAAAGTCATTAGGAGAAAGATGCAAAGCTTCAGTGTCTGTTATGAGTAACAGGCAAAATTAATTCTTGAAGCAGATTTGTTGTGATTTTAGCCTCAGAGTACTTTAATTGTATTTTCAAGGAGATACATGTATAAGTCAAGGAGTAGTATTTTGTATTTGTGAAGATGGGTAGGAATTTCATGGTAGTATGTCTTTGGAGATCATCTACTTAGTCTTACTGAAAAGCACTTTTACATCTGAACAGTGATGAGAAGGATATTGAAAATGGTGCATGTCGTTATTCTTATTATATGTATATAGATATGTTAGCACAGGGATCGGCAACCTTTGGCCTGTGGACCACCAGGGTAAACCCACCTGGTGGTTCGGGCCAGTTTGTTTACCAGCCGCATCCGCAGGTTCACAGGAAGTGGCACGAGCCGAGGGATGTGCTGGCCGCCGCTTCCCGCAGCCCCCATTGGCCTGGAACGGCAAACCGTGGACAGTGGGAGCTGCAATCGGCCGAACCTGCGGACGTGGTAGGTAAACAAACCGGCCAGGCCCACCAGGGGGCTTACCCTGGTGGGCTGCCTGCCAAAGGTTGCCGATCCCTGTGTTAGCAGCATGATTCTGCATTCCTTGCACACTCAAAGTTCTGATGGGCATCAAGAATGCAGAATCAGGTCCCAGAAACTTTTTTATGATGCTTATTGAGCTAGAAGATTTTTTTTTTTAATGTTGTGGTAGAATTGGAGGTGGGGTAGATGTTGTGTGGTTATGATGTATTAATGCTTTTCTGCATCTTTTATGTTGCTCATATGGGGAAATGGTCCTGATGTACTCCAAAGGCTTTTTCAGATTCTCTATTCAAACAGATCAATCTGACTTTACAAGTGCAAATATCTAAACCAAGAAGATGCAAATCTGATCGATTGGGATGAAGGTTTGCAAATCGCAGATGTATAAAAGGGAGGACATACCATATGGCAGGATACATCTTAATGCATCCAGCTCTAGGAAGCAGATGTGCAGAGTTTACCCTATCCACTACTAAAAATTATGCTTAAGTAATAGTAATATTCTGACTTAAACTCATAAAAGGAAGGAAATTCACAGTTAAAACTGAAAATCCAGTCTGATATAACAGCGTTCAATTAAGCCTTCTAACTCACATTAACGTAACAAGTTAAAAAGCATGTGTCTTAAATCATTCAGGAAGGTAAATCTACTTTTTCAACCTTACCTGTTCATTTTCTTCTCTTCGTAGAATTAAATCAGGCCCTTAATATTACAAAAAACATACATTTTTAAAAATATGGTTAAACTTTGCGGTATGTATCATGCTAAAGTTTTTAAAAAGTAGTTTTGGTGGTTATCTGTCATATTGAAGCGATAAGAATTTAAAACGCGTAACACAAGAACTTTTAAATTGGCTGTTATTTACTTTGGCTTTTACTTGAAAATCCCTAACAGTTCCCTTAGAGCTCTTACAGATGGTCAAGTAAATACAAAGGAATATATGCTGTCAGTACAAGGCTTTCTGCTGGGGTTCTGCCAGAAAATCTGTGTTGATAAAATTTTATGACATTATAACTTTAAAAAAGTATATGCACAATAATCTGTTTGTAAAATGGAATTACTCAGGTTTCTTAAATTAGGATAGCAAAACCAATTAATTTCAGAGTAGTAGCCATGTTAGTCTGTATCCGTAAAAAGAAAAGGAGTACTTGTGGCACCTTAGAGACTAACAAATTTATTAGAGCATAAGCTTTTGTGAGCTACAGCTCACTTCATTAGATGCATTAAACCAATAAAACCAATTAGCTTACACTTTGAAAAGCTAATCATCTGTAAAAATGCTCTGTGATTTTAAAGAAGGAATCTGTTTTAGTTTCAGGGTTTCCATAGAAAACATAGAAGAGCATCTTAAGACTCCATTATCCTGTTAATTTTTTGCAGACTCATAACTGTGAATTTTGGTGTATACTGATGTGTACAATTAGTATGTGCAGGCATATTGTTAAATAGTGGTATATATCAAAATTCTTCACCCATCCTATTCGATTCCTCCCCAAACTGGTCAATTCCTAGTTCATATCACAGTCTCCATAATCATAAAAGCCACTAATTGTCAACCTTCCTCGAAGAAGTAAGGAAGACTAATTGGACATGGACACTAAACTACTTTTCACTCCTAACATAAAACAAAAACACACACTCAAAAATGTTTGCTTCTCTTGAAATCTCTTAGCTGTGTCTTTTTTCCCTTTCCAGTGGATTTTGCACTGGGAGCTGCACTAAGTGCACTAAAAAGTCCATTAGTAAGCTCTGAGAACTTACGAAGAATGCCATGTTGCAACATTACACAAACACGATTTAACAATAAACCCCAAAGAAATCTTAAAGGAAATGGGTGGAAAAAAGTGCCAAAAATTTCAAACCTCTAGTAGTACTCACGCAAACAAATGGTTTGTCTTCAAATTCTGTAGGCTAAATATATTGTTTTGGTCAACTTACAAAATCCCGAAGAATTTAAAAAAAAAAATCTTTTGGCATGACTGAGAAATGTTTCTCACACATAACTCTCATGGGCTTCAATATGAATTATGTGAAGGGAACGTGTCCCAAGGTCAAGTTCTTTGTGATTAATTGTAAACATTTTTCCAATGTTTGTTTGAAATGGGGAGTGCTAGAACCATGCATTACTAGACAATTTCAGGGCATTAGTTTTTCTTAGTAGTTATTGTACATTACAGATATTTTTAATGTGACCTTTTATAGACCATGTGCAGCTTTGAGTTACTTTGAGGTGTAACTTTGAGGTGTTGGTGTGTAAAACATAAGGCTTTTTTAAATTATAGGAGAAACTTGGGTGAATTGCTTTATAGTGGAGAATGCAGCATTTTGGGACTAACTCTTTATCATCTTTACTCATCTGAATGTTCCTATTGACTTCACACCCCACATGACATATTTCACAGACTCTAGTCAATATCCCTCTGCCCTTGAAAAACAAAACCTCAGGTTGATCCATAGTTTTTTCTAAATGTTTTAAAAGAATTGTAGCTGTATAAATGTACATATTTCTAATTCTGTGTGAGTGTGTTTACCAAGTAACATAGAATTTATAAATAGCTGGCTCGTAAATATGTAAATAGTTCTGGGAAATCATTTCTTGTGCTTTTGTTATCTAGAATAGACTTTTGATCTTATTTTCTTTGGCTACCTGTAAGTAAGCATCTGTATTCCCACTCCCAGTTTTTTTTTTTAAAAGCATTTCTAAACTGATGAGCTGTGGGACTGTCCTGTAGTTTACTTTGATGTCTGGGTAAGGCCCAAGGAAGAAATGCTGTATTTGACTCTGTATAAATACCCAGAAAATGTCAAGATTTTGACAGGGTTATTTAAAACCACTAGCTTAAAAATTAATTCTTCTGATTGTAAGACTACAATCACCGGAATGACGTGTAGAAAATTGTTGCTTTAAATTGCTATGCATTTGAATTACTTTATGACATTAAGAATGGTTAAAGCACTTGGGGGGAAAAAAAAGGTCTGCTTTTGCTAATTGCGTGCCATAATCCCCAAACAGCTCTTGCTACCTGAATTGATTTGTCTTTTGCCAACCAAATATAAAAGCAGCCATGTCTCTCCTCATCTGCATACAGGGCAAGTAGGAAACTCTCATTAGGTCTTACAAAGGGGTTTATTTAAATAAAGAAATAAAGCAGAGGGATGACAGATAAGCACGCTTAAACTCTTTGAGTGTTACGTCAAGCTTGTAGAATGTGAGCACCAAACATGATAAGCTTTGCATTCTTCCTTAATGATAGAGCCTTGTAGAGAAAATAATGTTGTGGTCTGGACTATAATCTCTCTTTATGCTGCTCAGAAGGCATCAATCCTTGCAGAAATATGGATGTGCAGGTACACTTCTAAGATTTTCCCCTGCTTGGCTCTGAAAGCAAGAGCAAGCTATTCCTTGTGATGCGTGTGTGTGTCTGTCTCTGTGTGTATTTTCTTATACCTAAGCCTATGTGTGTGCATGTAGGGCTGCAGGACCTTCTGGGATTTTATACATTGTTGCTCAGTGTGGGGTGAAGTAGAGATCATCTTTGGCCAGAGTATGTGCTTACATGTATCTTATTCAAAAGAGTTGTCGTTGATTCCGCATGAAAACAAATAGGATTACTAGAAACTTCTGTTTCTAGTTGTGAAGGGTTACAAGAAATCAGACCTTTAAATCAGTCACTTGTCCAGGATGGGATATTATCTGAATGCTGGGCTCCATCCCAGAGTAATTTGGGAATGAGGAGGAGGAGGTTGAAAAATATATATATATTGGTGGTTTAAAGCTGTTCAGAAATTTGGAAAGTATGGGGAAGTCCTAGGGGAGATGGATTAATGGGCAGGCCTAAAGAGAGCTGGTCAAACGGGTAAGACAAATATAATTTATCATGTGGACATGACCACCACGTGTGTGTGTGTGTGGGGGGGGGGGAAGGGGGGGAGTGCTAAACAGCCAAAACAGACTTGTTGGACATGTGGTTGGAGTGGAGGATTCACTAAAAAGGTGAGATTTCCACAGATAAGTGAATTTCCTTCACTGAAGGGTCCTGGTCCGTGACAAGGACACATAGGCACTACAGGAATACAAATAATAGCAATAATATATACACAGATCCCCAAATGGCTATATTTCCTAATGTTGTTGTAGGGCAGGTATTTTGGAGAAGATTCCTTTTGCCGCCTCAATATATGGCAAGCTGAAATTTCCCTGTGGACTGCAGTTTACTCACTGGATTGGCCATATGTTTTTATGTACAAGTGTTGCTTGAGACTAGAAACTTGGAAGGTCAGGGAAGAGGGAGGGATTCATTGTTTTACATGATACCATAACACATTATGTTTGACTGCATAAATAGCTCAGAGTTGATAACTGTTGACTACTCTAATCACTCTATGGTATTGCAGTAAAAGTTAATGAGTAGCAAAAATATCCTGCCCATTATACATCACTATCAATCCAGGCCGGATTAGGTAGAAGTAAATTTTATAGTAAAACTATTGAAAAAATGCACAAACATATACATACTCTTGTTAGTGTGCTAATAATTGAAGCTCATTGACTACTTCTCTGATCATAGAATCATAGAATATTAGGGTTGGAAACAACCTCAGGAGGTCATCTAGTCCAATCCCCTGCTCAAAGCAGGACCAACACCCACTAAATGGCTGACATGGTGTTGGAAAGAGAATCTTGGGGAGACAAAGCTATGAAACTAGCGATACACTGGTGGTTTGGGGATTGTATCTTGAAGCTGACAGTCTGGGATTTTAATATAACTGTCTATGTGTGGGTGGAGGGTGGTTCCTTGTCATGTAACAGAGTGGCGTATCTAGAACTGAAGAATGCTTCTCTTCCAGTTTATAGTAGTTTACTCCATTTATAGAATTTACTGACAAGCCAGCTGTGTTATTTGCTAACCATATCAACTCGCCTGTATAAAGAGGGATAACCTAGAGTACAGTACATGAGAACAGTTACTGTTATACCAGTGACACTATGATTTATGAAGCGTCAAACCAGGTTTCCTTTGAAGAAATCCTTTCTTTACATCTGTCTTTCGTGCTTACTTCTGTTGTCCTGGTGACACAGTATCCCTCTAGGCTCCTGAAATAGTTCTGTGGCCCTGCTGAAAATGAATGGAGGGCCTCTTTTTTTCTGTCTACACGGGGGAAACAAAGCTAGGGAATGAGGAATCAGGAAAGAATGGGAAAGTGAGGTAACTGTGCTTTGTCACAGGTACACTCACTTCATCATACCTGACATAAGCTGAGCAGTACTCACAGTTCAAAGGGAAAAACCAGGACCCTACTCTGGTATCATTTTGCCTCAGTTCCAGGGCCTTCGAACTTAAAATATTTCGAAAGTGTGTCTTTATTTTTTATTTTATTTTAAGAAAATACCTAAATGAAGCTGTTTTAAGTGGTACTGTTTTTTCTTTCACCCTGAATGCTGTATGGAAGTTTGCGAAATAACTATAGCACTTGTTTAAGATTTTATTTTCACTCTTAAGAAATGTACCAATATTTTATGCTTCTGTGTGTTGCAAGATTTTTAAGGAATGTCTGCTTTGCCAGAAATAATCGTCCAAACAAGCTTTCGGAAGATATTTTATTTTGAAAGACTAGACTTTGCAGGTGCTCTTTGGCATCAATTTTCTTGTATTTTAGAGCGTATTGTTTTTCCTCAGAATTTTGCTGCTGTATTTCTTATTGTTTCCATATCATACTAGAATTCTATGCCAGGCTGTCAGAACAATAGGGTGAATTAAATAGAACAAGGCCTTAATTCTGTTCCCATGGAAAACAACAGCAAAATTCCCAAGGTCTATAGTACAAACTGGATTATGCCCCAAATGTTTTCTGCACAGACCAGGATAAGGGCCTGCTCCCACTGATGTTAGTGGGAGTTTATCAATGGGAGCAGGAGGAGCCCCATGAAAATATTTGGAGTTCTCATGCCAAGACAGAATGGCTTATATCAGATTTTTAAGGAGGGGAAATATTTACATATTTACCATCATACTTGCAAGAGGTGTATGAGCTAAGAAATTAACATTGGCTTCTTATACATTAACAGTTTCTCTATCTGTAAAATGGGTCTAATGATAGTGACCACCTTTGTAAATCAATGAAACAATGAAAAGCAATATGTATCATCGTTGCTAGGTGATGGTATTATTTATTAACAGGATGGTGCTTCAGTAAGGCTAAAAGAATACAGAATTTTAACCACTTGTTGAAATTTTAATCACAATTTATAGAATCAAATGTTGCTCCTGTAGCCTATGTGAAGAAATACAGTAAAGCATGAAAAGTGTAATCAATAATTTTTCGATAATTCTGTTCACTGAGGCTATACATTTAAACACTGAATAGTTACTTTTTTCCCTTGATTTAAAGACGTGATTGTTTTCTAAAACACTAGTTAGAGACGATACTACTTGAGATACAATTTCACAAATAGCCCTTCAGAGCAGTAGCTGGAGAAGAGGAGTGGAAGTAACAGCTAAAATAGCTTATGCTCTAATAAATTTGTTAGTCTCTAAGGTGCCACCAGTACTCCTTTTCTTTTTGCGAATACAGACTAACACAGCTGCTACTCTGAAACCAGCTAAAATAGATGGGTAGGACATGGAAGAAAGAAAAGTTACCCATATGCAATCACATCGTAAACCAGTCTATTAACATGCCAATGAAAGCAATTTGCTCTGCATTAACCAACAAAGAAAACTGGGTTTGTAAATTTGAAAGGAAGGGAAATTTCATGCTTCTCTGATGTATAGATGGTGTACCTTCTAGTGAAGGCTATCTCGACTGCAGAAACAAAGATCAGAATCCAAGTAGCAAAAATGTTAAGAATTGCTTGCAGTCCTGTGATGCACTGAAAAGATTTCACGTTATGGCTGTAGTGAGCGCTCAGCATGGAATTTCTGTTGAGCAGCTCTTCATCTGATTTGAGGCTGTGGTTTCCTATCTCTATCACACTTCATGAAATCCCAATCCTAAAATGTAGGTTATTGTAGATTATAGAAACTGAAGCCTGTGCACCCTGGTTAAAATGAGTTTTCTAAACAACTTTACTGCTATAGTAACACGTATGGCACATTTTCTCATGGGAGCCCAGACATAAGTACACAGCAGCAAGGTATATGCTAAAAAGTGGTTACAAAGGTAGTTTTATGAAAGACAATCTCAGAGTGGAGGGATTTTTTTTTT
Organism: Dermochelys coriacea; assembly: GCF_009764565.3. Taxonomy (NCBI): domain Eukaryota; kingdom Metazoa; phylum Chordata; order Testudines; family Dermochelyidae; genus Dermochelys; species Dermochelys coriacea. Next base: position 68,908,460 of record NC_050072.1, on the reverse strand, counting down.
TTCACGATGAACCCTCCTGCTTTCTAGTTGGTACTAATTGACTAAGAATATAATTTGCAATGTTTGAGACACCCCCTAGCCCTCCAGGCTTTGCCTGCTTCATTGTTCAGCCTACTGTCTGCCCTTCCTCTATTGAGCATGGTCAGTACTCGGAGCTTGCCTCTCCAGAGATGTGTATGCATTATCAACCCTTATACAGGAACCAAAGGCTTGTCAATCACCGTGACCTCCAAGGGCCTCTAACAAGCCCAGCAAACAAGGCGCTGGGGTTTGAAATGGCCTTTTATTTTTCAATCAGGTTTTTTGGAGTGGGGTTCTCTAATTATTTGGAAGTGTATGCAAACACTGAAGGAGCATTAGGAGCATCAAGTGGGGCCTCTGCTTTTATTAGGAAACTCTTTCTCTTCTAAATAGATGTCAAACATATTCTTCACTCTTTAGACAGTTAACCTTTCATCACTCCTGTAGCAGAAATTCCACACTCTGAGCTATGCTAATTTGCTATTTGCAGTATTCTAAAGCAGAAGAAAAATGTCGTTCTACAGGGCCTTCATTAAAAAGCCCTTTATCTGTGTTGTACATATTTTCTGCATTCCAGCTAGTTACATTTTATTAAACAAAAACCCCCCTATATGTTCTGTCCTTCTCAACTATAACAAAACAAAAAACCCAAAGAGAAGACAAAACTGCACTGTAGATAGCTCTTTGCCATGGTTGTATTTGGTACAATACTGTCCTGGCTTCACCTGCCATGAAGCAGGAGACAGAAGATTTCTTAGTCATCCAAACTTGCGTAAAGATAATCTCCACGCAGTTTCAACAGTCCGTGTGCTGCCTCTCTGTTGGAACAACCAAATTAACAGAGCCTTTTTCTGCATTGTTGTTGTTCTACCAATGGAAGAGTTTTAGCAGAGAGGAAGGAAACTAAGAGAAATCAAAGGGACTAAGAAATGTAGGAGGAATAAGCAACAGGATTGAGTTGAGGCTTAAATGTATGGAGGAAATGCAGGCTTCACAGACTCAAAAGACTTCTTTGCTATTTTCTTTTGTCTTTCCTGTCAATACCTGGCTCCACTGACTTGGCCATGTTCTTATGCTGCAGCCCAAGCAGGCCTCATTAGTTGCAGCAGAGCTAGAAGGAGATGTCACAAGTCAGGCCTATCTCCCAGAAAATCCACATGTATTGCAAGCCCTGGCCCTTAGGCTATGTCTATGCTGCAGTCGGAGGTGTTGATTGTAGTGTAGGTAGCGTTCATCTTGCTAGCGCAACCAAAAATAGCCTTGAAGACGTGGTAGGCATGGGCTATGCAAGTCTGCCCAGTACTTGGGTTGTTAGCTGACGTTGGATCTGTGCTACTAGACATACCCTTAGCTGCTTCCCTGAGAGTGCGCATGCCATGGTTGTGTTTCCCTTCTTCCACTTTTCAGTTGGGTGTAGGGAGAGAGAGAGAAAACATTCTCTGGCCTGGTCTAGATTGGGTAAAGGTGTTGAGGTTGACATCATGTTATATAACGTGATGCCATCTATGACTTTGTCCCTCTTGTAGACAGATTAACATCTTTTCATGTGTTTATGGTCATGCACCCCTTCCCACCTCCTCTCCCATGGCAGGGAGACATTCTCAGTGTCCACTAAAAGAACATTTCATACACTTTAGGAAACACTGTAAAATTTTGTGTAATCGGTCATGCAGGGGGTGATTGTTCTCTCCAAATCTGTGCCACAGGTCAGGTGTCAGTATCTCCTTGGCACTACAGATGTGATCTGCTTTTTCCACAGACGTGTAAACCCTGACATCTTCCTCTTCCCCCTACCCGTTCACGTACATGGAAATGGAATGACCTCTGTGAAGGCTCTTCATGGTTTTCCTCCCAAGATCTCCCACCCCAAGTAATGAGTTTAACTATATTCCCAATATAATCCCATTTCTCTTCCCTTTTGTGTTTGCATTATCCTAATGATTTTTGCTGGCAGGCTAAGCAACCTGCATTTGCAAATGTAGTTGTATAACAAGCATCCATTTAGCCAGATTCAAGGCCACTGGAATGTTTGTTTTTCCTTAAATTGTGTTAAATTGTTGTTTATTATTATTTGATGTTTCCAGCTGAGGTGAAATATCACATTCACTACAGACTCCTGAGGAGGGCAGTAGCACTTACATGATAGAAAAATAATAACTGAAATTGGGTTTTAAACCTAAATAGTTCAAACAAACGCTGATAATTAAAGAGCAGTAAAGTACTTGGAAAACATCAGGTTTCTTAATCGCTTTTCAGTGTTTTTAGGTTGTGCGGGTTTGGAGGTTTTTTGCCCCTAAACCACTTCTTTTCGTCAAATAAGTGAAGGTAAACAGTTCTCCATTATGTGAGCTGTTTTTGCAAGAACCACACTAGAAGTGTCCACCTACTCAGGCAGACAAATCTAATTCTTCACAAGTGATTGGACAGTCAACACGACTTTTGTATTGTACACAGGTAAGTGGAAAAAATAGAGCTCCGTAAATGAGTACAATATGGGGTGGTGGTGGTGTGATATTTTGTCTGCGTATCATGGGGTAGGAAGGTGAAAGAAGGAGGAGAAATAATTACAGACAAAACAGTAACCTTTTCTTCTTCCAGACATTCTCATAGGCAAAGAAAAACACACAAATGATTCCTTTCCTATCGTGTATTTAGACATTCCATTAAGATGGATCTTTGTGAATTCCCAGGTGGAAATCCCAATCTGTATTTAGTCTAAAGTATTTTGGGGGGAAAATAATCTCTTGACAGGAGCCATGTACTTTGGCGCTCTTTTGTTTAGGTCTAGAGAACCAGCTCAGTTTAGGCCTCAACAGGGGGATGTTTCCAAACTTAGTGCCAGAAAAAGAAGGAAGATGAATTATTATTATAGTTTTTAATGATGTGGCAAAACACACAGCTAAAACCAGGAAATCAGGAACAGAACAGCCAGCGAGTGTGACGGTCACAGAAATAACTCTTTTGACTTTTGTTTTATTTTTTTATTTGGCTTGGTTCATGTAATGAGAGATTTGTATTCCCCCTTCCCCTGCCCCCCCTCCCCCCCCAGTATTAGCTGTTGTTTTTATGTTTACTGCAGATGTTCAGGAAACTAATTCCAAACCTGCATCTGTGCAACACTGACCCAGGTCTACCTTGCCACATCCTGCCTTTATCGGTTGCACATATCAATTTGCAGTTTATTCCTCTTCCCTCTCTCCTTTTAACCATTCATCAGGCACGCTCTTCCAACAAGTTGGGAGGGTGAACACTTATTTCTGTGTCTCCGGGCTGTTTTGGAAGAGCAACAAGAGACCAGATTTTTATCAGGTTAAGGTGTCATCTATTAAAATAGTATTCACATTTTCATTATGAAACCCATTTTGAGGGATTTATAACTTGGATATAAAAATTTTGCTTCAGGCTGAAACTTGTCATACATATTTTAATCACAGGGGAGATTATCATCATTCTCTCTCTGATTCTCTGAGCCAGTCCAGATGCTGAGGCTGTAGTTCTCTACCCGCCAGAAGATGGAGATGGAACAATACATTGAGACTCTTTTGTGGTAATGTCATCTCCTGCTTGCTGGCTCCCAACGTTCACTTGTTTCTGTCACCACCAGATGACACATCAGTGCATTTGTGAACTTAGGGAAGGGCCAGAACAAAGAAGAAAATGAATAGACCTCAGAGGTCTACTAGTATTTCTGGTCACGTTCTAGTGTGCAGTTGCCCCTACAGCACCCAAGTGAGGTTCCTATAATCTTCAAGACCTGAACTCAGAGCCAGCAAGTCCCTTTCTCTCACAGAGCAGATCCCCATAGTAGATACTTCCCTTCTGTCCACCAGGGAGTGGGTAGAGTATTGAGAGGCTGGAGGGGGAAATTGGGGAAGGTCCACAGTAAGATTAACTACCTTTTACAAAGATCCCTTCAATGGGGCCCAGGTAGAAAGTGGTTGCTAAAGAGGGTTCCCATTCTTTCTCTAGGCACCTTGCGCCTGAGGTCCCAGAGGTGTCAGTGCTTCTAGCTAACAAGACCATGTTAGGCAGCCTACGGAATTTGTCCTCTGTCACAGTGCCATTGCTTCTGCCCAAAACCAGGCTGCTGCTACTTCCTTCTTGTGTTTATTCATATATACAGATCAAAACATATACCTAATCTAAATTACCTATATTTTAAATTAGAGGCAGGACAGGAACCAAGCAATAACAAAAGTAAAGTCTCTGCTCGAAGACTTAGTGTGCTGAATATGTCACTCGCTTTGTGCCAGACTACAAGCTGCTGCACAGTTCTATGTGGCTGGAAATTTTAATGGTATCAGCAGCAGGCTGTTATCCATTCCTTTTCCAGCTACACAAGCTGCCACACTCTTTGGCACAGGGCACATCTTCTTCTAGGTTCCATTCTTGCTCCTCCTACTGGGCAGTAGCTCCTTTCTCCCTTCACAAAGGAATTGCTGTCAGGCTGCACAGCAAGAGAGTCAGGAATAGTATGTGTGTGAGTGAGGGTTCAAATATACAGGAAGGGTGTCCGCTGACGAGAGGTGAGTCCATGAGGGCGAAAGTGGGCTATATGGTACGATAGTAAAAACTTCAAAATGTTTCACAACAATTTTATTAGATTTAACTCATCTTTTAAAATCATCATACAAATTAAAGTTGCCTACTATTCAAGCCTACTATGAAGCGCTACATCTACATCCTTCTTGGTTTCTTGGTTGTATAATTTTGCACTACTCTCTTAATGAATTTCTTGAATGCATTATGTTCATCTTTGGTGTCTTCTAATTTGTCCGGTACATCCAGTCCTTCATGATATGTTCATAATTAGGCAGAAGGTGACTGCTTTCACAACACAACATTCTAATCAATGAGGAAAAAGAATGCTCAACAGTAGCTGTTGTAACTGAGAGTAGCAAGAGATGAATTCCTACTTCTTTCATCCCAGGAAATGGAGCACAAAGATTGGGTTGAACCACTAGTGATGATGAAGTAGTTGAAGTCAAATCTTCATTCATTTATCATATGATATTCCACTCTGTGTTCAAATTCACTATTTTGTCCTTATCACATAGCATCCTCATTGCTGGTAGTGCCTCACTCCACTCAACTGTCAGTGTATTATAAGACAGACATCTGTAAAAACTATGTAGAGGGTGAGTAGAATCCAGAAGTTGCTGTTGTAGATTTGTAAGAATCACATCTGTGTACTTTTTCAGCTGACTTAACACTTCCTGTTCTCTTCACTTAAAGAGTCAATATAAGTGCCTTAATCAACTTCTGAACTGAAGTCTTTGCTTCTTCCACTATGTTTTCAATGGATATCTCTCTGAATGATCCAAATGTAGCTTGTATTGCTGGACAAAGATCTACTACTGTTGCAGCAGATGCCTGGATGGCATTGTTTAATGACCCAAGTGCTTTCAACAGTAGACTTACAAAAGAGAGAATAGAAATAATCTTCTCTGAATTTAGTAGCAAAAGTAGTCCACCAGCCTCACTATAAAGATCCATCCCATCGCGGGAGATACTTTCCAAAGCCAGTAATAATGGTTGCAGTAATTTTAAGACAACAGCCAAGGATCACTCATGAAAAACCCAGAATGTTTTCCTAGGTTGGACTAATTTGAACTTCAGTCCCAGTGTATCTTCTATATTTTCCAAGATATTCAGTCTTTTTGGACTCTTACTGAAAAAAGAATATAATGAAGACATTAAATGTATAGCTTTTTTAATGTCTTTTGAAGATTCTGCAGCTCGTACTAGTGCTAGTTGGAGTAGATGGCCTCTGCAGTGTGTATAGAAGAGATTAGGGTTATACTTTTCTCTGAGCAAAGCTTGTACTCCACTATGTCTTCCAGAGACGTTTGCAACTCCATCAAATGCACAAGCAGCCATCTCTTTGAGGTTCAATTTACAAGCATTTATCTCTTCTAAGATGTGGGTTATCACAGATGTAGCCTATGTGTCTTCTATAACCTGAACATCTAGGAATGCATCTACTGGACTTTTACTGACATCAAGATAACATATGCAGTGACTTAATACTTGACCCCATTTGAATCATTGTATTAAACAGCCATGTATGCACGTTTTCTGAATGCGGGGAGAGAGTTCTTTACTTTTTCAACTGCTGAGTCTTTCACTGTTGTACCGCATGCTTCTAACCAGTCAGTTGAGTTTCTTGCAGAAAGGTAGTGAGCATTTGCCAATATTGGTTGGAACCACTGTCCAACTTCAGGATTAACAACTCACAATACGTTTAACATTGGCCTCCAGTTTGTTGTCTGTGGTATCTCTTGCTTAAATAGAAAGGATAATGCGACAGCCATGTTTGTTCGCATAAACTATGTTGTGTCTCCAGCATTCTTAACAGCCTCATTAAGTAATTCTAATATTGGCTTTTACAGTGACTGGCTTATAAGGCTTTCTGCATGTCGATGCAGTCCAGAGGCTTGGTGCAACCTTTTCAAGTAGGTTGTCAGTATTGGCTTTGCTGATCGGTCTGGCAAACCAAGCTGCTCCAGTTTTTCCTATATAAATCCATGGCATGTCCACATCTTGAATACTCCGTGCAGTTCTGGTTGCCCCATGTCAAAAAAGATATATTTCACCCCACTCATAGTTGTTGTCCTTGGTCAGTGGAGACCCAGAGTTCAAAGGTGCTTTTGAGTGAGTTCACCTCCCATCGTGGGGGGAGCAGGAGGGAGAAGGCACTTTGGTCGTTCCTCAAGCCACTCATAACTTGTTCCGGCAGCTCGCTCTGGTCGCTGTTTGTCATGTCACCATTCACTCCACCACTCCATGGCCCTGTGCCGTCACCTTCTGCTGCCACCTGCCACTGTGACCTCTGTGAATCTTTCTCTTGAGGTTACACCCAGCTCTCAGTGATTTCAGCTCTCTGTGATAGAGCCTCACAGCTAGTGCAGGCTGGGCAGGGTCTTCCACAGAAAGTTGTCTCACAGCATATCTAAGCACTTAGACCTGACTATCACTGATTTCAGCTGTAGTGATCACTTAACAAAACAAAAAAACTCTCAGAGAGCATAATCAGGTCTATCTTTAAACAGGGGAGGGGGCAGGACAAATTGGGCCTGCGTCCCTTGTGCAGAGCCTACACCATCAAGCAAAACCCCTGTCTCCACTCTCTCCCCATTGGGATCTGGCATCCAAACACCCTGCTTAGCAAGGTCAGTTCAGTTGAGGGTGACCAGTGCTTAATTGGTAATGAAAGAGGTGCCCGGGCTCAACCAAATTTTTGACTTTCATAACTGATGTGGAAAGTCCTGGGGCTATGAACTACCAAGCCTAGATATGCTGGGGCTCAGACTTGGCAAAAATTAAGCACAGAGGGTGACCCTTTCAATCAGGACAGGCTAAGTATAGCTCTGCTGCCCTTTACAATAAGAATAACAACATTTCATTACCCCCACGTTCAATACTAAAGTGATTTATAACCCAACACCAGCCAAAATTGATCACGTGGGCAACACAGCTTTGTCTGCTGGATACCTAGGCAGAGTAGGTGTGTTCATGTAAATACAGTGTGGTCCTGAAGCCTTCCCCTCCCTCCCCCCTCCCAGCTCATCACTAGCTGTCAGGGGAGAGCTACTCAGACCTTGCTTACAAATCATAATCTGAAATTATAAGGTTTGCCAACATTGCCGAAACGAATGCACTGACATTGTCAGAAAAAAACAACAGCTGTGTGAGGAAGCTAGTCTTTGTTCATACTTTTCAAACCTATTATGCTTTTTCAGGTACAAATATTTTATCATACACTGTATATGCTTTTCAGGTGTGTATTAATATTTCGGTTTCAATTCAAAATTCCAACTACTGACTTAATTGGCAACACTACATATACCTAGTTGACCACTGGGGGGAATGTTGGGGAAATTGGGGGGAGGGGTGTACACACCCCTGGGGGAGAGCGGTAGTGTAATCCCTGGTCAGGAAACCAGCTGCTCAGTAAAATCCTACAGAGGGTTTTCAGTGTAGATTCTGCAAGTTTATGAAAACAGCATTCATTAAAACGTGCGAAGAAAAAGGGCCAGACTTCGAGAGCGGGGAGAAGAAAGAGACAACTCCTCTCAGGAGCAAACTCTGTCCTCTTCCAACACACTTTACTGTGGTCCAGTTACAATCAGGATTCTCTATTGAACAAAGTAGGGATAGATCTACAGCACTAAGAAATGTCTGACTAATTCCACAGCTAAGGAAAAGGAGATTTCCGTCTCCTCAAGAAAAGGGATGTGTCCCCTTTAAATCCGTAGTTATCACAGATTTAAAGTTTGGCAGAGATAAAACCAGTGGACCCATACTGGGGATCCTGTCCTTTTGAACAGCCAGAGGCCCCAATAGTCTTGTTGGTAGATCCACATGTTATAAATATGATTAAATTTCATTGGTATTCTCCTAATAAGAAACTTCAGATTAATAGACTTTGTGTTTTATTTGCAAGAATAGAAGGTTTTGGGTCATCTGGTTCCATCTTTTTGGCTTCCATGCAGGTGACATAAGCTTGCTAATCTTGCAGATTTATAAAGGTGAGGTGAGATTACTCAAAGCGAAACTTGGTGAATGTTGAAAGGGATATTTAGGGTGTCTTTTTGACTTAGGAACTGGTAAAACAGCATGTTATGGAAAACTCTGTTTTGTGTCATAGCTAGGATTTAAGTTGAAAATAACTTTACTATCTAGATTTTGTGTTCAGGTGGATGGTTGCATAGGATTGGGGTTTTCCTAACAACATTAACATTTCTAAATAGATTTTTCACATGATCTGCAATTTAGGCACAATATGATTTGCGATTTGGAATATACATGTCTTGAAACTTGACTTAAATATTTTAACACTTTTTATTGTTGTTTTATGAAAATAATAGAACTTCCATCTTGGTCTCTCATTTTTACTATCTTCTGTTAAACTTTTGAGTGTGTGTTTTGTGCTACACATGGTATACACAGTATATTGCATAAATGCATATCTGGGGTAGGACAGTTACATTTTTTCAGTAAAACATATGAGATATAGAATCTTTCCAAGTTATAGTAGTGTCACATATCAAAAATTTACCTCTCTGCACCTAAGATAAATGTTTTTTTCTAAAAGTAAACAATGAATACTATATACAAATGTATTTGTTGAGTACTGAATATATTCCAGAGTAGTTCACTTTGCTCTTGAAAGATTTACTTAAATATTCCCCTGGGTATACTGAGACCATTGCTATCTGTTTTCTAGCTCTTTTTTTGCATTTACTTAGCTGTGCTTGTCTTTTACTATTAATATCACAACAGCTCTTAGTAATTTGAATTAAAGATGTACAACTTTTTTTTTCTTTTACACAGAAAGTCTTAAGGTAGCTGTAACTGTATGATAAACTTGGAGCATGTATTATAAGCAACACCTTTAAGTACAGGAACACAAAGAGTTTGCCAGAGTTTCAACATAAACTCTTGTTTTCAGGATTATTTTAACTCCATCATAAAAACTTGTTCTTGGTATAGGAGCAGTTTCTTTTATCATGACTAAAAAAAATATGTGGCTGGGTTTTTTTAGGTATGTTAGTAGTTTTTTGTTTGTTTTTTACTCCTGAAATTTTGTTTAAAATGGAGAGGGGAAAGTATCGTATGTTTGTGATGCATTTTTTCTTTTTGATTTTGTTTAACAATATGTATTCTTTTTCTTTTTTTCATCCCAAAGAATTTTTACTGTCAGGGGGAGCAATTCAGCATCGCCATTTTTTCCTGCTTGTTCCTCCATTAAGACCAGTTGGGTCATGTCCCCGTGTACAAACTCACACCAGCTATTGGTGGTTGGACTCTAAGTCAGACTGACATTGGTTGTGTTTGTATTATTTTCTTTGATATCCTGTCATCTGTTTGTTTTCTGCAATGTCCCCGGCATTGTACTCTTTTTGACTAGACAATCCCATACCTTGATTTCACATCCTACTCTTCTTCTTTGTCTTAAAATACATTCCACTTTAAGCCTGCCATCTTTCAAATAAATCTCATCTCTACTTCCTCCAGCCTTCTGATTTGAAAACAGAAAGAGCAGTGAAGCAGTTAAAAAGGGAGAATGTATATATTGACAAATGTTTTGCTCAGAACTAACCTGTTATCACATTTGGTATATAACAACAAAAACCAAACAGAAAAACCCAGGAGTGATTTAAAGGGTTTAAAACCATCTGTGTGTACATTTTATTTATTTTTAAATCCACAGCTTCAGTTATTTGCATTAGGCAAGCTTAGTGCACGTGCATGGGTGCCAAACTGATTTAATAGATTGTAATTATTCCAAAGGAGCATTCACAGTCCATCAGGGCAGTAATCTTTGACCTAGATATTTACATGACCCAAACAATAACTGCAGGAATTGTGGAAGGGAAGCACTCACTTGTGCTTAAATAAGGTATTGCTCAAATGAGCATGCTAACTCCAAAGGAACTAATGTCGTTAATCGCTTTGGACACAATCCTGAAAGGTACTGAGCACTTCCTGAGATGTCTTGAGGACCCATTGGCATCCAGTGAAATAAAGTAAATACTTTGTGATAAATGGAACTAGGTAAGTATCACACAGGGTTTTTGTTAAGACAGTTTAAAGGAATTAGCTTTCAGTAGGCTTTCAAAGGTGTCACTAATAGCATAAGCTGAAGGTCATAGGATTGCACAGGTGTGGTAATAATACCTAATAATAATGCCTAATTTAATGTCACTTTGCAATAGTACAACCATGCTGCTCTACCTTGAGAAGTGACTGTGACAGTGGCTTTGGTGGGATTCCATCTTTATTGTCTCTCAGTGACTTCCACATCAAATATGTTCAGTTTACAAGTCAAAACATGGTTGGTTCGGTTTTGTAACTTTTTTCCTTGCAAACTCTGCCTGATCCACTGAGAATCGAACAGGGATTAAACGATTACTCCATCCTTTGCATCAATAAAGCTTCTGCAGACCAAATTAGGCCCACAGTTAACACTCTTGCAATCCAACTGCCTTCTTATTATGCCTAGTATATCTGTGCAAGTCCACACCTGCCCTTCTAACAGGTACAATTTACTAAACACTCCTATGGATGCAAATGATTAGATGGAATCTTCTTTTCATTACTTTTCTCAACTGTTTTGGCTCTGCAGGGCTAACAGGAGTAAAAAGCAGTAAAAGCTAATTTTTGTCACTAAAGTCCACAGATATGACTGAATGCACACAGAAAACAGATACGACAGCCAAGAAGGTGCCATTTTTACCCAAGTTCTATTAATATTAAGGATATGGCTTGACAAGGGAAAAGCTTGTTTTTCCTGGAAACTTGACAGTTTTTTTCTTCTTTGCTTCTACTGCCTTCTGCTTAACATTGCTATTAGCAAATAGTAACAGGGCACAATTCCAAACTTAAATGTTGCTTTCAACAAAACAGACATAACTTCAAATTAATGATGCTTTCAAGACCTATAGAGCCTCCAATCCACTACTGTAAATATGTGTTACTATGCTTGTAAAGGCCTATTCAGCTAATGGGATTAATGGGATTTTTTATATTCTTAAAGGTGTAGAATACTAGCACTTTGAAACAGTCATGAGGTAAAGATGATTTAAAAAGTGTATATCTTATATTAAGCAGGATATTTCCTGAGAGGGAAAAACACTAGTAGGAGGTAAGAGCCTCAATTGGCATGTGGCTTAAAATTTACTTAATAGAAGTATGTATCTTGAACGCTTAGGCAATAAGCAATGTAAGTATAAATAAGCAACTTCAATGCAGATACGATTTTACAGGACAACCTTATAAACAGCCATCCTGTGCACTTTGAGTTAGCACCTCTTATCTACCACCCAGGTTCCTAATTCAGTTTAAATTCAGGCAAAGCCCGTAATTCTATTTGTTTTGGGTAGATTTATCAAGCTGTTCCTGATTACACCTTAGCTGTGGACCATCTGTTGACAGTGCATCTCTCCGTGAAGTAGTTTCTGCAGGCGATAAATGGGAAAAATATTGGAGCACCAATGCTATTAGTAAGCAGATGCGTGCTATCATAGAGCATCCTTCCCGCCTTTCAATCTGCCACGTCCCTGTATTGATGGAGTGTTGTATGCCTGCAAGCTAGTCTGTCCTAAGGCAATGAGAAGTGCTCTCTTAGGGCCCATTCATCAAGTATTTCTACTGGTGTTCGATGGACAGAAATTATGAATGCATAGTTTAATACACGAACAGAAAACATGGTCTGATTTTTCTTAGCTCTTCCCTATCTTATACATGAACCACATATGCATGTTTTTCAACAGTGAAAAAGATTTGGGTATTAGAAACAACAGAATACAGCTGCTTTTTGTAATCTAATGAGTAAATTTCAAAGTTCCAGGAATGGATGATTTTTAATTTTGTTTCCACTACTGCCAGTTTATCAAATCAAATCAAAAGATGCTAGACCGGTACACTATCTTAGGGGACCATTTTTGAGTCTTACCTTAGCATGTTGGAGAATGTCTAAATGATTGTTTGTTTTGGTTTTTTTTTATGTTATAGCTATTAAAGTCATGACTAAGGTTGGTACTATATTTTCAGTTCACCGTAGGCAACAGCTTCCTGTTGCAGGCAGATTCAGAAGACAGCATTTGTGAAATAGCATGAATTGCTTCATCCTGTGTTTTGAAACAGTTGGAAGAGAGAGATGGACAGATAATGTGATCGATTGGGTAAAGAGTTATCCGTTTAACTCTGTGAACCTAAAAACTGAATAAGATCAGTGAAGTAAAATGACTGGTTTTTTTTTATGGTAGGTGGTGTACAATAGCCCACTTGATACAACTAGCAGTATGCCAGACAGTACAGTTATGAGCCTCACTTAAGGTTTGCTCCTCGCTCAGCTAGTATGGAAACAGAATTTACCCATGCAGATAGTGTTAATCTACTCACATTACAGGTTTGTTGTGGAGTCCTTACTGGAACTATGGTTTCTGTTGGGCAACCATACAATTTGCATAGGCACTTTTATTAGTTCTCATCTTCAATGAGTCAGGAAAGGTGTGGAAGATAGACAGGCCGGATATTGTGTCCATTAAAATTTCACATAGCGCACCCACCACTTAAATTTATCTAAAGGTCCATATATCCTGGTTCAGAGACACACAAGGTAATGAATCACAAAAGTGACAGTTTGAGCTGCTATAAGATTGAGAATCTTGATGTAGTAATTTCAGCACGATTAGGTTAATTGTATATTCAATTTAGTTTTATAACAAAATATAATGATTGCATATTAGATACAAAGTGCTAGAATGTGGCAATGGAATTAAGATTAATGAGCTGTGTTAATTCTTTAAGAAAAAGGAAAACAAAAATACAGGGAATTTCTGACCAACCCAGGGCAGTCTGATTTTATTGCAAAGCTCTTTAATGAATATGAGGTTGATTTAATCTGCCATAATGTTTGCACTAACCTACCAATGCAGCAAATGTATTGTATGTGAGCTCTGATAGTGCAGCACGGTAGCTGATCAGTGAAAACTGTAAGTCCATACAAAACTGTACATGTAAGGACATACTGCAGGTGATGCTGGGAAGAGGGTTTATCTTATGGTTTAGAGCTGATAATTTGTTAGCTTCTAGTAGCCAGTGATTCAGAAAATAAACTCTGGGCTTCAAATAGGATTATTTTGTATTATTTGTACAACGCTAACAGGAGGCCCAAAGCAGGATTGACGGTCCACTGTGGCAGGCACTGTACAAACCACATAGTAAGAAATCTTGCTTGCCCTGAAGTGTTTCTGATCTGAATAAACAAGACAGGCAAAGGATCAGAGGGAAAACAGAGATACAGAGAGGTGAAGTGGTATGCCCAAGGTCACAAGCATGTCCATGGCTGACCTAGGAATAGAATCAGCATCTCCTGACTCCCAATCTGGCGGCCTAGATCATGCTGTTTGCCTGCCAGACTGCCCCTTGGAAAAACAGGCATGTAATCCAAATCCTAGGGATATAGCTTTTCCTTTCTTCACTGTATGCACTAGATTTTCACTGGACTGCTACCAACTGATCACAAAGCAAAAACTCTGTGTGTGTGTGTGTGTGTGTGTGTGTGTGTGTGTGTGTGTGAGTGTGAGTGAGTGAGTGAGTGACGGTCTGGTTCCCTCCCATATATGCTGGACCTAGGGTGACTAGACAGCAAGTGTGAAAAATTGGGACGGGGGTGGGGAGTAATAGGAGCCTATATAAGGAAAACACCCCAAAATTGGGACTGTCCCTATAAAATACCTAGGGTCACCCTAGCTGGGCCCAATTCTTCTCCCACTGGTAAAAAAAAAAAAAAAAAAAAAAAAATCACACAGAGTTCAGGAGGAGCAGGACTGTGTCCATTGTGTGTTTAACTCTCGGGTTTATGTTCAAACTGAGGTAATGGTCCTCATGCAATAATGCTGGGCAGTCTCTACGGAGACTTCAGTAGACAATAATCTACACGATAAAACCATCTGAATAACTTCGTACGCTCAATAGTGCTTGAACAGCATCTGAAGAAATTGGTCTTTCCAGGTCATGGCTGCTGGCTGTTTATAGGGGAGCTTCACGAGCAGTGCATTCCTGTGTATCTGGTTTGGTGATGGATGAGGAACTGTTTTCAGTCTTTTTTTTTTGTTTTATATTATAATGTTAGGGCTGTAGAGCACAACAAAGCACCTTATCTTGACATATTCAAAGATCATAGTTGTGAAGTTCTCTTCAAGTGCTTAACTGTTCAACTTATTGTAAACAAACAGTTCTTGTGTTACTGTTTCCTGTCTGTGACGACACTTCCTGTCGGTGAAGTATATTGGCTTTAGGCTTTACAACTGACAGTGTCCTTTTTTAATGATACAAAAATTGAAAAGAGAAAACATTTTTAAAAGGTTGTTTTTAGGCTTTTCTGATGTTGCACATTATAATGCAAAGACAAGATCATGGGGCACTTTGTCCAGCAAGAAAATGCAGACTAATAATAAATACTGTTTTTTGGGGTTTTTTTTATCACAATGGAAAAGATTATACAGGCATCAACATCCTTTCTCTACATGTTGTAAATGAGAATCTCTTTTTTCTTTCTGCCTCTCTTTGTATTTCTTTCCCACTATGTGGCCATTTTTCAAAGAACCCAGATGAAAACAGAGCTCAAATAGCAGAATACTTGTTTGCTATTCCTATTGCTGATACAATAGGAAGGAAGTAATCAGCATCTGCTGATGGGGCCCTGCAGCAGGGGTCAGGCTGCAAAAGTATGGATAAAAAATGAGGAGAGGAGACTGTCACAGTGCCAAGTCACAGCTGCCTTTGAGCTATTGATCAGTGTGATTTCACCAGGCAAATTATTCCTACCAGGATAACTGCAAAGCACAACAGCATTGAGACACTGACTGTGTTTTGTTTATTTAACCTCCCCCAAATATTCTATTTGGTTTACCTGCTTTGTGATGTGTGTGTCATTCTCTGCATGGAAGATTGATGCATCTGTGTGGGTAATATTTCCACCGTAAGGCATTCAGATCTTGTTTTCTCACTGTTGCAATAATGCATTACAATAAAAAAGGCTTTTTACTGTCAGGAAAAGAGTATGGAAGAAATAAAACTCCCAGTTATGGTATCTTTAATTAAAAACAACAAAAAATGTTTTATTCCTGTTTAGTCATTAGCTGATACCTGGATATTCCTTATACATCTGGGCTAAGACTTTTGCCAGAAGATATCTAGTTCAGCCATGGCATGAGTGTTTGGGTTTATGATTTTTCATTCACTGTCTGTGCCTGTTAGTTTAAAAAAAGGCAGTCACAGCTTAGGGTGAAAATATATCAAGATTTTTGTGTCACAAATGGCTAAAAAAGCAAGGGTGTTGTGCACGTGTGGAGAAAATGATTCTGAATAAGAGAAGTATAAATGAGAACTGATAGGTATTAAGTAATTAAGGTGGCTTAAATAGGCCAAATTCCAGCTGTTGACTGAAGATGTATGGAGTGTTTTGTTTGTTTTTTAACAAGTTCAACTGGACGTTGGTAAGACCTCCCTAATGGACAGCTTCATCAACCGTACAAGTAAATGGCAGTTAATGGGTGAGGAACCCAGCTCTTTAGTTCCCCGAGTAATTTGCCATGGAATCTAGAGTAATAGCTATCTGTGTGCTACTTCAGTTCAGCAAAGACTCTTTTATGTATAACCTGTAAATTTATTTCTTAAAGGCAGATTTGATCTTCAGACTGTTATTGAAGGATCCATAGGCTGAAGACACATGCTGGGTAGAAGGTTAAACAGCTGGAGGTGGTGTCTGTGATGCTATCTCTGTGTGCCCAGGACTGAGAATCACCCTGATGCTTTCCCTGGAAGCAGAGGGGGTGAGAGACATGCTCTTGCTTAACTGGGTGTCAGCTCCCTGACACCACATCTCTGTTAGCCAACTAAACAGTCTTCTCAGAGTTCTGCCCGCCCTTCTTTTACTTTTGCAGGTTAACGCAAGGTACACCCCAATCCCAACTGAAAGCAACCTTTGTGGTATCCAGCCCCTGCCACTGGACACTCACAGTAATTACCTGGTTTGCTGTTCCCAGTGGAACAGTATACATGTAGTTTGACTGGTACAACTCAGGATCAGGTCCTTCATAACATCACAGCCTGGAACTATATTTATAGTGAAACAATCATAAGTTTATTATCAAAGGCTAAGATTTGAGTGAGAACAATAACTGTGGGAACAGAATAACAGTAACAGTAAGAACAGAACTGGCTACATATAAAACAAAAGTAAAACATACTTTCTAGAATCTAAACTTAACCTTAACAGGCAAAAATCCTTTTCTAAAGTAGTTTCTCACCTAAAGCAATCTCCCATCATCACCAACCCACATGGCTGGGATCCACTGTTCATGGATGCAAAAAGCAGTGTCCTTTTTGTCCTCAGTGATGGATGAGCGGTTGCTATTCCAGTCCCCCAGTTAAAGTCCAATAAATCTTCGAGGTGCCCCGCCCCGCCCCAAACAAAGCTCTTTTCCCCCTGCGCTTCTTCTCTTCCTATTAAATCTTACAATCCTTCATCTGCATTTAGCTCAGACTGATGATTTTGATGAGACAATACTCAATTTACAGTTAATCAGATAGATGGATAAACCCTTTGCCAGTTGGCATTGAGGAGCTCTTAGGCTCACAGTGTCTGGTCCAGCAGGAAACCAGATTTTCACTTCTGCTGAGGAGTAACACTTTGATACAAACTATAAAGACTTATTTCTAGTCTATGGAGATAAATTTTAAAATATCACCAGTCCATATATTACACGATATTGATGACCAGCATGATCCTGGTTTTCATTTAAGATTTTACATGGCTAAAGACTATGAAAGAAATGTGTTAGATGTAATGAGTTGGTCAGGCTGATAGGAGTTGCTGTTATAGTACAGTGTCCTCTTCACCAGTTGGTATTGAGTGGCTCTTACGGTCATAATGGTCATGACATTTTCTGTGGAGAAACTGAAAAGACTGAGTCTTAGATCTGACCTTTTCTAGTAGAAGCATAGGTACAATACATGTGCAAAAACTCCAAACAAAACACTAAGCTACTTGTTAACAAGATGGTATTACTGAAAGAATTTGCTCCCAACAATTAGCCAAGTAGATCAATGTCATGTTTCTTGATGTGTAGTGGACACTATTTCTAAATCTATCGTGATCAGAAACTGAGCACTGGGAAACTACATTTTGGTGTCCGCCACTGCTTGGTTGGTGCACATCTGGAAGTATCCACCGGAATTGATACTTTCAGATATAACAGTTCATTATTCTAGGCATGCTGGTGAGTGATGAACCTTCAGTGAACGAACATTTTAGCACCCACACATCTTCAACTGAGAGCTTGTTTTCATCGGAAAATTGACCAGAATGGATATTATGGACTAAAATGTTCTGCAATAGGTATTCTGAAGTTGCTCTACATGTGAGCTATTGTTCTTTAAATTCACATCCTCCCTTATTCTGGAATAACTTCTCCATGTAGACAAGCCCAAGATTGTTAAAAGTAGCTGCTTAGTTTATCTATGCAAATGGGAAGATATTTTGATAAAAATATGACATTTTAATTAAAAAAAACTAGAACAGTATAAAATTAACATGGTACACATTAAATTGATTAAAAACTGGCTAACTGTTAGGTCTCAAAATGTAATTGTAAATGGGGAATTGTCATTGAGTGGGCGTGTTTCCAGTGGGGTCTCACAGGGATCAGTGCTTGGCCCTATGCTACTTAATATTTGTATCAATGACCTAGAAGAAAACATAAAATCATCCTAGATAAAGTTTGCAGATGACACACAAATTCAGGGAGTGGCAAATAATGAAGATGGCATGTCACTGATTCACAGTGATCTGGATTGCTTGTAAATAATATGCATTTCAATACAACTAAATGTAAATGTATACACTGAGGAACAAAGAATGCTGGCTGTACTTAGAAGATGGGGGACTCCTATTCTGGGAAGCAGTGACTTTGAAAAAATTTTAGAGTCTTGGTGGATAAACGACTGAACATGAGCTGTCAATGTGATGCTGTGGCCAAAACTGCTCATGTGCCCCTGGAAGGCATAAACCGGGAATCTTGAGTAGGAGTAGAGAGGTTATTTTATCTTTATATTTGGTACTGGTGAGACTTCTGCTGTAATGCTGTGTCCAGTTTTGGTGCCCACAATTAGAAAAGGATGTTGACAATTGGAGAGAGTTCAGAAAAGAACAAGGAGAATGATTAAAGGATTAGAAAACTTGCTTTATAGGAATAGACTCAAGGAGTTCAATCTACTTGGCTTAACAAAGAAAAAATTAAAGGGTGACTTGATCACAGTCTGTAAGTATCTACATGGGGAACAAATATTTAATAAAGGTCTCTTTAATGTAGCAGAGAAAGATATGGCACGATACAGTGGCTGGAAGTTCAAGCTAGACAAATTCAGACTGGAATTAAGGTGTACATTTTTAACAGTGAGGGTAGTTAATCATTGATTTACCAAGAGTCGTGGTAGAGTCTCCATCATAGATGATTTTAAAATCGTGATGGGATGTTTTTCTAAAAAAATATGTTCTAGGAATTATTTTGGGGAAGTTATATGGTACTAAAGCCAGGAGCTCAGACTAGATCATCACAATGGTCCATTTTGGCCTAGAAATCTATGAATACATAAATGTGAGTGCAGGATTTTTCATCCAGGACAGACACTTTAAGTATTGGATGAAAACTCATAGTTCCCAAGTATAACCATTTGAATAATGCCGATTGTGAGGACCAAACTAGTAGTTCCCAGACCCCTTTCCATTTAACAATATGTGATGGACAAAGGTGATGGCACTAACCAGAAACAAAAGGATCCATGGAACATTCTTTCTCAAACAATTATATAAAGATTTTCAAAGGGGTTGGAAGTCTCTAATTAGAGGCCCATACAGAAATGTTCAACATTATTAAAACTAATTTTAGTTATTAAGAAACTGTGCAATCTAAAATCAGGTGTAAATCTTGTAAGCTATTAACTGTCCTAATTTGAAAACATTCTGTATTTCTTGCTTTTCCATATCAACAGATTCTTTAAGAGTCAGTACAATTAAAAAACCTTCCCCCACCCCCCTTTAACATTTTTGTCTGTTTTGGAGTGTTCATTAGGGTCGGAGCGTTCAGAGTTCATAATAGTGGTCAGTTTGGACAGAGGCATAGCCTATTCAGAACGCGTATCAGTATGGCCATTGGGAATTAGAAAAATGTTCTCTTATTCCTGATCAATACATTTAGGGCTTGTGTACGTGTAAAGTTATTATGGCATAAGGGCAGTGTGAGTTTATGCTATTGTAGTTCTACTGGTGTAATTCCCTGGGTGGACACTTATTCCAGAGTAAGAGTAAATTTTTCTAGTTTAGTTTATATTGCTTTGGAAGCAGTTTAAATTGTTTTGGAAAAGGCCTTTTATTCTGGAATTAGTGTGTCCACATGGGTAGTTATGCCAGTAGAACTGCAGTGGCATAATTCGATTGGCATACTTTTGCGACTTAATTTCCTTAGTGTAATAATCAACCTGGATAAAGATACAAGTTCTGTCACAGCTGTGTGATCTCCACTTGAGTCGATCCAAAATAGTACAATATGACAAGTATAACCTGAGCTTTGTAGGGGATTATTGTGTTTCATTAAGTTTTATTAAGCTGCGAGGGAAGGACTTTATGCTTGAGAGCTGTAGAAATTATACTCCTGCAACCTTGTTCTGTAAAACTGTGGATGCCAGTCGGGACTGCGATTGATATTCACAGTGGGTTGGTTCCATAGGAACAAAGAAGGAGGTGTGGGAATCTGGACTCCAATTACCTCACACGTTCAGCTGCTGAGCTCTTTAATTTTTCTTATCAGTAATTCACTTCAGATAACAACCCTGTAGATAAAGTAGGCCTTCAAGGAAAAGGGGGAAAATAGAGGTTTTATTGGCCTTTATCGGTTTACTAAAGGAGGTTTGGTTATAAAACATTAACACAATATTATTCTATCTCTAACAAAAAGTAAATGAATAAAAGTAACAATTATAAGCCAGGGCAAATAATGACTAGAATATATTTGCCTTTCCCTGATCATTGGGGGCCTCCAATTTTTTTCTTCTTGTCTCCATGATTGTCTTCATTTCCAGCATGTCCACCGAACGTGCTAATTACAGTTAACCCCTTTTTCCTTTCACAGCAAGTCAGAGGGCCTTGACCTGCTCTCATTCTGATTTGTATTCATTTCATTTTGTTCATGTCTTTCCTCTGAGACTGAAGTCTTGTCTTGCGAGAGAAGCATATGAGAGAGTCATTAAATGAAGCCAAGAGGTTCCTATTTTAGACCTGAGGTTATGATGATCTTTATTATAAGGAAAACCTGCAGTGCTACATGTGCATTAATTACAATTCTCTGGACGTTGATAGCTTCAAATAAGAGTTCTTACCTAGTTTTTTTTTTTTGTTGCTGGTTGTTAGAAAATAATGATTATAGTGATCGTGTAATCTTCCTTTTTCACACCATGAGATGATACTTATAAAAGTGTCAGGGTACTTGGGATGATGAATGATGGAAGGATGTAATTAACAAGCAGTTAGGTAATTTATTAATTTACAACAGTAGATTTTACAAAGACATTACAGATTTTTAGCAGCAAGGAGACCTGTTTGGCGACATAGTCCAACTTCTTAAATGTGAAGGTTTCTTTTGTATGTTGTGTTCTAGTTTTTTGTCCCACCAAATGATGGACTGCTACATCTTCCCTTTGAAAGTTTGCCATAGTAATAAGTTCTGTTTTTAGGAAGTGTAAAGTTGTAGTTTTAAAAAATACACTATGGAAAAGTGTAATGAATACTCAACAGATTTGTTCCATGTGTGTACTCTGACCCATTTTAGCTTATTAAAGTAATTGAAGTTTTTACCTCTCCCCAATTTTGCATACGCAACCCAAGAATAGAAGAGAGCTGAACTCTGATTCATGCATCATTGACAGAATTGTTCATTAAATTTCTGAGCCAAATTCTGCTGCCATTTGCATCTGTACAATGTCACTAATAACAATGAGTTGGCACAGGTGTAACTGAGGACAAAATTTCATTTATAAAATCTTTTATTACGGGTGATGATGGCTTAGTTGGAAAGAACACATCTTGACTTCCAGGTTCTAGATTGAGTTGCAGGGCTAGCAGTTAGAAAAGCCACCCTTTTTGCATATAAACGATGCAGATTTGCTCTAACAGTCATTGAAGTACACTAAATCTAGAACTTCATAAAATCATTTTTACAGTCACTTTTTAAAGCACACTTCCTAGACCTAAAAAAGGGAATTTTAAGTTTGTGTCTTTAGCATTTATTTGAGGGAACTGCTCTAGACAATTGGAAGTGCAATTTTGAAGTGAACCTGTCCAAGCAGAACATTTGTTTGTTTTACAGAAAATTCTTTCACCTTTCCATTCATATAGATAAGAGATGGCTCATATTGATTTGCACAGCATCCTATAGGAAAGACAGCATATTGGAGCAGAACTACATCACACCACAATTCACATTATGACATGAAGAAGAGGGAAAATTAGTTTCAAAATGGAAACACAGTACCCACTAAATCCCACAAAACCAGGGAGCTATCTAATGCAGAATAAGTAGAAGCACTAGTATACCCAAACTTTTCCCAGTTGTGCTCAAGATAACAAAGAAATAATTAGAGAGTCTACCTTTTGAATTACGGACCTTCACCAAATTTTAATTTCCTGAAATGATTAGCCCACAGTTTTTCTACTCAAATATTTTTACACTGAATTGGCAACTCTCAGTTTCACCTGGTAGGTCTGCTCATGTGCATCTGTTCATAGTGTCCTTGCCTGCCCAATTTATTGAATTTATTTACTTATGAGTATTTGATGGTGGAGGGAGAGATTATTTAAAACAAAACTCAAAAGGTTGATCTGTTTATAAGCATTTACTGCATCAATATGAGTTTTGACTCATCATTAATTTTTAGATGTCTTTGCCAGCTCAGAGGTATCGTTTACCAAAGCCACATCTAATATACAAATTAATAGAGTTAGCAGCGAGGCATACAGATGTCCATGTGATTTGTTTACAAAATAAATAAGGGATTATAGCAACATTTTTTCCATATGGTTATTGATTGGTTGCCTTACATATTTTAGTGCTTTTAAGTAAAGAAAACCATAATTTACTCTTATTGTTTTCTTCACACTGAGATTAAAAATTTTCAGGCCATTCTCTTATTCATGTAAGTAAACATCTGAGGAAATTTGCTTTTAGATTTTTTTTTAATCCTTCCTTATGCCTCTTTACTCACTTTAGATTATATTCCTATACACTATATATTATATTTGTTCATGAGATCTACAGCATCTTCTCAGCTACAGTAATAGCTACTGATCAGGTTCACACATTAGCCCTATATTAATAGACACTGAATTCACAATCCTTCCACCTATGGAGACATGAGGAAGACCAGCCATTTCTAACACAGTGGACTAGCTAAATTTAACAGTATCATTTTAGCCAGAACAATGATTTGTCCTAACATAATATATCTAATTCGTTAGCTTGTGGGCTCTGAGCATTTTAAAAAAAAATCCTCATGTATAAAATCTTGCACTTTTTTCATGATGATGATGATGATTTTAAAACTTATGGGTCTCTGTGGCAAAGAGAGAGAAATATTTTAAGCATCTCTGGGATTGGTTTTAAAGTGTTTTTAAAGATCAAAATATACTTGAAAAGGGAGCCACCGTAATGTGGAAATGTAATACTTCTGCTAATACAGAACCAATAGTTTTCAATCATAAAATAAAAAAAAGTTGAATTAAGACTGCGGGTGGAAGAAAACAACAATGGAGATAAAGTTTAAATTTCTTTTTAATTTGAAAGTTCTTGCAACTTTTTTCCACCTCCTTAATCCTTGGTGGAAATTGTGTGCTGTGCATATTTGTTTTTTCCTTTAGGTAAAGCTACAATAGACTTGAGTTTCTTATTAGTCGAAGGCATTGGTTGAACACTCATCTGTGTTGTGAACCAACTTGACTAGTAATTAACGTTTTGATGCCCATAAATATGAAAAATGCAAAACCCACTGGCATTGCGTTGAGATAAAGCTTCAGCAGGAGAGCTCCTTGCAATCTCTCACAATTAACTTACTTTACAGATTACCTGAGGGTCTGTTGGGTTAAGTTACCTGCATGACTGGGAGACTATTTGACATGTGTATATAACCTCAGTTTAAAAAGAAACTATTCAAAACAAAAGTGTGAAGCCTGAGTGTCTCCTACTGGTGCACAGGATGGAATCATCCTGCTGAGCCTTGGGGAGACAGGCGTTCTCTAGGGCAGGACAAGCAATGTTTGTACCACTCTCTCCCTCCTTGTGTGTGTAATGGATTCCGCTGGGGAAGGGCGACTTTACACAACTTCTGGGGCTCTGTGTGAACGCTGCCCTGGGAATGTGCTGACTTTTGCAAGTGTATCTCAGGGCTGAATTATGTTATGTTCCCCGGTATCACAGATAGATAGTTATGGACTTGGATAATAGTAGTAAATAAAGGTTTCAGAGTAGCAGCCGTGTTAGTCTGTATTCGCAAAAAGAAAAGGAGTACTTGTGGCACCTTAGAGACTAACAAATTTATTAGAGCATAAGCTTTCGTGAGCTGAGCTGTAGCTCACGAAAGCTTATGCTCTAATAAATTTGTTAGTCTCTAAGGTGCCACAAGTACTCCTTTTCTTTTTAGTAGTAAATAAAATGAGCTGGGAGTGGATTAGTCTCCTATAGGAACCTTTGTCTTTAAAAGGTAATTTCTGGGTTTGGGTTGCATTATGAATTCTCCACTCACCAATGCTCATTGAAATCTAGAAGCTTGAGCAGACCACTGTCCATCAGGAAGGGAAGTGTGAGTCATGATTGACCACTGGTCTTGTAAAATGTATGCTGATCTGGGAGAACTCCATTTGTGGTGCCTGGATGCAAACTGTCACTGGTTGTAAAATTTGTGCTTCGAAAAAACAGACGGTGTCAAAAACAAGAGAAGACAGAGAGAAATCACACATACACAAACAATCTAGCCAGGCTTTGGCTGGTGAGAAAAAAGCATGGAAGTAAGCCAGATATTGATGGAGGTTTTAGGATGCAAACAAATAGGTAGATTAAGAGTTACATATCTGCATTAAGCCGGAGCGCAGGTTCAATGGGTTCCCTCATGGGGCAATTTAGTTAGAAGTCTAGTTGTTGGACTAGAAGTGGTCTGTGTGAAGAGAAGAGAGAGCATGTTTTCTCATACAAGTTTATGTATCATTAAGGATTTCAGGATTTATTTGTAATTTAACTTGAAAGCCATTTTGCACCAACAAAGTGAAATTTAATTTGGACCTTCAATGGAATTTGTTTTCTGTGGGGAATCTCTTAGGTAAACTATATTTCAGCCGTATATTGCTCATATATGTTTCCTGCCTAATATAAATTATGCAGCGCTTTTACCTTTAACAGGACACTGATCAGGAATATAAATGGGTAAAAAAACAGAGCCGAGGAATACACATTTTATTCAGGGTAATTTAATTTAATTTTTATATATTCATGAATAGTCATATAGTCCCAGCTCTCTAAGATGAACAAATAATGTTTAAAAGAGTAATATTTTATTTCAATATATTACAAAATGATTCAGCTAGTTTGGGTCACATATTTATTATTCACACTGAGTACCGAGTAGCACCATTATTTTGCAGTCCCATTAAATCAAATTGCCTAGTAGTATCTTACCTCATAAATAGTCCTGTTGACATGATGGGGACTATTTGCAGACTAAAGTGCTACTCAGCTTGAGTAAAGGTGATGGAAACTGGCCCTTAATTAATATTATTTGACCAGTGCTACTCAGAAATATTTTAGATTTTATTAAATGTGTCATTTTCCCAATCTTAGATCGGTCTCCCTAAAAAAGAAAAAAAAAGACTAGTGAAGTTTAATGAAAAACAAACTCATTTAAAATTCAACTCTGAACATAAGCATGTGCAGAGATTACTTTCTTTAGCACTGTAAAATGAATTCTTCATGTGATCAGGAAAAGAAACAGACTGATCTAAACCCAAATTCATTATCTGAAAAAGCACTGTAGATCCCAAAACCATTCACATTTCATCAACTCCCGTTTGACCACCGATTCTTGTGTTCTTAAGGCTGATCTTAAAATAAGCAACAAAGGATGCTGGCCATCCTGCCATTGCATGGAGAAGGAATAAATGAATAACTGTAACTCTGAGAATTGTGACATTCCAAAGATGGAAAAGTAGGCACTGTGAATGGATTTTTCTGTTTATCTGTTTTTCTGTTTAACTGATTTATCTGTCATTTAAGAAAGTTGAAACATTGTGTAATATATGGACATACCTCAAGGGGTTGTGTTCAAGAAGCTACATCTAGTACACTGTATTTGGAAAATGTATTTGGCTATTTAAACAAATTTATTAGTAATTTCTGTCCTTCATGATGGAGAGGAGAGAGGGTGGGAGAGGGGAGTGAAGGACTCCCCCAAATCCTGGACTATGAAGTGAAGACAGGAAGGTAGGTAAAGGCATGCAAAGTAGTCAAATACTCTTGTGGCTAAGGGATTAAAGATATGTTAATATAGTTCTGTTTTGTCTTTTTCTGTTTTCAGTTAAAATGAACTGTACTTTCCATAGGAATATAATCAAAGAATCTTCTGTTTTTTAAAAAAAAACAAGTTATTTTCTTTAACCTTTCTCCCAAAATAATAAACTACTAACAGTGTTTGTTGATCAGAAAAGTTTGTGTGTACACTGTTGGGTAACTTTGGGACTGGTTAAAGTATATATGAAGTACTCTTGAATAATGGACCTGTTTTTAAGCATAACTTCCATCTATATACTAGACATAAGTTTAAAGCCAACAGTTTAACATGTAAATTGAAGGTTAATGAAAGTTAGTACTGTAGCAATATTTTTCACGCTTTTCACTCACTTACAAAATTTTTCCTATAACTTTTCATGCATTCAGAACTATGCAAGCTGTCTGCAATCTATTAAATCCCTGAGTAGCTGAGTGATTTCAGATATCTTCATTTAAGTAGCCTGCTGCTTGCTAGCTCTCACAGGACTTAGACATTAGCCTTGTGGGAGAATGGAGTAGTCCCTTGAGCACAGCAGGATATGGCTCCTGTAGGTGTTTTGGGGTCACAAAGTCACAGCTGTGTTACCTGTTCTTTACTAATTAAGAGTTAGTATGAATCTCTTTGACAATTAAGAACAGAATGAACATTAATGTAGATAGGCACTGTGGGACAGTAAACAGTTCTAAAGCAAGTAAAGAGCCGGCACAGAAAATACTGCTGACAGCATGGACTTTCTTTTAATGATGTAAATTGCAGTGCATTAATAAATGTCTAAACTTGTACCTGATACAAGGTAGGAACACTGTCAAAAATTCTTGCAACCATTAGATTTGTCTATTCCACGCTTCACAATCTTCAGAAAACTATTGGTCCTAACAGTCTCTTCTGAAAATGACTGTAGTAAACATCATGAGAGCCAATGCTCATTCCCTGATTAGTGGTTAAGAGCAGCACAAAAAGGTTAAAGTTACAAATGACATGGGAGGAGGTGGGAAAGGGGTGCTAGGGAGGAACTTACATACTCAGAAGATACTCATTAAAAAGGAAACCCTGGTTCCCCAAAAATCAAGGTTTCCTAATTCAACCTAGTAATTACAGATGCATCTTGGGGTTTGTTTGTTTGTTGGTTTGTTTGTTTTCTGTTCAGTTTATATTAGCCAGCTATTTGGTTTTCCAAGTAGTTTTAACTTAAAAGAAGGTTCCTTTAAAAAAAAAATTGTAAAGGGAGGGTTGTTCTGAGATTACTCAAATTGTCAGAGGGAAAAATATTCTTCTTGTTCATGTTTCCCTAGGAAGGTATATATTGTTGCATGCTAATAGGCTGGTTGAAAACTGGAAATGTAAATTAAATTTAACGAGGTGCATTCTTTAACAATAAGAGATTAGGGATTGGTTGATATGGGAGGCCATTGAAACACAAGTGATTGATGCCAAACTCCCAGAGGAGGGAAAAAAGGGAAGGGTGCAGTTTGATGTCTATATGAAGTAATCTCCAGAAAGAAAAAGATTATATTTGTTAAACTGTATAAAAAAAATCTGAAGATAATATGGCTTTGTTCACAGTATTACATAAAGAAGATTAAAGACTGGAAACAAGCTGCTTAAACACTGTAAACTAATTAGTTCGACAAATTGTTTTCCCGAGGTTCATGAGATATGAAACATTGGCACCAGTGCATGAAATACACTCTGCCTCACTGCTCTTTTCAATTTATTTTTCTGTTAGTGTCATATGTGATTTTTATATATATATATATATATATATATAAAGAGCAGCCAAAAAGAGAGAGGTTACAGAGGGAGACCAATGACTGTCAAATGATTGAAGCTGACATTTTGTCATCTTAAGCCTGATGCAGGAGGGCTTTCTTCTGATATCCTTGTATAAATACCAGCTTTATTTTCTGTCATCACAGGCTACAATGCACAAATGATGTCATGACAAGGACCAAAGGAATTCCTCTTGTTGCTCAGAGCCACTTTGGCAGCTCCAACCTAAGCTAAGCACAAGTGAGCTGACACATCATTAATTAGTTTGCCCAGTATCAGGATGTTCTGGGGGAGGAGGAGAGTCAGAAGGGCAACAGTAATGGAATGGGGACAGGTGTTTGGCATCTTTTTTTTGTTTTGTCTTGTGTGTTTTTTCCCTTCCCCCTAAGTTGACACATCTATCAGATAACATGCCAACCAATGCACAGGTTCAAGGCACTTTCCAAATTTGTGTTTGCATCTGCTGTCAGATCTCTGAACTTTTATCCGATGATTATGTTGTTGTCATATTTATAGGGTCCCAGAGAAGTAAATGACAAAGCTCCTGTTGACGTCAGTGGAAGCAGGATTGCATCAATAAACTTAAAAAAACCCAAACCCTTACAATTATATCCTTTCCCCTTCTCTTTCTTGCTCTGCATGTTTCTTTGTAAATGTGTATACAATATAATAGCTTATATGGAGACATGTATGCACGATGTGGTGAAGTGGAGAGAGTGTGTGCACAAGTACAATAATAGTTTTGATTTGAAAGAAATGAGGAGGGAAAATCCAATTTTGACTTTAGGGTGCATTGCTTACTAGTGTTGAAATATTAATAAAGTGAACATTTTCAATTTAAATAACAGCCCATGGGTTTTCGAATAATATCTGTGGGGCATTGAATATACAAATGAGACACAGTAGAAAGGACATGGTATACGTTTAGTTGCCTGTGTGGAGGAAAAAAGAGTTAAGATTTTCCCTCTAGGTTTTCTAATAAACTTTTGCTTTATGTTTTATGTACCGTGTACAGAATCTGCAAGTTATTGGTATTTGCTTTATTAGTGAATATATATATATATAGAGAGAGAGAGAGAGAGAGAGCAAATCTTTTACAAACTTTATATTTTAGGAGGTAATCTGTGCCTGTGTTTGAGTTGTTGAAATATGCTGGTATACAGTAGAGTATTGTTGCTCAAAGAAACAAACCAGTTGTTGAAAAGGGGAAGAAAAAAAAAAGGCTGGGGGTGAGGAGAAAAGAAGACATTATCTTTCAGAGTGAATTAAATTGTCACTTCCTGTATCCTAGAGCACTCCAGTAATGTCCCGTTTCATCAGCGACAGTAACAACCCAACATTCTTCAGTAGCTCCTTGACATCAAAGCTCTTTAATGACCGCAAATCATATTTTGGCCTAAGTAACTGAGTGCAGCTGTACATTTTTTAAGATTTTTTTTTTTTTTACTACTTTCCTCACCTTGATTTTTGCTTTTATCGAGGTCAGTGCATTTGTGCCTAAAAAGTGAATCCAGCCTGGAAATCATTGTAGCCTGAGCACTGCTCAATTATTACTTTTAAATAGGCAAATCAGATTCTAATTAGCACCACAATCAGAACTATTAGTGCTATTTTTATTACCCATTATAATGTATTTGCTTACAAATGTACCCTGAGGTTACAGATGTTTTATTCATTATTTTTGTTGGCCACAAAGGTAGCGCTTTTTACTTCTGATTTGAGAGGTACCAACTTGAGCAATACTTTTTAAGTCACTATTCACAAAGACATGAACAGCAGCACTTGTCAATTTTATGTCACATCCCACTGAACTACAAAAATCAGTGCCTATTGGGTAGGATGATTGCCTCCTGGTAAATTGTAATTGTTCCATCTCTTCCCCACTCCCTTTAAAAAAAAAAAAAAATAATACAAAACACCTTTGCAGCTCATATTAAAGTAGAAATGTAGGCTTGGCAGCTATTGATTTTAATGGTTGTTCTGTTTAAAATCTGATGGAAATATGTGGCCCATTGCCATTACTAACTTCGTTAAATACTCCATCTGACTGAAAAATTTGAATTAGTTACATTAAAATGTAATGCTTAATATCACTTAGTTATATACCCCTGGAAGGATATATGGTGATACACTATTGTATCATGTCAATAAGAAGGAACCTTTAGCCTTCTTAATGGATGAACTTCATTTTAAAATGCTGACTAATGAAAAATGAGCCAATCTACTGACAAAAGTAAATGGAGGAATAAAACCTCAGTCCTTTTTTTTCAAAAATAATTAGATACTAAGCGTCCTTTATAGGTTCCAGAAGTAAGCCCCTGTGACCCTGTCCTATTTATTAAGACTGATGAACTCTTGTTAGTGTGTTTACCATTTCCCTCCTGCATTACTATTTTTTTTTTACAAGCTGTCTAGAAGTTTGCAACTTTTATGCTATATATATTTTTCCATCTGACTTTTATGAGTTTTCCCATAAAATTTATTGGCTGGCTGAGTCTCACAAATCTTAAACTACTTAATGGTTCTGGCTGCCTCCATTATATCGCCTATATTTTTTTCCAGACATCTGTGTAGATATCTTCGAAATTTACAAAACCTTTGTAAGTAATCCCAGAGGCTGAGCTGCCCATTGAAATCTCTACCAGTGTTTGTTGCTGCTAATTACTTAGGGCCTGATTCCCACAGGTTTACACTTTCTTAATGAGTTTGGGCAAGTGACTAAAAATTCCTGTGTAATTTTAAGGAGATTTTCTACTCAATTTCAGACCTAAAAGTCGCAATTCTCCAACAAAAAAACTTCAAAAACAGACTCCAATGAGAAACTGCAGAATTGGAATTAATTTGCAAACTGGACACCATTAAATTAGGCTTGAATAAAGACTGGGAGTGGGTGGGTCATTGCACAAAGTAAAAACTATTTCCCCATGCTAATTTTTCCCCTACTGTTACTCACACCTTCTTGTCAACTGTTTGAAATGGGCCATCCTGATTATCACTACAAAAGCTTTTTTTTTCTCCTGCTGATAATAGCCCATCTTAATTGATTAGTCTTGTTACAGTTGGTATGGCAACATCCATTTTTTCATGTTCTTTGTGTATATATATCTTCCTACTGTATTTTCCACTGCATGCATCCGATGAAGTGGGTTTTAGCCCACGAAAGCTTATGCCCAAATAAATGTTAGTTTCTAAGGTGCCACAAGTATACATCGTTTTTTCCCCCCTACTGTTGTGACTTTTGGTCAAGACTTGTGTTCTGCATAGACCTGGTCCACAGTGCTGCTTGTGTAATTTTTGTTCTTCGTTAATTTAGAGAAAGAGAACTGTATTTGGCACCACTCTGTAACAAAAAGAGCTGTGTAATGTGGCACAAGTCGGGTTATTAGATATGACATAATGAGTAGTATTTCTATTATGGAATTATATATCTGTCAGAGCTTTTGTCAGGCAATTTTTTCAGAGGTTGAAGTCCTACTTGTCTATTTTCAATGGGTATCAGTTAAAATGTCCAGAAATCCCACTGCAACCAATCAGTTTTGCTTCCTCTAAATATACGCCTTTGATTGATGGCTTGTTAAACTGAGTTAGGAAGCCATGGGGAACTCAACTACAGTGTGCAGACACAACCATAACTTGACACAACGAGTATTGATTTGCAAGGGTTAGGCAATAAAGCTAATTCTCTCATAAATAGAAAACTGTGTAATTGAAGATCTGGAGGTTTTTTTCCCCTTCCTCTTTAAGTCAAGAACATATCTTGTATCCCATGCATTTTTAAAATCCCCTGCATACGTGCATAGTTGTAATGTCTCATATGAAAAAAACAGACTGACTAACAAATTGTCTTACACATTCATGCAGGCACTTGGCCTTGGAAGCATTTGAAACGAGACACTTTGGTCCCATACGCAGGACTGTAATTACTCCTAAAGGGGGCAAAAAGATTTGCAAGTCTGTTCCTGCTCTCACATAGCATTATTGTCAGTAGTCTATCTCCCTATTAGGGTCTGTCATAGGTATCTTATTATGTGACATACTGATACAGTTGCTGGTTTCTGTGTTCTGCACTAGAATATTATGTAGAGTTCCAGATTTGTGAAAATAAGTGTTTATTCCATTTCAACACAAAGTTATTTGATGTGTTCTGAGTTTATATTGGATATCATGTATCATACAAACAGTGCCCAAATGCTAATGTCTGCACTGACGGACAGCCAGGAACTCGAGGGCCACGCCTCATAATTTGCCATAAAACTGACCAAATTGCAGCCACTTTTATCTCTGTAGTCTACTAATGTGATTGCTTGGATCAAAATGGAGCACTGAATGCCAGGATCTTAGCAAGCTGCCCTCCATGTTAAAGATGTGTGTTGCTGCAGGCCATGTTGTAAAATTCTGTGAACCACAATTGGTCAACGGGCCACTTTGGCCACCTCTCTCTATACTAAACTAGAAATGGATTCAGTATTTAAGAGTGAGTTGCTGATTCACAGTTTTAAAGTAGTTTTCAGTACCAAGAGTAGGCAAACCTCTCTTCTCTGTCACTAATTCACCACTCTATAACTAATAAGGCCACCTCCACTTCTCATTTTATCCACTTCTCTTTTTATGCGGTTAAGGGTTGTTCTTTCAGGTAACATCATTTTTTAATTAATTATGTCTTTATGTCTTTAAAATATCTGAGATTAAAATGAAAGATTTAAGTATCATAAAAATTGGTTGAGTACTTCCTTTTAATCTGGTAATATAATCCTGGCTATATTTCTGAGTGATAGAGTTGCAGAGATAGGACATAGTTGGATCAAGATGGATGAATGAATCAGAATCATGCTTTCTTCTGATAATGGAAGAGGTCAGTTGATTGAAAGGGGATTATCTGAGAAATATAATTACTTCTGGTGGAATTCTGCACCACTGTGCATGTGCAGAATTTATGTCCCCTGCAGATTTCTATGCTTCCCTGCAGAAAAATGACTTTCTGACAGGGAAGCAAAGAGAAGCCACAAAAGTGGTCATGCGACCCTCCCCAGCAGTATGTTTTGGGTGCCCAGGGTAGCCTGCAGAGAGGTAAATCACTGTGGGGCAAGGGGCAGAAGTGGGGAAGACCCAGCTGGTGGCTCCTACTCTGTGCCAGGCTCAGCTGCTAGTTCCAGCTAGGCTGGGGAGGATGGGACTTCCTCTTCCGCTGCATGGCATCTAGGGCCAGATCAGACCCACCCCCAGATTTCTCCCCCAGCTGCAAGAAGCTCTGCAAACACCCCTCCCCCCACTGCTTCTTGCACCCATCGTTCCTCAGCTGCAGGGGGAGGGATCCCTGTAAAGGTAGCTTCTCACCCATTCACCCTATCCCAGGCATCCAGACCCCCCACATACGGACCCCCTGCTGTCGAGCCTCACCCCTGCTGCACTCATAACCCCCCCGATGAGTCCCACTCTTCCTGCCCCTGGACCATCCCAACGAGCCACCTACACCCAGATCCCCACCCAACTGAGCTCTATCCCCACACGCCCAGCACTACACCCCACCACCCCGCTGAGCCACAACCACCTTCACCCGGACTCCCCTGCAGAGTCCTATTACTGTTGCACCCAGAACCCCCCCCCAACAAGTCCTGTGCACCCAGATCCCCCCCTCCGAGCTGCCTGTACCCAGATTTCCCCACACAGAACTCTCTCAACCCACCCTTGGATCCCCCCACACTTCAGGCCTTTGCTGAACCTTTGCTGAGCCTGCTCACACCTGATGCACGAGGCATGTTTCTGGGCAGCCCAGTCATTGCGCTGTGTCAGGGTTGGGTGCAGCCTTACTGCTGAGTCCATGTCCTGGGGAAGGGAGGTAAAACTGCACAATCATTTCTCAATGCCATGCTTGAGCCTCCACATTTATTTGACAAATAAAATTTGCAGAATTTTGCAGAATTTTAAAATATTGTGTGCAGAATTTTTTTTGGGGGGGCACAGAATGCCCTCAGGGATATAAAGTGAGGAGAACAAGAATTGCAGTTGCATTGATCCTTGGTGCAGAAGTTTGGATGTGGTAGACCCCTGACGCAAGAGATGAAAAATAGTAAGATTGAGTTCTGCATGAAAATCCTCTTGGAGAAATGGCTGTATTATACCCAATTACAATTAAAGAGAATGAGTGCTCCCAGAGGATGTCTCTGCAACAAGTTAGTTAGGGACATGTATTTTGATCATGTGATTTACTCATGCACAAATGGAACCCTTCATGATCATGTCGAGAACAATTAATTTTGTATCTCTTGTACTATTGTTGCCTCTTCTGCAAGACATATTATTGTTCATTACCTCCCTTTCCCCTGGAGATAGATGAGTGTTTGGAAGGCCCATCATTTGGGCCTTCCAAGCCCAAACTGACATTCTGTATTGTTTGGACAAAAAGAAGTATTAGCTTAGTTATAACAACTGCCTCATGCTAATTCACTGGCGATCCTTACATTCTAATAGTGATGTAACAGGATGATTGAAAAATAGTTCTATGGTATGAATGTAGAGATTTTTAAATATTGTTGATTTGTTTTTATCCAGATCTGTCTCCTTTCCCTGATTTCTTTTTCCTTAAATATTGTTTCCTTGTTAAATTTGAGTATTTGTAATTCTGTTTAGTGTATTAAATCATGTGGATTACCCAAAAAGTGGAACTCGGTTACTGGATTGGGTGGAAGGCACTGCTTTAAAGTAAGATCTTGGCAGGTGTTTATCAACTGCCAATCCAGGACCCAAGAAATAGAGGTGATGATGCCATGTGAACTTTAATAGGACCCAGGCCTATCATTCCAGATGGTATCAGTGAGTTAGCTTGCATTCATAGCCATCAGCAGTTAATGGATGGCTGATGCTTATATGTGCATATGACTTAATGTTTCTGTGTTTGTGATATCACATTTATGTGGCTGGCGCACAGATATCAGGAAGGATAAGGGACCCGCTGTTCTACTACATGACCAATTAGGAGAGAGCTCCACTAGCTCTAGTGGAAGAAGCCTTTGGTAATAGAGCTGGAGAAATAAAAATTCCAGTTCCAGGTCTATTAGTGTATTGGAGATTTTTCAAGTAACTGTATCTGGTTTTTGCAGCACATGGATTCGGTAAAGATGACTACAATAATAACTGTACACACCTTAACCATAAGCCTTACAGTTTTAGTGCAACATATGATTATTACTCTTAATAGGAAGCAATCTCAAAATATCAGCTACTTGTCTTTACATCAGTTTGATAGACATTCTCTCCGCTATAAATGGCTGTAGTAAGAGATGTGTACATTTTAATAAGATATGATTAAGCAAGTTTAGCATATTTAGGTAGTTCAAGACTCTTATTAAAACATTTAGTGGGTAGGAGAACATGTTTCAGTTCTTAGAAACATGTAGAGCAGCCTAGATAACAATGTTTAGATAGATAAAGAGCATTGGCAGATGGTTCAAGACTCTATTAACAATGTTAAAGTTCCAGAATATCAATGAGTTTGCTAACATTATATTTTGCTCTTTTCATCGGCTTTACATTTGCTTTACTTTATCAAGTAGCTTTATTTCAGAAGTGAGTATGGTTTAGATAACTGATCACCCTCATGTTACTGATCTGTATCTGTTTGTGTTTCTACCCCCTTTATCTCCTACATGAGTTCTACCTTTCTGGTGCAAATAAGCTCCCCCCCTCCCCCCCCCCCCCCGTGCTTGATCTCAATACTACAGATGTCTCTAATTAACTTTACTGTGACAGGCCAACAGGATACAGTTACAGAGGTTGACAGGTCTCAGTATCCTTGGAAGCACTACCCTGTCACCTGATGCATTCCTTATGCTAACATCCTTTTGACAAGCTTTCTTAGTGATTACAGCCATCAAATACCTGTGTGTTTAATATGGGGAGTGTGGCGTGATAGTGACTAAGAGTTAGCAAAGAATGCAGGACTTGAAAAAAATTCCATTAACTATTTTTGGTTATTGATATAAAAGATGCCACTAGGTCTGCTTTCAAATCTGGCAGAGTTCTGTTTGTATATTGCACCAAAAACCAGGTTTGTTTTATTCTTAAGGTCTTCCATGTTGCAGTGTTGGTATAAACATGTTGACCCCAGGTTATTACAGAGACAAGGTAGCCTTTTATTGGACCAACTTCAGTTGGTGAAAGACACAAGCTTTCAAGTTACACCATGATCTTCAGTCCATTTCAGACATCCGTGTACCTCAAAATCTTCTCTTTCACCAACAGAAGTTGATCCAATAAAAGATATTACCTCACCCACCTTGTCTCTTTAAATGAGATGTATCTACTAATTTATTTAAACTCCATTAATCTACTTGAAGAGCTATGCTCTCGTGTTCACTTTATCGTAGGCTAAACGTTACTGCAAATGTCACTGGTGGCGCAGCATGGGAGTGAGAGTAGTAGGGGGTCATAGTCCTGTATCATGATATTAAACTGATTGTACTGCACAATGCTGATGCTTTTCATACACCTGAGTAGGATAACTTGCTATGGAGGGTACTTGCACTAGAGAAGAATGTCCTGAGCTTTAGGGGCATCCACATTGCCTGGCTTTGTCCTGGATGAACTTTGCATTTTGGGGTGTTTGGAAAATGTGTGTGTGAGAGCGAGGGTATCATGGCAGTCCCCATAAAGGAAGGGATATCCTCAATATTTTATCTGGGCTGGCCATCAGCCATTACCAGACCAAATGAAGAAGGAGACACACACTTTAATGTCAGGGGACAGGAGACACCATTCCCACAATGAGCAACCAGTTACAGAGTTAGGCTTGTAATCAGAGTTCCAGAACCCACTTAATGAATTTAAGATTGAGAATCTCATTCTCTTAGAGCTATCACTTGAGAATCAGAGTAATTATTTCCTATTGTCCTTTGTGGAATACAATTATAATTGCATTACTGTAACAGTGTTCACATTAACACTTACTTGTTAATGTTCTCCTAATTTGGAGGAAATCATCACTTCTTCATATTTCGTTGCCAGAAAAGCTGTGAAATTGAAAGAAGAGCATTTGAATCCACTGAATAAGGGAAAAAGCGCAGCTGATACATCATTGGCTTGGGAGACAGAATTCAGATATATATCTCTATTTTCCTGAGATATGTTTCTCTTGTCCTTTAAGGTACTCTACATCTGCTTCCTCTCAGAGGTTAAACTAGACTGAGCAATCGTTCATCAGAGAGAAACAGGGATTCCTGTGTGGCATGAAAACTTTGCTTGTGTTCATTGTAGGAAAAGGGCAGTAACTTTCTCATGGCTGACATCCTGTTCAAGTGCTGAAAGATACATTAGCAAGAACAGAAAGACACCACTGTGGCAAGCCCAGCCAGATGATGGTGGTCTACAAGTTTCCACATCCAGATGACTGTAACTCATTCCTTTACACCTGACTGAAGTTCTATATAGAAACAGCCATTAGGCATGAACTAGACTGTCCACTTAGCAGCACTGTCAGATACTTATACAGTAAAATTTCTGGAAGAAACAAAGGAAATGGTCATTGCATTGCCTCATTTTTATCATAATGAGCAAATATTTGACCTTGTTAAGGCATTAGTGGCTTGATACCTCCAGTGATTAAAACAGTTCGGTATAATAGGGGGAGCTCACCAGTTCTGGTGGCCATCGTCACGAGTCTTGAAAAGACATCACCACAAGATTGACACAAAACTACATCACCACAAATGTCAAGACTCATGATGACAGGGAACAATTGACGATATGTATCCAAAGGGAATACGCTGTCCGAAACAAGTCCCTTATCCTCAATGGGAAAATTTGTGTGTACAAGGGCTTGTGGGTGTGGCTGAGCACGTTCCTGAGGCTCCTGGTGTGATGTGGAATAAAGAGGAGATGCAGTGGGATGAGAGGAAAGTTGGTGAATAGGAGATTCTTCGCTGGAACTCTTCCTCTTTCCCTACGGGGTGAATCTGCTCCTCCACCAATTGGTGGGAAAGGATCAGGGTTGTCCCTATTCATACGCAAAGTGTGCAGCTGCGTAGGGCACCAGGAAATTTGGGGCACCAAATTTCCTGATGCCCTGCGCAACTGTGTGCTGCTCCAGGCCCTGCCCGGCCTCTTCCCCATGACCCCTGCCTGGCCTCTTCCCCATGGCCCTTGCCCCCACTCCACCCATTCCCAAAGCCCCCCCTCCCCCCGTTTCCCCTCCCCTGAGGACTGTTGCAGGGCCAGGTCTGTACTCAACCGTGGCAGAAAGTGCAGCGACCCGGCCCCTGGCGCGCCATGCGGGGGGGGCAGTTCTCCCGTGGAGGTCTGGGGCCAGCCTCCCCCCCCCCGCAGAGGCCTGGGGCCCCACACACACCCCCTTTGGGGAGGCTGCATAGGGCCCCAGAATAGCTAGGGATGGCCCTTGAAAGGATAGGAGCCCCAGAAACTCCTTAGCCAAATACCACCACCTCCTGCTCCCTCTTTAAATTCCTCCTGCTGGTGAGTCCTCACCTAACAATCCAAGAATGATGGGGAGGCGCACAAGTAAAGCGGAACTCCCCAAAGACAGTGTAAGGTGAAGGGAGAGCACAAAGTAATAAAAATTGTGCTACCCGTTATTTTCACCACCAGTTGCTGCCATTTGTGCATTTGTTTTCCTCCACTGTCAAGTGGAGATGTGTTAGGTATCACAGTGTGATGTTTCACTTCATCAAAAACCTTGTGACCACTGGCTGTACGAATACAGCTCTCCAGCTGGTTGTACATATATAGCTCTTGTACATATACAAATAATTAGAGTAGCCTGCAGTTATATCTCAACAGGTTCCCTTTAGATCAACTTTCATTGACCAGCTAGAGCAACTGCAGCGATGTTCCCTTTTGCTGGCATTGAAATGGTTAATCTTTTTAGTCATGCTTATTTTAACATAGACTTTTATCACAAAAGAACTGTCAGGACTGCTGATTCAAAAGTGGTCTGTTTTAAAAAAAAAAAAAAAAAAAAACGTGTGTGAGAGAGTGGTTTTCATATACCATAGGGAATACCCTAGGGAGCTCCTTATTTTGTAGGAGTGTGATAGCTTAATTCTGGAATATTTCAAAAACACCTCTAAAAAGTGAGGCCCCTCCTCTAAATAAGGCCAACTGGCACAATTATGGTTCAGGAATGGCTGTGGAAGGATTGCTCTTCGTGTGAGTTGATTTCTTATCAAGTTGTGTGCTGACAAGTGAGGAACTACAAGATTCATTTTCTTCTGCTCTGTGACTCATTAGTTTTATTTCTCATAAATGCCTTTCTCTCCCTCCTCCTTCTGCCTTCTAAATAGAAGCTAAAAAATTCTGTCATTAGAAGCAATTTTGTCTTTTCTGCCTTAGGAGGACTATTCCAAACAATGTATGTTCATTTTTGAAGATATGAGTCCTGCCTATTTAAAGCTGTGGTATAATTCCTTTTTATTTGGTGATAAACTTGTTTTCAGTCTTCCAAGCTCTGGGAAAACATAAGACTTTCAATAGTTCTCTGTTTTAGATTAAAAAAAAAAGGTATCTGTGATTTAACACTGCTTTCCATATCATTCAAGACAGATTTTATGTAGATACATACTTGTTACATCCAAGGCATACTAACTGTGCATCTGACCTGCATACTGCCTTCCTATTTCAAGCACAACATGGTACTGGAGTTCTACAGAGGCCAAAAACAAACAAAAATCCTCCCAAAACACAGAGACAAAAGAAACAAAATAAAATAGTAGACTATTTAAAGGCTTTCAAGTTCAATGCTTGAGCACTCTAACTTATTCTAATCATTTGGAGGCAGTCTGAAGAATTTCAACGCTGATTTCAGGGAAGAACCACCGCAAAAGTTTATTTCCCTTCCTCTAATTTTCTTTGTTTTGTGCAGTATGATGCCGACAGCAGAACACTATATTGTTATGCTTTGTGGAAAGTTCATAATTGTGCAGATTATTATCACAGCCAGTCACTCCACCTTTATGAAACAATTTTTTGGGGGGGGGGAATATTTCCAAACCAATACCAACCCCTCTTACTCCAAACAAAAAGAATACCCCTCCTTCCCAAACTCAAATCACATGAGTTTTCAACTTTATATATTTGTATCACTGGATCCAAATTGGATGTTGGGATTTGCTCTTGCTATACCTACCTTCCTTTTGCTATGCCTACCTATGATTTGTGCCATGGGATTGTGTGTGTGTGTGTGTGTGTGTGTGTGTGTGTGTGTGTGTGAGTGAGAGAGAGAGAGTCTGTGAGTGTGTGTTGCACTTTAAGACATAGACTTTCAGTTATAATATTGGTGTCAGCATGCTCTCCCATCCACTCTTCCTTTTGAGCTGCCCAGGTTTCCCGTATTATTATTGTTAAAAAAAAAAAAAAAAGACCCCATGCTTTAGTCACAACTTCACCATGAGCACAAACTTTATAGCCAAGAGATACATACCGAAGTCTTCTCGAGACTGTGAGTTTTCTATAAGAGTGTGGTAGAGAGGAGGTAAGGAGTCCAGAGAACAATGCTATGCATTCCCTTCCATTTCCCCATGACCTTCTCGACCTCTGCCTGTTTTTGTTTCCAGCATAATTTACTATCCCAAAACCATTAGTCTGACCCTCTTGGACAAACTCATTTTGTTAGAAAAATAAGGATGGAAAGGGAGGGGAAACTGGATATTTGTAAATTTGTAGGACATTTCTTGTGGCTCCTGTGGTGGATATGGTTAGAAATAATGCCCAGTAATTATTCTGGCTACTTGGTTTTTTTTTGGCTTTTAATTAAGCTGGACTAAACTTTTCATAAGCTAAATTGCCGTGACACGATGCTTAGCAATCCAGATGAGCCACATTTATGATGCAGAACACATTGATATATGTCATTTTCTTGACCTGCCTTAAAGAGGAAGTTTTCCTTTTCCAGACCCCCTTTATTCTAAACCTTTTAATGACCAGGCCAGAGATTCTTAAATAGAATGCGATAACTCCTTAGACTCTTTGTGAAGTATATGATGCAGAAGGATGACATGATGCACAAGAGGGTTTTTATCATGAGGGAGGAGGGGTTTGAGAGAGAGGAAAAGGATACTCATTTCTGCCTTTCTTTTTTCAGCCAACCAGGAACTCTGTCAAATGACTGTGGGACTCGTAAGGGGTTAAAAACAACAGCAGAAATCACATTTTTAGCAAAATCAACAGAGTCACTCTGACAAAGACATTCCCAGATTTCAGGGACATATGGTCACCCTACTTGGCTTGAGCTCTGAAGGTGAAGGAGGATCAGTTAACTACCTGGAGAAAAAGAGGGGTTAGATTTAAGTGGGGATGTGAAGTAGGTAATGTTGAAGGGTATGTTTCGGAGAGAGGATTTTCTTGAGGCATTAGCAATAGGGGCGCAATTAAAAAGCTGTTTCTCAAATGATGCTATAAAATATTTTTTTAGAAAGCAATAAAAGTTCATGTCACAGGTGTGAATGCTTAGGCATTGCTTCCTCGGTGGCTCCATGAACGACACAGAGGACAAAATAAAGAGTTTTACATTCTAAACAAATTTCTGTCTTTAGTCAGAAGGACCCAGGCTGCCATCAAATGCCATCTATAGTACACTATGGGGCTTGGAACTGGAAACAGTAAACCATTTTCCAGCTGTTTATTTTCCTCTGATTACCTGAAAACCCTGCTCCCCCCACCTGATGTGTATGATTAATTTCTATCATATGAAATATTTTATTCAAAGTTCTCACTGTACTAAGTTGGGGACTTGGGGCTAGGTACTGTGTTTCAGCCTATGAGTGAGTCCATTTATGTTAAGGGATGATATTTGCTGAATCTTTCTCTCTGGGTTCAATAAAGCTGTCCATGTTGCAGGGAGCTGAGTTATGATAGCTCATTGTAATAGTTTCAGTCAGGAGATGGAACTGCGTGCCATATAGAATGAGAGTTCTGGGGCCAGAATACTCTGTGGTAACTGGATCCAGAGGAAGAGTGCCTGGTATTTGTCTTTTAGTGAAATTGTGTGCAATAAATTTTCTACTGATGCTGAATCAGCATGTAATTACTTCTACTGTATCTTAAAAGCTTTTGATATTTAAGGTTCTTAATTGCTCTTTCAAATTTTATCTGTTGCTTTGAATAACTTTCCTCCACACTTAAAACCCATTCTGCTTCCAGAGTTTCTGAAAGTGGACACTGTGCAAGAAAATTACTGCTGTACTTAGGGGAGGTCTGCCAGCTAGGCATTTCAGTCCCAGATATATAGCTCAGTAATTGCATCCTTCTATCTTTAAAGCTGATCATGAGTCATGTAAAATCAGGGCTATGTAGTATGGAGGAGTTCTTTTCTGCTCTCAAGAAGAAGAAAGAGAAGATAATATGTGCGAGCTCTCGCTCTCTCTCTCTTTCTCTCTCTCTGCATATATTTACAGTTTGTGCAGGGAAACAAATCTAGCTGAAGTATTCAACGATTAGGTCTTTTTCAGGAAACGAGGGGGTTTTTGCTTAACTTATTTCCTTGCTACATGATGATCCAATAACCATTTAATATGTTACTCTTGGTTTTGGCTAGGAAAAGGCCACCGTGACTGTTCAGAAGAAGGCTGTGATAGTACAGTTAAAAGCAACAATCAGTCTCCATAAATATAGAAAGAGAAGAACATTTCTCAGGGGAACGTGTTCAGTGTATGCATTTCCTCATATCTGTTGGAAAAAATTGTGTGTTTTGGAAGCAAAATGTAACACAACATCCAAATGTTTTGAATAAGTTGTTTAAAGTCAGTTAAGTGGAAACAGGTTTGTGGGGTTTTTTTTCTCATCTAACCGAGTAGGAATAGAGGCCACTCTGAGTTTCAGCATGCAAGAAAGAGAGCTCTGAAAGGCACATAAGAAATATGAATGAGAATTCCAGCCACACAGGTGCGGACTTTTTTTCTGGCCAACAAGTGCTTGGGGCCTTATCATTAAGTTATTCAGCAGTGTGGGTGGTTTGCTTGGAACAAAGTTTGCCATTGAATTAAAAAATACTAACACCATGTCTACAGAGAAGCAGATGTTTAATTTTCTGTTTGTTTGCTACATTTTTCAATACAAAGCCTGATGTTTAGGACACAGCTAACTATGTGCATGTAAAATATAGCTGTGTCGCTCCCTCTGTCAAAAGATAATTGCATGCAGTAAGGTTTTCAGTATGATGAAGTACAATTTTTGTACATCACAAGACCTATCCAGGAAAATCTAAATTTTTTTTTTAAGAAGTTGCAGGAAATAATTGATCAAAAGGTTACTGCATGTAGGGCACATTGGAATATAGTTAATACGTACCCTGCAGTAGGAGGTTCCTTTTTGAAAACATCTAAGTATTTGGTGAGAATTTCAGAACTCTGTGAAGCTGCCTTTGATTCTGAAGATATCCCAGATATTACAGATGCATTCTCCTTCATCTAATTTAGGTATTACCTATATTAAATAATTGCAATTTGCAAACTAACATGATTAAATAGGTTAATCAACTTATTGCTGCCTTTGCTTAGCTTATTTTGTGCGTTTCTAATTTTGGTTTTACTGTTTAAAGAGTCAGAACTGGTTCCATCTGCCTCCACTGGAATGGTACTGCACTCACAGATCAGTTAAAATTATAGCTGTGAAGTTGGATCTTGTTATCAAATGTTCTCGATCCCACTTGTTCAAAGCTTTAAACCTTATTTAAATCAGCAGTGTGTTCTCTTTATCAGTCTTCTTTCCTTTTACATTTAACTTCTTACACAAAGCAATTGCTTGATGTGAGAACTCCAAGCAGGAAGTCAGGTGTAGTAGGAGATGCACAATTTCAACATTCCTTTTTTGTTGTTAAAATATTGTCTCCCCCTCCCCCCCCCAAAAATTGTATCAGTGTTAGGTCAAATCCCACATCTCTTACTCACTCACATAGCCCCGCTGCAGTCAGTGTGACTATTATTCCTGTGCTTAAAGTGACTCTTCCATAGTCACCTGAGTAGTTCCTTTACTTTGATCATGCAAGTGGTGCCGTTGGCTTTAGCTCTGTATCTGTATTTGGTCTACATTTGCAATCAGCCTACTTTTAAAAACAAATAACTATATGTTTGAAGGCTAGAGGGTCCAAATCCATAAAGAGACTTTAGCATCGCAACTTTGAGGTGCCTAGCCACCAAATGGCATCCACAAATCCTGAGTTAGATGCCCTGAGTTAGATGTTCCCTGTATAGTGCATTGGGAGAGATAAGTGCCTGAGAATAGGATCTACAAAAGCCAGCATGCTGCTCAGGGGCCACGTAAGCTAGTCAGGAACAGATCCCCAGGAGAGGGGTGTGTGCCAAGACCCACCAGTCTCAGGGAGCTTGGTGCCTAAGTCCGGGCTGGAGGGAGATGCCTATTGTTGCTTGGGATCCCTAACCAAGACCTGTTATCCTGGAGTCAGGTATCTAAGATGTTTCTTGCAAGAAACTCCACACAGAATGGGCTGGGAGAGGAGGAGGTTTCCCCTATAACCATTAGCCCAGTGATTAGGGGACTTATTCAGGTTGTGAGAGAGCCTTTTTCAGTTCCTCCCTCTGCTTGACACAGAGAAGCAATTTTAACCTGAGTTTCCCACCTCTCAAGTCAGTGTCCTAACTACTGGTCAGTAGAGTCATTCTTACTCTCTTGCTGGCCCAGTGCCTATGTAATCATTTATATAGTGGAACAGCTTCAATAGGAGAGACTGAGAGTCACTTACATCAGCATATCCTATAGTCCATTGGTTAGGGCACTGACTTCACATGGTTTGAGGATCACTTGGTTCAAGGATCCTGCTGACATGAGATAGGTGCAGGCTGACAGGACTGAGAAAGTAGTGCACGTGCCCCAAGGAAGACACTTAGGAACTCAGGGACTTTTGAAAATTTAGGTGGTGAGAAATTTTTAGGCCAACTCCAAGGTTAGGTGGCAGCTTAGCAAGGGTTTTGAGGATCTCATTGGTGCCTGTATTTTTGACTTGAAGAATTGAAGTGGGAGTTCG
The DNA here is from genome assembly GCF_009764565.3 of Dermochelys coriacea. Taxonomy (NCBI): domain Eukaryota; kingdom Metazoa; phylum Chordata; order Testudines; family Dermochelyidae; genus Dermochelys; species Dermochelys coriacea. Next base: position 68,863,528 of record NC_050072.1, on the reverse strand, counting down.
ATACCCTTTTGAGGATTTGGGCTGAGGTGACTTGGAGGAAAATGCTCTCTGAGGTTGATGCTCTGTTTATTGGACAGGAGTGGGGGAAGTTGAGAAGGAATTTGCATTTGTCCTTTTCCTCTCACCACATTATGACCCATCCTGTGATCATTGGTTGTCCAGATGGAACTTTTTTTAAAAAAAATGTAGCAAATCTAGATGTCTGGAATTGGCAGGGTGTCTTCCAATGGAAATGATGACTTTTAGGGAGCTGCTACTTTCCCAAAAGTATCTGAAACCAATCTGTACCATAAATGGGTGGTCATGCTATTTAGTGGGATCTGGGAATATTATAGGATGGGGGAGAAGTATTTAGCAGAGAAAGTTGGCAAGATTATCTCAGCTTTCCTTTTCTGAAGTTACCAGAGTTATTTGTAGGGAAATGGGGCCTATATTTTCCTTTAAATTATTTTTTTCCAGCAAACAAGTTTAAAAATAAAAGGAGTACTTGTGGCACCTTAGAAACTAACAAAATGTAAGGGAGAAGAGATATCGAGCAGATTTTTTATATATATTTTCTCTTTGATGAATTAGATTTTACTCAGTCAAGTTTTCAATAAATCAGTTACACTGATATGCTTGCTATGTGACAGGCTGCTACTGAACTTCATTATTCATACATGTGAGTGTGATGTTACTGAATCAATTTGTGCTGTATCCATTTTGTACTCATGGATAGTTCACGCTCCCTTATGATCAGAAATAGTCAGCAGGCAATAATGGGAGACATGGAGAAGAAATGGATTGAGCCCACAATCCTTTGCTTTGTGGCACTAGGTCTTTCTTTCATCCACTTTCAGTGTCTTTTTTTTTTTCTTGCTCATCAATATGTACAAAGCAGCAGCTAAGTCAAAAAGCAGATACACTCTAGCTCTTTACAAATCAATCCTTTTACATGGTAACAGGCAGAGAGTTAAATGAGGGTAGAGAAAGGTCTCCCTATTGTCTGATTGACAGAAGAGGGCCATGCCGGAATGTAATTGCTTATTGGATGTAATTCTGTTCAAAGACACTGGCACGCCAGTCTTGCCAGTGCTTAGGCTGGTATAAACCAAAAAGCTAGCAGAGGGCATCATTTTTTGTTGCTGCAGTACCGTGCACAGCAGATATGAACTATCTGTTCTTATAAATTTCACTTGATAAATAAGTAAAAAGACAAGGAATCTCTTTACAATTTATTTGCTGGAGAAGTATATATCATATATATCAACATCTATGATATATCATATAGATCAAACATCTGTGTTTAAGACTATACACACTGTGATCTTACATATCATCATGTTTCTCCTATCCAGCCACATTCCTCTTGTCCAGCTTTGTTCCTTTGCCTATCTGAGAAATGCTGCTTAATAAAATGAAATAGAGATGAGAAACAGGACAGTATGTGAAATCAAAGATGACAGACATGTAAACAACACTAGGAATTCAAAATGTTCCAATTATAATCCCTCGCCATTTTATCCCTAGTGTGCTTTTGCTTTAGTATACAACAGTAGTGCCTATTGGTTTTTGGCAGGTGATGACATAAATGTAACCATTGGAAGTGAATTCTAGTAGAATTGTCCAGTACCTTAGTATGTCATCCAGCATGTTGATATGTCATCTTGCAAGTGGTGCATTCCACCGCAGGAGTGGTCTCATTCTCTCTGTCACTAGAAAGACAAAAAGAAAAGGAGTACTTGTGGCACCTTAGAGACTAACAAATTGTTAGTCTCTAAGGTGCCACAAGTACTCCTTTTCTTTTTGCGAATACAGACTAACACGGCTGCTACTATGAAACCTAGAAAGACAAAAGGTCTTTTCTTCCTCCTCTTCTCCACCATCATTTCACTGCCTGACGAAACTCACTCCCTGAAGCTTGCTTTGATTGTATCTTTAATTCTCAATTGTTCTAAGTGTACTGGGAATTAAGTTATAAATCTCACATGTCCCCAGGCTCCACCAACTAGCTCCCTGGGGCATTTAATCATTGTGCACGCTTGAGTCCCACTTTTCCTCAACAAGGCTGAAAAGTGTCTAAAAAAACCAGAATGTTAGTATTAAAAAAAAAATCAATCAGTCAAAATACAACGAAAAGCAGATTTAAAGGGTGTATAGCTAGAATGCACAGCACCACTGCCATGTGTCATGCATCTCTTATGACAAGCGTTTGGCAGCCCCTTTGCCCAGTCCTGCTGGGTTGTCATGTATCAAAATCTGCAGGGAGGCAGCAAGAATTACTCCTGGCAGGGATTCATCCTTCCTACCAGGGGCCACAGTGGTTCTTGTGGAGACCGTAACCCTCCTGTCTTTCTGCTTTCACTCTTCGGTGGCTCCATACTTTCTGCTGGATCCCAGCCACCATAATGGAGAAGCAGCAGCCATGGAGGGGAGGGGAGAGGAGAGGAGAGGAGGGAGTAGAGCAGACACATAGGGCTGTGGGGTGGAAGAGGCATAGGTAAGAATCAGGGAGAGCATTGGGGCGGAGATGGCACTGGTAGTGTCGGGGAGGCTGTTAGGAGGCTGTGCGGCAGGTGCAGAGGAGATACAAAAGGTGGCTGTTATGACAGTGGGGAGCAGCTAGTAGTGATCATAAAGTGAGGGCCCAGTATTTGCTCCAGACTCTTCTCCCTCTCTTCTGATTGCCCAATTGCCTATCCTCCCAACAAATCTGTTGTCTCTAGCCCTTGATCAACTGAGTCCCTATTGCCTCCTAACCCTCTGCTATCTTAAAACTTGCACCCTTCAGCTTCCACTGACTCCTCTTGTTCTCTACTGGCCTGAACATCCATTCCTATAATGGACTAAATTCTTTCTCGCCTCTCTGCATGAGGGAAACCCTTCTCATTTCAAGAGGGAATTCCAAGAGACTTCTCCTGCCCAAAAGACAATTTCATGCTGAGCTCCACCTTCCCTTTCAACTGGGTGAGTGGGAGGGAATCTCTTCCTAGTGCAAGAGTAAAATCAAGAGATAGGTGCTTTCAAAACTGTGCTAGCCCACCAGATGGCATGGAAACAGCATGGTGAGAGCTGGGAGATCCAAGTTTGAGAACAAAAGCAGATTGTCTTACTCTTAGCTGTTTGGACTTGATGGAGAAAGGAGGGTAAATAAGTTGTTTGGACAACAAGGAATGGCTAAACATGCAAACACCTCCTGCTGACCGATTCATAGAATCATAGAGATGTAGGCCTGGAAGGATCCTCAAGAAGTCATCAAGTCCAGTCTCCTGTGCTTAGGCACGACCAAGTAAACCTAGACCACAGGTGTTTGTCCAGCCTGTTCTTAAAAGCCTCCAATGGTGGGGATTCCACAACATCCCCTGTGGAAGCCTGTTCCAGAGCTACCTTTACAGTTAAAACATTTTTCCTAATATCTAGGCTAAATCTCCCTTGCTGCAGATTAAACGCATTGTTTCTTGTCCTACCTTCAGTAGACACAGAGAACAAGTGATCTAATAGCCTTTAACATATCTGAAGACTGTTATCAGGTCCCCCCCTCAGTCTTATTTTCTCAAGACTAAACATGCACAGCTTTTTAAATTCTTTTATAATTTTTGTTGCTCTTATCTGGCTAGTCTCCAATTTATTCACCTCTTTCCTGAGTGTGCCACCCAGAATTGGACACAGCACACCAGCTGAGACCTCACCAACGCTGAGTAGAGTGGGACAGTTATCTTCTGTGCCTTACATATATGCTGTTAATACACCTCAGCATATTAGCCTTTTTCACAATGGCTTCACATTGTTGACTTATCATATTCACTTTGTTATCCACTGTAACCTCCAGGACCTTTTCAACAGTTCTAAAACCTAGCCAGTTGTGCATTCGATTTTGTAGTTGTGCATTCAATTTTGCCTTCCTAAGTGAAGTACTTTGCACTTGTCTTTATTGAATTTCATTTTCTTGATTTCACACTAATTGTCCAATTTGTCAAGGTCATTTTGAGTTCTAAATGAATCCTGTCATCCAAAGTGCTTGCAACCCCTCCCAGCTTGATGTCATCTGCACATTTTATAAGCTTACTCTCCACTTCATTATCCAAGTTATTAACGAAAATGTTGAATAGTATCAGACCCTGGAGAGACCCAGATATACGTTCTCACAGTTTGTGAGTGAACCACTGATATCTACTCTTTGAGTATATATTCTTCCAGCCAGTTTACAGTAATTTCTTCTCAACTGAATTTCCCTACTTTTCTTTCCTGCAATAGCAGAGCTACAGTCCTATAAAATCCTCTTTTTCCCCTGATACACATAAAGAACTAGATGAAGATGGAAAACATGCAGTAATTGTTTCTCAGCATGAATGATCTCCTAAGGATTCTATATGGACTGGCCTCATCTGCAGCTAACATGGGTGTATGTAGAACTCAGTTTTGGATAACTGATCAGAATACATCCAAAGAAAGAAAAACTGGGTCTTAAATGGCAGGACAAAGTTCTCTGAACTGATCTTCCTTGACGTACTTCCCTCTGGGTCAGAGGTGGGTAAACTACAGCCCGCTGGCCACTTCTGGCCCGTGGGATCGTTCTGCCCATCCCCTGAGCTCCTAGCCTGGGGAGGCTCATCACAGCCTCAGTTCACTGCACCACCAGCGCAATGCTCTGGGCAGCAGGGTTGCAAGTTCCTGGGGCAGCGCAGCTGCAGAGCCTGGCCTGACCCGGTGCTCTGTGCTGCGTGGTGCGTGGCTGGCTCCAGCCGGGTGGCTCGGCTGCCTGTCCTGGCGCAGACTGGCGCCAGCCACTGGTGCTCCAGGCAGCACAATAAGGGGACAGGGCGCTGGGGAGGGGGGTTGGATAGAGGGCAGGGGAATTCGAGGGGGTGGGTCAGGGGCCGGGTGTGTGCATAAGGGTCGAGGCAGTCAGAAGGCAGGGAACGGGGGTTGAATGAGGGCAGGGGTTCCGGGGGCAGTCAGGAAGGAGAGGAGGGGTTGCATGGGGCGGCGGGGGGCAGTCGGGGTGGGGGTTCCGGGGACGGTCGGGACAGGGAGTCAAGAAGGGGGGGGGTTGGATGGAGAGGTAGCAGGCAGTTGGGGGGGTCCGGGGCGGTCAGGGAGAAGGGGTGGTTGGATGGGACAGGGGTCCTGGGGCGGGGCGGGGCAGGGCTGTCAGGAAGGAGAAGGGGTGTTGGATCGGGTGGTGGGGGGCAGTTAGGGGTGGGGGAGTTCAAGGGTGGTTAGGGTACAGAGAGCAGAGGGGTGGATGGGGCAGGAGTCCTGGGGAGGCCATCAGGGGGTGAGAAGCAGGGGGGTCAGATAGGGGATGGAGGCTGGGCCACACCTGACTGTTTGGGGAGGCACAGCCTCCCCTACCGGCCCTCCATACAATTTCTGAAACCCGATATGGCCCTCAGGCCAAAAAGTTTGCCTGTCCCTGCTCTAGGTACATACATGTCCCTCATTGCTGTAGTATCAAAGTGCCTCACAGTCATTAATGACTTATTTCCTCACAACACCAAAAGAGTGGGGAAATACTATCCCCATTTTTTTCAGATGGGAAACTGAGAAACAGGTCTGTTCTCAAGGTCATACAGGAAATCTGTCACTGGGAATTGAACCGGAACTCCTGTGTCTCTGTCCACGGGTCTGTGCCCTAGACCATCTTTCCATCCTATTGTACTTTTATAGTATTGTGGAAATAGTTCACATGACAGAAAGAAAAAAATGAATAATGTAAGGGAGATAAACTGTAACAATGAAGAGATTCATATTAGGCCTCTAACTGTATCCTATTATCCCAGTATCTCAAAGCTCTTTTATACTATACTTTCACCATGATTATATTGTGCAGCAAATCTCTTCTTTGTAAGTACAAAAGCAGAGTAACAAAGAAATCTTAGTTTTCTATGTTTTCTCCTCTTAGTAATTATGCTGTGACATTCCCACAGTTCATCAGGATATGGAACTCAGAGTAATGTTGCTTAATCAGATAAGTAGCTGGAAGTTGCATTCCTTAATGCATTCAATACCTTGATAAGAGATCTATAGTTCACAGGGGGGAGGAGGGGTGGAATGTCCTTAGATTTTGTCAGTTGGTTCCAAGAGTTGGATCTTTAAATCTGTATCCCATCATTCTTTTCTCCCAATGCGTGGAGCTTGTATTCTGAACCAAATGAGCTCTGCTCTGAAGGATGCAATTGGGACAGAAAGCTTGTGATGTCAAAGCTTAAGATCAAAACAGAGAAATGTATGAAAGTAATGTTTCCATTACAGGGTTAGACGTTAGCATTTGAACAGCCCCCTGTCTGCAAAAGGAACATGAAATAGGCAGCCCATGCATAAAGCCATTTGGCTGATAGGAGTGCCTATTGCAGTGCTTTGAGCTGACCTAGAGTACACTTCGAATGGACCCAAAATCTAATAACGATGGACTCCACCCCCATCTCCCAGCAACCCACAAGCCAAACAAAAACACCACATGGTGTAAATCAAAATGTTCTTTTGGTGTTGCCTGACGTTACAGTAAATCAGTGATGAGGGCAGCTCCCATTTACTGACCTGGTATGAGCCTGCTCCACAAACCATTGATGACATCCAGATAAACAGAAAACCTGGGCACAACACTGCATTGCTTGGTTTGCATTTTGATTTGCAATATTCATTCTCCAAAAGGGATGTATGAGCTCTCTGGAGGTTTAACAAATGTGAAGGATTTGGAATATGTTTGCTGACTGAAGCAGGCATTGCATGATACAACCTTCACCTTTACCTATGCTCAAAACACTGTATCCTCCTGCTTTGCATGTTCAAACAAGCCCTGCTTGGCTAGATTACAGTGTGTGAACAGCTGGTTCCTGAGATGCTGCAATGTCCTGATGTTACCCAAACAATCAATACTTTTTTTTTAATATTTTAGCCCAGAGGGAAACTTTGGTATGTCAGGAAAGGGCTACAGGTGGTTTCTCTGTGAGGATTCCACCAACGTATCTATCACGGTGAGCATCCCTGGAATAGAAACAAAAACTAATCAGCAGATGTTGAGCAGATTCAGACTCCATTTTTATAAGCATCTTTTACAGGAGAGTCTCCTTGGCTACCCCTATCAATCATACAAGCGTAAACCAACATGCATCAACAAAATTAACAAGTGAAATGTGAGCCAGTATGATCAAAATCTGTTTGAATTGGATCCTGATTCTAGTTACTATGCTATGGGTGAAGTATTACATTTTATGTTGAAAGAATAAACTCTTGCAATATAAATATATCTACATAAGGAATACCGTACATGTGCATCTATGTATATAAATGAGTGGACATAAAATCAAAATAGTAGCATGCAATATACAATAGGTACTCAGAATCTTTATTTTCTGTTGGTAGATGAAATTTGTATGCTGAAAACTTTCTGAATTGGAGGTTCTGCTTCACTAAAGCAGCATGGTTATCTATTATAGGGCTTCTGAATAGATGCTGATACTAACTGGACCAAAGAGTTGGTTTTACAGTTCATTGGGAATCTTGTGAAAAATAGCAATTTGTACTGGGTCAAGTGAAGAAAATTCTCCATTGCCAGACTGCTATGAGTTCTGACTGCATAGATGGAGAGGCACCACTCATTTTCTTAAATCCATACGTGACTGTGTGGAGTGGATGGATAGCAAAGAACAGGCTTTCCCCCATTCAAATACCTAAACAGCTTTTTTGAAGCGAGAGGGCAATTCTTCCTTTAAAATCCTCAGTTGGCGTCTCTTGACATGTATAGGCCTATATAACAGGTCTGCTAAAAAATCTTTCTCACCCACACATTTACTCATTCTTTCTTGGTTAAATGGTTTCTGGCAACACACTTGACACCTTTGAATGCAAGGGGGTTTCCCGATCTGCTTCTGGACGCACCAGTTAGGAGCATGAAAGGATCTGGGCACAAACAAACATGGTTAGCTGGCTTTTACTTATCTTGACAAGAAGAATTTTAAAAATGTGCCAGCTTTAGCGGGTCAGAGGCTAAAATATGGATGTGTTTAATGCGTATTTTGATTGTCCCTCTAAAAGACCGTTTGACACATTCTGTCAATGAATTGTCTGCAAAATAAATATGCTCAAAAGCAGAGGAAGGGAGAACGTCTTCAGTCTCAGGAACCAATATTTTATCTAATTAATGCAGCTATTTGCAAGCAACAAGCAAACTAGCTGGAAATTCCTTTGATTCCTGTTGGAATTTGGACATGTAGATTGAAGTATTTGGCGGTGCAAAGTGTTTAACTTCTCTAACCTGATCATAACATATACAACCAGGGATATTGGCTCAAAGGCCTGCTACAGTGTGGGCTTATTGGCATTAACCTTTTGATAACTCATTTAAAAGACATTAATCAAAAACATGCCATTATGTTCAGTCAGCCAGCTGAAAGGAAATATAGACCTTCTTCATACATTTCATATAACTAAAGCACCAAAAGTTCCATTTAAAGAACCTTCTCTACATGTATGAAATACGGATTATGAAAGCAAAGGTCTATTTTTAGCTCTTCCATCCTTTTACTTCTCAGCTTTTTATGTGTGATCAACTTCACAGTTTTTGAAGTTATTAAATAAACAATTCTACCACACTGCTTGACATGATGTGCTTTTTGCCTAGAAATAGAATTTGTCATTGCATATTACTGCTCATTCAAATAAATACTCATCATTTTCACCAGAAGTCAAATACTAATAGAAACATGAATTCATTATAGTCAAGAAAGTAAAAATGGTAGAATACAGCATAGCAGTACAGAGACAACATGACACAAAATCTGTTTATTTTAAATATTACAGGTTTTCCTAATGATCATAATATTAATTCCACATTTTCAGTGAATCACAGTTGTACAGGAAACTCTGGAGAGATGTGCATTGTGTCAAGTGTAAAAAAGAAAAATGTATAATTCTGTTTTGAAGGGGTTAATTAAGATAAAACTGGAGAAAAATATTGTCCACTTAAAATATCTTGAAAGTAATTTCTGTTTTATGCAGTTAACTCTTAATGACACATATCATTCTGCAGAGGTTCAGGGATTTTGTAGCTCTTGTTTTTTCAATGACACAGTATGATTGGATCCCCACTTGCAAGAAAGATTGGAGATCAGCATTTGCTTTAGTCTATATGAAAGCAATGTCAAAGTCACAGAAGGAACATGTCCAAACTAATTATAAAGAGAATTATTGGCTTTGTTCATATAGGAATCCCTTTATGTTTGATGAGTGGGTAAATTATGTGATCTGGCATTGATTCTGCGGTGCATCATCATTATCATCATCATCATAAAAAAAGCCCTCGGTTGGCATTTTTGCCTACAGGCTGCTGAGAGCTGATTATTCTTCTAATCAGAACCATCATAATCAAGGGAGACAATTAGCTAGGTTATCTCTCTGCTGATTTCTCTGTGGCCCTTAGCATCAGATGGTTTTGAACATGCTTGAATCATATCAACAAGTATTTCTGTAAAATCCGTTCTGCTCCACCAGCTGTCATTAGGACCCTCTTGTCATTCCTTGAAGTGCTGGATTTTGGGCATACGAAATAATAGTAAATCGAGGCTGCAAGGTATTGCCATCTTTCAAAGGAGAAAACTTGCCAGACTTGCCAACAAATGGAGAGTTTAAGCATCTAGTCTGCAGCATAAAACTGTACTACGTGTATTTGTGTCTAACCCTGAATTTCTGCCATTACAGGTACATTTTAGTTCATAAAGTAAATATATATTTAGAATAGATATGTAATCAAATATACAGCATGGATGTGTCATACATGCAGTGAACCTGTGTGTGTTAGTAAATGATTTTTTTCAGAGTAGCAGCCGTGTTAGTCTGTATTCGCAAAAAGAAAAGGAGTACTTGTGGCACCTTAGAGACTAAGGTGCCACAAGTACTCCTTTTCTAAATGATTTTTGCATCACAACATGCTCCTTCTCCCAGCATTTTCCTTCTGTCAAGGGTTCTGGTTTTCCACAACTATTTTTTCATACAGCAGATGCTGTTCTGCTTAGTAGGATTTGTTAGACCCAGTGGTCTTCTTAATAGCTGAATGAATCAAATATTAGATAATGGGAGTGATTCTGCTCTCAGTTACACCAGTGTAAATATGGAGTAACTGCACCGAAAGATGAGAGCTGCTCCAGAATTACACTGCTATAACGGACACCAGAATTTGGTACAGTATCTGTTGGGATAGACTTCTCTGCCAGTACAAACAACGAGGAGTCCTTGTGGCACCTTAGAGACTAACGAATTTATTTGGGCATAAACTTTCGTGGGCTAAAACCCACTTAATCAGATGCATGAAGTAAAAAAAACAGTAAGCAGAATATATATTATAGCAGCTGAAAAGATGGGAGTTGCCTCATCAAGTGAGGGGTCAGTGCTAACGAGCCAATTCAATTAAGGTGGAAGTGGCCTATTCTCAACAGTTGACAAGAAGGGGTGAATATGAAGAGAGGGAAAATTACTTTTATAGTGCTAACAAGGCCAATGCAATCAAGGTGGCCCATTTCCAACAGCTGACAAGAAGGTGTGAGTATAAGCAGAGGGAAAATTACTTTTTGTAGTGACCCATTCACTCTCAGTCTTTATTCAGGCCTAATTTGATGGTGTCCAGTTTGCAAATTAATTCCAGTTCTGCAGTTTCTCGTTGGAGTCTGTTTTTTAAGTTTTTTTGTTAAATAATTGCCACTTTTAAGTCTGTTATTGAGTGTCCAAGGAGATTGAAGTGTTCTACTGGTTTTTGAATGTTACAATTCTTGAGGTCTGATTTGTGTCCATTTATTCTTTTGCATAGAGACTGTCCAGTTTGGATGTATATGGCAGAGGGGCATTACTGGCACATGATGGCATATATCACATTGGTAGATGTGCAGGTGAACGAGCCCCTGATGATGTGGTTATATCCTATGATGGTGTCCCTTGAATAGATATGCGGACAGAGTTGGCAACAGGGTTTGTTGCAGGGATTGGTTCCTGGGTTAGTGTTTTTGTTTTCTGGTATGTAGTTGCTGGTGAGTATTTGCTTCAGGTTGGGGAGCTGTCTGTAAGCGAGGACGGGCCTGTCTCCCAAGATCTGTGAGAGTGAGGGATCATTCTTCAGGATAGGTTGTAGATCTTTGATGCGCTGGAGAAGTTTTAGTTGGAGGCTGTAGGTGATGGCTAGTGGCGTTCTGTTACTTTCTTTGTTGGGCCTCTCCTATAGTAGGCGACTTCTGGGTACCCTTCTGGCTCTGTCAATCTGTTTCTTCACTTCACCAGGTGGGTATTGTAGTTTTAAGAACACTTGATAGAGATCCTGTAGGTGTTTGTCTCTGTCTGAAGGATTGGAGCAAATGCCAATATATTTGAGATGAGCTACATCAAAACCCTTGATGACTCAGTGATACTTCTGTCTTCACTCACTTGCACCAGCTTAACTTTTTATAGCACACAAAAGTTTAGGTAAAAAGTATGCTGGAGATTTTTGCAATATATAGTTTGTTTGTGACAACTGCTACTTAAGAGTATCTGATTGAGCTAGGCTTGATAAAAACAATCTGTTCAACAAATTTAGCTCTCTTATGTTCACAAATTGTGAATACATTATGGATTTTACAGATTTTCCATTATTTAATATTTTTCAATAGACGTATTTGAGCTACAAATTGTCAGTGAACTGTTCACACAAGTATCCAGTTAGGTATCCAGTATTTGGAATTTGCTACTGGAGCTGTTTGACTGATCATCTAAGTCACACAGTATTCTCTTTGCTCAGTGAATAACCTAAGCTTTATAAACTCTTTCTGCCTGAAATGAATTTTATTTTGACATGAAAGCCATTTCACTTCCTGATTAAACAAACTCTGAAATGAGCCCAGAATTCTGCAAATATTCATGTAAATAAACTTTGAATATTTGCAAATGGTGAAAAATAAAAGGAGTATAAACAGGATGAATTGATATCCATTCTGATATGTCAAACTGTCTGTAAACCGACTATTCCACCAGCTCTAAGTTTAATTCAGTAAATCCCTTTATAAAGCCACTAGTTACAAGAGAAAACAGATGAACCACAAATAGATTTTTTTTAAAATGGGCATTAGCCCTGTAGCTAAGGCATGTGAAAGAAAACGAAGGAAGTGGCAGCCAATTGCACCAAGTAAGATGATCTGTAACATTTTTTTTTCCTTAGAGGCTGCAATGTTTTGGGGGTTTTTTGGTATTATCAGTGTAAACTCCATTGCATATGTCTAACATTAAAATTTGCACTAAAGTATGAATATGTTTTGAGCTTGTTCAATAGTAGAAACTGTTCCAATTACTACCGTATGTTGGAATTGCCTTCATTTTAAATACAACATATTTGCCAAACTTTCAGATTGTCCTGTCCTTAGATAAAACCATTCACTCTGTCAGTATGTTCACTTTTTCTCACTAGTAGGTGAATTGACTAAGCTAGTCAGGATGGTGGACTGATCCTGCATGTGTTCACTCACTTGTGTGGTTTTTGTCTGATGTCAACAACAATAAACATTGCATACAGGCTGAAAAACAAGCAATTCAGTATTTGGTACCTGTGGAAATAAAGGGATAATTTGTTGAATTGTTATCTGAACTGTTAAGCCCCAATTCAGGAAAACATTTAGTGGTGTTGTAACCATATTGGTCCCAGGATATTAGACAGACAAGGTGGATGAGATAATATAAATATGTATATACAAGAAACCCACAAATCACCACACTTACCTTAAGAGATCTAGTAACCACCCCAAATACGCCAAGAAATTCGTTATCTACACCGAGGCACTCAGATACCACAGAATATGCTCCACAGTGAAGGACCAGGATATTACCTTGACACACCTTAAAACTGCCTTCACCAAACCATGACAAGACACCAGAGAAGTAGATTGCATTGTGGAAGAGGCCACCCAAATACCCCTAGAGAACTTGCTTCAATATGGGGGGTAGGGGAAGCCTCTTACTGCACACCCCTAATTGTTACCTGTCATCCCACTCTGGAACCCATATGGGGTGTCAGTAAACCATTACAACCCATATTTGATTGGGATCACATCCTGAAAGAAATCTTTCCCAAACCCCCTTTTCTGGCCATTAAACAACGCCCCCCACAAGGTCCTCACAGATCAGGACACACCAAATCAAAGCAGCACCAGTCCCTGCCATAACATGCAAAACTTGCAGACATATCTCCACTGCTACAATGATCAATACCCTCCCATAATACGCATTTTAAGATCCATGGGTCCTACATCATTCAGTCCCGGTCTATATTATCAAATTAGGTCAGTATAACTATTTCACTCAAGTTTGTGGAAAAATCTACATCCCTCAGCAATGCAGTTAAATTGACCTAACCCCCCAGTGTAGATAGCACTAGGTTGATGGGAGACTTTTCCTGTCAACTTAGCTACCACCTCTCAGGGAGGTGGAGTATCTAAGCCGATGGGAGAAGCCCTCCTGTTAGTGTAGGTAGTGTCTTTATTGAAGGGCTACAGCATCACAACTGTGCCATTGCAGCATTTTAAGCATAGATAAGCCCAAAGTGCACTAACTGCCTCAATAACAGCTATGTTGGTGAAACGAGATAATCACTATGCTCTTGAATGAACTCATGCAGAGAAATGATAAAGACAAAAACACAATATCACCCATGAAAAGGACACTTTTCACAAAGTTATTACTCTGTCTGACCTCTCTGTCCTTGTCCTCAAAGGAAACTTGCACAACAGATTCAGAAGGTCTAACTCTGCTAGACACCAAAAATCATGGACTTAATAAAGACACTGGCTTTATGGATCATTACAACAGTTTTTAAGCCACTAACCTGCCTTTGTTCTACAGCTGTAGAGATGTTAACTGCCCACTTCACCTTGAATAGTCTCTTGCAACATATGTTAACTTCTTGTCCTTGTCTGTTCCACCCTTGTATTTAGCTATGACACTCTCAGTACCTTTCCCAGACCTGAAGAAGAGCTCTGTGTAAGCTTAAACGAATAAAACTTATTACCTTCCCTCTGCCCTTCTGTTTCCCCCCTCCACCCTGGTCTCTTTAAAAATGTACTTAAGTCCCATGCATACGGACAGTCCTGCATAGGGCTACTTTCCAGAATTGGGGCCTTAATAGATAGATAGATAGCTTTAACCTTTAGCCCTTTTTTAAAACTGTGGTTAGTTGTAGCCTCCACAGCTTTGAACCAATGTGTCAGGCTTTATTAGTTATTATAATTTAAATAGAAATCTATTTCATTGCAGTATTAGCAAGATCATTCTTTTGTCTAGTGACAATGTCCTATAAATTGTTTCAAATACATCAGAATTTCAGTATTTGAACATGTTAAGATGTGAATAAGTGAAAATTCCAAAACTAAAGAGCAAAAGGTGCTTATTCATAAATGAATAAATAGTTTGAAACAGAAACAAAATAGCCAGTGGTATGGTGATGGAACAACTCAGTTCCCATAGCTCAGTGGAAACAATACATTGCTCTAACTAATGGCAACAATTTTCCATTTGACAGATTTGTCTGTGTTTCAGAATTACAAAGGTGTGTTTTTTAGGATTTAGAAGAAACTGTTTTTCTGCTCTGGAATGATCAGAAAAAATAGATGCCCAGGAATAGTATAGAATGATGGAATCAAAACGAACAGGATTGGGGTTTTTTTTGGTTTTTTTTTTTAATGATTTTAACCAATGTTGTTCCCCTGACATAAAAACTAAGTAGTATATAAAATTCTTCTTAAATTTTCATCATAATAAACTCAAATTTACTGGTGAAATAATTAATCATTTAAAGTAAATTGCTTGCCTCACTGATGGGACATGCAGGTATCTAGTGTGCATAATAACAAAAAGGTTTTCAGTATATTTCCCTTTACAGAAGAAATGAAAACTTAGGGAAATAAAGAAAATGACCTCCATCTGCTCAGCATACTGTCTGCAAATTTGGTGAAGGCCAAGGCCTTAAATTACCATTTGCTTTTGGAAGCCTGGATGGCATAATTTCCTTCCTAAAGCCTTTGGAATAGGAGGAGATTTATCATTCAAAGGAGTGCTCTACAGATGTTTCTTGCTGTCATTGTTTTGTAGTGGGGAGCAGGTGTAAAACAGGTTTGATTTTGTGTGCTGCACCATAAAAATTCCCACAGCAGGAGTTATGGGGCATAGATAACTTCCCAAGAACCTTAGAAATTGAGACAATCTGCAGAATTGAGAATAAGAGGATTGTGCTATTAATCCAACATGTTTGACTGATTGATTGTAAGGTATGCACATGTATGGGCATTATATAAAGAGAACAATGGACGAATAATCTCCCTTGTCCATGAAGTACATTACAAATAAAGGTAAACTAAAGTACTCACACTGTTTTTATCCCATTGTAGTCAGTGGGAGTTTGACTGAGTTTGGATCAGAGGATTTGATCAAAAATAAGGAAAACCTGGAATCCCCATTTTGCCTCAGCTCATATTATGCAAATGTATTAGATCTGAGGATTTCCCTGATGTAGTAGTTAGTTTCCTGTCACATTGTATAGCTTACATTCTCTGATTTGATCCTCTCACTTGTATAGATCCTGATTCACAAAACCATCTGTATTCAGGACAGCACTTCACCATTTGCATTAACTTTAAGCACTTGTTAAAGCCCATTGAAAATTGCTTGAAACAAGGATCATGCTACCATTCAGTTGTTGAGATCCTACAGGATATTTTGCAAATAATTGTGAAAGCGCTACCCGTATTGTATTTTAAGATACATAGGTCTTGAAATAACTGTTTTTCCTTCACAGTAACAATATTTTAAGTATGTTACCAAAATTGTTTAGTCCCAGAAGTGAAAGTAGTGTACCCAAGACTAACAAAATACAAGGAAAGTGTCCATAACTGAGTTGTCCGGTCGCACCTTAAACACTTACAGATTTATTTGGGCCTAAGCTTTTGTAGGTAATGCATCTGGAGAAGTGGGGTTTTTATCCACAAAAGTTTAGGCCCAAATAAATCTGTTAGTCTTTGAGGTGCCACCAGATTCCTTGTTGTTTTTGTGGATACAGACTAACATGGCTACCCCTCTGATACTTCATAATTGAGTTGGAAATTAACAATATATTTAACTTTCCTAGAAAAGGTGACATACGTATTCTGTATTTTTGCAGCACCCTCCCATAGACTCTAAATGATAGACTAAGGAAGAGAGCTTATATTATACATTGCTTTTTGGGTGTTCATGTTGCTGCTTGAATGGAACCAGGCTGGATCATTTGTGGTGTTAGGTGTTGCTATTAAAAAGTGGTTTTTCATCTTACTGCACTTGGTTATAGGATGTGGCATTGACATCATGTAGGTGAAAAGTTGTGAAATTATGGCAGTACATAAGTTTGTTAAACATGAAAATAAGGGGATTTTTTTGTGAACAATGTATAACTTTTGTATTTGCCGATAAGGAAATTAATAGTTAATGTGATCCAGCTAACTTTTATCAATCCTAGTAGCATTTTAAAAAAATTCTTAATTGATCGTTAAACACTTAAAATAAAAGTTTATTAATCACTTCAGAGATTAATTATAAGAAGATGTATAAACAGTTGGAACTTTTTATACTCCTGGTAACTATATTTGCTTAAATATAAATTCATTGTTATTTACTCTCCAAGGCTTCAGCTGATATAAATCGACATAGCTATTTTCCCAAAAAGTATTGAAATCAATGGAGCTATGCCGATTTACACCAGCTGGCTCTAATTCTTTAGTCTGACTTTAATATATCAGTGGGAATATTTGTTTGCAAAGATGACCTGCATTAGTGTCAGTGAACTATTTATTCTGTACTCCTCAAGATGGAAATTGACTCCACTTTGTGTATATCAATCACATTGTAGGTCAACCCGCCTGTCGTGCAAGTGTTCTTTCTTTGGCTTTGAGTGTGAAAAACAAGACCTTTCGGCAAATGGGGCATTGTTCTCCATATCCATTAATAGATGTCAGTGCATGCCTCAGGCAGGATTAATCAATACGAATCATGGAATCACATTCTATCAAGCCTGATAGACTGCAGCTTCTAGGTTAGACACATGGTCAACATATGTTATTATGCAGTGCAAATCTGGACTGTTTAACAATAACTTATAATTATTAGTGCCCTGTATTTGCCCAGTTTAATTTAAAACCCTCCTCAATGTTAACTTTGAATGGGGGAATTCTGCCCCCTAATCTCAGCTGATCCTAAAGCATGCATGTTAGTGTGCCTGAAAACTGAGACGCAGACCATGATGTTCATTTAAAAAAAAATAAATCTGCCAGTTAATAAACAGGTTTGTTGAAATGGCCTAGGTGGGACATGAATATTGATGTGGATCTTGTGTTTGCAAGTAAGTTTGTATTACACATACTATAAAAGGAAAACCTTGAATATCTGCAGGGGAGTGAGTGTGACTGAGAGGATATTGTGAGTGGTGAGTATTTTGAAGGCAATGTATAGAAATGTGTGGATGTTAATTATCAGCTTCACATTCCACCGCAGATAAATTGGAATAAATGTTGAGTGCCAGGCCATGAGTACCATTACTGGATAGAACTAATATGAACAAAAGTAATTGGGAAATCCACATGAGCACATGTCCACAAATCAACCTAGCAAAGAGGCTGGCATTGTCTCAGGCATTATGGTTCCACAATCTAGATAAAGACTCTGTTTGGAAACCCAGACTGACTTGAGTGTCTGCTTTGGTGTGGTACCCTGCAGTTTGTGTGACTCAGGTCATCAGCACTGAAGTTTAATCTGTAAATCTACGGGTATGTCTACACTATGAAATTAGGTTCATTTTATAGAACTCGATCTTTAAAAATCAATTTTATACAGTCGATTGCGTATGTCCCCACTAAGCACATTAAGTCAGTGGAGTGGGTCCTCAATACCGTGGCTAGCGTCAACTCACAATGTCAAGTCAAAACATTGTCGCAGGTGATTTTGGGAACATGTTGTCAGTCTCCCCTCCCTCCTTCCTTAAAAGCAACAGCAGACAATTGTTTTGCATCTTTTTTCCTGGGTTACCCATGCAGATGCCATAGCACAACAAGCATAGAGCCCACTCAGCTCACCGCTGCTGTTGTGAGCATTGTAAATACCTTGCGCATTATCCTGCAGTATGTGCAGTACCTGGATAAGAGACGCCAGCACGAGAACGATTACGAGGAGGACATGGGCACACATGTTCCTGAAAGCACGGGCTGTGGCAATTGAGACATCATGATGGCAGTAGGGCTGGTTGATACTGTTAAACGCCAATTCTGGGCCCGGCAAACAAGCACAGACTGGTGGGACCTCATAGTGTTGCAGGTATGGGATGATTCACAGTGGCTGCGAAACTTTCACATGCATAAGGCCACTTTCCTTGAACTTTGTGAGTTGCTTTCCCCCACCCTGAAGCGCAGGAATACCAAGATGAGAGCTGCCCTGACAGTTGAGAAGCGAGTGGCGATAGCCCTGTGGAAGCTTGCAACGCCTGGCTTCTACCTGTCAGTCGGGAATCAATTTGGAGTGGGCAAATCTACTGTGGGGACTGCTGTGATCCAAGTAGCCAAGGTAATCACTGACGTTCTGTTATCAAGAGTAGTGACTCTGGGAAATGAGCAAGTCATACTGGATGGCTTTGCTGCAATGGGGTTCCCAAAGCGTGGTGGGGCAATAGATGGAATGTATATCCCTATCTTGGTACCAGACCACCTTGCCAACCAGTATGTAAACCACAACGGATACTTCTCAATGGTGCTGCAAGCACTGGTGGGTCACAAGGGCCGTTTCACTGACATCAAGGTGAGATGACCAGGAAAGGTGGATGATGCTCGCATCTTTAGGAACTCCGGGCTGTTTGAGCAGCTGCAAGAAGGGACTTACTTTCCAGACCAGAAAATTACCATTGGAGATATTGAAATGCCAATATTTATCCTTGGGGACCCAGCCTACCCCTTGCTTCCATGGCTCATGAAGCCATACACAGGCAGCCTGGACAGTAGTAAGGAACAGTTTAACTATTGGCTGAGCAAGTGCAGAACGGTGGTAGAATGTGCCTTTGGACGTTTAAAAGTTCGCTGGCGCTGTTTGCTGACTAGGTTAGACCTCTGCGCCACCAACATTCTTATTATTATTGCTGCTTGCTGTGTGCTCTGTAATATCTGTGAGAGTAAGGGGGAGACATCTATGGCACGGTGGAATGTTGAGGCAAATCGTCTGGTGGCTGATTTTGAGCAGCCAGACACCAGGGCGATTATAAAGGCACAGGTAGGCGCGCTGCGCATCAGAGAGGCTTTGAAAACCAGTTTCATGATTGGCCAGGCTACAGTGTGACAGTTGTGTGTGTTTCTCCTTTCTGCAAACCTACCCCCTTTGTTGATTTTAATTCCCTGTAAGCCAACCACCCTCCCCCCTTCGATCACAGCTGGCAAAGGAAATAAAGTAACTATTGTTTTGAAACCATGCATTCTTTCTTTCTTAACTTAAAAAAATTGAGATAAGTGACAAGATAGCCTGGGTGGGGTGGGGGAGGAGGGAAGGACAAGGCCACATTCATAGATTCATAGATACTAAGGTCAGAAGGGACCATTCTGATCATCTAGTCCGACCTGCACAGCGCAGGCCACAGAATCTCACCCACCCACTCCTATGAAAAACCTCACATTGCTTATTGTAGCCACACTACAAATCAAAACTGTTAGAATGACAGCCTTCTGTTGCTTGGGCCATCCTCTGGAGTGGAGTGGCTGGGTGCCTGGAGCCTCCTCCCGCCCTCCCCCCCCCCCGCATTCGTGGGCGTCTGGGTGAGGAGAATATGGAAGCTGGGGGGGAGGCCAGGCATTTATACAATGGATGCAACGGGCGTCTGCTCTTGCTGGCTTTCCTACAGCTCCACCAGATGCCTCATCATGTCCATTAGCTCCCACATTAGCCTCAGCATTGCCTCCTGCTTCTGCTCATCGCAGTCACTTAAAGCTTTCCTGGCCTCTGCCACTGAATGCCTCGTAAGCTGTGCCCTATCAGATTCTGGCGGGGACTGCATGGTCACCTGTGCTGCATGTGCTCGGAAGACGTGTCATCGCGAGTGCATTTTTTTCGCCTTCTAATCTGCAATAACCTCAGAGACGGAGATGACAGGGAGAGCATAGAAACATTTGCAGCTGTGGGGGTATAAAAAGGGAGCATAAAATTTAAGATGATACATTTCTGAGAACAAAAGGGAGACTCTTTCACAGTGAATCAAGCAATTCACACTAGACAGCACATGTGCTTTAGGTACAAGGTTGCAGTTTGCCTTTTATATTGACCGCTTGCTGGTATGGTGACACATGACACACGGTTGGGCAACAGAATTAAGTTTCCAGGCAGCCATGGTAAGCCAAAGGGTATGCGGGATTGGCTTCTTACGCCTTCAGAACATATGGGAATGGTTTCAAACCGCAGTGCCCCCCTTTTCCCATAGCAAGCAATGCCAGTTGGGTTTCGCATCTAAAAGGAGATGCTGCAGTTTTCAGGTGGATGTGCAGCACGCACCTCCCCCCACCCCACCGCGTGGCTATTCTCTGGGATGATCCCTTCACCCTTCCCCCCACTGCGTGGCTATTCTCCCTTTTAGCCAAGCACAAACAGCCCAGCATGAATGGGGTCCTTTTAATGTTCCCTTACAAAAATTCCCCTATTTCAACCAGGTGACAATGAATGACCTTACTGTCCTGAGGCTTACACAGAAAGATCTAGACCGAATGTTGCTTGAATGTGACCAAAACCCAGGACCATTTGCTGACATGCTTTGTGCTGCAATGATTCCAGACTACTTGCTACTGGCTTGGCGTGGTAAAGTGTCCTACTGTGGAGGACGAAATAAGGCAGCCCTCCACAGAAACCTTCTGCAAAGGCTTTCAGAGTACCTCTAAGAGAGCTTCATGGAGATGTCCCTGGAGGATTCCTGCTCCATCCTCAGACACGTTAACAGACTTTTCCAGTAGCTATACTGGCTGTGAATGCATCCCAATTCTTCAGGGAAAATCAAATATTAAACACTATTGCTTTTAAACCCTGTACTGTAGTTAACAAATGTGCCCTCACCAGAGGTGCCTTCTCCGGCTTCAGGGTTGGGGATCCCGCCTTGGGAGGGTATTGGCTCCAGGGTGATGAAAAGGTCCTGGCTGCCAGGGAGAACAGATTCACCGCTTGCTTGCTGCGCATTCTCCTCCTCCTTCTCCCTGTTATGTGAGACTCCCCCCTTGCAGGTGTCCACGGACAGTGGTGGGGAAGTGGTAGGGTCCCCCATAGAATGACATGCAGCTGATCATAGAAGCGGCATGTATGGGGCTCTGACCCGAAGCGACTGTTTGCCTCCTTTGTCTTTTGGTAGGCTTGCCTGAGCTCCTTAACTTTCATGCAGTACTGCTGTGTGTCCATGTGGTAGCCTCTCTCCACCATGCCCTGTGCAATTTTGGCATATATATTAGCATTTCTTCTTTTTGATTGGAGTTCAGCCTGCACACATTCTTCTCCCCATACAGCAATCAGATCCAGTGTCTCCCGTTTGCTCCATGCTAGAGCTCGTTTGTGATTCTGGCGGGGACTGCATGGTCACCTGTGCTGCTGAGCTCGCCATGCTGACCAAACAGGAAGTGAAATTCAAAATTTCCTGGGGCTTTTCCTGTGTACCTGGCTAGTGCATCGGAGTTCAAAGTGCTGTCCAGAGTAGTCACATTGGAGCACTTTGGGATAGCTCCCGGAGGCCAATACTGTCAAATTGTGTCTGCACTACCCAAATTCGACCCAGCAAGGTTGATTTTAGCAGCACTCCCAGACCAAAGTCAATGTGAAGAGCCATTTAGGTCGACGGAATGGGGTTGGTTATGTGGATGCATTCATTTTAAAATAGACCTAATTTGGCTAAATTCAACCTAACCCCGTAGTATAGAACAGGGCTAAATAACCCCTTTGACAGAATAACAACACCTCCTCTACCCTCCCTTCCTCCTTCCCGCTCCATCTGGCTCAGTAAGTTAAATGCCCACAGCAATGAAAAAATCAATAAACAGGTAGAGGCTGCAGCTTCAGGGATTAAAGCTGTCAGAACGGGAAGAAACTGAGGATGGGAGTCTGACCTCTTTGGGATCCATTCTGACATTCCACACAGCATGAGGGTGTCCCTCTTCACTCTCCTGCTTTATTGTCCTCATGTCTTGGCATGACTGTGCCACTGAAGCCCCACAGACCAGACAAGTGCTTCGCTTCACAGGCTTTAACAGAACAAAAATTCTTAGAGATGAAAAAGAGGGCATGTGTGTTTACTTTGAACCAAAGTTCTTTTTCAGATGCAGACTTTGAGAGAGGACGGTGTTGTTAAAAGGAATGAAAAATGTCCACATCATCAATAGGCAGTGTGGAAAGGCTGTGAAGTTAAGTGGGTAAAGGTGTTGCAGGACTTGAGCATTCCTAGTGCACTCAGATTTATAGGTGGGAAATAAATGTTGATTTTTGTTTCCCCCTCCCTCTGATGTTTTCTTAGGAAAGAGCAATTAGTTTCTATTTTTTATGATTGCATTATCATTACATATATATCTTTTTGCAGAGCTGGCTATAAAAAGACAATATAGGACCCAGCTGTACAAATAAACATAGTTATGAGTGTGAGGAGGCTATATTAATAGTAAATGGAGCAGACACATTTTTGCTTAGTTAATAAACAGCTTTTAAAAAGAAGTCCGGTGCCATTGGTAGTTGCTTTAATGTAGCCATAGTTTCATATGCAGCACTGAGACTGGGAAAGTTTTTTGAGAGCTTAGTGCTTTTAATGGAATTTGCATAGAATATGCTATCTGAAGACATTATACTTATACATAAGAGGAAACAAAATAGGATATATTACTTTTCTGCTCAAATTCACCCCTTTCTCTTTTATTTAATGGTGTCTCAGATGTAATGCCACAAATACAAACCTCATCCTGCTGACTATAGTTTTCTCAGTGTGGAGGGTCAGTTTCAACCCTCAGGACTGCTCAGTTTAAATGTGTTCCTTTGATTAAAAGCCAAAAGTCGAGTTAGCTTTGCTCTCCTCTTTCTTCCCACTCCCCGTCTCTTTAAATAAGTTGTCTGTCAGTTTTAGCATGTAGCATAATGTTCCATATATGTTGGCAGTTTATCAGAAGGATAAACTTGCTGTTTAACAAAAAAATAAAATGTCTACAATGAACAGAGCAATTGATAACCAGGGGGAAGAGGATGAATTCCAAAGGGAAGGCAAACTATATAAACTGGCCCTGTGCTCTTGAAGTCCAGCTTAATGCTATTCTGTTCTGTACCATGCCACTGTGCTTTCTCGTCTTTCCCCCATTCCAAGGAACTCCCCATTCCATATTTTGCTGCCAGTGCGGGAAGGCAGCAGGAATAAGAGGTGAAGTTAGGTCCCTGGCACATTTGTACAAAGTGAAAAGGCAGGAAGACTGTATCAGTTTTACTGCGAAGGCGATAGATTGTTGTAGTCTGTTGTAAAACAGTAATTTGAAGTCTGATGAACTTTCAAGTGCAGGGACTGGATTCTGCTCAGCTGCGTAATTGTGATGGAAATGGGCCAATGAAAGTAGAGGCTTGGGCACAATCTTTTGGGTGCCTGTCTTCTCACAGAAGCCTCACAATTGCAGAGCAGCTTTAGCTGAATGCATGTGACCATGTCTTAATTTGATCAGCTGCATCATAGCAAAGACATGTAATTATCATAATCTAACAATTAGTCTGACATCCTTTCCCAGTGTTTAATTACCCCCGATAAATGATAATTTAATAGAGGACTTAATGACAATAAGTTGCACTTTGCTTCATGTACTTAAGTTGCCTCTTTGTCTAGGCATGATTTTGTGGCATTGCTTGAAGAACAGTCTTGATGGTCATTTCCCCTGTTCGTTCTGTCAGTCATTATTTTGTCTCCTAATATTTTTTTCTCATAATATTTGAACTTCTCCTAACTTGTGAAATTGTAACATATAGGACCAAAAGATCATGGTAAAATCTTCTTTATTACTTTCATTTTTGTTTGTTTGCTTTCTGAGGTTGGGAATACACTTTTAGATGCCCTAAAATGTCACTTATTTTATTATACACACTTTTCTTAGCATCTGGAAAATGCTGAATATTCTTCTGGTTTGAATGGAGCTGAAATTAAAAAAGCTCTTTGATTACTTCATTGTTTGTGCATCAGAATTAGTTATGATGTCAGCACAGCTATATGAACAGAGTTTATTAAATGTTGTGACAAAGCCATTAAAGGCAGCAGAAAAGCATTAATGGGTGCCACAAAAATAGCAGCTCTAAAATAAATTCACAGCAATAAAATTATATTATTAACCCCTGAAGTTATTAGCAAGCATGAAACCTTCCCCATCACATTATAGAAATTTTAAGGTAGATCAAATATGGGTCTTGGGGGGACTGTTTAAAAGAACAAAGAATAAATAGACATAGGTTTTCCTGTTATGAGTTACCATGCTTCCACCAGAATTCAATGGAAGTAGGAGTTTAATTTTGGATGTTAAAAGGCTTTGAATAAATCTGTTTCTTATGAGTTGATTAAGCCACTGATAATGTGTTGATTGTGTCATTATAAGTAGTACAGCACACCTGTAAAAGGGATCAGTGCTGCTTAGGGTAGATACATACATCAAATACATCTGAAGGACATCAAAACATTGTCATAGTAGACATCAATATCTCTTCAAAAAGGATTTAATTTTGCCTGAGATTGTACTGTATTATTTCATACAGAAATACCCAAATGTACATTCAACTCTCAAAACAAAAACCTTCTACTGTTTTGTTTCTGACAAAGCCCAGTTAGTTCATTCATTTCATCTTTCTTTCTTTTCCACTCTCCTGTTAAATTTATGTTAAGAATTTGTTGGTTCATTGAGCCTGATTCACTGTTGCCCTGCACTTTGTGTCATCAGTAACACTAGGACAAATGGGTGTTTTAATCTTCTGATTTGGTAACATCCACTTTGCATAAGTAACAGAGAATCAGGGCCACCATCTGCAATTGACTACTCCTGGGGCTATAATCAAGACTAGAATTTCAACATTCATGAACTAAATTCCTGTTAAAATTAAAGACCTTTCATCCATTTGAGAGAACAAATTCCTCTGAGTGAAGGAAGGGATGATACTACAGAAGGAGGTGTTTCCTGTGCACTCAGTTTGAAATACAGGAGCTGCCAGTAGAATATGTACTTAAGAAAGGATATGACTGATATAATTTGTATGCGAGAAGCAACAAGCAAAAGCTAATGCAGTTTTTTATTCATCTATATGATAATGGGCAATTAATGTCAGTTGCGCTATTTTTTAAACCAGGTTTTTACATTGTTTATTTAAAGAAGGAAAGAACGAAAAGAAAGTGAAGTAAAGCAGCATGCAAAATATTATTTCAGTCTAAATATCTAGTTAAATAAATCATTTCTTATTTCAGTAGCCAATAAAGTTATTACATTCAAGATGAGGCTTGCATATGCTTCGGAATTTATAATTGTGAAAAAATGCATGTGCAGAGACTGTGTGCTTGAATTTGCATTAATGGATAAGCAGGCACCAGAATTAGGTTCAAAAGATTTTTGTCATCATGATGTTTGTCATTTAAATTGTCATGCAGCTTTTTCACCATGTCCTGAATTCCTAGTGTTGAGGATTACAAAAACAAAAACAGGAGGCATCTGAGAAATGAAGTATCCTTTTGTCTGTTGTTTCTCCCAACTATTCTATAGTGGTATCAGCATAAGTTTTGTGTAATGATCTGGTATGTGTAGGTTATGGAGAAATTTTGGGTTGGAAGGTACTTAACTATCTGTTTTTGTGTGTCTAATGCCTCTTCCACCTTACAACCTATTAGCCAATTCAGTAGTATGTAAGTTTCCATGGCACTGAATGAATGTTACGAGACAGAAAATAAAGGTTAATTGTTTGAAGGATAGACATGTTTTGCTGTGTGTAAGAGAAAGCATAAAAAGAAAATTGGCATTATCGACAAAAGGAATATTTGCAGAACCCTCCTGGCTGCAGGGTCCACCTTCCCCCTCTTTTCCCTCCCCGCTGGCTGCTTTCTCCTTAATCTAGCTCCAGATCCTGTCTTGGGTCTGTGACCATGAACCTCTCCCCTACGACCTCTAATTGGGTACGGGGGTCTACATGAGTGGATCCCAATGCAGGATCAGGGCTGACGTAAGGAAAAGTAATAGAACATCTCTGGTTTGGGGAGAGACAGTAGGAGAGCATAAGGTTTACATTCTGAGCTGAAAGGAACAACAGAAGTGGGGGAGGAGGAAGATGCTTGTTATGACATAAACACAGGCTGCTGTTTTTCTCATCATTTCTCAAAACATATTTGTAAACTAATTCCACCCCCCCTCTCTGTGTTGCCGCGTTCTACAAGCAGTTGGCTAACAGGAGCTGATATATGCTTTTATTTAAAGCCAAAGCTTTGTCTCACTCTATTGGTTTTACACTAATAATATTAGGTTTAAAGCTGGTAACTGTCAAATATATTCCCTTTGGATTCAGTTTAGGGTGCTTTAGGGGCAGTTTCATCTTCTAGTTTTTAGCCAGTTACTAATCAGCATACTTAACTTTTTAATACAAGAAGTGTCCTTTCTCTTTTTGTTTTCCCTTTCTGAGCATAATATGGCAATTGAAGAAGGTAGAATGTAGTCTTAATATACTCTGATAGGCATGTTGGAAATTATGTAACTTCTTTGGTAAATATAAAATAAGTTTTGAAAATCTAGTGAGCCTCTGTTCCACTTAGCTTGGACTCACATTAACTTGGTTACTGGATCCCTCAGAACATTACAGGAGAGGGAATAAATGTCCTGTCTGCTTCCTTCCTCTCTAATATCCATTCTGTCTCCTTTCGGTATTGCTGTTACTATATTTATGGAGTTGCTTGATAAAATATCTGGTATATGTTTTCCCTGAAGCAGGTTCACTGCTGAGCCAGCAATATCAGCTAAAGACCAATTTACATCACTTTAAATATGCACCATCTTCTTACTTTTTCAGACATTTAAATGTGAATGCTTTTTGGTGATAGAAAATGATTATGGAATGAAAGTACAGACACTGTAGGGAAAAGTGATTAAAAAAACACCAAGATGAAAAAAATGACTTCAGCTGCAAATATGCTTTGCAGTTGGTGTTTCCTTCAAGGCTTTCTGTTTCCAGCTGTCTATATTAGTGACATGGGAGTAAACTGAAGAGTTTGAAGAAGACCATATGGTCCATGACTTGTAGATGTAGAAGGAAGTTCAGCCAGGGCTTAATTTTTGCCGGGCCTGAGCCTGACCTCCTCTAGGCTTGGCAGTTAATGGCCCTGGCACCTCTGGGCTCCCATCCAGCAGCCGCTGCTCTCCAGCCACCGAGCTCTGAAAGCAGCACTGGAATACACTATACCATGCCACCCTTCTGCACTGCTGCTGATAGCTGCGCTGCCTTCTGAGCTGGATACCCAACCAGCAGCTACTGCTCTTTGGCCACCCAGCTTGAGCCCCAGCACCTCTTTCATTACAAATTAAGCACTGAGGTCATCTCTGTTAAAAAGTAATGGTCGAGGAGAAAAGTTAGGTCATGAATTTTTGTTGTTGTTGTTCAAAGGAATAAAATGGAAGGACACCACTAGAAAGGGATTGGACAATTTCAACATGTATAATATTAGGTGGAGCAGCTCTTTCATTCCCAGTAGAGATGAAGTTTAGATCACAGATTTTTTATTAGTCTATCTCTTTATTTATATGATACCCATTACCATAGCCTTAGTTCTTAAGCACAATAGCTCTCATCCCTAAACCATAATTGTCCCTCTCTATTTGGGAGAGGTCTAGTACCAAGGAACCTGGTGAATAACAGTGCAGGAAAGTTTGCAGTGTCTGCATGTGTATCCCACACACCTTCTGGTTGTGGTGGTCTGTCCCATCTAGTGGCACTGAGACCACTTAAGGAGAGAGATAAAATGAGTCAGCTCTACAGCTTACCTAACAGTCAGTTGGCTTTTAGCTCATGCAGTAGAGGCTCATGCATTAAGCTCCAGAGTTCCCTGGTTTGATCCCACCCACTGACAACTGGGGTCTGTTGATGTTACACATGTGCAATAATTAAAGCCAGGTAGGGCACATACTCACTCTTCTTTAGTAATTAAAAATGGAATTTTAGAACAACTATAAATAAGGAGATTGTTGGGGAAATTGGGTTTCTGTATACACACAAGATATCCCTGTTTGTAACCTCTAGGATACAACTAATAATTTTAAATGAGTTTTTGTTTGAAATGACTGTAGTTCAAAAAGACTTTCTCGTATGACAGGAGGAAACCACAGGGCTGTGCGTTGGCAAGAATTCTACAGCTATATCAGGCTTTTTCCTTTAAAAATCTATTATTGAAGCAAAATTAGTGTAGGAATATGAAAATGTATAGTTTGCTCTGAATATTTCCTTGGAGGACCAGCAGATCATTGCTTTTCTCTGAAATTAGGTAGAAGGACCCAGGTGACAGATTTCAAGCCCGTCAGGTATTTAAAATATGCCCTTCAACTGAAAAGAAGTATTATAGTTAAACCTGTCATTATCCCTTTATCATTCTGTGGTGCACTTGACAACTGTAGCAGTCAAAGAAAGTAGCCACAAGTAGTGATGAGCAGTCAGCCTGAAGTGGAATGGATCAATGTTTGGTTGCACGAATTGCCCTAGGAGAAGTTCACATCCATTGACAGACTTACAGATGTTCGATTATGGAATCTTTAAATGTATCAGGGTGGGCTCACGTGAAGGTGTTGAATTCCTTCTCATAGTTTCTTCCACAAATCATGCCAGGCATTAGAAAGTCAAAGTAAGTGACACTTGCTAAACCTCCTCCTTTCAATGTCTAAAGAATCTTCAGTAATAATAATATAAAGGAGTGCATCTGGGCCACTGCCTTACACTACATTTCTCATCTGGCTCTCATTCAGAACTGTCAGGTTAGGCTGAGTGCTGATAATTCATATCCCAGAATGCTTTTATCTGAATGTAGCAATATGTCCTCTGTGTACTTTGGCAGCGGAGTTACACTGCTTTTCAAATATCTTTAAAAAGCAATCCAGGCTTTTCTTCCATCTTGACAAAGTGTTGCCAGTAATGAAGAAAAAAGTAAACGTAGTTGTGCTACTGTAGTCAATTTAAGTATTTTTAGCCAAATCAGCTTGCAGCACATAAGTGATTACTGCTGGATTGGTGATTTTGTGTGTGTCTGTGTTGATGTGTATAGTGAGACTGATTTGGTGAACCTAGTGCATTTTCTTTCTTTTCCTCTTTTTGCTTAATTTTAAATTTAAAAAAAAACCTGTTCAGAAAACCACAGGAGAAAATACACTTTAACTTAGTGTATCTTAGCAAGAAGATAATTCTACATGCTGAAGGAATAAAAGTGTGAATGATCATGGTACTGCATAAGGAGGTGCTACTCTGCTGATGTCAACAGAGTAGCATCCATTTACACCAGAAGTGAATTTGGCCAGGATTATTTTGAAAAGTGAATGATGTGGCTGAAGTGAAATGACGTGGAAGTAATGACATTATCATTCTCGAAAGAGAAAATCTGTAACTAAGTATCCTGAGTTAACTCTATCTTTTGTCTTCGTGTTTCATTTAATTATAGATTCCAGAGGGGTGACTACCACATTGATGTCTGCATCAATGATTATTTGGATGTGTTCTGCCCTCACTATGAGGATTCAGTGCCAGAAGATAAGACTGAACGCTACATTCTTTACATGGTGAACTTCGATGGCTACAGCTCCTGCGATCACACCTCCAAAGGATTCAAGAGGTGGGAATGTAATCGGCCTCATTCCCCGAATGGACCACTGAAGTTCTCAGAAAAATTCCAGCTCTTCACACCTTTCTCACTAGGATTTGAGTTCAGGCCAGGCCGGGAATATTTCTACATCTGTGAGTATCTGGAGATTTGTCATTGTTGCATAGCAGCTGTAAGAAACCAGGCTAACTTTTTCACCTATGTTTTATGGAGCTGCAAAGGACCAACCTATATGTGCGGCAGATGTCTCTTAGTAAATGCAGACTTCAGGATCCCCAGATTCATTAGCTGGGAATCTAGACTAAAAGCAGTTTCTTTTCCCCACATGAAATAGCATGTCAGCCTGTTCAATGAACCTTTGCTGATGTTTAAAGCTAGAGATACTACTGTAGTTTTTCAAACATTCTAAAAATTCTCAGGAGAAAATAATTAACTTTGTATACATAAGTCCCTAACTGTTCTTCTTTGTGTGGCTGAAATACCCCTATCATCATCATTGTCATCATCAGAGGGGAAATGCTGTATACCCTGAAGATGCTATAGCTGCACATGCCAACGGTCCAACATTGTTTGAAGTAATAATGTATCAGGGTGAATACTTCTTGCACCAAGCCAAAGAGAACTTTATTCAAAGCAGCTGTTTCTTTAAGTGTGGAGGATGTGGAATATGATGGAAGCAGGTTCCAAGTAAATTAGCATGAATGAATGCATCAGTAAAAAAGTGATGGTGAATGCTGTGTGCTGCAAGTTGTGTTCCAAGGAGACCTGTACCAATACTGCTTTAGGCAAGAGAGAGATGAGGGAAGTGGGGGCAGAAACCTAGAGGAGAGTCAGGATAACTGCTGGGGATAAAGGAATAAAAATATCAGGAGCTAAAACTGGAAAGTTGAGCTAACTGGGATTTCATGATCTCATAGCCGGTCTGGATAGCTGTCACTCATTCAGTTATCTTGTTTGAGTAATACTCCACCAAAGATCTCATTTCATCAATTTGTTATGTACCTGAAGTCTCCTGTTTCCTAACAAGTTTCCAGTATTACAACTGCAATATTTTCCCATGCTTTCAGTGTCAGACAAGGGAATTAAAAGCTTTAAACAGGGCTGAAGTTCTCAATAAATATTGCCTTCATGTCTGTAGATGGCCTTTCTACTGTGAAACAGTCATTCCACCTCATTTCAGCAGAGAAACTGAATACATAGCATTCCTATTTTTCAGCCTCATTTCTTCAGCATTTTCCCTTTTAAACCTACAGGGAAGTGTACTCATAGTGAATTGTTTTCAACTTCATTTCCTCCCCATCAAATAAAGTTTTATAATAAGAGGGATTTCAGGATCATAAGAATACTACCTTGTTCTCTCTCTCTCTCGTGCTGCAGTGCAATAAAAAAAAAAGAACTGAAACAGTTTTATCATTTCAGTACTGGTTTCCTGAGATAGTCATGAGAAAACATGTAAAAGCCATTTCACATCTTGTAAGTGAATAAAAAAGGGAATCATAGCTATGTGGAGAATGTTGTAGAATAAATAATGCACATTGTATTGAAAACATGAAAATTGCACATTAATGTCCGAAGGAGTTTTCTGTCACTAAATATTACAAAATCAGGCCCCGTGTAAGCATCAGGTTTGTCTTTTGGGTGAATTTTTTCCTTCTTAAAAATCCTGCTGAGAAAACAAGCAGGGATATATAAGATGAGGAATGAAGTCTGATTTACATCATGTGATTGCTTTGCAATAAAATGCTGTACAACTACTATACCACATACATTGTTCAAACCTCCTTATTTGCTTTCTAGATTAACAAACAGTAAAAAAAGTGAAAACCAAACAAGAATGTAGAGAAATCTCAACTTGGTCTAACTAGTTAATAGCCTGATTATCAGAAAATATAAAATCCACTGAGCTTTATAAACAAGACATTATTATTCAAATGCACCCACTGCGCTTATGACTGTTTTTCCTCGTTTGTGGTTAAATTCAATATTTCACTAAAAATCATTGTGTCTTCTATAACATTCATTTAACGAAGTCATTTAACTGTCAAGGGTTCCCATCAAAGTAATTGTTCCAAAGAGCTTTAAAATATCAGGAGTTTTATGCTGTTCAACTGAGTTTAGCTAGAATTACTTTTTTTAATGAAAGATAAGAGCACAAAATTAGCAGCACAAAATAAGTGATGTCCATTTACCAGTAGTATATTGGCCTGGTATTCAGTTAAATTAGATTTTCAGCCATGTTTCAGAGACATAAAAGCATTCTCTCTCCTTTGCTATAGTTGGAATATTTCTTCCTCTTCATTCTTTCACTCATTGTGGGCAGTAGCACAGAGTAGCTAATACAGTGATCCCAGAGAAGCATTATATACTGTGGTAACAATTAAACGTGAAGATTCTCAAGGGAAGGTTGTCCATCATGATATTTTTTTTCTTCAAATATGTGCTGAATGAACAAGATGGTAAAACAGTTCCTTATTCCTTCCTTGAAGTTATCAGCATGCCTTCCTTTGCAGGCCGCAGAAACAGGCATTGCTACCTTACTGTCTGAATGGTAAATATGCTCATTGCTCAGCAGGGGGCTGTTTCATCTACTCATCAGATCCAAAAATTTTGACATTTATAAACTTATTATCCAAGGACAGAAGGCTAGTAGCTTTCAGCTTGGTGTATTCTGGAAACAGGATTCAAATTGTCCAGTGACTAGATAGCCTGGAAAGTAAGAGGAAATTGAGCTATTGTCTGGGGTGGTGTAGTGTTAGGCTAGATTTCATACTCCTTGGTATTTATTTGCAAAGGTTTTTATCAATTATCATTACCATTATCAATCTTCCTGCCGTATGCTTTAAGGACAATTTTTGTCCCTCCTACTTCCACCAGTCTCAAGAAACATAATAACCATAAACCAATCATTTTCTTTCTACCTGAACTATCCTTTTTATGAAATATCGCTTCCCTTTATTGCTCCATGTCCTCATTGGCATTTGGCACACATGTATCAGTGGAATAGAGTCAGATCTCCTTGTTCTTTATTTCCCCCATCTAGAAATCTTAGATTATTACATGTTTTGTATCAGATCATCTCTATTTGCACTTGAGAGATGACTTCAATAATATAAACCTGCATATCAGCAAAATACCAGTTAAGTGGGTTTACTTTTGCAAGGGGAAAATTTTATTAACTGTAGTTTAGTTCCAAAAACCTAACTGCTTACAGCAGCGTTTATTAGGGTAATTTTAGTGGAAAAAATAATGGATCAAATTATGGGGCTCAGTCCTTCTTCAGACTACCATCCGTGGAGGGTAGAATTTGTTAGCCTGACTAAAAACCAAGTAAAAATAATGGGATTTAGACCTTTATTATTATTGTTACTACTGAAGCAAAAGCAAACAGAAGAAGATGGAACATACTGAAAGAGTGAAAGAGTGTACCCAAAGAGCTTGAATGTTTCATGGAATTGTTATGTTTTGAGTAACTTCTTTAAGGAGGGAAACAGAGAGAGCTTGCAGTCTAATAGCAGACGGGGAAAAAACAACATAAGGAAGAGGGAAGTTTCAAACTGACCTTATCATTTGGATTTTTGTATGGTTCAGAATACAGATTTGTCTTGAATATATTTCAATATTTTTATCAATGAGGTGGAAGTAACTATAAAATCAGTGTTGATAAAATTTACAGATGACACAAAGATTGGCCTGTTGGCAAAAAATGAGACGGTCTGGAAACTCTCATGGAATGATGTGAATTGCTCAGTAAACGGAGTCCATTCAAATGAAATGCATTTCAGCACAGCCAAATGGAAGATTTTACCTCTAGGAATAAGGAATGTAGGCCACACATACGGAATGGGGGCCTGAGACTCTGAAGCAATAATTCTGAAAAGGATTGAGAAGTTCATAGTGGATAAATACCAGCGTGGCTGGTCCCTTTGGCAAGAATTTCTAATGTGATCCTTGGATATAGAAACGGGAGCAGTGAATAGGAGTAAGGTGATCATTTTACATCTTTAAACAGCATTGGCGGGACCTATACTGGAATACTGCATTGAGTTCTGGTGCCTTCATTTTTTAAAAGATATTGAAAAATTGGAGAAGGTGCAAAAAAGAATCACAGAAATGATTCGATGGCTGGATAAGGAGCTCAATTTGTTTAGTTATGAAAATGTAGCCTGGGAGGTGACTTGATAATAACTTATAAATACCTTCCTGGGGAGAAAATACTAGGTATTAAAGGGGTCTTTAACTTAGAGGAGAAAGATATAACTAAGGCCTGGTTGTTAAAATCAGACAAATTCAAATCAGAAATAAGGCATATATTTTAACAATGAAGTTAATTAACCATTAGAACAAATTACTAAGAGAAGTGGTGGATTTTCCATCTTTTGAAGCCTTCAGATCAAGACTGGATGACTTTCTGAAAGATATGCTTTAATCAGACACAAGTTACTGGGCTCATTATAGGGGTAACTGGTTGAAATTCTATGATCTGTTTTATGCAGGAGGTCCTACTAATGATCTAATGGTCCCTTCTGTCCTTAATAATTATTAATCTAGGAGTCTTCTGAGCTTGTTACTACTAGTTTGTACTGATGGGTATTCCCACTCAGGTAAAAACAGTCAGTTACCTAGCATGATATTAATAGCTTCTTTCCCACTGGCTTGTACATACCTCTTTGGATTGCCAATCTATTTACTGTTGTAAAGTAAAGGAGATTAATACAACCATATCTCTGTGAAGTTAGATTTGTAGGGCAAAATTTTCAAAAACTCCTAAGCCCCATTGTTAAAAATTACTTAGGCACTTAGAAGTCTAACATCTCATTGAAAGGTAGTGGGATTAGGATGCCCGATTTTTTAGGAAATGTTAGCCATTAATGTTTTCGTGTAAGTGTTGGGATGTAGGAGAGACCAAAAACAGCACTATGTGGCAGTGACATTCAAGGTGGTGGTGTTGTGAAAGATGTAACAGGAAGACAGATTCCCAAATTCAGTCCTAGTGTAAGTGGATACAACCCCAGTGAAGGTTGTAGAGTATGCAAATGATGAATTAGACCTTGAGGCTACCATGCCAAGAATCCAGTCCCCAAGTGCCACAAATACAAAACTGGAAAAGATTTATCCTTCATGGCGAGAAGCATCCTCAAATCTCTGAATGAGATTAGCATTAGAAACGTCCAGGAGAGTCTAACAAGAAAACTGGCAGTGATCTACTTGTTACCAGAGTTTGGTATGTGCACAGACGAACAAGTAAAACAAGAAGGGCATTGACCTGTTCTCATGGAAAGTTAAGTCACAAAGAGCAAAATAATTTTCCATGACTAAGAACCTGGCAAAGCTTCACAAATTGCCAACATGGCCATTATCCCTTAGGATTGTTTTAGCTATTGCAGGAGTTTTTTGACCCTTTAGAAGGGGTGGAGAGGCAAGGTGGTATATTGGCCTGTAAAGCCATGCTAGAGAAATGTATTGGGAAACCACATAACCTACAGCATATTAGTAGGTTATGTGGTTTCCCAATAAATTTGGGTCTCTGAGTCTATTGTACTGTATATTAATTTTAAAAGCTATATTAGAAGGATCATAGAGCTCCCTACTTTCACAGATGCACTGCACAGACTAAAAGTGTATCTGGGCAAATGTTCTGTATAATGAGGCACAGGATTTAATGAAATAGGACTATTTGATTGTAGATAGGGACTGCCTTTGCTCTGGAACAGGGTTGGATTTGTGTGATGAGGGGACAAGAAGGGAGGATTAGGACTGCAATCTTGTCCTTTCAGAGATTATTTGGAGAATATTTAAATCGAAACTAAAAGATGTGGCACTCCATGAGAACACACTATCCTTTCAATCCAGGAAATCAAGTAAGTAAAAACAATCAAGACAGGTCAAATCAGAGCTATTGTTTTTGCCCTGATATGTCCCAGGATTCCAGAGCTAATTTGAAAGTCACCAGAACAACTATTGATATCACTACATATAAATCTGCTGACTGTGAAGCACTGTGCGGTGAGATCAGCCCAGAATTGCTCTAGCTCCCAGTTTGAAGCTCCTTGTATGAGCAAGCTCCTGTTGGAAAGTGAGATACGAAAGAGAAGCTAGTGTGACTACTCTGTTGCACCTTGGAGAATATTGGAAGTCAACCCAGGCTTCCTGTAGATTAGATCAGTGGTTCTCAAAGTTGGTCCACCTGTGGAAAGCCCCTGGCGGGCTGGGCTGGTTTGTTTACCTGCTGCGTCCGCAGGTTCGGCCTATCGCGGCTCCCACTGGTTGCGGTTCGCCACTCCAGGCCAGTGGGGGCTGCGGGAAGCGGCGCGACTGAGGGATGTGCTGGCCGCCCTTCCTGCAGCCCCCTTTGGCCTGGAGTGGCAAACTGCGGCCAGTGGGAGCCGCAATCGGCCAAACCTGTGGATGCAGCAGCTAAACAAAATGGCCCGGCCTGCCAGAGGCTTTCCCTGAACAAGCGGTGGACCAGCTTTGAGAACCACTGGATTAGATCACTATCTTTTCATAATGCAGAAATAATGAGGTCTTTTTTTAGGAAATCAGTTGATTGATATTCTCAAACTCTTGCAGTAGTGGCAAAGCAATAGCTAACTAATAATATCAGTGAAGTACATTTTTTCACATCTAGTGCCCTTAGAAAACATGATTTCTCTATAATCTCTCATTCCTATAAAGTCAGGTCTCTTGGGACCCAATTCTCATTCACACTAAGGCCACTTTACACCACTCTGGCAATGCAAAGGGGCCTAGTAGTGGGTATAAATTACATTTGCATCCACTTTAAGACCCCTTTGCATTTCCAGAATGGTGTAAAATAACTTAAGTGTAAATGAGAATTGGGCCCTTGATGTTCACATATATGACCAACATTAGAACTCAGGTAAGATAATGATTAATTCTTCTCTGAAGTCTTACCATGGTTGTGAAAAAATATAAACCTCCATTTGAATGACTGGGCTCTGTTTCTCTGTCCTGGAGCTATTGCCTTGTTAAAAATTGGCTACTCTGTCATTCAGCAATTTCTGTGTGGCTTTTCATGAGGAAAACTGGTACTTTGCAGTCTTCTGGCACTACTTCTCAAATTAGAGTCCAAATACAGCATTAGGTGGTAAATTAATTTCACCAGTATTATAATTCTTCCATATTATAAAGACTTTTTAACATTATTTTAATGTCGACAGAGCCATTCCTTTTTATTTTGTTAAGTAACAAATCTTCCACACAAGTGGTTTTCCTTTTGAAGTCCCCACAAAGGAGCATTAAGTTTATGGCCTTGTCATCCTTGCCAAACGGCTAAAGACTAATGTCAGAGCAGGCGGAAGATTTAAGGGGTTGTTAGTCCCAATGGAATCTGGATTCATTCCATCAGGGCTGGCTTTTCCACTTGTGAAGAGTGATGCTTACACAGCGGAAAGAAGGATAAAATATGGTTAAGTGAAGGTCTACCCATGGAGATCTGTGTGTACCTGTGTGTTGGGTATTCAGGTTTTGATGATTGTCTTTCTCTTTTTAAGAGTCTTGATATTCAGAACCCACCTGTCTGAAGTAGCACCACCCAAACCTTGGAAAACACAGGCACTCACAAAATCCAGCAGAACACTGATAATTTTGGTTAATTAAAATATTTTTTCAGTACGTATTGTTTCCCTTGTCTTGAAGTGTGATGTGTAAGAAACTAATTGAAAGGCA
Source organism: Dermochelys coriacea (assembly GCF_009764565.3). Lineage (NCBI taxonomy): Eukaryota > Metazoa > Chordata > Testudines > Dermochelyidae > Dermochelys > Dermochelys coriacea. The sequence continues at coordinate 68,826,003 of NC_050072.1, read as the reverse complement.
GTTTAGTTTCATTGTGATCTCTGTAGGTGCTCATCCTTTCTTGAGATGCTTGTTTGTAATGTTTTACAGCAATACTCCCTAGTGAGTCACATGCGTATTTATGCCTGCAACAGCATGCATACATGAGGATGGACTGTCTTTCTTTCTCCACTGATGAGAAAATACAACTGTCACAAGAGGGTATTATACAATAACTATTAACCTTTCTATACGAATACCAGTAAATCCTGTGTCTTGTACAGAACTAAAAGAAGACTTTTTTTATGTATAATGACAGGTTTCAGAGTAGCAGCCGTGTTAGTCTGTATTCGCAAAAAGAAAAGGAGTACTTGTGGCACCTTAGAGACTAACAAATTTATTTGAGCATAAGCTTTCGTGAGCTACAGCTCACTTCATCGGAAGCATTTGGTGGAAAATACAGTGGGGAGATTTATATACACACATAGAGAACAGGAAACAATGGGTTTTATCATACACACTCTCCTTACAGTATGTATGATAAAACCCATTGTTTCATGTTCTCTGTGTGTGTATATAAATCTCCCCACTGTATTTTCCACCAAATGCATCCGATGAAGTGAGCTGTAGCTCACGAAAGCTTATGCTCAAATAAATTTGTTAGTCTCTAAGGTGCCACAAGTACTCCTTTTTTTTTTCCTGTAGTTTCTTTTCTTAGCTCATTAGTCATGAGGTTTAAAATCTGGTATAATTCGGGTTGAAAACTTATAACCTGAAAAAGCAGCTACTTCACTTTGGAAATGAAGACTAGTCTGGTGGTTCAGTGAGAGTTTCATAATAAAAGGGGTTGGCTTTATTTCCTTCATTTTAAAGGTCCTACAGTTAAGCCAGGAAGACTACACTTGTTTGAGTTTTTAAATTTATTTTTAAAGCTGTCATGTCAGAAGAATTCTCCCCAGACATCTTTTTGAGAATTATGAATGTATTCAAAAAGTTAAGAAATTAAGGTTAACTAAAGAACATTAGGAGGGATATGAGGGAATTTAAAACATTTTAAATGTGTTAATAGTACTTTTCTTTTGGGGAAACAATTGTTTATTACTAGGTGCCCTATTAACCTTTCAGTCAAGATCTGATCAGCATAAACACTGATGCTACTTTGACAGCAGTGGGCCCAGACATGCCACACGAGTGGGAGTCTTGTCTTTGGTAGCTGGTTCACCCAAATCGCTTGAGATGTTCTGAGTGAAATCAAAGCAATTGGAAGGGTTTGATAAATGTGTACATAAAAAAAATACATTATTTTTTAATTTTGGTGTGATAATATTAGACAGACGAGCAAGGTGACCTTTACAAGGGAATTCATGCTTAGCTTGGCGTGTAGATTAAAGGACTAGTGGCTTTTAGAAAGCATCAGAAGAATTAAGTGCTGGGTCTGTTTTATAAAAAAAAAAAAAAAAAAATCAAGCTGGAACAGTCACCAGAGACTAATAGATTTTGACATTGGTAGTGTTCTTAAAATCCTCAAAGCGAGTGTTAGAAGCTGGTGAATAATTTGGTACTCAGGAGAAATCCATATAAGAAAATTAAGAGAGAACCCACACAAGTATTGGTCGCTATTGTTTGAATTTTTCAAAGAGAATGTCTTTCAGATAAGTTGAAAGAAGATGATTTGGATTCATATGCTTCAAAAATTCAAGTGTTATTAAGACACTTAAGGGGGGAGGATACACAACACATCTGCAACTTTGAAAACTGTTTCATGAGCATATTGTAGAAGGTCTTGACCCCTGTAGGAGGATGAATGAATTATGTTGCATTCCACTGTTATATGCTCCATTGATACTGGACATTAAAAGAGAGTGTAGGGGGAGCTTTTTTCTTTCTTTTCATCTAATGTTGGAAGAAAGCCAACCGTCTCAGGGGTTGGGGGGGAAGCACATGTTGAATTTTGTTATACCTTTGATTCCATCAAATCCCATGACTTAACAAGGGATGGACTGATTAGTACCTGGATAAAAGACCTCCAAGAAGTATGTAGGTGCTTGGTGATTCAGTAGGTAACATTCTTGCCTCAGTGAAAATACTGAACCAATGTCTCAATGTAGAGCTAGGGAGCACAATATTTCTGAAGGGTAATGTCATTGAGATATGTAAAACTTAGGTTCTTAATATTTATGGTAATTAAAGATCCCATAGGATATACTGGGATACCACTGAGCCTGCCTGTTCCACCAGCCTGGGCTCCCTTACACTGTCCTGCTGAGCGAGGCCCTCAAGCCTCCTCCAGCACACACACGGCTGCAGAAAGACTCAGACACTGAAATCAGCACTTCATTGGAAGGCTTCAGCTAGAGATTTGCCCAGCACTCAAGTGCACACCCGCTCTGGAGTGTAAACCCAAAATTGAACCATCTTGCATTGCACAGAGATCTGTACAGCGTAAGCTGATTAATTGATTCCTCAATGTGGAGAAAGATATGCACAGCTTTTTGCCCTTCCCCACAGTTATGAATTCTACAAACTGGTCTTAGAGAAAACAAAAACAAGTTTATTAACTACAAAAGATATATTTTAAGTGATAAGGGATATCAAACTGATCAAAGCAGATTACCCAGCAAATAAAGCAAAAACGCAATATAAGCTTAAGATACTAAATAAACTGGTTACAAGTAGTAATTTCTCACCCTATATGTTGTTTTAGGCAGATTGCCAGAGGTTCTTAAAGATAAGCTGCTCTTGCTTGCATCTTAAAATTCCAGGTATTTCTTTCACAGGCCAGATACCTTCCCAGCCTGGGCTTAGTCCTTTCCCCTTTTGTCTTTGTTTCTTTGTTTCAGATGTTCACAGCAGTCATCCTGGGTGGGATTCAGTGAAGAACCAACACTGATTATGTTACTCCCGTCTTAATTAGGTTTTATGTATGACAGTGCTTCACCACCCTCCTAGTGAAATAGTGTTTCCTAATATCCAACCTAGACCTCCCCCACTGCAACTTGAGACCATTGCTCCTTGTTCTGTCATCTGCCATCACCAAGAACAGCCAAGCTCCACTCTCTTTGGAACCCCTCTTCAGGTAGTTGAAGGCTGCTATCAAATCCTCCCTCACTCTTCCCTTCTGCAGACTAAACAAGCCCATTTCCCTCAGCCTCTCCTCGTAAGTCATGTGCCCCAGCCCACTGATCATTTTTGTTCCCCTCCGCTGGACTCTCTCCAATTTGTCCACATCCTTTCTATAGTGGGGGGCCCAAACCTGGATATAGTACTCCAGATGTGGCCTCACCCATGCCAAATAGAGGGGAGTTCTATCATGGAGTCCAGTATCAGTTGACTTGAACATATGACCCTGCAGTGTCAAAGCAGCTAGGAGTCAGAGATGGTTTGTAGCATCCCAGGAAAGCTTCTTAAGAAGGTGGGAGATTAGCATCTTCAAAGACGTAGTGTTCTCCATTAGGTCCATTGATGTGTTCCCAGCTAGCCAGCTAGACGATTGCAGATGGTACAGGAACCCACAAGGGGAGAGACAATTCTCAATTTAGTCCTGAGTGGAGCACAGGATCTGGTCCAAGAGGTAACTATAACAGGACTGCTTGGAAATAGTGATCATAATATAATAACATTTAACATTCCTGTGTTGGGAAGAACACCTCAACAGCCCAACACTGTGGCATTTAATTTCAGAAAGAGGAACTATGTGGAAAAAAAAAACCCAGAAATTAAAAGGTACAGTGACTAGAGTAAAATCCCTGTAAGATGCATGGACACTTTTCAAAGACACCATAATAGCCGCTTAACTTAAATTTATACCCCAAATTAAAAAACACAGTAAAAGAACTAAAAAAGAGCCACCGTAGCTTAACCACCATGCAAAAGAAGCAGTGAGAGCTAAAAAGACATCTTTTAAAAAGTGGAAGTAAAATCCTAGTGAGGTAAATAGAAAGGAGGATAAACACTATCAAATTAAATGTAAAAATGTAATAAGAAAAGCCAAAAAGGAGTTTGAAGAACAGCTAGCCAAAAACTCAAAAGGTAATAACAAAATGTTTTTTAAATACATCAAAAGCAGCAAGCCTCTAGTTAAAAGTAGGGTTTACAGAAGGATGTGATGTCAGCGTGGGAAGACACTGGAGACTGAACCCTGGGTTTCATCCTGACTCTGGAAACAACCAGTGGGGCCCCTGGACGATCAAGATACAAAAGGAGTACTTAAAGATGATAAAGTCATTGCAGAGAAACTAAATGAATTCTTTGCTTCAGTCTTCATGGCTGAGGATGTTAGGGAGATTCCCCAACCTGAGCCGTCTTTTGTAGGTGACAAATCTGAGGGATTGTCACAGATTGAAGTGTCACTAGCAGAGGTTTTGGAATTAATTGAGAAACTTAACAATAACAAGTCACCGGGAGCAGATGGCATTCGCCCAAGAGTTCTGAAAGAACTCAAATGTGAAATTGCGGCACTATTAACTATGGTTTGTAACCTGTCCTTTAAATAAACTAGTGTACCCAATGACTGGAAGATAGCTAATGTAACACCAATATTTAAGAAGGGCTCTAGAGGTGATCCTGGCAATTATAGACCAGTAAGTCTAACGTCGGTACTGGGCAAATTAGTTGAAACAATAGTAAAGAATAAAATTGTCAGACACCTAGAAGAGCATAAATTGTTGGGCAAAAGTCAATATGGTTTTGTAAAGGGAAATCATGTCTTACTAATCTATTAATGTTCTTTGAGGGAGTCAACAAACATGTGGACAAGGGGGATCCAGTGAACATAGTATACTTAGATTTCCAGAAAGCCTTTGACAAGGTCCCTCACCAAAGGCTCTTACATAAATTAAATTGTCATGGGATAAGAGAGAAGATCCTTTCATGGATTGAGAACGGGTTAAAAGACAGGGAACAAAGGGTAGGAATAAATGGTAAATTTTCAGAATGGAGAGGGGTGGGGTAACTAGTGGTGTTCCCCAAGGGTCAGTCCTAGGACCAATCCTATTCAACTTATTCATAAATGATCTGTTGAAAGGGGTAAACAGTGTGATGGCAAAGTTTGCAGATGCTACTAAACTGCTCAATATAGTTAAGACCAAAGCAGACTGTGAAGAACTTCAAAAAGATCTCACTAAACTAAGTGATTGGGCAACAAAATGGCAAATGAAATTTAATGTGGATAAATGTAAAGTAATGCACATTGGAAAAAATAACCCCAACTGTACATACATTATGATGGGGGCTAATTTAGCTACAACTAATCAGGAGAAAGATCTTGGAGTCATCGTGGATAGTTCTCTGAAGACGTCCATGCAGTGCGCAGCGGCAGTCAAAAAAGCAAACAGGATGTTAGGAATCATTAAAAAATGGATAGAGAATAAGACGGAGAATATCTTATTGCCCTTATATAAATCCATGGTACACCCACATCTTGAATACTGCATACAAATGTGGCCCCCTCATCTCAAAAAAGATGCACTGGCATTAAAAAAGGTTCAGAAAAGGGCAACTAAAATGATTAGGGGTTTGGAACAGTCCCATGAGGAGAGATTAAAGAGGCTAGGACTTTTCATCTTGGAAAAGAGGAGACTAAGGGGGATATGATAGAGGTATATAAAATCATAAGTGGTGTGGAGAATGTGAATAAGGAAAAGTTATTTACTTGGCTACCAAATGAGATTAAAGGGTAGCAGGTTTAAAACAATAAAAGGAAGTTCTTCTTCACTCACCGCACAGCCAATCTGTGCAACTTCTTACCTGAGGAGGTTGTGAAGGCTAGGACTATTACAGGGTTTAAAAGAGAACTGGATAAATTCATGGAGGTTAAGTCCATTAATGGCTATTAGCCAGGATGGGTAAGGAATGGTGTCCCTAGCCTCTGTTTGTCCGAGGGTGGAGATGGATGGTAGGAGAGAGATCACTTGATCATTACCTGCTATGTTCACTCCCTCTAGGGCACCTGGCATTGGCCACTGTCAGTAAACAGGATACTGGGCTGGATGGACCTTTGGTCTGACCCAGTATGGCCATTCTTATGTTCTTATATTCTGTCTGGTGGGCATTCCCCAAGTGCAAACACTTTTGTAGCACATATGTATAGTCAACATTCCTCACTTCAGATACAAAATGTCTACGAATGTTTAGATGTTTACAAATAGGATAATCATATTCAGTAAATCATAACCTTTCCAATGATACCTCACATGACCCATCTTGCATAAAATACATCTTAGCTATGCTACAATCATATTATAACAATATTTCAATGAAAAATATGGGGGTGTAGTATCACATTGGTGTCCTGACCAATTCAGCATTTGAGTGATTACATTGTCTACCTAAATTCTTCCTGCAGTTTTATTTTGATATAGCATTTATCACTTCCTGGCTTAAACAGGTTTTGGTGCTGCTGTGTGGTGTTAAACAGCTACGTCTTTTCACTTCAGAGATGGCTGCATTTTAGTCGTCGGTAAAGTTATTTTGTAGTGATATTTTGTCTCTTACCTACTCTTCAGAGACATAAGGAGATTAATAAAGTATATAAAACACTTACAGTCCTTGAATGAAAGGCAATGTAAAAGCGGAGAGTATTATTTATTATTATTTCAAGGAAGCTGTGTTTCTCAGATTTATAAACGTGTATCGCTGTGGTAATTTGATTTCTGAGCTAACTGAAGACAGTTTAATGAGCTTCTGTATTGCATGTTTGTATTTTGTAACATGGAACAGATGCCAGGAGAAATGGAAATAACACACCGGTGCCATTTGGAACAACAGTGTTTATATTCGATTGCCTCCATGTCATCAGCATGTTAGTCTCGTAGTTCCTCAGACTAACTTTATTGAGGCAGCTTATTCTAGGTTGATATAGATTCATAGATACTAAGGTCAGAAGGGACCATTCTGATCATCTAGTCTGACCTCCTGCACGGTGCAGGCCACAGAATCTCACCCACCCACTCCTATGAAAAACCTCACCCATGTCTGAGCTATTGAAGTCCTTAAATCATGGTTTAAAGACTTCAAGGAGCAGAGAAGCCTCCCTCAAGTCAACCATGCCCCATGCTACAGAGGAAGGTGAAAAGCCTCCAGGGCCTCTCCAATGTGCCCTGGAGGAAAATTCCTTCCCGACCCCAAATATGGCAATCAGCTAAACCCTGAGCATATGTGCAAGATTCACCAGCCAGATACTACAGAAAATTCTTTCCTGGGTAACTCAGATCCCATCCATCTAATATCCCATCTCAGGGGATTTGGCCTATTTACCCTGAATATTTAAAGATCAATTACTTACCAAAATCCCATTATCCCATCATACCATCTCCTCCATAAACTTATAGAGTAGAATCTTAAAACCAGATAGATCTTTTGCCCCCACTGCTTCCCTTGGAAGGCTATTCCAAAACTTCACTCCTCTGATGGTTAAAAACCTTCGTCTGATATTGTTGGTGTGTCATGTTAGACATGGTATATATGCATGCCTACAATTGAAGGACCAAAAAAACTAAATAATCTCCAAACAATAAACAGACATTTCTGTGTTCTGAACAATTGGCTGTTGGACTTTTTAAAAAACATGAACATATAGGTTTCTTTGATTTGGAGATTTGGTTTAAACTGAGCAAACTTGTCTATCATGATGATATTACAATGTGCTTTAAAGAATGAGAATGTTATTCCAGGCATTTTTTCCCATTAATGCATAGAACCACATAGAATGACCATGTAACTCTTGTGTCAGTATTGTGGCCAGGTTGATCCCAGAGAGACTAGGTGGGTGAGGTAATATCTTTTATTAGACCAGCTTCTGTTGGTGGAAGAGACAAGCGTTCGAGCCACACATAGCTCTTCTTCAGGTCTGGGAAAGATACTCCTAGTGTCACTGACTGCTATTCCTACCTACATGTCTCTAGCTTTCATCCAGATCATACCACACGATCCATTGTCTACAGCCAAGCTCTACGATATAACCGCATTTGCTCCAACCCCTCAGACAGACACAAACACCTACAAGATCTCTATCATGCATTCCTGTAACTACAATACCCACCTGCTGAAGTGAAGAAACAGATTGACAGAGCCAGAAGAGTACCCAGAAGTCACCTACTACAGGACAGGCCCAACAAAGAAAATAACAGAACGCCACTAGCCATCACCTTCAACCCCCCAACTAAAACCTCTCCAACGCATCATCAAGGATCTACAACCTATCCTGAAGGACGACCCATCACTCTCACAGATCTTGGGAGACAGGCCAGTCCTTGCTTACAGACAGCCCCCCAATCTGAAGCAAATACTCACCAGCCACCACACAACAGAACCACTAATGCAGAAACCTATCCTTGCTACAAAGCCCGTTGCCAACTCTGTCCACATATCTATTCAGGGGACACCATCATAGGGCCTAATCACATCAGCCACACTATCAGAGGCTCGTTCACCTGCGTATCTACCAATGTGATATATCATAGAATCATAGAATATCAGGGTTGGAAGGGACCCCAGAAGGTCATCTAGTCCAACCCCCTGCTCAAAGCAGGACCAAGTCCCAGTTAAATCATCCCAGCCAGGGCTTTGTCAAGCCTGACCTTAAAAACCTCTAAGGAAGGAGATTCCACCACCTCCCTAGGTAACGCATTCCAGTGTTTCACCACCCTCTTAGTGAAAAAGTTTTTCCTAATATCCAATCTAAACCTCCCCCATTGCAACTTGAGACCATTACTCCTCGTTCTGTCATCTGCTACCATTGAGAACAGTCTAGAGCCATCCTCTTTGAAACCCCCTTTCAGGTAGTTGAAAGCAGCTATCAAATCCCCCCTCATTCTTCTCTTCTGCAGACTAAACAATCCCAGCTCCCTCAGCCTCTCCTCATAAGTCATGTGCTCTAGACCCCTAATCATTTTTGTTGCCCTTCGCTGTACTCTTTCCAATTTATCCACATCCTTCCTGTAGTGTGGGGCCCAAAACTGGACACAGTACTCCAGATGAGGCCTCACCATGTCGAATAGAGGGGAACGATCACGTCCCTCGATCTGCTCGCTATGCCCCTACTTATACATCCCAAAATGCCATTGGCCTTCTTGGCAACAAGGGCACACTGCTGACTCATATCCAGCTTCTCGTCCACTGTCACCCCTAGGTCCTTTTCCGCAGAACTGCTGCCGAGCCATTCGGTCCCTAGTCTGTAGCGGTGCATTGGATTCTTCCGTCCTAAGTGCAGGACCCTGCACTTATCCTTATTGAACCTCATTAGATTTCTTTTGGCCCAATCCTCCAATTTGTCTAGGTCCTTCTGTATCCTATCCCTCCCCTCCAGCGTATCTACCACTCCTCCCAGTTTAGTATCATCCGCAAATTTGCTGAGAGTGCAATCCACACCATCCTCCAGATCATTTATGAAGATATTGAACAAAACGGGCCCCAGGACCGACCCCTGGGGCACTCCACTTGACACCGGCTGCCAACTAGACATGGAGCCATTGATCACTACCCGTTGAGCCCGACAATCTAGCCAGCTTTCTACCCACCTTATAGTGCATTCATCCAGCCCATACTTCCTTAACTTGCTGACAAGAATGCTGTGGGAGACCGTGTCAAAAGCTTTGTAAAGTCAAGAAACAATACATCCACTGCTTTCCCTTCATCCACAGAACCAGTAATCTCATCATAAAAGGCGATTAGATTAGTCAGGCATGACCTTCCCTTGGTGAATCCATGCTGATTGTTCCTGATCACTTTCCTCTCCTCTAAGTGCTTCAGGATTGATTCTTTGAGGACCTGCTCCATGATTTTTCCAGGGACTGAGGTGAGGCTGACCGGCCTGTAGTTCCCAGGATCCTTCTTCTTCCCTTTTTTAAAGATGGGCACTACATTAGCCTTTTTCCAGTCATCCGGGACTTCCCCCGTTCGCCACGAGTTTTCAAAGATAATGGCCAAGGGCTCTGCAATCACAGCCGCCAATTCCTTCAGCACTCTCGGATGCAATTCGTCCGGCCCCATGGACTTGTGCACGTCCAGCTTTTCTAAATAGTCCCTAACCACCTCTATGCCATCTATATGCCATCATGTGCCAGCAATGCCCCTCTGCCATGTACATTGGTCAAACTGGACAGTCTCTACGTAAAAGAATAAATGGACACAAATCAGACGTCAAGAATTATAAAATTCAAAAACCAGTTGGAGAACACTTCAATCTCTCTGGTCACTCGATTACAGACCTGAGAGTGGCTATTCTTCAACAAAAAAAAGCTTCAAAAACAGACTCCAACGAGAGACTGCTGAATTGGAATTAATTTGCAAACTGGATACAATTAATTTAGGCTTGAATAGCGACTGGAAGTGGATGAGTCATTACACAAAGTAAAACTATTTCCCCATGTTATTCTCCCCCCACCCCATCCCTCACTGTTCCTCAGATGTTCTTGTTAACTGCTGAAAATAGCCTACCTTGCTTGTCACCATGAAAGGTTTTCCTCCTTTTCCTCCCCCACTGCTGGTGATGGCTTATCTTAAGTGATCACTCTCCTTACAGTAAAAAGAAAAGGAGTACTTGTGGCACCTTAGAGACTAACAAATTTATTTGAGCATAAGCTTTCGTGAGCTACAGCTCACTTCATCGTATGCATTTGGTGGAAAATACAGACGGGTGCTAATAAGCGATGGTCACATAAACACCACCCTATATCGGAAACCTACTGACCGCTATTCCTACCTACATGCCACTAGCTTTCATCCAGATAATACCACACTATCCATTGTCTACAGCCAAGCTCTACGATAAACTAAAACCTCTCCAACGCATCATCAAGGATCTACAACCCATCCTGAAGGACGACCCATCACTCTCACCCCCAACTGTTCCTCAGATGTTCTTGTTAACTGCTGGAAATAGCCTAACTTGCTTGTCACCATGAAAGGTTTTCCTCCCTCCCCCCCTGCTGCTGGTGATGGCTCATCTTAAGTGATCACTCTCCTTACAGTGTGTATGATAAAACCCATTGTTTCATGTTCTCTGTGTGTGTATATCAATCTCCCCTCTGTATTTTCCACCAAATGCATCCGATGAAGTGAGCTGTAGCTCACCTATTTACCATAGTGGGCCACATCCAATACCACCTATATAGCCCTGAGGATGTCACATGGGCCACAGCTGTGTGCTGGCTGGGCTGCAAATTGAGAACCACAGGCTTATTACAACAGTCTGTAACCCACCAACCCCTCTTTTTGTTCTTGACTGCAGAGGTTTTAATGGGCCACTCTGCCTTGTATGGTCCCTTACAGTATGTGCTAAGTACTTATGCTAAACTATCTGTTCCACCATGCATTTTACTGTGATGCTGGGAGTCCGTTTCCCAGCCCCGAAGAAGAGCTCTGCAAGGCTCCAAAACTTGTCTCTCTCACCAACTGAAGTTGGTACAATAAAAGATATTATCTCATCCACCTTCTCTCATGTAATTCTTGGCTTAAAAGGGTGTCATACAGCCATATGGCAGGTTATATTATCTCTCAAGTCTTTATGTGGCTAAATAAATCACCCAAAATTAGATTTTTTTACAGCCAGAATTATTCAAAATTTGTAGAAAGACTGCTTGCATACTGAAAATATCTTCAGCCTACAGGAAGTCTCACACTTCTTTCTCTTTGGGAAGGTGCCATGTAAGCCACCCTCAAAACTTCCAGTTTATTGTCCAAGGACCTTTCCCTACCTCTAAACATTTGTAGGGCTTTCTTTGCATTGCAGATCATTAACGCTAAGTATGAAGTAGTGTCGCCAGCTACACATCAGACTTTCTTACGGGAATTAGGAATGGCTTGAAAGGCTATAGAAATCTGTGCAGCATACCTACTACAGTGACCTTCATTCACAGAGTTCACTAGGCCTCCATGGCTACTGATGGTAGGTATGGTGAATGCCTTCGTTGTTGCTGATCTGCTGGAGTACCTTGATCATGTGAAAGATAATCAAAATGGAAGTATGCTGATCAGTTAAAAGAGCACTGGTAATTTAATTGTAGCAGTGGAGTATAAAAATGCTGCTGGATGAGGATTACCACACAACTGGGGTTGAAACACTCAGGTTTATTAATTCAAACCTTATTTGAAGCAAAAGCATAGTCTTGTGTTTTAGAATTACTATAAAAGCAGTGAATGACAGATATACAAAAAAGGTATCAATCAATTATCTTCTTCCAGGGTTATGATGGATTTCTTCTACAAGTCTTCAACTATACCTTTACGCTCTAGCATATTTATACCTTTCCACATAACGACCATCTAATCAATCATTAAGTATTATGTTTTAAGTAACATGCACAATACACATGCAGAGACTTTAGTTTACATACCTTTTGATGTCCACGTTATTTTTATGTTGTGTCACCTTACTGCATATAGGAACTTTCCTTTCCCCTCACTACCCCCAATACAGAGGCTCTTTGGCATTACATTTTGTGTATTAAGAAGATACTGATTATTTTAAGAGGGGGTTGGTGGGTTACAGATTGTTATAATAAGGCAGTGATTCTCAACCTGCAGCCCAGTCAGTGCACAGCTTCTGCCCCTGTGACATCCTCTGGGCTATATAGGTGGTATTGGATGTGGCACGCTATGGTAAATAGGTTGAGAACCACTGTAATAAGCCATGAATCCGGTGTGTCTGTTCAGTCCATGATTTTTAATGTCTTGCAGAGCTATGAATTTAAACTCACAGGCTTGTCTTTGAAAGTGTTGTGACACTAGGAGTATCTTTCCCAGACCTGAAGAAGAGAGCTATGTGTGGCTCGAACACTTGTCTCTCCCACCAACAGAAGCCGGTCCAATAAAAAATATTACCTCACACACCTAGTCTCTCTGGGACCCACCTGGCTACAATACTCACATAAGAGTTACATGATCATTCTATGCAGTTCTATACATCAATGGGAAAAAATACCATTCTCGTTCTTTAAACCACATTATAATATCATAATTATAAACAAGTATGTCCTTCAATACAGTACAAAACATTTTTATTTTACACAGCTATAAGCATTTATTCAAGTCCACACAACAACACTCATGTCAAGCAAAGACTAAGCCAGACTCAGTTAGCTTAACATAAGTATTACCTTGGCCTATATACATGATCCAGTTTTGTGATATTTCCAGCAATCTATTGGGGAAAGGTTTGGGAAACTGCTTACCTTGCAGCACTTTGGACAGATTTATAGGGGCACATCCTTGCAGAAGTCAACTGTAGGATTTTTTACATACTTTTTTATTTGTCTGTTTCATTTGTGGTGGCTCCCACCGCTCCTCCTCCTCCTTGTTTAACCTGATGTCTTAAGATGACTCTCACTATAGGTCTGGTGGAATCAGAGATGAATTATGCTTTTGTGTGGCCCTGGGCCAGAGCAAGTGGGGGGTCCCTCCCCACCCCCTTCGGCCTGCAGTCCCCTCTGTCCCCCACCGCTCCCGTCCCCTGTGCTCCTGCTAAGGAAATCGAGGTCTGGCATGGGGTCTCCTCCTTCTCCCAGCAGGAGTGCTGGATGGAGTGGGCAAGCCCCTGCAGCCTGACCCCTCTCCCTAGCAGGAGAGCAGGTCGGGGCTCGGGCGCACCATTTTGTGGGGTTCCCCTGCAGAAGGCCGTGACCCCTGGGCACGGGCCCCATTGGCCCCAGTGGCTAATCTGCCACTGGGTGGAATTAAAATGGTGCATATGCTTTCTTTCTATGAAACGTTTTAGTTACACTGGCAAGTAGAGCGTTTGAAAGAGGAATATTAAAGAGTGGGCTGGATTATGGCATATAACCACAGCCCCGTTTTGGCGGTTACTATTGAGGGTAAACTGTCCAATTGGAGCTAGAGGAGACACTGTGCCTCAAGACAGAATGCCCCTGGAGAGCATGGAAGGAATATGACCACTGTTGCATCCTTGGAAAGGGTGCATATTTACTTCTCTCTGCAACTGGCCAGTGTTGCAGTTAAGTACACAGGAGAGTAAACCATGACTTGGCTCCCTGCCCTTCTCGCACATCTCTCTTGTGGTGCCTAACAACGGTACGCGCCCTGGAGTTCTTTGCATTCCTTGAACACCGTCTGCCTGGCCCCTGCACATGAGAACAATGGGGAGAAAAAGCTTCCTCTGCCCTCTCTTCCCTTGCATGCCGTGTATAGTTTTGGGCCCAGCTGATCTCCTGTATACAGAGTAGGCAAAATATGTATATGTAGAGGGACCTGAAGTTTTCTAATGAGGTAGGTGCCCATTCCCATTGAAAGTCACTGGGAGTTGGGGCTTAACTTCGTTAGACTCCTCTCATAATACTAACAAATAAAAGGAAGGAACCGACTTAGCCAAAAGTTAATAGGAGCATATTCCAGCCGGAAAAATGTCTGACAGGTGCACGCTGACAGGTCAGTTTCCTTAAGACTTGAGAAAGTAAAAATGTAGAAAGAAAAGGTATATTTAGAGAGAAATGAAAATAACTTTTTACGGCGGAAGATGACCGTTAGTGTGGCTGAGGCCTGAACACCTGACCTCAGGTGGATGTTCGTGTAATAAATCTCTTAGTTATGAAAGTCATAAACGTTATAAAACTTGTCAGTTCTTCCCTTACTGTGCTTTTCTTTTGACAGTTGAGGAGTGGACCATATTGGAAAGTATGTATGTGAAAACATAATTCTGTTAAACTTAAGATCAATAATGCTTAAGAATACTTTTAAAGTTCATTTATGTTAGAGCAACAATTAGATGTTGAACTTTGATGTCTGCATTGATCTCTGGAGACATGGGTATTAATTATTATTTGAACACTGGTGATATCCACTTTTTACCCAGTTCTAGAGACTAATGGAGTAAACTAGAGGCCACTGGATCTCCTTTGGATTCTAACTTTAACTGGCAAGTTAAGCAACTATTTGGCAACTCTATGGTATCATCCTATGGAATGTACACATTCTAGCCCCCTCCCAAATTTTAAAGAACTATCACCTGTCTTTTTCCAACAGTGATGTGTGTCCCCCGCTTGACTTGGAGAACACCCCATTTTCTCCTTGTTTTAACTGTCACCTACATATGCCTCCATTGATATGACAATCACAGAACTAAAAAGATGCTGCTGAGGAAGCAAAGCAGCACCTTCGCTGACCCCAGGTGTACTTTAATGACACCTGTGCATGTGCAACATATGCCAGTGTGTTACCAGTGAGAAGCTAGTAGGTGGCTTTGAATGTCGACCTTCCGCTCCTGCCAAAGCAGAGTGATGATAAACCAATGAAGATGTGGTTCGAAAGTATTGCCATTGATAGGATTCTACATGCATAGCACTGTACCTGTGTTAGCTTTCCTCAGAAACATGCAGTGATATGATAGCACATTGTGCACATTCCCACTTGAAATACTAAGTGGTAGCTCAAGCAAAACTGTATAAATTAGTGTCTGTCACATTTAGGCATTAAAAGTGGAATTAGTAATTTATATTAATCACAAATGTTTATCCAAGTTTTATTAACAAGCGGATTGGCTGCCAAAGTGCTTTCTGGAAGACATTTTTTCACCCCCCAAACTGCCACTGAGAACAAACCAGTTTATTATGGTCTCTTAGATAAACATTAACGGTTTCAGCAATTCATTTGTGGAAAACAGTGTTTTACTATACATTCCCCTTCAGTGCAGGGCATCACTGCTGGCATTATTTGACGGCTCTTTGATAAAATTATACAGTGGAGAGACAAGATGGTGTAATTCATTTTAAGAACAGAAACAGGTTAATCAATAAAGCAGTCTAAAGCTAAAATCAAACCAGACCCACATTTCTTAATTTTTGGCAAGTCTAGTATTCAGATAAGAGAAGCAAGATGTCTATCTAGCTGCTGTTTTAGCAATTGCTGGATCATTTCCTCTTCACGCTTATGCATTTTCTTCCCTCCTCTTACCCCTTCCCCCTGGCTTCTTTTCTCAAGAATGCTTCAGATGCCAAATTTATGGCTCCAGGAAAAAAAAACATCTGAGGCTATTTAATATTCTGTACATTTGCAAGTAATCCTGTAGAATACTGTAGGAACTATCCATGAATAATGGTACAGAATATGTGGAGCTGACCAGAATGATAAGAAAGAGGATAGAATGAATCCTGCAGGGTCTAAGAGCAGCGTGGGGCAGACTGTCAATATGACCTTCACACTTTATGTATCTTGTACAGGCAAAATCAATTTCCTAGCATACTACTTTTTGCGGCTTATCATGTTCCAACAAATTAAAGAACAGACGTACAGTACCTTATTCTGTTAGGGTTAACTTCCCCTTTCCCCCGTGCTCTTGTGTTTTAAGATGGTAGAAAAGGAAGGAAACCAAAACAAACGCACACAAAATCAACTGCTTGCTACAAAAGACACAAACAATGATGAGGGGGAAAGAAGCTCATTATAAAGAGATTAGAAAATTAATTGATTGGTGGCTCTGACAGTTCCCATCGGACATCTAAGGACCCTGCAAAATGAAAGTGTAGTCTCAAACATAACATTCCTTCCTATTTCTTTTTCTCAGTTAGGAACTCCTCTGAAGCATCATTAAGTTCCAATTATTTTCAGTGAAATATTTCATAAGAAAAGGCCATGATAAAATCAGCAGTGGTGGTGGTATTCCCTAGAGAAACCTACTATGTCTGATATTAGAACTGTATAAGAGGAGGCTTCTATTCAACACAAAATTTAGATGCTTGAGTAGAAAGGCTTCTGTTTCATAGAAAATTGATACTCTAGTGGCAAGAGTTTTAGCAACCTCTCTTGATTGGTATTGGAAGGTTGATGAATTTAGTGGTGGTGAGGTGTGACAGGTTGAGCAGATATGCTGGACTGACTAACATAAATATAAGTGAAATCTTCATTGAGAGATTTATTTTTAAACATGACGTCTCAAGTTGGATGTTGAGTTAAAGATTTTAATTTAAAAGCCATGGTGTCATTTTTAGAAACTACAAAATATTTGTAATCTTTTAATTGTGAGGACTTCATATATATCATTCCATCAAATTGTCTCTCTAAATATGTGTGTAAATTTTTAAGTCAAAACTGTGTTTGACGCAAAATTAGTTTTTGTGTGTGAAAAGAGTCTGCTTTCTGTGAAATTTCATTTTTTATTGAAAAAAGTGAAAACCCAACCTCCCCCCAGACAATTTTGGAAGGGGTTTTTTTGGTTTGTGTTTGGTTTTGTTTTTTTCAGCTGAAATTGAATTACTTTGATTCTGAAATGCCACTGTGATGCCTCATGGGAGATGTAGGTCAGGTGCCCATTCTTCTCTTTGGGCTGGGCTCCTCAGCTGGGCTGCGTCTCCCTGGGCTATGATGAGAAACCAGGGTACATTGTGGAAGATATAGTCTCATCAGGGAGTCTGACCAGGGGAATGTGTGTGGCACCTGAGCTTTAACTTCCACAAGGCAGAGTTGAAACGTTTCAGTTTTTTCCACCAAAGTAGTTCAGATTTTAAATTTTCTCAGAAATGCAAATTTTTTGTTTTTAGTGAAATTATTCATGGGAGAAAAACATTTTTTCTAACCATCTCTAATATGTAATATATAAAATTACCACTTAGAGTAGCTTTTCAGTTGATTTAGGATCCAATCCTGTGAGGTGCTGAGCACTTCCTGTACGATGGGAGTTGAGGGAACCCAGACTTGGTTACACTGGTGTAAATTCAGAGTAACTGCAGTGAGGTCAATGAGGGCCACATAAACTAGTGACTGGAGGGAAACTTTCGGAACACTCTAGGCTGTTCCAAAAAAATATGATGCTGGCCAGGATTATTCATTTTTGTAAACTTATCCTGAGTCACAAATAGTGTAAGCCAAAAAGAAATGTTTGCTGGAACATACTGTTATATTTAAGAATTCAGGAGAAAAAGAAGAGTAAGTATTCTGAACTATATGGACTGTAAAGAACAGGATGATTATATTTTAAAAACTTGGAGTTAAATTGCATTTTAATATGGGGGCCTAGATCTCCATAAGGTTGTGTGCCATTCCCAACCATAAACTGGCCACATGTAGGATATGATATTTCCAAACCAGATGAAGCTATGTTTAGGCACACCTGCACAACTTCTGGAAACTCCCCCCCCAAATTAAAAGTGGGTGAAGCAACACAGATTTTCATGTAAGTTCAAATGTAAAACTCAGCAATGAAAGCTTTCATAAAAATGAATACATTACAATTGAAATGCTTTTAAACTTGTGTTAGCTTGTAAAGTGACTCCAGTATTGTGAAGTAGGAGGAGGACTCTTAAAAGGAACAGAAAGCAATATCTTGTGAGAGCAAATATAATTAGATATATGTAATTATTTTCCATTCTTCACAGAGGAACAGGGTATTATATATAACTGTACAAGAAAGTCCAATTTGGGCTTCTGAATGAAGATTTGGGCAGAAATGTACAGAAATCTTGTATGTGTATGTAATTATGAACAGGATGTGATTTGAGATCTTTTTAGTGACTGGTTTACTAAAACAAGTATTAACGAAGATAGCTAAATTCAGCCCTGGTGTAAGTAGGTGCAATTCACACTGACTTCAGTGAGCAGTGGATCAAGCCTGTAGAGCATATACATTTTTTCTTAGATTGGAAAATAAAGAAGACTAAAACAAAAAAAATAGACTGTTACATTCTATTAATCTACCCACCTATCAAAATAATTCCGTCTCAGACCACATGCTCCTTCAAGCTCCCCCACTTCCCCTTTCTCAAAAGCTTGGTAAAGTAGATGGGTCTTTCATTATGGACCAGATTTTCAAAAGTGCTCAGTACCCACAGTTAGAGCCCGATTTTCAGAAGTATGCAGCTCTAATTTAGGCATCCAAAGAACTGCAGCTGTCCAACATTCACATTGAGTGTGGACATCTTCTGAAAATTTAGCCCAAGTTGTGGATGCTAACATTTGTCCTGGAGTTGTTTGGAAAATGTGGCTTGGCTCTGTGTCTTGCAAATATCATAGCTGACTTGCTGTTGAACATACTTGTAAAAAGAAGAGCAAATACAATCGTGATTTATCCTTAGCTTAGCATCTCTAGATCAAACCCCTCACTCCAGTGTGAGGGCCACGTTTAGTCCAGAGATGCTGTGCATAATGATAGCATCACTATATTTGCTTTCCTTGTTGTACATAGGTTCAACAGCAAGTTTAGAAATATATAAAAGGGTTAGTATATCATTGATATAAATAGAAATTCCATGGACTTATGCATGTCATGTAGATCTGCTAAAATGACAGGCATATTTTTTTTAATCTAGCCAAGTGTGCTATTTGAGCACAGTGAACTGAAATTGACTTTAAAATATGAGTTTTACCTACATTTAAGTAGTGTTTTGAACAGTTGTCTCTTAAAAAGCAGATTTGTGGCTCCAGTAATGCTTCAATGAGATAAAAAACAATCTAGTAGATGGCAAAAACTTATGGTGGGTGGAGTGGGAGCATCAGATTGTCCTCCTGTGCTACCACTGCAAGTATTATTCCATGTTTCTTGTTAGGATGAAAGCAGGCATTGTGCCCCATCGCGTCTATCAAGCCAGTCTAGCCCAGATCCACTGCACTACTAATATGTACTTTTTCTTTATTTTTTTGGTGGTGTTTTCATATGACATTACATATCCATGAAACTAAGCTGGTGTGATTCTGTGCAATTTAATAGGTGAGTATGTTATTTTCAGCCTCTTTAGAGGAGTTTAAACTTTTTTGTCTTTGCATTTGCAATACCTCTCTTGGCTACTAATGAATGTAATCATAGAGTAGATGGGTACAAGTCAATACTTTTTTCTAAATGCTTCCTACCACTCATCAGATGAATGAAGGTTGCCTTTATGAATCCCAGCATCGTCCCTAGAGATGGCTACTGCAGTGTGTCATTGCTCGAGTCCAGACTGTAAAGGAGACCTAATGAAAACGTTGTGAACGTCTGATGTTTTCTGGTCCTTGGCACAGCTGTGGCACTCACTCTCCCTGCTGCGCTGCATAGCACACTGGCCATTTGTTGGCGAGTTCATATTTCACACTGCAGGGAATTGAAATGATTGAACAGATAAGACAAGAGTTTTATTTGCGGTAGCCTGTGTATCCCTCGACTCTGATTTGGCATAAAACATCTGCTTCATGATCTGTTTCAAGGCCAGTTCTCTTCCGCCTGCAAAGGTTACGACTTCAGGCAAGCTGTGCCTTCACTGGCAGGGGGAAATTTGCCTGAAGACTTGATTTAGTCAGAATCAAAGCATCCTGCCACAGAAATCCTTTTTCCATTACCTCTAAAGGCAGCCAGATGGTAAATGTATCAACATAATAAATGTAGTGAGTAAAGGAGGCCAATGGTTTTGTTGTTTGGGCATTTGTGAGAAATAGAAATGTACAATGTGTGTCTGTGTAGCTATGTATTTGTACATATAGAAATGCACATTTTAAAATACTTTGGTAGATATTCTGCATTTACTCACTCCACTGCAAATGAGCACAGTAGATCAACAGTCAATAAGCACATCCATTGGTTTCAGCTACAGTATATGCATATTTTCAATTTGACATTAATTGGTGCAATACTGAGTGTAATTTCTACAGATAGGCACTGCAAATTGCAGTACTTGGAAATGAATCAGTACATTAGGTCTTTGTTTTCCTGATAGGTACCTAATTACATCTTTCTCTTCTATGTATTTTTTTGAGTCTGATATAGATTTCTGTGCAAGACTGTCATCTTGATACATACAAACATATACACAAATGAAATGCCTGTTCCTTCTTGAAACAGCATAGTCAGATTCAATCTTTATTAATGTGAGTAGCATATTATCACCCACATGTTTTACTACTGTTGGTACAAAGTCTATACAATATATGGAAAAATCCTTTTTCTAGCTTTGAAAAAAAATAGTAATTGAATATTTGCATATCTCCAAGGAGCCATGCAGGTTGAACTCTACATTTATCTTCTGCCATTCTTAGGCCACTTTGGTTTAAGAGTAAGAACTTGCTTTTATGAAGTGCCTTTTTCTATAAAGTCAAATCCTCCCAGCAGTGCACAGAAAGCCAGTGGTATAAAGGAGCTAAGTAGAGTCTTTAATAGAGAGAGCTAGGTTGTAAGTGTTTTTGCTCCTATGGAGCAGATAGATTTGGCTCCATCTGTTCCATATTCATAACAAAGGAGCTCACTTACAGGAGGGCTGACTTCCTGGAGTAGCATGGTAATGATCTTTTCACCACAGAACAAAAGGATCTGAACGCGGTCACTTCAACTCTGCAGATAGCAGTGAGCTCTGATAGCACTTCAGACCTGCTATATTTCCTACAGCTCAGTTTTAGCACAAACCCTTTTCTGACATATTTAGGATAACCCCCGGTGTATTCTCTATGTAGTAGTCTTGCTGCGGGGACGTTCAGGATGATATTTCTGAAACAAAAAGGGGAGTCACAGTTTACAGACTGGGGAAGGGTTCCCCTTTCATATGATCTCAATACTAAAGACAGAAATGAAAACTGGTATAAATACTACCACTTTAGATCCCGTTTTTGAGCTTTTTAAAGATGTTAAATATCTTGACTTTGTGAACTGCAAATCTGAGGTACGCAAAATGTGTTCATAAGATCCTTGCTGGGTCTTATAATTAGGATGATCCAAAGCCAACTTTGACTACACACCTTATGGGCGTACAGAAAAAAAATATTCAGCTTGGCCCAAGACAAAATATTTTTGGCTCATCAGGACATTTCGCAAAGGGAAAAACAGAAAAAACTTTC
Source organism: Dermochelys coriacea (assembly GCF_009764565.3). NCBI lineage: Eukaryota > Metazoa > Chordata > Testudines > Dermochelyidae > Dermochelys > Dermochelys coriacea. The sequence continues at coordinate 68,804,310 of NC_050072.1, read as the reverse complement.
CAAAAATGTGGGAGTGTACAGCAAATGCTTCTTCTTGGCTAGAGCACAAATTATAGTGACCCCTTGAAGGTGAACTTTCAGTATGCAAAGCTTTAAAAATTAAATACAATGTTTAAGAACCCAAATCATACAGTATTTTAAAATCACACATCAATTGATTTTTAAAACAAAATATCTTAAAATCCATTGGCCAGCTCCAGAGTTCGGAATTCTAGGTATGTGGTGCAACAGCTGATGAAAGCACAACCATCTCATACAGCTCTCCCTGCATGATTAATGTAGTTGGAGGTTGATCCGCTCACCTGTATGGGAAGCACAGAACCCTAAATCTGTTTGGAATTTGCCTGGGAAGTAAAGAAAAAACTCTCATAATTACCTGGTATGCCTCACCCTGCAGCCACTAGAACCATATTATTGGGTATATCATTTATATAGGTCAACTTCTATAACATCTACTGTTGCCAGATATTAAAACTGGTCCGTCTAGAGGATTTTCATTACCATGGAATTTGAGGGTAGGGATTCTGAATCTGAATGGATCCCTGAATAAGATTGGAGCCTTCTGATCGGACTTTTATCTTTTCTCCAAGGAAACTTAAAAAGACCACATATCAAGTCAGAGGCATTCAGATATAACAGTGATGGGTGCTGTATAAGATACATAGATAAAGATTAATTCTATGGACAGATTTTTTGTGCTCTCCTTTGAAATGAAAAATGCATCAGTCAAATTTTAAAGAATGGTCAATAGAGTATTATCAAGGCTAAGAGATTTTTATAGTCTCCTGTATAGTTAATATAATAATCATCAACTAGACATGGGAGGACTACCTGGACTATATAAAAATTCTAATTACAAAGCTACTACAAATAGACTTAGAATCATAGACTTTAAGGTCATCATGGACCATTATGATCATCTAGTCTGACCTCCTGCACAATTCAGGCCACAGAATCTTACCCACACACTCCTGTAACAAACCCCTAACCTATGTCTGAGCTATTTAAGTCCTCAAATCATAGTTTAAAGACTTCAAGATGCAGAGAATCATCCAGCAAGTGACCCATGCCCCACGCTGCAGAGGAAGGCGAAAAACCTGCAGGGCCTCTGCCAATGTGCCCTGGAGGAAAATTCCTTCCCGACCCCAAATATGGCAATCAGCTAAACCCTGAGCATGTCGGCAAAACTCACCAGCCAGACACCCAGGAATGAATTATCTGTAGTAACTCAGATCCACCCCATCTAACATCCCTTCACAGGCCATTGGGCATATCTACCGCTAATAGTCGAAGATCAACTAATTGCCAAAATCAGGCTATCCCATCATATCATCTCTTCCATAAACTTATCAAGCTTAGTCTTGAAGCCAGATATGTCTTTTGCCCCCACTGCTTCCCTTGGAAGACTGTTCCAGAACTTCACTCCTCTGATGGTTAGAAACCTTCGTCTAATTTCAAGTCTAAACTTCCTGATAGCCAGTTTATATCCATTTGTTCTTGTGTCCACATTGGTACTGAGCTTAAATAATTCTGCTCCCTCTGTGGTATTTATCCCTCTAATATATTTATAGAGAGCAATCATATCTCCTCTCAGTCTTCTTTTGGTTAGGCTAAACAAGCCAAACTCTTTGAGTCTCCTTTCATAAGACAGGTTTTCCGTTCCTCGGATCATCCTAGTAGCCCTTCTCTGTATCTGTTCCAGTTTGAATTCATCTTTCTTAAACATGGGAGACCAGAACTGCACACAGTATTCCAGATGAGGTCTCACCAGTGCCTTGTTTAACGATACTAACACCTCCTTATCTCTACTGGAAATACCTCGCCTGATGCATTCCAAGACCACATTAGCTTTTTTCATGGCCATATCACATTGGCAGCTTATATTCATCCTGTGATCGACCAATACTCTGAGGTCCTTCTCCTCCTCTGTTATTTCCAAGTGATGCATCCCCAGTTTATAACAAAAATTCTTATTAATCTCTAAATGCATGACCTTGTACTTTTCACTATTAAATTTCATCCTATTACTATTACTCCAGTTTACAAGGTCATCCAATCTTCCTGTATGATATCCCAGTCCTTCTCTGTATTGGCAATACCTCCCAGCTGTCATCCGCAGACTTTATTAGCACATTCCCGCTTTTTGTGCCAAGGTCAGTAATAAAAAGATTAAATAAGATTGGTCCCAAAACTGATCCCTGAGGAACTCCACTAGTAACTTCCTTCCAGCCTGACAGTTTACCTTTTAGTGTGACCCGCTATAGTCTCCCTTTTAACCAGTTCCTTATCCACCTTTCAATTTTCATATTGATCGCCATCTTTTCCGATTTAGCTAATAATTCCCCATGTGGAACTATAGCAAATGCTTTACTGAAATTGAGGTAAATTAGATCCATTACGTTTCCTTAACAGGTAGGGCCAAAAAGTGCTATCTAGGCATGGGGTGATTCCTTTAGTGAGGTTGGAGTCTGGGGAGTGAGATAATAGAATCAGAGTCTGCTAAAAAGGGAGGTTGTTAGAGTTTGGCCCACTTCCACAACAAGGAAGGGTTTTTCTGGGGAGATAATGAATAAATACTCCTGTTTTCTGAGCCATTATGGTAGCAATGCAGCCCTTATCTTGGATCTGATAAAAAGACAAATGCTAGAGTAACTTGTCTCTCTCAAGAGTGTGATCAGTGTTTTTCATTGCCTTTAAGAAATGATTGGCAAAGTCACCCATGCTTTTGAGTGAAGTGCACACAAATGTATCTAACTTTGAGTTATGCTAAGACCAATCATTTTGAGGAGGGATGAGTGCATGTTACTAAAAATTTAGTACTGAGGGAAATTATCTGTGTCACATGAGAAAGCCTTGCTACAGTGTAGGCATTCCAAACTCTCTCACAATTGGTAGTTGTGACAATCCACAGTCTCTTTTTGGGTTAAACTGCATGAATGAGACTACTGTGGTAAAGCAATTCTTGAAGAGACTGCAGTATTATAATTAACACCCATACAGATTGGCTTTTTCCTTAAATATACAGGATGACTTGTAGGCAGCCTGGAATGCTGCCAGAAAGAAGGTGCCAAAGAATGTTACACTTGCTGAATTTCAAAGGAATTAGTTAGGAGTTAGGGCTTGTCTACACTGGCACTTTATACCACTGCAACTTTCTCACTCAGCGGTGTGAAAAAACACCCCCCCGGAGCGCAGCAAGTTTCAGTACTGTACAGCACCAGTGTAGACCGTGCACGAGCACTGGGAGTTACATCTCTCATCAAGGTGGGTTTTTTGAGTGGTGGGAAAGCTCTCTCTCCCCACCATGCTGCCATAGCAGAGCTTTAACTTTGCCAGTGTAGACTAGCCCTTAGATGCGTATTTAGATGGATAGTTTTCAAGAAGGGAAGACAAGTTGGCTAAAGGAGTTAGGAGAGAGGGAGAATCCTTGACATGGAATGGAAGCAAAGTCCCTGGCTCATCTGGCGAATAGAATGAAGGGCTGAATACTGATTAAATTTAGATTAAAGTTCTCAGCTGGCCCTCCCCAGGAGTGAATAGCAAACTGGGAATTTGGCTGGTGAAGGGTATTATTGATTTAATTAATTGATTATTTATATGGCAGTAGAACATAGGAGCATCAGTCATGGACCACAACCCATTGTACTAGGTGCTGTAGAGAGAATCTATCATATGATTTTAGACAGGTATATGTTTATCTTTTGTATTTCAACCTAATTTTAGGGCTTGATCCTGCAAACCCTTGGAACTTCTTGTGTGAGGGTGGTTAAGTAATTTTTATGCAAAAAAAAATATTTTGGATAAAATATACTGAACTACTCTTAGACTTTCACTTATGGAAATCATTTACCAATACTTTGTGAGCAATGGTATTCTCTCAACACAGTGCATTTGCGCACACACATTAGAGTTCAAAACTCCCCCAATTCCCAGGGTCTGCCTTTATTCTTAACTTAAGTAATAACCGAATACAAACCTCAGCCTAAGTTTTCTCCTGAGTTTCCCTTTTTCCTATGGCTTCCCCCTGCAGGATCCTCTGTCCCTGCCTCTGGTTCTTTTTTCCCCTAGATAGAGACTTCATTGTTGGGTTTTGTAGCTAATAACACTCATCTGGTTGTATGAATCAATAGAAATAATGCTGTATCTTTATGCAGAATCAAAGCACTTATCACACACTTGGTACAATACAAAAGGTATAATGTTTATTTTTATAAACGAGCAAAATTTAGAAGCATGGCATAGTATGCTAGAATTTTTTTCTGAAATATTTTAAAGCTAGTTATGAGCCATGAACATGCCCTTCTCAGCTGAATTATAGTGTCAGTATTGGTAATGCTAGACATGGGTAATGTGAAGTCCATTAATGTATATGAGGTACAATAATATGATACAGTATCCTCACATTCCATGCTGGTGAACATACATCTGCAAAGAGATAGTCATTACTAACAAGACTATAACGTCTCTTCAAAGAATGTACTTATGCCTAGTTCTTAGAAGTGGAAATTAGCCAAATGGATAACCTGCTTGTAGAAAAATAAGTTATTTCCAGTGATACCAAGGGAAAAGCAACATATGAAAGTGCTTATGAAAAGGAAAAAGGGGATGTATTTTCTCTAAGTGCTGTTTGAAAGTATTAACTTGTTTTATTAGCAATTTACTGTAAAAGTCTAAATGTTGTACAATAACTTTTTTTTTCTGTTAATACTGTCAGAAACAGTAATGAGATTTGTGGCTTTCATTTCATTCTAGTTAACACTAATGCTGGTATCATGCAATAAAAAAGTGTGCCACAAAAAAGTGTCCTTGCTTTGTGACACATAATGTAGCTTGTGTCTGTTTATGCAGGGGGAACCTGATGTTTGTGTGAATTGCCTGTGTATATTTCTTATAGAAACATCCATTGACCCCTTCATCTTCTATACCAGGCCTTGGTATCTTTTACAGGAGCCTATGTACAGCTATAAGCCTGTCCAGAATGTGATATGTCTAAATTCTAACTGGGTTTTATTTTTAATGAGAGGAAGTACTGTCCAGACAGGATAGATTCACTGGTAAGTTCAGGTTAGCATGTGCTTCTCTGGCAAAGTAAAGCAGTGAGAACACACTAGTGACTAGCATCCATCGTCTGCAATAAGACCTCACCACAGTCTTCAAACAGATAAAAGAGCTCTTTCTTTTGTGAAGAAGACTTTGGAAAGCACAGCTGAACTGGGCTGTTGTAGCCAAGCTTGGGACTGGGAAAACAGTTCAAATAGGGTTATTTTCATAGATATGTGTTTGCCATTTATTGTTCTCTTGAAGGAGGTCTGAAGGCAACAGACTACGGTGCATTGGGATGATTTCACATCTTCCCTACTCAAGTGAACTCTGTGTCTTGGGGCAGGAAGTGGGGAGGTTGCAATATAACGCAATCCTATTTAGTGCTGAGTGCCTTCTGAGAGCCCTCAGTTCCCACTGACATCAGGAGGTGCTCTGCAACTTGAAGGATTGGGCTATTGGGTGCTTTTAAGTTATCCCACAATAAAAAAAACAAAAAACCAACTCTGACTGAAGTGCACTGGCAGGGCAGTTATCTAACAATAGAGAAGCCTTGGTATTAAATCACCCTTTAGAGCAGATAAGAGGCCTTCTTGAGTGAAATCTAGGACTAGACCACACTAAATTCCTAATAGAGGAAATATTGGACTAATAGTCTAATTATAGTGGAAAGCCCCAGTTTACATCCCTCACTATAGATGATTTGATTTGGACTTTTTATATGAAACCTAATTTCAATCATTCAGTTTTCAACCAGATCTGTAGGCTTCAGTGGATTAGAGTCTGCAAGATAAATTATATCCTTGCTGATCGAGCAGTGGAAATATGACAGTTGGTTCACCAGTAAGTGCTAATGCACAAACAGTAATTGCCTTTACTTTCTTCCAAGAACTCTCTCTAAAATAGAGCTCATTCTTGCATATGTCTGGCAAGCCATTTTCATTTACTAGACTATTTTTAGCACATAACGGGGAAATAGCCATTTATAATGTACAGCCTGATCATTCACTGTCTTACACCAATGCAAAGTGAGTGGAAACTGGATATAAAAATCCAAATAGTAGCATTTTAGATCCACTGTGCCATTTTGCACATGTAGTTTAATGAGCCTGTCTCTCCATTGCTTTGTACTGTGTGTAGTCACTTATATTTGTGAAAAGTGAGTGCAAATTGCTACCACCCATGTAAGTGAATGGAGAATTATGCTTTTAGTTCCATTTTGCACTTTGCACAGGTATAAATAGCTATCCGGGGTGTGAAGCAATGGAGAATCTGATACACTGTTTAGATTTGGTACCCTCTGATATTTTATATTAAAAGAACCCGTCCCCTGACCAAAAACAATAGTTGGTACCCACAGTACCTTGTCTCATACCAGTCTATAGGCTATATGAGAGGTTCTTTTATCTTTTTTTTTTTCCTTCTCACTGGTCCTTCTAAGACACAAAGGCATCATGACATGGTTTTTGACTTCCCCCAGCAATGTTAAAGCAAATGGAATCTTCCTGTCTGATGCTTTGAGACATCAAAGTCCTCAGCTTACACTATACTTTTTGTATGTGACCTGATCCTACCAATGAGTAATGTGGAGATACGGTAGGCTAAGTGAGATCAAATGTGCTAGAAAGTTTAGTCACCACGTTTGGCTATGTAGCAAAGCAATTTACTCAGGATGCATGCTTGATAAATCAGGTACCAAGAAAGAGCAAGCAATGAATGGATAAAACTTTAAGTTTCCATGAGCAGAGCAATCAGATTTATATGACCACCGCAGAACTTGGCATTTCACTTTTGCATTGAAAATGGAGTCAAAGAGCATATCTGCATAAATATTTTTAAAGGACTCAACTCAAATTGGTAGAGGCTGAGATTTCCGTAGGAAGAGAACACAGCGATTTTTTCTTATAGATTATAAATTTTATCCTGAAAAGAAAAATCTGTAAATTCTTTTAAGAAGTCTCTTATTTTAGTTAATAAATTTATAAAACTCTCACTTCTTTTTTACAACATATCCCCCACTCTACACGCACACACACATAAAGTGTTGTTTTACTGATTCATTAAATTCCAGCAGACTATTTCAGTAGTACCGTTTATGCAAATTTGAAACTTTTTTCAATGTGCATTGTGAGAGGAATATTAATGTCTAATTCTGCATTTACCTGGCTAATTTCCATATATTTGTGTTGTATGGTAAATCACATGAAAACCTACAGGGGAAAGACTCAGCTCTGCTGACAACTAATAGGCTATCTTTTCTTTAGACCTGCACAAATTGAGAAATATAGCCTGTGGCAAACATAATGGAAAACTGCATTTTTAATGCTCCCACACATACTCATTTCTTTACAAAGAAGAAAGCAGATGACTATTCTTAAAAAATAAAACTTGCCAAAGCTCTCGGAGTGATACAGGGTATTGGAAACTAAATGCTTCTAGCTGTGGGAATTAAGATTTGAGGGTTATTTTCTGACTAATGGGAGTGGCATTGTGCCTGAAAGGTCTAAAGGAAAATCATAGCTATACATACTTTTCCCCCAAAGATTATCTATAAGTTACAATACTAAGAGAGCAGAAAGATTGCCTAAACTTGAGTTTCATATTTACCGTGTTCTGCATGTTTTGTAAGGTAATCCCTTCTCTTCATGTGTCAGTATAATAATCTGTAATTTTCACTCCATGCATCTGAATAAGTGGGTTTTTTACCCATGAAAGTTTATGCCCAAATAAATTTGTTAGTCTTTAAGGTGCCACCAGACTCCTTGTGGTTTTTGTGGATACAGACTAACACGGCTACCCCTCTGATACATGTTCTGCATAATTGCTGCATGTTCTCCTCTCTTGGTACTTTTAAAGGTGATTACAAAAGATGCTTATAACAACCCTTTGACTGGGCTTAGTGATGTCTGGTTGGCTACATCTGCCTTTTGGACAGCTTTTCTATTTAAAATTATAAGATATTTTAAGGTTTAGATTTGTCTCTCAGCAAGGAGAGACCACTTGGTTGATCTGATATTTCTGTTAGGTATTCATGGGTCAGACACACTGTTCAGTTTCTGTGGTTTACTTCACATATATGAAGTTATTCTTTTGATGTCTGTCATGAACTGGACTGTGGAATTCTAAATTGAACTATAGTATACAGAAGTATACTGCAACAAGATAGTCCAGGTGGACCATATTAGCAAAACACAAGTGTTCAGATACAGGGGAAAAGAGATGAAATAACAGTTTTTTTAAAAGTAGCGAGAACAAATAGACTTGTCTCTGGGAGTGTTTCATAGACAGCAGCTTATAATTATCTACCTTCAAGGAATATTCTAAGTGGATTTGTAGTAGAAGCTTACAGAGTAGTAAGAGATCTTGTAGTTCCTAGTACCTCCTCAGCATGGTATACAGGGCTGTGAAGACTTGTTGGAGAAGTGTTGTTCTATTTAAATAAGGAATACTTCTGTGTCACTGCCCTCCTGTTCTGAAAAGAAGGTGACTGAAATATGAGACTCCACTTGTGTACTGAACAGTTTCAGTGTCCTTTTCTCTGCTTGGATAATAGGGCCCATGGTGGATGTGCATTGAATATTAAATAAATTTGTAATGCAAAATACAGATTTAAACTGCAGTCACGAATTTTTTCGACATCACCCTGACTTGCATTTTTCTAAAAGTTGCAATGTTATAATTAGACAGCCAATGATGAACTGTGAGGGAAGCAGTAGATACTGTTGATTACACATGAATGTCAGTAGATACTTTTGGATGGTAGAATTGTAGAGAAACTTTTAAATAGTCGTAAATAGTGTACAGCTCAATTAGAAACGGAAACTCAAATAGGTAGGAGCTAAAGTGCTGCTACTTGTCTGAAGAAAGAAGTTAGTTTAGCCCCAGCTCATGCTATACATTTAGCTTATGGCAGTAACTGTGAGTTATTTTTAAAGTTTCGAGTCCTGTTTTCTTAAAACTTTTCCCTTTGCTTTTAATTAAGACCATTCTCTGACTTGCTGCAATTTACAGAGGGGATTTGGGGAGCTTAATGCACTGATTCAACCACAAATCTATTAGAAGAAATGTTTTGGTGCCTGTTCCTATTTGTTGTCATTCTGTGACTTTACTGCAGATCTAAAGTAACTCTGATAAGATTACCTTGGCCAACTAGGATTTAAACTGTCATATTATATCTGTTATATGATTGTATCCACTAAATTGTATCCATTGTATAATATGATCTGATTGAATTTCTCCGTTGGGGAATGGAAGTTGTTGTTTTTTCTATTTAAGGCAGTATGAACACAAAGGATGGTGGGGGGGGTGTACGTACATGTGTATTTACATATATATACACACACACACACATAGGTAGTTTTAACTGTTCTCTTCAGAGACAATGATTTCAGTCATTGACAAAGGAACTAACAGACTAACATTTCACTGTTTTGGGGGTGAAAAAAGAAGGTATGGCTAGCAAACAGAAAATGTGTGCTGTATATTGTGGCTTGATTCTAGATGCTGACAGTGTGGAATCTTTTCTCATTCACTTAATTTTACTTATAAGCCTTAAAAAATGGCAGCCAAAATGATACACACAAGAGAGGTTTTCCCACCCATTCTGTCATTGTGTGCTGTAATTTCATGTCCCAGGTTGGATCTACTGCCATGGATATTTCTGTCTAATGTAGCTGAAAGGAGGTAAAGTGAATATTGTCAGCCTCAAACATTCAAAATCAAGAGTCAGGGCCCCCAAAATCATGAGATTATTTTAGAAATCCAGAAATTAAGAAAACAAATGAACTAACCAATTGACTCTTTTTATGGGTCTTCTGACTTTGGGGCCTTTAGGATACACTTGCTTCTCATCTTCAAGCTTTTTTCTGCAACCATGACAGGTAAACCATTGTTTTTTTTTCAATGAAAACTGAGATTATCATGCAGCCGCTTGAGAGAAAACACTAAATATTGTGTGAGTTGCAATAAAATCACAAGAGCTGGTAACAAGGCAAAGTTCCTCCTTTTTATTTTATTTTTTCAATCAGAACTCTTCTTGCTGACATTTACTCAAGTGACCAATCTCTCCCCATTTTCTTACCTACCTGGAGAGGAGAAGATACACCTTCTTCTGCTCTTTGTCAGAGATCCTTTTCCAAAGTATTCTTTTCCTTATGCAATACAGTTTTCTTCATTCCCCCCACCCCTAGGAATTTTGCCATGTGGAATGAGGGGCATTGCTGAGGACAGATTCCATTCGCATCCGAGGCTTCTTGCTCTTGGGACTGGTCTCTATTTGTACATCTCTGATAGTACAAAGTACAAATAGAAAAGACCTATAGCAAGGCCTGAGAGATGAACTTGGTTCTCTGCAACCAAAGAGAATGGTATTTCCCCAGGTACTGTCCAGACAAGAGACTTTTTTTGTAGCTGCATGTCTATTTCAATAGATTCTAGCAACTGGCAAATGGCATCTTATCCTGAAGAAATGCTACAGATGCCAACTGAATAGTTTTCTCCTACAAGGGGGCTAGTTCACTCTCTCCTTTTGCAGAGTTCACAGATTCTGTTTATTTCACAATCATCCACAAGTAAGTGCAAGAGTCTCCTTGAAGTTTTTCCACCTTCCCTTGGAAAGGAAAAATGGCCAGGAAAATATACAAAGACAAGGCAGTGGTCATTCCAATAGCACTTTAATGACTATGGCTTTCCTATTCTCATGAGCTAGGTGTGGAAGTCAAACAATAGATCCTTCCAGATGTAGTAATCCTGGTGCAACAAGGTTCTTTGGTTAATCCTGATCACCGGTGCCTAGAGCTTCTCACCTGGAGCTCAGGGATTGTTAACTTCTTGGGTGCATTGAGGCATACTGAGATTTTAACTTCATTGGGGTCCTAGCTGAAATACTATTCCTCCTCCCTTGCCCATGAAAGTTATCATAAAATCTGATTAGCAGTTTTCTTCATAAATAAAGAGCGTATTTAGACTTTAATCTCAGCAGTATATGTTGTGTATCTTCTCCTCTTCTGCTGTAGATTTTGGTCACATTGGCAGAGTTTCTCTGTAGCTGTGATTCGCAATGCCTACTTCTAAATCACCCCAAGGACTGAAGGTTATGTGAAGCTAAAAACTCTCAGTAAAGCTACTTTTAAACAGCAGGATGGGAGCCTATGCAACAACTTGACTAGCTAAATTGAACTTCAAGGTGGTACCATGCATTTGTATTGGGAAACAGGCTAAATTTAGGTCAAATTTAGCTAGCAAGTGTTAACTAAACTCAACCTAAAAATTCTGATAGTGTTTCCTATCAAGACAACATCTGTGATGTGCCTAATATTCACCATTCAGAAAGAGAGGATCCAGAGGCAGCCAGTCATTTGTTACCATCTCAGCCCAGGCATCTGTGTCCTAATGAAAGGATTAAGATAATCCCAAAGATTTTCAGTATCTGAGTTTCATGAGATGGGTGGGCAAACTATTTCACAGTAAGAAGAAGGAAACAGGTCTTGGAAGATGCAATGACACTGGCATACCTGCTGCAGTATGTGTAAAGAGGACAAATGATAGGAGCCACCTTTAGTCCATCCTGTGAGTAATACATCTGGATCTAAAGTGTACACTAACTGGTCATTGGGTTTTGGGGGTTTCTTTTTTTGTTTTCTTTAAAATGAAAAGAGAGAAGGAAGAGAAGAAATAAAAACTGATTGCAGTAGCTCAGTTTGGCAGGCAATTATTAATTTCTCAGGAAGTCCAGAGAGATTACAGTGTGTCCCTTAATCACCTTATTCTTGGTAGTTCACGCAGATGTAAGAGCAGGGCAATAACTCAATTGAATTTTTTTCCTCCTGAGGTAATAAAACATTATGAGGAATGAGGAGTATTATGCATTTGTTTTACTGTAAGCATATAAAATAAATGACCTCCTTGGAAGGGAGAGGGGGAAGCTCTTACCTCATGTCTATCATCAAAGTGTACATCAGTTCCTAGGAGGATGAATTTAATTTAACGGTTACATTGTAGTCGTACTTTTATCATGGAAATATCAATCAGCTGGTGGAGTAGAAAATTGTTTACCACACCCATGTTACCATTTGTGAGACTTTTCTGAGGAAGCAGGGCTAGATAGGATACCCCTTTTTTTTCTTCCAAAGACACAGACCATCAAATATTAATTGTGTCTGTAGGTTTTTGCTTCTAGCTGTGGCAGTGCAGGGTATAGTCAACATTGGAGGTGTATTCAAAGCATCACTTTTCTATTTTCCCAGATAAAATATTAATCCTATTTATCACAGGACTACTTTCATCAGAGTTAGCAAACCGCTGTAATAAATAACAATAAGTCCATGCAATCTCATTTATGAAACTGAATAACAGTTTCCAGACTTAAAATGTACAGGCTACATTCTGCTTTTGAATAAGTATATGTACCTTGCTGAATCATTTCTAAAATCATTTTCTACACAAGATAGAACTGTGGTGAATCAAGTATGTGGTGGTCTTTGCTTAGGCTAGCAGTGGAAATGGTTATATGTACAATGGTATCACCGCATCTATATTTGTAATGCAGGAATAGATATAGCTTTTTTTCTATGAGTAATCCGTGACTATGTATGTAGTCTAAGCAAAGTATTCAGTACTTGTATGTATACAGTCAGGGGGCCATAGGAAGGACATAATTTCCTGGATGTAACCACAGAGTGCATATATTGTGCCCTAAAAATAACACACCAGTTACTGTAAAGGTCAGCAGGGGGAGTTTTTCCAAGTTTGATTTAGTGAGAGCCTACAGCAAAGCCAGCTGTTAGCACTTCTTAACGGCTTGTCATTGTGCACAAGAGAGGGAAAGCATCATTTCTCTATTTTTTTTGTCTTGTGACTAAGAGGAGACAATCTCTCATGCACTTGCCAACAGGCACAGAATCAGAGCACCAGTTCTGCTTAATTTCTTTCTTTTGTTTGCATGGTGAATTTGCTGGTTCTTCGCACTGATGCCAGCCCAGGAAGCAAGGAATCTAGGAGTGAGGAGAGGTTGTTTTAAGTTAGTTCAGAGTGCCTCAAGTACACTGTTACCTTATAGAGGGTGTGTGAGTTTGTGTCTGCGTGGGTAAATAATTTTAGTTATCTGTTACACAGAGGAAGACACAGTTAATAAAAACAGATGAGACAGGAGCAAGAGACAGAATCACTTTTTTCCCAAAAAATCTTCTTGTAAACCAAGACAGCTCCCAATTGTTGTCATTTTCTGGAACACAGAACCACTTGCTGTGAGCCAATACATAGCTCTTTAAATCACTGTGGATTCTATGTATTGAAATAAAAATTCTTTGCAACACTATGGGCTATGCTTTCAGCTACAACCTCTGATATTTGTGGCCACAAAAAAGTGCCCAAAAGTGTTTGCACGTAAAGAATGTGCTGTCTGCGTGGGGACTGAATGCAGGTGATTTGACTCTGTTTACATGCACAGATACAGGTGTGCTTACAATTTTGTAGTTGCAAACATTTATGCAAGTGCCAAAGATCATTTGAAACTAGTAGAAAATTTACCTTGAGAGATCTATAGTCTCTTCCTGTGGATGTTTAATTTACAGTAGTACTATGCATTTTAAGGACAGACTAGTCCCTTAAATGACAGAAATGTGTAGAGCTGCATTTGTCTTGGGGAAACAAGTAGATACTAACCATTGTCTTCCCCAAATTATCTTTGCATAGTATGAAATTTAGTATTATGGCCCTGTTATTAATTTCATATTTTTCTCTTTGGGTATTACCTGTATAATGACATAATTTGAATGGCAAGTAGGAGGTGGCTATTTTAGTTTAGTTGTATAGGATGCGGGGTGAAGTTTTGAGTAGATCCTGTGTATCACTGGCAAACAAGTTTTAGGAACATAAGCATTGTGTTACCTTAGTAAAGTCAGGTTATGTTAATTTTCTTCTGATTATTCTTTTAAAGTCATCCCCTACCATTTCATTTTGTGGTGGAATGGTGCCCATTTTGTGGCACTAATCCTAAAATCGACCAATATCAAGACTAGCTTTTCCTTTGGTAAACTCAGGAGAATCCATTTCATTGTGAATGTGGGGAAAATACTGTAGTGTGTCATTTTCCAAGGTAAGCACCTGGAATACAAATTAATGTTAAATAGGCTGTTGAGAACAAAGGTTGGGAAGGGAGAGAGGGGAAGATTGAAACTTTCAAGAATATCCTGTGCTTTGTTTCTCCCATTTTTTTAATAGGAACATAGACTCATAGAAGTGTAGAACTGGAAGGGACCTCAATAAGTCATCTAGTCTAGTCCCCTGCACTCAAGGCAGGACTAAGTAATAACTAGACCACTCCTAACAGGTGTTTGTTTAATGTTGTCTGGCCTGCAATTCTCTTCATGCACTTGCGTAGCCAGGGAACCTGGGTACTTGACTTTTTGGTTCCTTTTTTTGTATGGCAGAGCCTGGAATATGTATATTCCCTTCAGAAGATCTGGAATATTTGCCTTTAAGATAAAGAATAATTGTATTTTTTCTCTCTCTCTCTTATTTTACAGCTTCTGCAATCCCAGATAATGGAAGGAGGTCCTGTCTAAAGCTTAAAGTCTTTGTGCGGCCAGCAAGTAAGTTCTTTAGATCAAGCTTTAGAGGGTGGCTTTATAGCGCATGCTTTATTGTGTGGTCTGGTAAACAGCAATAAACCTTTTTGTTTTTTTACTGTTAAATCTTGTGTGATATTTGTTCTGTATAGCAACATTTGTGTTTCAGTTTTCCCCATGTTTTCTTATCATCCTTCATAAAGCTTTTTGTTTTATTACCTAGCAGTTGCTAACTTGTTGTTTCTTAAATTGTTGTACAAACGGACGACTATACTGGCATTTGGACAAGTGCCAGAGACTTTAAAATATAAATATATATATATATATATATATTAAAAAAAATAGAGAAAAAAGATAGGGAAAAAAAAGGAAAGTGGGGAGTTTAAGGGTGTCTCACTAACATATTTGGCTGTTATCTCTATTTTTGTTATAGACAGCTGTATGAAAACTATAGGTGTTCATGATCGTGTTTTCGATGTTAACGACAAAGTAGAAAATTCATTAGAACCAGCAGGTTAGTATGCTTAGAGAATCTCTTTTAACAAATGCGTCTATCCCTCTGGTGCTTCAGTACTTTTTTCCCTCTCTTTCTCTCTGCATGCTTTTCATGGTATAATTGCTCTGCTTTGGCTCATTTCTAGCAGTGCTAATATTGCTTATGGTATACCTCATTCCTCCAGTATCCTTGAGTAATGCATGGGAGACAAAATGTTGCTTTTTTGTGGCATATGGGTTAATAAAATGCAATGCCCAAATTTAAAATCTCCAGCGAAGTGTCCAGAAGTCACTTTCTGTTCCATCTCACACCCCAAGCATGTTGACAAACCACTCTATCTTCTAAATGGGTCCAGAGTTTTAGAAAGATAGCAAATGTCTGAACTGTAAATACTCTGGTTTCATGTGGTTTGTATGCACATTTAAAAGGAATTGGGTACTGCTTATTTAATACTAATGCATGACAAAGGCATGTAACTGATAAAAGTTAGTGTTTTCCTAAATAATTCATTTGTACACTTAGTTAGGCAAAGTGGTGTTATAAATTTTCCCATCTAGCTTTTACAAGAGAGTTGTAATCATGTCATCATCTGGTCCACATACGAGAGCAAATATATTCTAAAATCTTGTGGCCTCTCTTTGTATCCAAGTGTTGTAGCCTTAAAAACAGAGAGAATGCTTATATCACCAAATATTTCCTTTCCCCTTACCTCCCCCCACCCAACTGCACAGTCGGCAATAAGTCAAATTAATGTCAGCCATGAAAGTAAGTGTGTGTGTGTGTGTTTGTTTATATATGGTTCAGACCATACACAGATTTAGACACATGCTTAACTTTAAGAAAATGATTAACCCCACTGACTTCAATGGGACTACACATGATTAAAATTAAGCATGTATGTCAGGCTCTGGAGAATCAGGGCCTAGATGTGTATTGTATAGAAACATGCACACATAGTAATGCACTGCTAATTGAAAATGGGTAATTAAACACAAAAAATTACATAGACACAATTTTTAATGCAAATTCAGGGAGCACACTAGAAGAACCTCTTTCTTTTTAGGTTATTTGAAAAAGGAACTTCCCTTTGATATGAAGCAACAAATTATTTTTCCTTGCTCTGTTTTGTAATGAATATGTTTGCTGATACTTTCAGCTGAATTAGGTTATTAGGCAGCAAAATAAATAAGACTTTAAGAAATTTACCAGTCTGAATGATATGCCTGTGGACATACACTGTCTTTCATTATTTTTTACTCAAGAGGATATTCAGGGCTCTCTAAAATGTGTTGATTTTGGGAACTGACTAGATTCTCTAAACAAATGAGCATCTAAATGCATGCTGACTCCAAGCAATGTATTTTTGTCACAATAAATGTAGTAGTTTTATTATTTTAGTATACTCCTAGAGGAGGCCATAAGGGCGATATCTCCCTAATTGTTCATAAGCTAAGAATCGAGAAGCCCTATGTGTTTTCTCCTGATATGAAATGTAGTGAATACTGGCTAATTAATACATACACCTTTTGTTAATGGTTTGCAGCAAAGACTTTAGTCTGGGTGAGACCAATAACAAAGAAGTGCTTTCAGTAAAGATAGAGGGTCAAATTTTCAAAAGTGCTGAGCACCTGCAGCTCCCATCGACTCCATAGCGCCTACTTAACACAGTAACAGAAGCAAATCATTAAAAGACATCAGGCTATGGGGAGACTAAACCACACGGTGGGCATCCTGCAGACAGAGATGAAGTGGAGTGGTGCCATGAGGATGAAAGATGGGCTTAATAAGAAGTTTATATTTAGAACACATCAGTTACCAAAAAACTCCCCTCCTCCCCAAGAGCATTACATATTCACAACATTATTTGAGCTAATCCCCATTTGACAATTAACCATTGCTGGAGCTGACAGTTTGCTGACGTGCTTCTTTATTATTAAGATGTAAGACAGTGGATCTTGTGGCATGCTGTCTGCACTGTATACTATTTACCTGTCCTTGGAATTCATTTGTCTGTTTCGCGTCTTCTCACGTTGTCTGCCATCATATTCTGTCAATAAAGGACATGAGGGTTGGGCAGGTCAGGGGCACGTGGTACAATTGCCAATCATTCTATATAGAAATCATTCTTGTTAAAATTGGGCACTTATGTGATGACCTTCCTGGTTTCAAACAGTGTTTGTTCATAATCGGGAAATAGCGGGAAACTGACAAGTGCAAAGTCACTTCTTAATTTCAGAATTTGGGTTTGTAGCCATAAAACCCCATAAAAACTTCAGAAGCCGTAAAATGTTTCAAATTCAAAAAGGCAAAGTTAAAATAAATTATTCCCTCAAATGAAATTGAGACTGTGCATTTCAGGCCAGAATTAGACCCCCAAGGTATAATTTAAAGTGATGGTATCTAGAAAATTCATATTTAAGACGGTTGTACTAAAGTGTGGTCTATTTTCATTTCCTACCTTCTACGATGGTAGTGACATTCTAGTTTTTACTAGTGAGGTCCTAGTCTCCTAGTTTAACTTTCCTTTTTGTTAAAATAATCCAGCCTCTTTCCCCTAAGTATTTAAGATTATGCACAGTTTTAACTGCACATAGGCAATTAATAATAATATTTATAAAGCAATATGGGAGCCACAGATAAAAAGAAAAGGAGTACTTGTGGCACCTTAGAGACTAACAAATTTATTAGAGCATAAGCTTTCGTGAGCTACAGCTCACTTCATCGGACACGAAAGCTTATGCTCTAATAAATTTGTTAGTCTCTAAGGTGCCACAAGTACTCCTTTTCTTTTTGCGAATACAGACTAACACGGCTGCTACTCTGAAACAGATAAAAAGTGTGCTCTACTGTACAAGTGCAAAGAGACCTTGGGATCATCTTGCCAAAAAGCCCAGATGCTGCTTTGAAAAAGTACCCCTTAAGGTTACATGAAAAAAGCAGTTCTACTTTGAAAAGTGGCTTTATAAAAATGGCATCATAGGGGCCTTCATCTATTAGGTCTCCGTGATTTCCAAACCAGATTTGTTCATTTACAAGTAAAAAGGATTTGGTTTTTGTTTTATTTTAACCAAATTGCCAGTGCTGCAGTCACAATGGGATCTGTAACTCAAGCTGCCATTTGTATAATCACCACTCATAAATTCTGCCTTTATTTACACCAAGGCAGGCCTGTGTGTGATCGAGGCCAGAATTTCATGACAGTGAGGGTTGTACAGGGAATTATAGGCGGCCCAGGAAATGGAACTTAGTTTGCAATTTCATTGATGATACGTGAGATAGAAAAGAATCAGTTTCATTCCCCCAGGAGTTTTGGTTTGACAGTAGTAAGTAAACTTTTCCTCTGAATTGAGCAGATAGGGATTCTGAATAGATACTGAGAGCAGATCTGATTATTAGGAAGATGCTATTCTTGCACAGAAACTTTTCAGAGTATTTTCTCAATGAAAGGCTCTTTTAAGAAATCTTTCATTCATAAAGTAACAGTGTGAAACACACAAGTGTGTAAATCATAAGTAAAAATTGTGCATTGCGTTTGGGCCATATGCTCTTCTGACCCAGTTCTGTTATCCCTGGAACTAGTGAAGTTCTTTAATTATCTGTTGCAGTTACATAGTGTAATTTGTAAGGTGCTTTAAAATGAAAAATGCTGGATAGAAAGACTGTGGGCCTGATTCAGAACCCATTTAAGTCAGTGGGAGCTTTTCCCATGTATAAACTGTAGGTCGTTCAGTCCAGTCCTGAAGTCATTACTCTGACTTTAGTGGGACTTTCATTTGAATGAAAGACTGTATTTGTCCCATTATCATGTAACATAAATAATATAATAAAATATTTATATTTGAATATCAGTTACTCTGCATGCGTGCTTTTCATAGTTATACCTTGAAACAACACGAAAACATGTCATGATAAACTTGAGACTGTTCCATTGGCAATTTGTCCTGGAGTCAAACCTTTGACAGATTGCTAATCAAAGTTACTATACAGATTCCAGTGATTTCAGATTGGGTATGAAGAGCCTATGGACCCAAAATCGTACTTTATCTTTTAACATTCTGTGCACTTGCATGTTGGGTGCCATTACAGTGCAAATAGGAGTTTCTTTAAAACTGCTTTTAAACTAACATTAAGGGGTACATTTTCAAAACAGTGTGGCATTTTTAGCGCTACTTCCCCCATCATTAAGGAGAGTTGCGCAGCTCACATCATACACAATCCTGGCAATGTAATTTGTATACGTAGGAATTACTTGACTCACCATGGAAATGCGGACACATCTTGCATGAAATGCAGCAGTTGTTTATTACACTAAGTTGTAAGTGGCTGTGAATTTTTCTGTGAAACTTTTTTAGTTAGGGTGGATCAGAAGAAACGTCTCAAGTTAACAGTACATTTTTTTAGACCACTTCGTTGTTTTAAAAAGGTGTCACTGATATAATCCATTTATTTGGAAGAAAATTCACATCCAAGACTGATGCTTTTATGCCCAGCTTAGGAGAGATGAAAATTAAAATATTCAAGTTCAATAACTTAAACTATGAGATACATAGTTGTGTAATGGAAATGGTAAAATCATTCACAATTACAGGTATATCAAAGATAGTTTAGTATGATCTGTGTACAGTTTCTTTCAAATGTCTTATTGTGTTAATAAGAAATTGTGTCAGAAATTTAAAAGAGAGAGAAAATGTTCTGCCCATCATGTTCTACTACTAACATACATGTACTTTGCAACTATTTTTTCCAGTGATGCTGGCGGATTTACATTAGATTTTAGGTTTTAGATTTAGCAGAGTATATGAGTAATCTGCTATATACAATAGATAGCAAATAAGTATTTACTAAGAGTTATCAAGTTTTGCATGTTTTCTCTTTCAGATCAGTGATTGTAACCTGTTAGCATTTTTTCTTGCATTCATACTTCTGAGGAAAAAAATACATTCCTTACGCACCCCAAACTCCAGTTGACTGTACTGGAAGTTTTGCACATGGAGTGGACTCATAGGCCAACATTCCAAACTTAGGAGCCTAAAGGTAGACTTCTAAACCTATACTTAGATAGCTAAGTAAGGAATCTGATCTTCAAATGTGCTAAGCACCTGCAGCTCTCATTGAAGCATCTTTGAAAATCAGGCACTCTTCTTTAGCTGTCTAAATATGGATTTAGGTGGCTAAAGTTAGATACCCAAGTTTTCACAGATTCTAAGACCAGGGGAAACCATTGTGATCATCTAGTCCAGGGGTGGGCAAACTTTTTGGTCCGAGGGCCACATCTGGGAATAGAAATTGTATGGTGGTCCATGAAGGCTCACAAAATAGAGGTTGGGGTGTGGGAGGGGATGGGGCTCTGGTTTGGGATGCGGGCTCCGGGTCGGGCCAAAAATGAGGAATTCAGGGTGCAGGAGGGGACTCTAGGCTGGGACCAAGGGGTTCGGAGGGCAGGAAGGAAAGCAGGGCTGGGGCAGGGGGTTGGGGTGCAGGAAGGGGTGCAGGCTCTGTGATGGGGCTGGGGATGAGGGGTTTGGGATGCGGGAGGGTGCTCCGGGCTGGGATTGAGGGGTTTGGAGGGCAGGAGGAGGATCAGGGCTGGGGCAGGGGTTTGGGATGTGGGGAGAGGTTCAGGGGTGCGGGCTCCAGGCAGTGCTTACCTCAAGCAGCTCCCAGAATCAGCGGCATGTCTCTTCTCCAACTCCTACTCCCAGCTCTGCATGCTGCCCCATCCTCTGGTACCACCCCTGCAGCTCCCATTGGCTGCAGTTCCTGGCCAATGGGACCTGCGGTGGCAGCGTGCAGAGCAGAGCTCCCTGGCTTCCCCTACATGGAGGAGCCAGAAGGGGGCCACTCCACTGCTTCTGGGAACAGCATGCCAGATCCGGCCTGTGAGCCATAGTTTGCCCACCCCGATCTAGTCAGACCTTCTGTAAATGTGCACCATACTGTTTTATTTTAGGGGAATACTGCATTCCTTACCCTGGCAAAACCACCAAGGCCCTCATTTTTGCTCCCATTGCTTGAGTAGGAGTCTTGCCAGAAAAAGGAATGAGTAAGGAATACAAGATTTGACCCCAAGTTTGTTACATCATGAGTTATTACACACTCTTGGAATTCAATGCTAGTACAAGGTTCACTGCCCTATTTCACAGAGGGTACTGAAATCTACTTGCAGACTGCTGAAAGAGACCTTATTAAGGATGCAAAACCTCATCGGAATGTGTGCTTTCTGTTTGAACAGATGATACCGTACATGAGTCAGCCGAGCCATCCCGCGGTGAGAATGCAGCCCAGACACCGAGGATATCCAGCCGACTTTTGGCAACCCTATTGTTCCTCCTGGCGATGCTTTTGACATTATAGCACATATATTCCAGTAACCTGTCACAGAAAACATCAGGGTCTTGGAACATCAAAGATCCACCTAACTGCTCCTCCCAGGAAAGGGACTTTATATTGGTTTTGCAGATGTCAAATTTTTGGGGGAGGCCGGGAGGGATTGTTTGTTTGTTTGTTTGTTTTCCTTTCAGCCTGAACTATGAGCAAGAATTTGAGGGGAATAACTAGTTTCAGTTCCCAACCTTCCCCATGACTTTCCTTGACCCCTCCAAAAATCAAAGGACTCATAATGAAAATGCCAAATTATAACAGTGATACTAGTGATTCTTATTTTTCTCTTCATTCTCCTTTAAGAAGTCACTTCTGCTAGCTCACTGTGTCATTTGTATGTGGATCCAGAAGAATAGTGGCAGATGCAGTCAGTGAAGGATAAGGAACCTGAGTGGAAGCCCAGGAGGGTTTTACTCTCCAATACAATATTTATGCCTTCTCGTTCAGTACTGTAAGATGATCATGCAAGGCATCATGTCATCATGTCAGAACTGGAGGGGAAATATTAAGAACAGATACAACACTATTTCCTCTAGGAGTTTCTAAATGAACAGGCTTCTAAAAGGAAGAGACAGTTTCTTATAAGACTGTCTTGAAACATCATTGACAGTAAAAACCTGTGCTCCATAATAGAAGTTCTCTTTAGAAAAAAAATATTAATATTTAGGAATGTTAGCACACAGCAAGCAAGGTCAGATTTAGGAAACTTCACTGGGGGTGCGAGTGCCTCTGTTGTTTCCATTTAAGTGGGTAGTGCACACCAGATTATTTTCTTTCAAAACAGATCACCATGGTGCTACGATATTTTTTTCTTGAAATGCAAAGAGGCATTTTTTTGTGAATAAAGTGACCTTCCCCAGGGCTGACTTAGTAGCTGGTAGCCTTGTATGCAGCTCTGGGTGACAATATGTTCTAAGGAGAGGACTTCAGTGGTCAGAGGAAACATGTTTGGGACACAGGATATCCAGTGTGTTCTTGATTTGTCTCCCCTGCAAGTTCCACTATCATGGGAATAAAAAAAAGCCAGAAGAAGCCAGGACAGCCAATCGGCATTGTTGGGGGGGGGGGGGGGGTAAGGAAAAGTGTTTGAAAGTAAGGAATACAAATTGAAGTGTTGATTTTATATCTTCTCCCTTTCCAACACAGTTTGAACAGTAGAGGAAATATGTTTATCAGCAGGAGATAAACCAGATGGGCTCCCAAAGACTTTAACAAAATATTTTTTTAAAAATCCACTAGAATAGAAAATACATTATTTAGATATACTTTATGCTGAGAGTGAGTATATATGCTTGTCCTATTTAAACGTGAGAAAAGTGGTAACCCTTGATGCAATTAGGAATATGGGAACTGTTTTGTTTGATGAAATTGGGGGGTGACCCTGTTTAAGGAATCTGAGCATGGCCAAGAAAGGACTTGAGAAGTCATTCACCAGGAAATGCAAGTCTTGGGGTTACTATTGGCGAGGCTGCCATGATCTTTGAAATCTGAAATATAGTCAGGGAAATGTGTCAGGCCAATATCAAAACAAAGCATTTCAAACAAAAACTGATGATTATGATTATGTTGAATGTGAAAAAATGGAACACATTCCAACAAAACAAGGGATTTTATGTATTAGTTAAAAATTAATAGGGGTTGTTAATGGGCTTCATTTTGTGAAAATGATTATAAATTACATTAAATTAAATTAAAAAGAGCTGCTTCCTAGAATTTTGAACAGTCCATGATTCAAAAAAGAGAAAAGGAAATTGTACACATGTTAAACTAAAATGTGGGGTTGCCTGATACTATACAGTATGGATATTGATGCAGAAGCTGCCCTTGAGATAGAATCAAGGAAATTCTACTAATATTGAACACACAAAATCAAAAATCACAGTCTAGACGCTGAAGAAAATCACCATTTCGTTACGATATAGTCAATACATTTCTCTTTCTCCAGCATGTATAGTTGGAGCACATGCTAACGTTTCCTTCAACTAAGAATTACAGAACTTTGGGGGAGGTGGGCTTAAGGATGAAAACACACCTTATAATAGACAGCGATAAGATAATATTGCTAGGTAAGCATATTTTAAAAGATTCACATTGGTTGCACTTAGTCATACTTATATAAATAGTGCTGATTTTATTTCAGAAGTGAATTTCATTGTGTTCTATCATTTGTCTATCAATGACAATGGACTCTCACAACCATAGGTGTAGTTTAACTTCCTTATTGGGGAGGGACAGCTCCAGTCAGGACAATAGGATTGCATGTCAGGGGGGAAATTCCATGTCTGCCCAAGGCTTGCAGTTTGGCGGGGGGGGAGAAAGGACCCCCATCTCCAAATTATGCCCATGCTCAAAAGCCACACTTATCAACAGCAAACTTTTTTTTCACTAGTGTTTTCCACAGTGAAATTCAATCCTTTATTTTACCACATTGCCAGCGCTAACTAAATTAATAATAGCAAGAATATCACAGCTAACGGACAAACTACTACACTATATAGAATAATATAACTGTGAATTGCAAGCTTACCAGACATCAGCTTGGATACTTAATGGCATCAGGCAATCCCAGTCGTATCAAGTAAGCAAGTGCTGCAAACCATTGAATCTTTGGTTTTTGTTGTGCTGAGTTACAAAACTCTGGAAGCTTTGAAGGATGTTGGTGCAAGTTTAAGCAGCTCTTCTTCCCCCCCCCCCCCCACACACACACATGCACCCACCCTGTGAAGTCTGAGGGACTAACTAATTCTGCAACAGACATCTCTCAGCCCAGATAGTTCACCCCCGTGACCTGCACTCCTGGTTGCCAAGGGCTTTGCAACGTGAAGCAGGGAAATAAGGATCAGTCTGTTTAGTGGATACTATGTATCCTTTAATAGACAAGGTAACATTTCGTGTTAGTTTAGAATATTGTTTTGTACTGTACTTTCTTGAATGGCAAACGAAAGACAAGTAAAACTTAAAAAAAAAAGGGTATGTTCTTTAAATTCTGTATTTAGCAACCTCTGTTGTATATAGTGTTTGATAATAAAGTATTAATTTGATTCTTATGTCTTTTGTAAGTGAGAACAATAGACTTTCAGGATATTAAAAACATGCATTGATTATAAGACAGAGCTTTGAAGCATCAAGTGTAATCATGGCTGAGAACTGAGTTATAAGGGGCCATGACACTGCATCATACAGGACTCATCTGTGAAAACTGTTCACCTGATCTCAAGATTTCACAATGTCAAGACCTGGAACAACATGACTTTTGATGATCAATGTTTTGTCCTCAGTGTTTAAAGGTCTGATGTTACAGTGTGTGGTTTTTTGTGTTGGTTTTTTATTTTGTTTTGGGGTTTTTTAACATGTTGGTTTCTAAAAGGCTTTGGGGATTGAACAATTCTTCTATTCCTTTGTTTTCTTTATCCTTTGTTTTCTGTTTTCCTTCTGTCTTTTCCTTCCCCTCCCTTCATGGATAGTTTTTTTTTCCCCAGAAGGGATCTTGCCAGTATCATGTGTGACATGTGCATGGACTTGATTCCAAAACAACACGCAACAGACTTGGGAGGGTGAAACGTGGATTATTTCCTTTCCTGTATATTTGTGGAAGGAAAGGGATTGTATTTGTATTTGTTGATTTTTCCTAGAAACTGAACTTTATCTGTTGCCTCATGAGAGCAATTGTTCTTTCAGTTTCAGAAAATCAGAAAATAACTTAATTTTTCCCCTCCATTCATCCATCCACTCAGATTTGTGCTCACCAGTTTTACTTTACAACTCTTCACTTTACTCCCCTCCCCCTTCACTCCCCCTCCCTCATTCTTTAATTTGGAACAGTGAATGGGCAGATCTGTTTCTGGTTTGGCATCACTGAGTTTTTTCCCATGCATTCGCCCCTGAGCTTCTCGGATGTGAGACAAATCTCCCTACAATAGGCTTGCTGCCATTGTCTGTACAGTTTAATAGATGCTGGCATGTTGGAGGTTACCCATGAGTCTGCAAAATCCGCTTTCCATGCTTACTCTTGACACCCCATTGAAGCCACTCATTGTGTGTGCATCTGGGTATGAAAGTCCAGCTCAGTGTGGTCCTGTGCTTGTACTGCCCTGCTTTGCAGTTTCTTTGCACTTATTCATTGAGTGCTGTTTTTGAAATGCTTACATTATATGAACTTAAAAGAAAATGTTAAAAAAACAACCCATAAGATCTGTATTTGTATATACACGTGTCAGTACAATTATACCTAAATAAAAATTAAAGATTTTCATCATTTTAATTGGTTCTTTTAGGCTACATTTTTGTTCACTGAATGATGCCTTTATTTCAGGGGCTTTCGTCTTGCATATTTGTGGGCAATGGACGGCAGTAAGGAGTATAATAGGGAAAGGCTATGGAATGTGAGGAAAGCCATATGTGCAATGACAAACTGCCTGGAGCTGTACCCCCCAACATCCTGGCTGGTGTACTAAACTATGGAAGCTATGAGATTTTTCACCCCTAATGTATGTGTTAATAGCTTTTCAGAGTACTTGGAGAATAAGGAATTGTGTCCTCCAAGTACTAGAATATTCTTACCTGCTTTATATTTAGGGCTCTACTAAATTCACGGTCCATTTTGGTCAATTTCAGAGTCATAGGATTTTAAAAATCATAAATATAATTCGTTCAGCTATTTAAATCTGAAATTTCACAGTGTTATATCTATAGGGGTCATGAGCCAATTCTGAACGCAGCAGCGCAGAAATAAGGATGGCATGGTATGGTATTGCCATCCTAACTTCTGCGCTGCTGCTGGTAGGACGCTGCCTTCAGAGCTGGGTGCCTGGCCAGCAGCCGCTGCTCTCCGGCCACCCAGCTCTGAAGACAGCGCAGAAGTAAGGATGGCAATACCATGTCCCCCCACAACCCTCTTTTGAGTCAGGACCCCCATTTCGAGGAATGCTGGTCTCCCCTGTGAAATCTGTATAGTATACAAAAGACCAGATTTCATGGTCCGTGACGTATTTTTCACGGCCATGAATTTGGTAGGGCCCTATTTATATTGTTGCTTTTGCCCCATGCTGGAACTTTTTAATAGCCACCTTTATGGCCCTTGCTAAGATGGTCACAAATTCTAAGGCAAGTATTCTGCTTACAGAGGATCCAAGCAGGTGCAAGGGACATACAAACAGAGCGGTCGCACATGGCCCCCCTTTACCCATGATGCCCCTTGACTTACAAAGAGAAGGGGGGGTATTAGCGGCTTTAAAATAAATGTTAAAAAAAAAAAAAGAGTGAGAGCTGTGGGAGCCTCATGGGAAGTGGGGAGAGTTTGAGCAGTGGTGCCTCCTCATAGGGTGGAGGGGAAGTGAAATGACGAGTTGCTTCTTTCCCTTTTCTCCCAGCCACTCTTGCAGTGCCTCTAAAAATATGTGAGACTGGATTGGCTAAGATTGTACTTGGCTCTGAAACTGTTTTTCATGGTACCTGTTCTGGGATCGCATGATAGGTACAGCAGCTTAACCTGAGAAATTAGGTCATGTAGGAGGTGGGGGATACATACTGAAACCGCTAATATACACACTATGCATTTCAAAACTTAGCTTTAATTACACCTTGTTAGCATGAAACTCATTGAAAGCTTTTTCTTGCATGCAATTAGTTGACAGGGCAGCATGTACTAATTGTAACTTACTGTAACCTCTTTCACAAATAAGGAGCAACAGTTTTGTGGGAAGAGGAGCGGTGTATGCGAGTGCTTAGTCCAAAGAACTGGTGCTCTGGACGTTTGCCCGTGGATGTGTGATCTTACAACTAGGGCAAAATTATAAGTGACACATGTTCAATATGTCTTAACATAATAGCCATGTCTGACACAGCTAATAGTCTTGGCTCAGAAGTCACTCTGCGTTTGCTGAGAATGGCCTTTGATTTCATTTCTAGACCCTGATTTACATGAGATGTGTCTGCATTATTTTCCCCAAGAATAATTTTATTCCAAGAATTACCAGTTTGGGCATCACTGAGAATATTCTGACACTCCTCACATCATTCTGATACAGCAAAGTGTTATTGCAGTTTGCTGTACATTAAACAAAACTTGAGTTATTTTGTTTCATTTAGAGACACGGCAACCAAATAGGGTGGTTGGGTGTGGTTTTTTTCCAGATTTTGTGCAATATAAATTTCCCCCTATTTTTTCTTAGTCCCATTTTCATTATGTTT
This sequence comes from Dermochelys coriacea, assembly GCF_009764565.3. Taxonomy (NCBI): domain Eukaryota; kingdom Metazoa; phylum Chordata; order Testudines; family Dermochelyidae; genus Dermochelys; species Dermochelys coriacea. Next base: position 68,776,638 of record NC_050072.1, on the reverse strand, counting down.
TGCTTTTGTTAGGAAACTTGGTTTAAACATAGTTCCTAATAAACATTATATTACATGGCACTTAGGAACTACAATCAGGAATAAGGCTCCTGTTATACTAAGTGTTGTACAACCATGTAAAATGAATACTGTTCCTGTTCTAAAGAGCTCATCATGTAGCTTTGTTTTTGACATGATTTTGGCCTTCAAGAGTGAATCGGGTCACACTGTAGTAATACTATGATTAAAATACTATTCTAGACTAGCTAGGGACCTACAAAAAACATACAAAGTGTCTCCTAGATGAAAGAATGCCAGTATGGTACTTAAAATCCAATTCAAATAGTTTAATATAGCCCTGTTAAGTGAGCCAAAGCACAGCACTATTGCAGAAATATAAAAGGCAGAGACAGATTTTTTTCAGGTAAAACACTGGTCTCACTGACACTGTCAGTCCTGGTTAAATGAGAAGAATTCAGACTAGCGGGTGATTTGTACAGTCAATAACGCACTTCGAAATATCTGGATTTTCCTGTGATGATTACTTCAGGAAGTGCAGGTGTCGGTTACACAAGGATGCTTGTCAATCCTGACAAGAAAACTAAGGAAGGACAAGAAACAAACTAGATACATACACTGGGGGAAAGAAATGGAATGCTTCCATGTTTTGCTAGGAATGGCTAGACTGTACATAGTATTTAAGATAAGGTAGCCAGAGTCGTTCCTACAAACTCATACATTTTATAATTTACTAAAGGAAAGCGCAAGTCCCTCTTTCTCTCCCTCTAATCTTAAGAGCATTCTTCCTGCCTTTCAAAGTTTGTTCAAAGTTTACTCTATCTGCTTTAAGTTCTGTTTTGTGGCACACATATGCCCCCTCAGTGACTTGTATTTGTCTTACCTCGTTCTGATTTTAACATTAAAACACATGTCTCCCCCCAGAGATAAAAGTACTGTGGGAAAAACTTCAGTTTTTTTTCTGTACAGTATCTGTAATAGGAAAGGTCAAAGAAATCAATAGCATACTGTAGATATAAGCATCCCTCTGTTACTCCTACTGCTGAGAACCAGTAGTGTCTTTGTTCTCATGTACTGTATGTAACTTGCAGTACCTTAACTAAAGGTTCCACAGAGATATCAGCTAATAACCCGCCTTCTAGTCCAAACAGTTAAAGAAGGGCTTCTTTATCTCGGCACTTTCACTTCACCCATGGCAAAGAAAAGGCACAGTAGAAAAATGACCAAAAATCTAATGCAAGAAGAATATGTGATTAAAATATATTTTACCCTGATTAGCAAGCCAGAAGTGAAATTGTTGAGCTGTTCCCTTTAATGTTAATGGTAACTAGAAATAAAAATAGTATAGCTGCTATCCTTTGTCTGAGGAAGGTCAGCAGGATCAGGCCCTGGGCCTGGTGTGAAAGCCTAAGGGAAATTCGGATTGATGTGCATCATGGACCATTACGTGTATCCTAATCCTTCCACTTTTCCACTATTATGAGGGGCTATTATGAGCCAGATTTCATTCAGTCGGGAATGTCATCAGTAAGAGCAAGACTCAAAACAAAAGAGATTACTGTTGGTAAAAACATTCTCTTTGAAGTTTATCCCTGCAAAAAAGTCCTCCTCTAATTGCGAGGATGCATAACAATCTAAGTAGTAAGCCAGAAAGACATGAGGCTGGGATTTCTGAAATTTCTCATCATTGGCCTAACTCTATTCCTATGAAGTCAATAGATGTTTTATCATTTGTATCACAGAGAGCAGACTTAAGCCAACCGGGAGCAATTTTGAAAAATCCCACTCTCAATGCATTTAGAAATGCGAGTTATTAATTAGTTATACAAGAGCCCAAAATATGCCAGGTGCTTTAGAGAGCAAATGAAGAGCCATGGCTTACCACTAGAGCTAACAGCCTAGTGTGAAACAATGCTCAGGGAGTGAGTTGCAAACAATAAGCTAAGGGGTAAAGAGAGGCTAGGAATACCATAAGCACTGGTTTACTCAAAGATATGCCATTTCATTCACTCCACCCTTTTTTAAAATAGGACAATTCATTTCTTGTGAATTATATTGGAGCACTAGATTTTATCAGGGATTTGTATGGGGGAGGGTACAATATAGAATGATGTATTCTAGTTATGCATCATGCTTAAAAGATCACCTTCTGCAAAATCTGAACCACTCAGCTGTTAACTCTTAATATCTGCAAGGAGCTGAGCACCTCTTTCAGGCTTCACCTGGAGCTAAGGGCATTGGGTGTGTACTCAGTATCTTTGCAGGATCAGAGCCTTATGAGGGATGAGGGAAGGCACAGCTTCCCCCTGGCTGCTGAGCACTCTACGTAACAAACATTGTAGTAGGTTTAATCCTTTTTGTGTCATTAAAAAGACCTTAGTGCTGAGGCAGGAATGCAGAGCATAGATAAACTGGCTTAAAGGAGTCAGGCAACTGCTAAAGTTCCACCCAAGAACACTACAAAGAACAGGATGGCTGCTCTACTTTAAAATGGGGTTTTCTGATCGTGACTCATGCATGATGTCAATAATTATACTTCAAATGAGAAGCAGTTCCCTGTAAACCAATGCTATGATGTTGATCTGGCTTTGCAGCACTGGCGTTAAGTCCCTTAGTCTTGTAGCTTCCTGGTCTCCATAATACCCTTGTAGTGCAAAGTGTTTTGTGTTATTGCTTCCCTATAACACACAGGAAAAAGTAAGCAAGCAAGTGAGGGCATGAATCTTCATCACCAGTGAATGTGGTCTCTGGTGGGGTTTTTTTTTTTTGGTTAATTATGTAAAAAAACAAAACATATTTATTCTGCATTTGTTTTCAGGTAAAAAGGAAAACCTGAACCCATTTCCTGTGCTCTGGTCTCATTAGCCAGCTTTCCTCCAAACTCTTGTGCTCTTGAGAAGTTTTGCCAAGTGGCTAAATGAAATGCAAACAGTGGCAAAGTGTTATGAATATTTATGATGGTTTAATTATGTGATTTTTGCATCCATGAATAATAAAGATTTTTAACAAGAACAGATAAGATCAACACAAAACAGTGAAGTGGTTAACACAAGAACCTCTTGGTGTGGAGACCCCACTGAGAGCAGCAGGGGCTATTCAGCTTCTCGGCCCTCCCCCTTCCTCTCCAACCCAAACCAAAAATACTAAGAAGGGGGACACAGATTTTTAAATAGCTTCATAGAAAGCAGGCGCTTTATCTGTTCTTTATGCCATAGTCATCAGCTCCTGCATGCTTCATTTGAGGAAGTTCAAGGTTTTCAACAATAAAGTAACCTTCAACTTCTGAACACATTTATCCTAGATATTCTCAGGGTGACATTTACATCTTGAGTACAGGCTGAGGCTGCTGCTTTTGCTGTCTTTGTAGGAGCAACTAACTGAAAAGTGTTTACAAGAGGCTGAGGGTGCAGGATACTGGAGTACATAACTAAAGTCAAAGGAGACCAATTGTCATATAGTGAAAGAGGGGAGGCTGCTTTCAAACAGATCATGTTAAAGGAGGAGCACATAAGTAGAGGATTGTTAGACTTTTTCTCTGGGGGTGGGATAGTGCTCCCCTTCTTAGTTCAACAACCCGTAAAAAAGCAGCCTTGTGTAAAATCACCTTGTAGGTTATTATGAGGAAACTGCTAGGGTATGTCTACACTGCAGCTGGGAATGAAGAGCCTGGAAGGACAGACTTGTACTAATGGAGCTCAAACTAGTAAACAAAAACAGCTGTATAGACATCGCAGCTTGGACTGGAGCTTGGGCTCTCAAGCCCACCCCTCCCGGCAACAAAGCCCAAGAGCCAGTCTGAGCCACGATGTCAAAAGCAATGTCTACATTGCTCTTTTTAATGCACTAGCTCAAGTTTCACTAGTAAAAGTCTGCCAACCCGGGCTGGGAGGCTCACTTTCGGATGCAGTATAGACATACTCCTGGTGACTCCAACACTCACTGTAACTATCTGTAGCCTCAACTGCCAAAGGGCTGAGTTCTCTAGAATCACAGAGAGCTGCTCCAAGGCCACATTAATGTTATGCTGTGGGGAAAAATGGAACATTTTATTTTCAGGACACATTTTAAAATCAGGATTATATATCAATCCTGCTTGTCATGCTGACCTGATTATGTGGAAGCAGGTAGGCAACATGGATTTTACATTAAGGAACCTAAAGTCAAACACCAAAAATATTCACTTTTAAAAGTGTATTTAAAAGATTTGTAAGCTTACTGAGCTATGGCAGGCCAAATTCATCCCTGGTTAATTCTCTTACAGACAGTGGAAGTACCCCAGGGATGAACTGAGACCATTATTTCTCAATTTATTAGTCATTGACGATTCAGTTCACAAATCTTCTACTTGGAAATATGACAAACTGTTTGCCTGAATTTTCACCTTTGGCCAAATCTCCCTCAAAGCTCACATTCAGTTCTGTTCTTTGTTATGAGTCTGCCTGACATAGCTCATTAGACATTTGATGAAGAGTGGGCCTGAAATTGTGCCCCTGACGCTGAGAGCAGCCTCTCTACCAAATCAAGTGCTAGAAGAGGTGTAGGTAGTGTTAGAATGAGATTACTGAGGTTTGGAATTTTTTATATCAGAGCGGAGGGGCGTGTGGACACAATGCAGACAAGGCAAAAAGATTGAGGGAGCAGTTGTTATACTGTGAGACCATTTCCTGCCTTCTCCCCAAAAAACAGGGAAGAAAATGTAAAACAAAAGGGTGAACGTGAAGTGAATGGAAAAAGGACACAGCAGGGTGCATTCTTAAAAAAAGAGGTTTTAATTTATACAGGTGGCCAGTCAGGGCAATAAAAAAAGAGAGACTTTAGTCCTGGGCTCCAAATCAAATAAAGAAACACAGAGCTTAAGTCACTGCTTCCCCATCCTCCACATGGAAGTTTATTTTGTATTATACCTGATACCAGTTAAGGGGGAGCAAAAAATCTTGGAGTGCTTAAAGGCCAATGGTTCCATCAATTTTTTGTAACATGTAGCAAACTGGGTGAATAAAACAAATGTGGCTGGTAATGAGCTGTTGCAGCTATGTTTTCTCACAAAGCATACACTGTCCATACAATATAGCAAGCTCTGTCTGTGTTATACATGTGCCTTATGCAGCAATTCCCTTTAACTCCATCACAAGTGCCTAAGACAACCTTGTCACTGTCATTTTGCACACATTTTTCTTTTTCTGTCTTTTGGTGCAAAGTTGACTCCCCAACCCACTGTTAAAGGCTACATGGTCTCAAGCTCAGACACAGGAGTTAATTAACAAACATACCACTGGCCTAGGTCCTACTCTCCCAGACTGTGCAGCCACCAGGAGAGCTCAGTTAGAAAGGCATGGAAATGTCTAAGTGTTATTGGGAGAGCTGACTAGTTTAACACTGAAGAATAGCAAAGCATTTTTGTGAAGGGTAATTCTAAGAGCCAACTGCCTTTGCTATAGAAAACTAGTTATAGTTTGAAACTATACTACCCTTTCCTCTTTCTCTACTGAATAAAATGTGAAGACCTAAGAGTTGCTGCTGAAGAGATAAGAACTAATGCGTGTACCACAGCCATGTGAAGCACTCTGCAGCAACAGTGACAGATGCAGCTCAGATTTTGGCAGCAGAATATATACTTGCAAATGCTAAATCTGTGATTAAGGCAAACTGATGCTATCAGCAGAGGAGAAGACATGATATTCTTGGTCTTGCAAAGAAGTAAAAACAAACAAACAAAAGGGGTGGTCTTCAGGACGAAGAGAAAAGTGCTCCTGATGAAAAGAAAGTCATGCACGTTTAAGACCAGAAGGGAGTGATAGCAATTAAAAGAAATCATCTGAAGGAGAGAGAGAAAACAGGTTAATGATGCTGTCACCCCATTGGATGGGCAGCTTCCACCTGATGGAAAAAGTCACCAGAAAGTCATTAACATGCAACATTGGGGATTGTCCACATCAACACAATAGATCTAGCCAAGGCTATTTGTGGCATGTATCTAGTGAGCTAGGGGAAGCCTGGAAGCCATGGTGGTGCATCTACAGTCACAATGACCAATAATACATGTAAAGTATACTGCCCCCAGTCAATCTGAAAACACAAGTGATAAATCAGTGGGATTCAAACTTTTGTATTGGTGACCCCTTTTACATATCAAGCCTTTGAGTGCAACCCCCCTTATAAATTAAAAACACCTTTTTTATATTTAACACTAGTATAAATGCTGGAGGTGAAGTGGGTTTGGGGGTGGAAGCTGACAGCTCATGACCCCCCTAGGTCATGCATCCGATGAAGCGAGCTGTAGCTCACGAAAGCTTATGCTCAAATAAATTTGTTAGTCTCTAAGGTGCCACAAGTACTCCTTTTCTTTTTAATTTTTTAATTTTATGATGTGAGCTATGCTTTTAGTCCAGCTCCAACTGGCTGCCTTACTAACAAACATAGTCAAATGCCACTGTGCCATACAGCCACTCTATCCATACATAGTTGTAAAATTTGTCCACCTCTTGATTATTTTCAAATAGCTGTTCAAATACTAGTATGATCAGTGTGGCATAAAATCCTAGGCAGATAGATTAGTTACATGCTGCAGGGCTGTTTGGTGGATTTGAAGTAGAAGTCATGAGCAAATCTATAGTACAATTAAGAAAAATATTTTGGTACCTTTTACTCCTCTTTTATTGCCACTTCTTGGGTCCTATTTCCTCACTCCATTCTGCCTCCTGCCGTGGTGTTGAATGTGCTTTGTTTGAGACTTTAGTTAGTTATTTTCAAAGAATTAGATTTTAAAACATTTCCATTCTATTGTATTCTATATAGGTTCTTATATAGCGCTCATCACCATAGTTTCTGAGCACCTTCCAGTCATGCATTAAGCAATGTGACAACTAACTGTCTAGTGTTGTTTATTCTTCCAGCATCTCCCCAGGGTGAGAAGTATGTGCAGTGGAGTGTTTTGTTTGGGAAGGGTTTTTTTTATTATTATTTCTGGGGGGGTTAGGGTGGGGGTTGTTTGTTTAATATATATATATATTGCTATGTATTTGTGTAGGCAAAAACAAAGAAACATGCCTTGCACTTGGTGTGGAAAGTTATGAGGCTTGTGATGGTTCATTCCACTGTCTCAGCCTGCCACCAGAGAAGGATCTTTTTCTGGCCCAGAACTTTATTGTAATGAGTTTCATTGTGCCTAAAGAGAAGAGTTGACAACTGTGATTTTCATCCTGGCGTGCTCGTCAAGGTTCCTTCCCCACTCTGAACTCTAGGGTACAGATGTGGGGACCTGCATGAAAGACCCCCTCAGCTTATTCTTACTATCTTAGGTTAAAAACTTCCCCAAGGTACAAACTTTGCCTTGTCCTTGAACCATATGCTGCCACCACCAAGTGTTTTAAACAAAGAACAGGGAAAGAGACCACTTGGAGATGTCTTCCTCCCAAGCCCTACACCCGCTTTCCTGGGGAAGGCTTAATAATAATAATCCTCACCAATTGGTACAGGTGAACACAGACCCAAATTCTTGGATCTTAAGAACAATGAAAAATCAATCAGGTTCTTAAAAGAAGAATTTTAATTAAAGAAAAGGTAAAAGAATCACCTGTGTAAAATCAGGATGGTAAATACCTTACAGGGTAATCAGATTCAAAACATAGAGACTCCCTCTAGGCAAAACCTTAAATTACAAAAAGACACAAAAAACAGGAATACACATTCCCTTCAGCACAGCTTATTTTACAAGCCATTAAACAAAAGAAAATCTAACGCATTCTCTAGCTAGATTACTTACTAATTTTACAGGAGTTGTAAGGCTTGCATTCCTGATCTGTTCCTGGCAAAAGCATCACACAGACAGCCCAAACCCTTTGTCCCCCCCTTCAGATTTGAAACAATCTTGTCCCCTCATTAGCCATTTTGCATCAGGTGCCAGTGGGGTAACCAATCCTCTTAACCCTTTATAGGTGAAAGGATTTTGCCTCTTGTCAGGAGGGATTTTATAGCACTGTATACAGAAAGGTTGTTACCCTTCCCTTTATATTTATGACACCTGGAGTATCAGAAGGTCTTTTAGATACCCTGTGCTTAGGCCAATAAGTGCTCTGAAGATGAGGGCTGAAACCTTGAAGTTGATATGGGAAGCCACTGTGGAGAATGGATGATCAATTTGATGTGCTCATGGCAGCCTGTGTTGCTGAAGAGATGCTCTGCAGTGTTCTGGACTAGGTGATGTTTCCTAACTGCTGAAGGCTTAATGCCAAGGCATATCACATTGCTGTAGTCCAGATGACAGGTGACAAAAGTGTGTATAACTGAGGCCAGGTTACCATCTGTCTGGTTGGGACAGAATCTTCTAGCTAAACACAGATGCTAGAAAGCATTACTCATGGCTGCTGCTAGGTGAGTACTTAGCATCAGCAAAGAATCCAAGAGTTCTCCTAGACTATGGACTGAATTGAGCAGTTGTGGATATGTATCTTCAACCAAAAGAGGCTACAGCATGGCTGTGAATTCTTCAAAATGCTTTCTTCCACCTACCAGCATCACCTCTGTCTTGAGAGGCTTCAACTTGAGTTAGTACTCCATTCATGAACTGATCTCATCTAAGCACTGGGCCAGTTTGGTGGTAGTGGTGTGGTCATATGTAGTGAAGGCTAGGCAGAGCTGTGAATCATCTGCATAAAGCTGGCATTTGAATCCATTTCATCTGCCCTGTTCAGCTAGTGGTGCATGTAGCTGTTGAAAAGGATGGGAGAGAGAACCGCTCCTTGTGGGACAAGTGAGGGGGTTCATGGTAGAGTTTCCTATCACTATTTTTTGGGTGCATCTCTCTAGGTAGGACTCAAACCATTTTCGTACATTACTCTGGATCTCTGCCACTCTTTCACGTGAGACAACAGTATCTCATGGTCAACAATGCTGAATGCTGCAGAGAGGTCCAGGACAAAGAGAATAAATGTCTATCCATTGACAGGAGGAGATTCTCAATCAGTTCCACTAGTGTACTTTAATACTATGGGATGAGCGCCTAGAGGCCATGCATTGGTACAAAAATGTTTTGGCAGGTTGCTAGGTGGGTGCACAAAAACTCCTGTGGTGGCAGAAAAACTGCTGCGGAGACACAAATTGAAACATGCACCAGGTCATATGTAACAAGCTAAGGTGACCATGATGCTTATCTGTTACAAATTCACAGTTAAAAGTTTTAATGTGGGCCAGGTCTCTAGTGACTAAGAATGTTCTAAATAGATAATTACACCGCACTGAGTTCAGTAACAAACATGGTCATCCAGCAACTTGCCTCAATAGTATTGCCCCTTTTTGACCCCAGTGGCTAATCAAAACTTTTGGGCCCTGTAGATGCTCCAGTTGAAAGTAGACATTGATGAAGGCTGGTATTTCTTTGATGCAGCCTTGTTTATTTACAAAGAATGTACAAAGACCACCTTCTCTGAACGCAGGAGGAACCAAGAACAACTGGAGTTGTTTCTTAGCTTAGCTCCCCAAGCTTCTTTAGCCAACACCAAAATGAAAGCTCTCTCTCTAGCTTTTTCAGGGTCAGACATCATGCTCACAGGCTACTGCTTGCTTTTTTACTTTTTGCCTGTCTCTGTGCTATCTGTTCTCAGCTGCTAATTTCTGGGCATACTCCATGGGTCAGTCTACACGGGAAAGAAAAACCCGCAGCTGGCCTACGCCAGCTGACTAGGGCTTGCAGGGTTCAGGCTGAGGGGCTGTTTCATTGCTGTGTAGACTTCCAGGCTTAGGCTGGAGCCTGTGCTCTAGGACCCTGCAGGGTGGGAGGGTCCCAGAGCTTGGGCTCCAGCCTGAGCCCAGAAGACTACATAGCAGTGAAACATCCCCGCAGCCTGAGCCCGAGTCAGCTGGCATGGACCAGCAGCGGGTTTTTCTTTGCTGTGTAGACAGACCCTATTAGGCCCTGTGTATTAGGCCTTAAGTGTTTCTCACAGTTATTTTAAATGAAGGGTGCATTCACACCCAATCTCAGAAGTCATATTGTACTCTTCCATGAAAATGCTTGTAGGACAGCATCAGAGGGCCCAGAAAATTCCATGATGCTTATTGAGTTTCTGACAAATCTTCTCCCAAGCCGGAGGAAAGGTCTGCTTAGAAGTGGGAGAGGCAGGGACTGCAGACCTCCAACCCCCAAGACCCTTCATAGCCACAGGCAGAAGAAGCTCCAGTCCCACAAAGGCAATGATGCCACTCTGACCCTGCTACCCCTTGCCTGGATGGATCTTGCATTCATCAATCATCCTGAACCAACAAAAAAACCTCTTTCTCTCTCTGACGGAGATATAGGTGTGGAGCATAAGTGAATACTACTTCACTACCCAGGGCCATCCCAATCTAGCCCTACCCGTAAATTAAAAAAAAGAGCCCTGATTTCCCAGTTCTACTGTGTGTGTGTGTGGTGGGGAAGATCATACAGGTGAGCTGGCACTTTTTTCGTTCGATGCCCCATCCCTTCCCAGATGCACCTTATCTGATACCCCTCCGCTAACAGAAACAGACGGCCAGTAAGGCCCCCTATAACTAATGGATATCAGCTTTCAGATCAGAGATTGGAATAACTCCTAGCTGCTTTTCAAAGGGGTTTTAATATATAATTTCAGTGTCTTTGTTCTTCTCCCCCCACACATCATCTTCTTCTTTGAAACACACCATTTATTATAATTTAACGCTTTCTTGGCTCTCAAACTTGGCTCGCCTTTTTTTTTTCTAAAGGAGGGAGGAGTTGCAGGGGTAGGAGGAAATGAAACTTTTTTCCTGGCAGACTGATTATTCCCCAGCTCTGACAACTCTCCTTATAAGAACATGTTGCACAGTGTGGAGGACAGACTCAGCAAGAAAAGGACAGTGGAAAGTAGAATATGCTCTTTAAATGGCTTCCAGGCACTTTCTCTTGCCAGTCCAAATGTTTGGGTTTGATTTTTTTTTAAGTAGAATTAATTGACCTCTCACTAAAAATATTTATCCAATGTGATTTCTATCAGATGGATAGTGATCTTATTTTCTTCTTCAAACCTTTTCTTTAAGTGTTGTTTCAAACGTAATTCTGTGCTGTCACATCACATGTAGCTGTTGCCAGTTCCATCTACTGTGGAACATAGCTGGGAGGCGAAAACCACTTGTGATACCTCACACTCAAGCAACACTCATCTTAAAACAAATCTCTTTAAAATATTCTGCCAAACTGCATCTTTGTAAATTTTTCCTTCTAACATGGTAAACAAACCAGAAACTCTCTGTGTATGAAGAGAAGCATTTGCTACCTAGCCAGCTAGGGCAAATAAGAAATGTTAATTAGATAAATTCTCTAACACACAATGCTTCACAGAGCTACCCATTTTTTGAATGTGGTACTGTAAATCCTTTTTCAGTGCTTGCTAAACCTAAAAAGTCATAAGAAATGAGACTCATTTGATGGAGGGGGGGAATAAACAGAACATTTGAACAATACTACTTCCCCTGCACTGTAAGCAGTTAGCTTGGGCTATTTTAAAATTAGCTATAATTTGCATAACATATTTTACTGTTATAATTCACTTGCTGGATTTATAGCCATTTCATAACAATCAAGCTTGTTTTTCACTGGGGTATGTGATTTGTATGAAAACTGTGGCTAAATCATATATTTTTTGTTCCAGAAGAGCACACGAGATGAAGAGACATTGTAAAGTCATATGTTTAGAACACCGTATGATATGATAATTCCAGCCTCCTTGAATTAGAAGCTTCACTTACCAATGCTCTTGTTTTCTCCACTTAACTAAACAAAGCAAACCTTTTGCAATGACTGATAGCAACAAAATATGAACACATATCACATATTTGAATTAAGGCCACCTGCAGATCAGTTAAAACACCACAATACTTTTTGACGTTTCCATATTCATCAAAAAGAACTAGAAACCAAATGCTAATATCCTGCAAAAATAGTCAGTCACCAGGCCTGAAAATCACCGCATTAGGAGACTGCACCAATGGAGCAAACTAGATAAAAGGTCATTTTATTGCACATTGTATTTTTCAGTGCTTTAAGCTCTAATGGCCCAGATACGTCTTTGCCTTACAGTGGAATTGCTAGTTAGCAACAGGTTTGAATCTTACATCAGCTGAGACTGTGCTGGGTTGGAGATTGCCTGAACAAAATTCTCAGAGGCTGTGGAGGCTTCATATTGCATAAACAATCCCATGGAGCTGTCTCATCTTATCACTGCATTACACAGAAGCATGCATTCCTACTATCCCTCCTGGTGAGTGAGGTTTAAACAAGTTTTAACTGGATCAGCTGGTGCCAAACATTCACTGATCCTGTGTGCTCATCACTAACATAGATTTTTATGTATGTTTCACAACAATGAATTACTACCACGTCAGTGACATGTTGTTCCTCTGCATTGCTGCTCTGGCTATTTGAATAACGTCTTTAAGGAGAGATAGTACTCACACTTCTGAAAAGTTCACGGTGTCCCATTTATTGTATGCATGTACTCTGAAAAAGTGGAGTTTGGAGGAGATTTTTTAAATAAGATATCTGTTAAAGTGGCAGATTGATCCAACATGTCAAACATAGCATGCACTGGGGTTTCTTCCTAAATAGGTAGTTGTACTATTTAGTAAAAAGGAAAGTGTTTGGACTATATCTCATAGCAAAGCCTGGTCTTTCTAGTGATCTCTCATTCATTGTTGCCTCGATTTGTAAATGGATAGAATGGAAACAGCCAGGGAACAGAAAAAAAAAAGCTGGTAATAGATAATTGGAATAGAGAGTTTTTGGCAAATATGAGTTTGCATGGCTTCTGAGCAGAATAGCATTTCAGGATCTATTTGACTTATTGACACTGATATTTTGTTGTCCGTTTTAGTTGACGGGCTTGATTTTATAATATCTGGAACTGCCCTATTAGTTTTGTTGCAGCAAAAAGTCTTTGAGTGAATCTTACCTCTAGGAAACCTCCTGTATCTCCCCACTTGGGGCTCATCATCATCATATGTAGACAGACAGGTATGGTATTGTGTCTTTAATTAAAACATATATGATCAACCAGGGACAGAGATGATGTCCTACATCTGAGGGAGGTGTCTAGTTCCAATTCTGTGGGGTGTGTGGGGAAAGGTTAGATTAAGTAATAACTAGAATTAGTAATTTACAATAAAAATAGTGGATGAACATCACAACAGAGGCCAAAACTTAGGCAAGTAGAACACACAAAAAGTTACAAGTATCAGTGCACCTACTAATCATCAAGGACAATGAACAGGCCTTATTACTGATCTTCCATTCTAGAAAAAGTCTAGCTGAGGATAGTCTAACAAAATATAATAAGATTATAACAAAACAATCTCCAGTTCCCCTCTAGAGGCCAGTATCCACAGTGACATTACCATTCCCTGCAAAACCTGCTCAGAAGATTTTAATCTTAGTATGTAGGATAACAGGGGAAAGGGCAAAGTATGACCATCTTAGGGCCTGTTGTTGCAAGATGTTGAACACCCTATGAGAGTGCCTGAACACCCTGAGATTTCAGGTCAAAGTGCTCAGGAAACTCACCATGTCAATCCATATGGCTATATTAATCATATGAGGAAATGAAAACATAAATTTAAGCACAAAGAATTAAATCCAAGAAACTTTTTCACCCGAGCTAATGAAAACAACCCCAGTCCCCCTTCTTTGACCGTCTATGGCACACCATACAGAGATCTGTAAATTCTTCACAAGTTCATGCCAAATACTGACCATTTTTTATTTCTTTAAAAACTGTGTCTCATATGCAGAAGCATTTACAAAATCCATGGCACCAATCGCTGCATCTTTCATCTGGATTGAAATTGTTTCAGATCCCTTGTCAAGAATGGATCCAAGTAGCACCATCTTGGATGTTATATCCTTCTACATTTAGTAGCTATCCAAAGAATTTAAGATAGCTCAGATAGCTTAAGAATGGTCAGAACAGATTAACATATTAGCATGTAAACTAAAAGACATTTGCTGGTGTAAATCTCTGTACCTCACCTGAAGCCACTGGAGCCACACTGATTTACACCAGTGGAGGAGAATATAAATGACTCAGCTCACAATATGGTGTGCTTCCTGCCTAGCATTTTACTTTTTCTGAGCAACTTTGATGACCTCTTGTAAAATGTGATTTACAGTTGGGATGCAGTGATCTAGTGCTTAGAGTCAAAATTCCTTAAAGATACCAAGATGGCATGAAGATTTATGTCTCCTAACTGAGAGACCAGCTAGGGTGACTCCTAGCCACAACTGAAGTAATTCTGAATGAAAATCCTCCCACTGACACTCTGTTCAAGAGCTTGTAAAACTCAATTCAGTTTTTGGAGGTGGCTTTCTATCAGTGAAATATTGCCCAAAGTTATAAAAATGTTAACACTGATCTTATGGATACTAATTATGATTTGATCTTGTGACCTTTAAGCAATGCACAAGCAGTGACATCAAGCCAGGTGTGACCACTCCCTCGTTACAGTTAGCACTATATGCTAAAGAAAGCATAGGGTTAAATATAGTAAAAATCACCATAGAATCTCTGTGGATGGAAGTTTTATGCTTGAACAGCAAGCAGTAGGAATATACTACTGACCACCTGACCAGGATGATGACAGTGATTGTGAAATGTTCAGGGAGCTTAGAGAGGCTACAAAAGTAGAAAACTGGGCAATAATAAGGGTGGATTTCAACTATCCTCATATTGACTAGGTAGGAAGGGACGTAGAAATAAAATTTCCAGACACCATAAATGACTGCTGCTTGGACCTTCTCGCCCTGGAACCCACAAGGGGAGAGGCAGTTCTTGATTTAGTCCTAAGTGGAGCACGGGATCTGGTCCAAGATGTGAATATAGCTGAATTGCTCATTAATAGCAACAATAATGTAATTAAATTTAACACTCTAGTAGGGGGAAAATGCCAAAGAAACCCACTACAGTAGCATTTAATGTCAAAAAGAGGAACTACACAAAAATAAGGAAACTATTTAAATAGAAATTAAAAGAAACAGTCATGCAGTGAAATGCCTATAAACTGCATGGACACTATTTAAAAATATTATCATAGAGGCTCAGACTAAATGTATACCCCCAAATAAAAAATAAAAACAAATGTTACGAGGACCAAAAATTGGCCATGATGGCTAAACAGCAGAGTAAAAGAAGCAGTTAAAGGCAAAAGGCATCCTTTAAAAATTGGAAGTCAAATCCTACTAAGGAAAATAGAAAAGAAAATAAACTCTGGCCAGACAAGTGTAAAAGTATAATAAGGCAGGCCCAGAAAGAATCTGAAAAGAAACTAGCTAAGGACACAAAACTAACAGCATTTTTTAAAAGAAAAACAGAAGCAGGAAATCTGCCAGTCAGTGGGGTCACTGGACAATTGAGGTGATAAAGGAGCACTCTAGGAAAGAGAGAGGGCCATTGTGGAGAAGCTAAATGAATATTTTGCATCCATCTTCACTGCAGAGAATATGGGGAAGAACTCCACAATTTAGCCATTCTTTTTAGGTGACAGATGTGAAGGAACTGTCTCAGATTGAGGCATCAATAGAGGAGGTTTTGGAACAAATTGATAAATTAAACAGTACTAAGTCACCAGTACCAGATGGTATTCACTAAGTGTTCAGAAGGAAATCAAATATGAAATTGCAGAACTGCTAAGTGTGGTATGTAATCTAGCACTTAAATCAGCCTCTGTAGCAGATGATTGGAGGGTAGCTAATGTAATGATAATGTTACTTAAGGCTCCGCTCAATGTGCAGCAGAAGTAAAAAAAAGCTAACAGAATGTTAGGAACAGGATAGATAGAAAAAAAGGCAGAAAATATCATACATTAGTCTATGTATGCCCACACTTTGAGTTCTGCATGCAGTTCTGGTATGCCATCTCATAAAAATATATTAGAATTGGAAAAGATACAGCGAAGGGTTACAAAAATGATGAGGCGTATGAAACCGCTTCCATATGAGGAGAAATTAGAAAGACTGGGACTGTTCAGTTTAGAAAAGAGTTGACTAAGTGGGGATATGATAGAAATCTACAAAATCATGAATGGTGTGGAAAAAATGGTATGGTATTTACCCCTTCACATAACACAAGAACCAGAGGTCACCAATGAAATTAATAGGTAGCTGGTTTAAAACAAACAAAAGGAAGTACGTCTTCACTCAATATACAGTCAACCTGTAGAAGTCATTGCCATGGTATGTTGTGAAGACCAAAATTATAAATGGGTTCAAAAAGGAAATAGATAGGTCCATCAATGGCTATTAGCCAAGGTGGTCGGGGTTACATCCTCATGCTCTGGGTCTCACTACACCTCCAACTAACAGAAAGCTGGGTCTGGATGACCAGGGCTAGATCACTTAAAATTGCCCTGTTCTGTTCAGTCTCACTGAAACACCTAGCATTGGACACTTAGCATCAGAAACAGAATCCTGGGCTAGATGCCCCATTGATCTGACCCAGTATGGCCGTTCTTATGTTCTTACTTTGGATAGGTCTTACAGACTGGTTGGATATTTAGGAGTTGCAGGTGGTTTAAAATCTTTTTAAGGATTAAAATCTTGAGGACAGACTGTCGATTCTGTATTGTTATATAGGACACACTAAGGATCTAAGGAGGCCATGTTTAAAAATAGTATAATAAAATTAGTACAGTTCAATCTGCCCAGTGGGGCTGACATGACCTGACTTGATGAAGCTGCACATACTGAATGGCTTTTATTTTTAGGGCACTCTATCTGGGATAACAATGACTCTGCTGATAGTGAAAGAGTGGATATAGTTTGTCTTGATGGCTGGCACTTATGCCTGAAAAGAACAGAATAGCATATTTAAACTGTTAAGACTTAATTGTTTCATTAGACAGTGGTACCTTTTGCACAAAAGGAGCAAGCTAACTGCTAAAAGAAAGAATGATGAGCTGCAATTCTGGAAGGGCACAGGGGTGCTGTACTAGTTACCTCTTTTTCTTTGTTTCTTCCCAGTTCATCTCTGTCACGAGGAGAAATTTAATTTTTTAACATAATGACTGTTATTAAAATAAGTTAAAATAATTTCATGAACTCTGTGGCATAGCTCTCCCATATTTTCAGATAGAAATGAACCACAAAAATATTCACGCCGCTGAATTCAATTATTGTGTCTCCAACATCTAGTTTATTGATGATAATGATGACTTTCATTTATAAATGTGTCTTTTATCCTGTAGAAACCCAAAGTGTTTTTATACTCACAGGGTATATGAAACACTTCACCCACCACTTGAAGTTCAGCTACCTTGAGGTGTCAGCTGCTTAACTGTGCACACCAACACAACAAAACAGTTTGAGACAGGAAGTGAAGAGTATAAATCATTGTCAATTGAAGCTACAACGTGGGGCTCTCAACATATGTGAGATCTAATAACCCAGCTTAGAATTTGGCTAGGACAGCAGGGATGACCATGGGAGCTATAAATTTCTGTGGTGGGGGAAGTGATAGCTATAGACTACATTGAAGCTGTGAGGAGTTTGTGTGTTCTTCATATCAGTGGGGTATCAAGAGATAGGAAAGGATAATGGGGGTCTCTCTGATTTATTTCCCACTACCATGTGGAATACAGATCTACAGCCTGTTTCCCACTTACATACATTTAAGAATTTAGAAGCTCTTTTATGGCAAAAGGATGGTTATATTTAATCAAGAAATAAAAAAAATCTTTCCTCTCTTTTAAGCATGAAATCAGATCCCAAAGGTAGGTGTTTTTCTCAGTTATATTTATCCTTCATATCATGATTTTTTTCAGGTACAAAGAACAAACTGACAGGTTTCAGAGTAGCAGCCGTGTTAGTCTGTATTCGCAAAAAGAAAAGGAGTACTTGTGGCACCTTAGAGACTAACAAATTTATTAGAGCATAAGCTTTCGTGAGCTACAGCTCACTTCATCGGATGCATTTGGTGGAAAAAACAGAGGGGAGATTTATATACACACACAGAGAACATGAAACAATGGGTTTATCACACACACTGTAAGGAGAGTGATCACTTAAGATGAGCCATCACCAGCAGCGGGGGGGGGGGGGGGGGAAGGAGGAAAACTTTTCATTGTAACAAGCAAGGTAGGCTATTTCCAGCAGTTAACAAGAATATCTGAGGAACAGTGGGGGGTGGAGTGGAGTGGGGGGTGAACCTGCACATCTACCAATGTGATATATGCCATCATGTGCCAGCAATGCCCCTCTGCCATGTACATTGGCCAAACTGGACAGTCTCTACGTAAAAGAATGAATGGACACAAATCAGACGTCTAGAATTATAACATTCAAAAAACAGTTGGAGAACACTTCAATCTCTCTGGTCACTCAATTACAGACCTAAGAGTGGCTATCCTTCAACAAAAAAGCTTCAAAAACAGACTCCAACGAGAGACTGCTGAATTGGAATTAATTTGCAAACTGGATACAATTAACCCCACCCCACCCCCCCTCCCGCTGCTGGTGATGGCTTATCTTAAGTGATCACTCTCCTTACAGTGTGTGTGATAAACCCATTGTTTCATGTTCTCTGTGTATGTATATAAATCTCCCCTCTGTTTTTTCCACCAAATGCATCCGACGAAGTGAGCTGTAGCTCATGAAAGCTTATGCTCTAATAAATTTATTAGTCTCTAAGGTGCCACAAGTACTCCTTTTTTTTTTTTTAAAAGAACAAACTGTGATTAATGTCTTTTTTAAGAGCTGGAATCCTGCTCGTGGTGCGCTGTAGAAATGGAGGGGAGGATTCCTCACAGATGTCCTCCTTTATTCTCTGGAGGGTTGAAGGCAGTAGTTTGGCTGTTTCTCCTTTTGGGCTGTGCAGCCCTCTGCCTTTTAAGGTGGGCAAGCTGATTTATTGTCGTCTTCATTTGTTAAATTGGTTTTAAGTGGTTAGCTATCTTCTTCTTAATCCAGTTTCACTTGAAATTGAATCTTACTTTTTGCAGATATGTGTTTAGCTGAGTTGTAAAAGATTGAGGCATCATGGGCCTGATTCCTAATTACAGTGAGGCCCCTTTACATAACTTTGGCATTGCAAAGTGGTTGTATCTGTCACTTACATTCACTTTATGACTCTTTTACACTGCCAGCATGCTGGGGAAAACCTGAGCATGAATAAGAATCTAGGTTTCTTTGATATTTAGGGGAGAGTTTTAAAATCTCTTGAGCTGCTCCTGGATGGCTTTACAGTTTTATAGCTTACTGTTGGAGCAGGAAGAAGAAGGGATTCATGTTCTAGGGCATTTTACAGGAAGTTCCTCACTCATACCAGTTCTATGCTGAGTATCTCTCAAGACTCTGGCCTCAAACACAGTCCTTTCATGAGGTAGCCTTGGCTATAGCACCACATCAACATACAAGATTACTAGCAAATTCACAGACTTGGGTGGGCCAATTTCCATAGTTTTGTGACCCACTTCCTGATTGGCTGGTGACTATATATAAACTTCCTGCTTCCAGTCTGATTTTGTTAGGGCAACATGTTATTGCAGCAACCTGACTCTACTTTGTATTCCTCCTCCTGGCAAATTGGCCTTGCTGCCCTACCTGACCCCACCAGCTGCCTTATTGTATCTTCCCATGGGATTGGATCTCCTGGTGATTGGACCCTTTGTGTGAACTCTGCCCACTGTCTGCCTGACTCCTGGGCATTACAGTAACTTCATTGACTTCAGTTCAATTACTTACAATTTGACTGAGAAGAGACTCAGGCCCCTAGTGTTTTGATTGCTGCTGGAAGGATCACAGAATAGCAGACATTGGAGTGCAGTGAGCATTGATCAAGAGTGGTGGGAGAGACAGACTCCAGAGAAGGTCAGTACTGTGATGTGAGAGTGTGTACTTCAATAAACCCCTTGTGGAAATACTGCTGCAGGATGCTGGAGAAACAGAGAGTTTCCGAAAGCTGCTGAGAGACCTCGGAGAATGAGGTGAATAGGGAAGGAAAAGGTGAGAATTGCAGAGAGAGACAATCTCTTGCCTACTGCCATACTACCTTTATCTTTGAAGTTAAAATGAGGTGGGCATGGAAAAACAGTAAGGTGGTAGAAAAGCCCCCATTTGCTATAGGAAGAGCCTGTAGATTTGAATTGTGAGATAGTGAGTGTGGTCTCATGGTGAGACTTCTAATGAGTTTCTTATATAAAACAGCTGATGTTTATTGTTTTATAGCAGCAAAGAGTCCTGTGGCACCTTATAGACTATCAGATGTATTGGAGCATAAGCTTAGACCAGTATGATGCACATTTGCTATTTTAAAACCTTCAAAGCCTTTTAAAACTATCTTTTTTTAGTGCCTGAAGTACTCCAGTTCATTAAGGATCTGGGCCTCTTGTCAGTGTAGTTGTGAGTATAACTGTGGTGGTTCAGTCACCCTGGATGAACAAAATGGTTCTTGCTGTGCCAGGAAGATTAGAAGAGGATGTTACACACATTCTACCGAGGGAATGAATCATTCTGCTTTATAGTCCCCTAGTACTGGTTTCATCCATAGTTCTCCCAGGGCTGATTGGTGGAAATAGATTGGATGACCATTCTCCTATGTTCTTCTAATCTCTAACACCTGTTTACTACTATGTTAGTTGCTCAGTCTGTCAAAAAGCTCTCATCTGCTGGGCATGGTATAAGAACCAAAATCTAATAGAATATTTGTCATGATCATATGGTATTGACGTGCAAAGACATGTCTTGAATCAGATGATGCGATGGTAAATACTCGAAATCCATTTTAACTCTAATCCAAACTGGTATGCTGATGCAGTAACTTTTTGTGTATTTATTCACATTTTTCAATTTTATTTCTGCTTATTTCATTAATTTTGAGCATATTTGTTCAATAGTTTTTTCTATTGGGACTGACTCCTCCTTTACTGACCTTATGTTTTATTTCCCTGCCCTAACACAGTGTTACTGTTTTTTCTCAATTCTTAAAAGCTAATCTGATGCGTTTCCATTAGGCTCATGGAGGATACATGTCCCATATTGGATGAGTAAAGCTGAATATTTAGTCATTTCCTGGAGCCTTTGTATAGTCAAAACTCCCCTTGGATTCTGACAAATGGTTTAGGGCTGCAGGGTTGGGCCCTTACTTTTAAACTCAGTTTATGGTTTAGTTATGATCACTTTTCTTTTTTTACTTCATTCTAAGAATACTTTGTGTTACTTCCAGGGTGCATAGCCAGTAATTCTTGAAGTAAAAATGGTATACTTGAACGATGGGAGTCTGTGTACAGAGCATATCCTGCCACTGAATGATCTAGCAGAACCTGCTGTGGTGGTCTCAAAATTACAAGGATGGAATTGTGGATTTGTGATTAGAGCAGGTTATTCACTAGCTGAGCCATGCATATGGACAGAATCCACACAAAGATTTACTATAAGGTTAACTACGTTACTGAAGAGTAAGGTGCATTACCTTAAATGCACAAATGAGAGACTTCTGGGAAATTTTTCTTCTGGTGTAAAGTGGTTATGTATGTCAGTTATATTTGATCCCTGCCAGTTTAGAAGAGGGGATTAGCTTTGAGACTAACATTACTATTTATACAATATGGTTGTTGAAGAAACACGAGAGGCTCTAAATGCTGTGGTTGAAAGGGTTAAGGCTCCAAAATGGCCTACTTTGGCAGTCATCCCATCTGGACAGCTTTACGTTTTCTGGAGTTGTTCCATCTGTATTCCCTCTTCTTCCCACCCCCCCCCCCATTGGAACTATTCTGTGGTCTGTTCAAAGTTTTCACTTCTCTTTGTCCAGATAAAAGATGAGCATTTAATTATAGTTTCTAATGTAATACTCCTAACCCATTGTTATCTTCATTCAGACCCCCACATTTAATTTATCATAACTGTTCTCTTCAGCACAATGCATTACCCTCTTCCTTACCTTGAGTACGGAGACAGTAGAAGAGAAAATAATGTAGCCATACTGCATTCCCAACACTTCAGCATATGAATCTGGCTAACTTTTCCAGGCTTTCTAAGTTTCTTTGTTCTAGTTTCCCTCTCCTTTTTGTAGCCTACATTCTAACAGCGTTTTGCGTTCCCTGTGCTTGAGAGACTGAATCTGATTTTTATTTGTATAACACCAAAAAAGATTCCCTGTTCAAGTCACAGTTAATATTGTTTTTCTTGGAGTTTCCTTTTCTATTACAGTTCCCTTCTACTTTTAATGTATTTTTCCTAAACGACAGGAGGACATTAAATTTTAAATATTAATCATGTGTCTTGTTGGAAACCCAATTCCTTTAAATCTATGAAGCAGCAGCTGTAAAGAGGGGAAGAGGAAAAAAGAATAATAATTTTGTGGGGAAAATGCTTTGAAGTATGGTATAATAGTCTTATGTAAAAGGAAAAGCAATTCAGACATAATGATAAAAATAAACATGTTGTATGGATAGTCTAATGCAAAACAGCTGGTAAGTAGATATACAGAAAAGAATTTGCTTTTAGTTTTCTGCTCTTATTTCTTTCCATTAAAGTCTTTCCATTAAAGTTAAAGATATTAGTTGAAAGCTAAATAAATAAATAAAAAGGAGATGGAGAACTACTTAGGGCTGTTCAAAATGTTGGATGAGGGAACAGATGTTGCAATTTTATATTTATGTCCGCTTACTATCAGCGTCTGTACCTATATGTAATATATGCATATATTTATAAACAGATACAGTATTCATTACACAATCATAAAATATTAAAGAGTAACTGGTCTGAGGTCAACATTTTATAGCTATTTCTCAGCAGTATATTTTGTTTATTACACTCTTTATAGTCAGGATGCGAATGTTAATTTAAAAGGATTCATGGGATTAAAGTTCCAGTGAAGGTTACCAGTTAAAGTGCCACATAACTTGTTTCGGGATGCTAACGCTGTTACAAATCTGTCTGTTCTTCGGGAATAAATGTACTCTCTGTGTGTGAGAGAGACACACCAATCTAGCACGGCTGCTACTCTGAAACCAATCTAGGATGAAGTCTCTTTTTATACATAAATGACTTTCTCGGTATAACCCCTGGGTTCTGTTCTCATTAAGTTTGGCTGCCTATTTCTCTGCAAGTTGGGGTCAGAGGTTTGGGATTAGCAGGGAACACTGACTGCTGGATATAGGCAGACCAAAGATTTCTGGGAAAGTAGGTCCAAATATGGTAGCTCTTGGGCATCTACATGCTGTGTCTTTGCCTGCATGTCACAACCAGTAACAGCCCCTTGACTGGATCAGTCATTAAGATGCTATTGGTTCCCTTGAGGTAGCTGACAGGATTCTACCTGCAATAATGGAAGTTAATTGCTGCTTCTAGTATCGTTAATGTAGAATGGGTTTTCCAGAGTCAATAGTTAGCATCTATTTTTGGCATATTTTTCTCCAATTACACATTTAATATTTGATAAAAGCACACTGTTCAGCTCTTCGGTGAACTTGGCTGTCAAAGACAAAAAATTTTAAAATCATGCTTTGGTAGCACATTTCTGAACAAAGACACAACAGAAACCAGAATAGACATGCATGTCTGCATTCTAGGCCAGATTTCAGGCCACCTTTTGGGTTCAATCAAACCAAACTGGGTAAACTCCAAAGGTCTAAGGACTTCATTGCCTACCTGGACCTGGGTAGGCAATCTGACTGGGACCACAGTGAGACAGATCCTGAATCTTTCTTAGGCCTTGTTCAGGCAAAATTCCTATTGACATTAGTAGAGTTTTGCCTCAATAAGGCCCAAATAAAGATTTGGCTCTGATTCAGCAAAGAGAGTTAGTTACCATTAAAGAATCTCATGGCATGTCAGAGAAATCTTGACGTCACAATCTCCCACAGACTCAGACTGGAGATTAATCACCTTCCCATACACCAAAAGGCTGTATAGATAAACTCAGTTCTCAGTAAGATCTGTTCACAATTGCAGAAAGGAACACAGAATTGAGAATCTGAATACAGTCAGGGGTAAAACCATTAAAATGTCACTGCCAAACAATGACTAAGGAAGTACATAATAACAAAACCAATGTCACTGCAAAGAAAGAAAACATAAAAATTTGGTGCAAGTGACCATACCAATGCACACATAGCTGCGTCAACTAACAAACTTAATCTTAATAACACATTCTCTTATTTTCCCCCACAATCCCTTTGCTCCAACACATGGATTAGTATGTAAAAATTCTTAGCTAGAGTAAGTGAGACAGCAAAATGGGCCCTTGAGCTGCTGCCCTGTTATTTATAGGGCTAAGTGCCTGCCCACTGGGAGGCCCATCTTTGCATCTCTGAGTAATACATCAATTTGCCAACCTCTAAAATCAGTCAGTAATTGGCCAGTTGGTGTTATAGTCACTGCTGATCTCACCGTGTGGGAGGTACAAGGGTGATCACAGCATTTTGTCAATCACTTTAATATTTTAATAAAAGACTGGGGGGAGAGAGAAGAAGGACCTCCTCAACCTCTCCAAAATCAGATGGAGATTCAGCATGTGCCACTTTGTTTTCTGAATGCTAAGCAGGTTGAAGCCTACACATTAATTGATAGACTGGCTGCTTTCACACACTGGTTCTCAGTTGCATCAACAATGTCTATCTCTGACCACATGACTGTGCTAAAATGTGAATGTTTAAAAATCAAAAGCCATGTGCATAGAGCCATGCACTAAATTCCATGCAAAGAAAGCTTCCAATTTAATCTTTCCCAGGTTTTAAGCAAAATCATGGAGAGAGCCCTTAACTGATGGTTTGGTTCAGATTTCCAATATCATGAACTTCAGGTGAATTTAGTGTGGTACTAGCCATTCCTTCATATGGCCTGAAATTCTTTAGCATCACTCCTTCTGAAAGCTTCTTGTGGTTGAATGTTTAAGCACTCTGAGAGCTGAAAGGTATTTAAATGGTGTAATGAATCCTTATAATTAGATTTACTCTTTTTAATCAAGTATGCAAAATAGTGTTTCTTGCTCCCAATGAAACTTCTGGCTGAGACAGAGGATATGTAACAATAAATGAATCTGCTTGTGCCTATTAGAAACTCTTCATCTCTCTTGAATTGTTCTTATTATTCCATAATGTTCTTCTCAGTGTACAATTATTTTTATGGATGTAAAAAAAAAACCCCAAACCCCACAACTACAATATTAAAGTAATAAGAATTACAGCTGCAGTCCCACCAGGCTGTATGTTGTAGTGAAAGCTATCTTTGTGCGGGTGATGAAGATTAAAAGAAAAAGAATAAGAAAGATGGAAAAGGAAAATGTAGAAACTTCACTCCCGTTAAGTTTTGGGATTCCTTTAAACTGTTCATGTGAAACACAAAATACCTGTGATAGAGAAGCCAACAAAGACAGGATATTAGAATGCAAAAATCTTATTTTTCTTAGAGCTGGTAGGGACTTGGTAGAGATCTTTCTTAAAACATTCATTTTAACTAAAATGAATTTGTCGGTCTCAGGAACCAGTCTCCATCTCCAGATGAAAAATAATCTTGTTGTGATTTATGCATTTAATATTTCACACTGGAAATATAAAACTACAGCAGTTATTTTATTGTGACTGAGATCAGGAAATATAGGGGCAATTTATTACATTATTTTGCTTTATAAAACTATAAATCAACATTATTGAAAATTAAATGTACGTTAGACTGTAAGGGACCTTTGAGGTATAACAATGTTTTACATATGACTTTCGAGGATATGATGGAAATCAGAATTATTCATGGAATCCTTGGATTTTTCTTTGACTTAATCAAATTAATAAAACAATTTCATTTCTAAAACTTATTAATGGAAGAGAGCAACTGGGAGGCATTTATCTTTAGGGGCCCGTGTGTGTACACACACACGCAAGCAAAGAATAATGCTGTAATCCTAGGGGTTTTATTATTTTATTGTGCTGCCTTAGACCCCAAACAGCCAGGTTAGATCCCTGGTCCCCCTATAAGCTCTGTATTTCAGGGGCCATTTCAGCAGTAAAAATCAGTTTGCACAGAAATGTGTACAAAGGCCTCAGTGCAAGAGCACTTTTTAAAACTAAGTATGTAAAAAAATTCAACCATTGAAAAAAGTCAACCATTTAATAATGAGGTTTAATTGTTTTAAATGTTCTGTCTTTTATTTTTTTTAATTTTGGGAGCGTATTAAGATCCTGTAGAGGTGGGGAACAAGAGCCAGGAAAAGGAAAGACGAGTGTTGCCCAAGTTTCCATATACAAGTATGTCAATGCACTGAGAGTCTGACTTGCAACACCGAGGCCATTCCGATTATGGGTCACTCTTACACTTGCACTCACAAACACACATACTAGCAGCCCTGGGATTTTTTTTCAAGATACACTATACAACCAGCTCATTTTCACTCATGTAGCCCTAAAATAAGATGCAAAAAAGCATCTTCAGAAATGGTTTCACTGTATCACTTTACTCACCTTTATGCTTGAAATATCCAAATTTAATAGATGGGGGTGTATGTATAAAATCTACGCAGTTTTGCACATCTCTCTTAGATGGACTTTTTTTAATGGCTAAGATACAGAAAATATTTTACTGCTATGTGTACACTGAAGCCAAGAGTCTCCAAAATGGTTGCCTAAAGTTAGACTTCTATATTTATATTTTGACACTTTTATATAAGTGACCTAAAATGAATGGGAGATGCTAGGTGCTCATTAGTATTAAAAAATCAGGCCTCTTATTTCCGTGCCCAAGAATGAACTTAAGGTAGAATCATGGCCCTACTGGAGTCAATGAGATTTTTGTCATTGATTCAATAAGGACAGGATTTCACCAGTACATGAGTGAAAGGACCTTAGGTGCCTAAGTCTAACATTAAAGTACCATTGGCATTCAGCACTCCCACTCCCACACAGATGCCACCTAATCCTGAAGGCACTTAAGCATCCTATGTGCCTATGTTTCTGCAGTTAAAGTTTTCAATGTGCCTAAATGTTAGGAACTGTGCATGGGTACATGCATAGCCACCTCAGTCTTGACGCTGCCCACGCTGCCCGGCAGCTTGGTGCCTAATACATGTGTAAAGCCCAGTGGATTAACAAACGAGGCATTCCCCTGCCTATCTTGCCTTTGGGGTTTGAGCCAGTAGGCGTGGTTAGAGCATGCGTAGACCCACGCAACTAGGGTTGCCTGGTGTCTGGTTTTTGACAGGCACATCTGGTTGAAAAGGGACCCTGGCAGGGCTGTTAAAAGTCCAGTTGGCACATAGCTGGTAGGCTCCCTACCGGGCTCTGCATGGTTCCCAGGAAACAGCTGGCATGTTCCTCCAGCTCCTAGGCATAGAGGTGGCCGGGGTGCTCCCACAGGGAGTTTTGGCCAACGGGAGCTGGGCCTGCATGTAGGGGCAGCATACAGAGCCCCTTGGCTGCCCCTACGCCTAGGAGCCAGAGTGACATGCCAATCACTTCCCAGGAGCCACCTGAAGTAAGAGCTGCCTGGAGCCTTCACCCTGCACTCCCTCATCCCTGGGCCCAACCCAGAGCCTGCACCCCAACCCCCTGCCCCAACATGGAGCCCCCCACTCTGAACCCCTGATTCTTGCCCCCTCCTGCACCCCAAATCTCTCATTCCCCAGAGCCTGCACCCCTAGCTGGAGCCCTCACCCCACCCCCACACTCTGAACCTCTTGGCCCCAGCCCAGAGCCCTCACCCCCTACTGCACCCCTGCCCCATCTCCATCTGGAAATGATACCCCCCCTTGCACCCCAACCCTATGCCTGGAGAAAATGAGCAAGCGAGTGAGGGTGGGGGAGAGTGAGTGATGGAGGGAGAGGGGAATGGAGTGAGTGGGGACAGGGCCTCAGAGAAGGGGCAGGGTGGGGGCGTGGCCTTGCAGAAAGCATGGGGCACGGCAAGGATGTTTGGTTTTCTGAGATCAGGAAGTTGGCAACCCTACACACAACACCTAGAAGAGGTGCAGCCTTATAAACTTTAGTTCAATGGTTAGGAGGCTGATCCGGGAGCTACAAGACGTAGGTTCCCCCTCCCCCTTTCCTTGATGTGCAGAAGGGATTTAACTTTAAATTTCTCAACTTCCAGGAGAGTGCCCTAACCACTGGGCTATCAGATATTCTGGGGTGTGTCTAAATCTCTCCTGTTGAAGCTGTTCCACTGTGTTTAAGTAATTTAACTATGCATTGTGCCTGTGAGAGAGTGTGACTTTGTAGTCTGCTGGTTAGAGCAGTCACCTGAGAGGTTGGAGAAAGTCAGCTTCTCAGATGGAAGCTTTCACCTCTGGAAATCTACTATCAGGTCAAACAAGAAAAAAAAAATTAATTCCCTTAAGCAACAAGTGGTAGCCAAAAAAAAAAAAATAGCATTTGATATATAGTCTCCTAAGGTTAAAAGTGAGGCAAACTAGCAATGAATTTTACAAAAGCTCCAATCAAACATGTTATATCTGGACTTTAATCAACAATATTGTACCTTTCTCCACTGTGGGTGGATCAGTTAGTGAACTGTCCAAGCATGTTTAGGAAACACTTTTCCAAGAAACAGGGCACTGGCAGCTCACTCTGCCCTGCCCATATCTAACCCACACTGATTTCTTTTGGAAGCTGAATTCAGCGTGGGTCTAGCCAACTAGAAGGGGTAGACTTAGGGTGAGTGTTAATCAGCATAGCTCCATTAAAGTCCACGGAGACATGCGGATTGACAGTAGCAGAGGATGAGGCCCAAAATTCAGTGTATCCTATTTTGCCATGAGTGGCGAATGAAGGGTAAGAAGTGAAATTTTGATTGAGAGGGGAGAATGAGTTATTGTCCTACACTCTATGTGGAAGCTGAACTTTGAAGTCTTCCTATTTTGTCTCCTAGTGTTGGTCAGTGTTTTGCTGCTGATCCCTGTGGTTTAGGACGAATCTGTTTGGTCCGCCTTGTGTGTCTCTTGTATTCCCTAAAGAATTGCATAGGATTCTCTTATGAGGAGGAGTTATTCAGTGGGGGGGAGAGAGTGTAATCACTGTCCCATACAGCAGATTTTTCCACTATGTCTGATATATGGGATGTGGTGTTTCTTTTCAATTAGTTTGCTTTGTCTGTTTCTATGGCAGCTGCTCTATATTGAACAGTGTGCATGGTGAAACTGACAGAAGATCAACTTCAGCAAAACTGGCACAGGGTATTGGAAATTATGTACAATATTCACCCCCCAAATGACAGAGTCCTTCTTGGGGTAGCCTCTGAAAGGCAGCTTCATTTCCCATAATTCAATGGAAGCCTTTGTGGGGAGATGCTGAATTAGGGCACAATCCAGCTGCCCTGTCCATGTCCTCTTTCCATTTATCAATGTCTGATAAGCACTTTAATCTTGATTAAAGTCCAGATATAACATGTTTGATTGGAGCTTTTGTAAAATTCATTGCTAGTTTGCCTCACTTTTAACCTTAGGAGACTATATATCAAATGCTATTTTTTTTTTGGCTACCACTTGTTGCTTAAGGGAATTAATTTTTTTTTTCTTGTTTGACCTGATAGTAGATTTCCAGAGGTGAAAGCTTCCATCTGAGAAGCTGACTTTCTCTACCTTACTGACAGTTAATAACAATATCATTAAATAAGTGCCTGACTCAAGCAAAAATATGACCATTCGTAATACCTTACGAGTCTCAATTAATAGGGTTTACTTTTAATTTGTGCAAATAATATTCAGTCAATTACTTAACAATGCTAAATAGCTCTTCAGAAATGACTGGAATGTACTGTGGTTTGCTTTTCAAAGTCTGTTTTACATAGTCCTAGAGTTGGTACCAGTAAAATTGGACAGCATTAGTAAAGCACGTGCCCCGTTTCAGTAAATGTAGCAAGGTGTCTGGCCTGATTCATCCTGGTCAAGCTGTTCTTCTTTTGTTGCAGGGGGGAAGAATCAATGGGTTTCTTCTGAAAACAGAGTTCAGCTTTCTTTATGGGAAATTCATCTCTCTCCTTTTGTAAACTTGCCTTTGAGTTTTATAGGACACCTCTAGCAGAGACTCATAAGACATGTATCTGTCTAAGCCTCTAGGTATCTGTGCTGCTGTAGGAGGAGCCCTTCCATTTGTCTTTCATTTAGATTCATTGCATGTTTACAAAGGTGAAAGGATTAGTGCCCTGGAGATCATTTGCTTTCATAAGCTTTAAACTAGAGTAGAAAAAGTTTCATGCCTTGATTCTTTTCCAACAGCTTTCACGCTCAGCAAGGCATATAGGAGCAAGCTGAGACACATTGATTGCCAGCAGACTCTTCCAACAAAATTGCCGTCTGACTCAGTTAAACTGGGTGGGAAGAGAGAACTTTTGCCAGTTTCTCCCATCTTTTCTACCACGTGGTGAGATACCAGTAGCATTCCTTGGGGTTTTATAATAAAGATGAAATACTACAGATTTCTACATCTAAATAATGCCAAAATCCCAGACCATTTGTAACGATAATTCACATGCCTTCTAACCTTTTGTGTTTTGCATATATTCTTGCTGTGAAATATTGATTCCCCAGATTCTTTTCTTTAAAAGAAAATTTTAAAAAATTGGAAGAAAAGAGGAATCTTGGTTTAGCATCATTTCCATTTAAATATAAAATCAATAGTAGGTAAATACATTAAAATCCTTGCTGTCCTGAAATTGACATCTGATGGTATTTCTCCCCTCTGAGACTGGTAGCTTAAATAAAAAAAATTAAAACATATTTGACTGAAACTGGCTATAATAAATTAATACCAGCCTTCTGGATAAGTTCAAACAGACCTCTATCTTTGAATGACATTTTCAGAACATTTCATTAATAATTATAAATTCTCTGTGATGATCCTTTCACCAGAGTGCGGTGTCTGGCAGTGGGAGGAGAGGGTTTATTTACTGATTTACAGTGAAATACCGTGGAGGTATTTAAGGGATAATAGGAGGAATCCTCTGCTTTACAAGGGAATAATCCAATTCCCAAATGGATTAACTACCAGTCTATAGCAGAACAGTTCATTTAAGCAAGGGAACTCCCTTAATACTAAGGAAATCAGAGCAGCTGTTCTGTTGTCAATATTGTACAAGTGAAATCATTCTTATTAAAAGTAAAATTGAAGTTCCCTTTAACCAGGTAATTACCCTTAATTACATTGCATTTTAAATTCCTTATTCTCTGATAAATGTGATCTGGGTTTCCCACTACTGCAGCTGAGAAAACATTCAACACAAGAGGGACTGGGAGCAAGACAAATGCATGGAACAAACTAATTAAAGAAAAAGCTTGCACGAGGTAATGTGGTCTAAGGATGGGGAATCAGGAAGTCTTCCATTCTAATTCCAGTTTTGCCAATGACTTGCTGCATGGCTTTGTGTATCCTCACCTTCTGCTTCCATTTCCCTGTGGAGATAATACCTACCTGTTTCACACTGCAGAGTTGAAGATTGGTTAAATAGTGTCTTAATCTTCCACCCTCACTCAAGCTGAGTACTACTTACTATACTAGTGGTCCCAAACCATTACTCTGCTTCAGTACATACTATGCATGAGTAATGCATTATAGTAGTTTTTATAGGAGAATTGTATCTGAGTGCATCATGCAGACTTGGAGGAAGAGGTGGTGATGCTGGCAGACCAGGTCATGCTAGAGTGTATTCAGGTCAATTCACTTTTGTGTATTAGTATAGATCAAAGTAATGGTTAGATGTATCAGTATATTGGATGTTTAAACTCCATGAAAACTAGTGAGAGGTTATTTGCATTGTTTTCACTTCTGTTCCTGTTACAATGTAAGAGCATAAAGAAAAGGAGTACTCGTGGCACCTTAGACTAACAAATTTATTTGAGCATAAGCTTTCGTGAGCTACAGCTCACTTCATCGGATGCATCCGATGAAGTGAGCTATAGCTCACGAAAGCTTATGCTCTAACAAATTTGTTAGTCTCTAAGGTGCCACGAGTACTCCTTTTCTTTTTGCGAATACAGACTAACACGGCTGCTACTCTGAAATGTAAGAGCAAACATTTACATTGTATATACCCCTAATAACTAAATAGCATTTCACAAGATTTCTTTGATAGGTTAACAAAGGGTTTAAGGACTTTAACAGAAAACGTTAATTTCAAGCAAGTGGCTATTATGTAGGATGGTCAGAGGTCCAAATACTAAGTGCGTTCCTCACTCAAAGAAAAAGCTCATGTGGGCAGAGAGAATGTAAGCTTGTCTTCTGTGAGAAGAAGCTAATAAGAATGGAGCCAAAGAAAGATCCTTCATCTCTGAACTGTTTGGACTCTTGCAGAGAAGTGTATGAAATGCAAAGCAGAGATCCCCAGAAACAATCTGGGTACTCTGAAAAACTTTTGAGAAATTGTCAATTTTTTACATCACTGCCACAGTAGTTGCAAACTGTGACTCACCTGTACATATACATTACCTGCTTTAACCTCTCAATAACTCATTCTTTTTCTTAGCTTTCTGTGACTCCATGATATGATTGGTATGGTGATCTAGGAGTTCACTTTTGTTACTGGCTGGGTGAAATCTAATTATCTGCCCTGTTTGACAGTCTGCCCTGAGGTAGGTGCTCACAGTTATGAGTCACTCCAGAACCCTGTGACAGAGCTTACATGACTACTTTTTCCTGGGATATTATAAGTTTCTTTGAGAATGCAGGAAAGGTGTCTGCATTGTATGGTAAGAATGTCTCCTCTGTAAGAACACCATGGGAGGGGGACCGAAAACAGGAAAACCCTATGCTGTTCCTTTAGAGCAACCTTTCAAGTAGAGCAGGTTTGCAGCCCTGTGCATACGTGGAGAGGAAGAACTCCATCTTTTTGGAGATAGGTGTTTCCTATGTTTATGGCCTCTTCAGACTGAGGGCTTGTCTACACTGGCACTTTACAGCACTGCAACTTTCTCGCTCAGGGGTGTGAGATCCTCCCCCGCAGCATAGCAAGTTTCAGTGCTGTAAAGTGCCAGTGTCAACAGTGCACCAGTGCTGGTAGCTATGCTCTGCCCTCGTGGAGCTGTGTGTGTAGTTCTTTTTTTTTTTTTTTAAGAGCTCTGGGAGAGCTCTCTCCCAGCACTCTGCATGACTAAACGAGCCATGTTAAAGTGCTGCTTTACTAACATTTTAGACTAGCCCTGACTGTATGATTGAACACCCTACTGCTGATCAGCAGAAGCCATGGGTACTTATGTTTTTACCTTTGGGCATGCACACTACTGCCTCGCTCTAAACATCTGGATGCCTACTTCCTGCCTAAGCCCTAGAGCACATCAGAAACTTTGAGAAGATAAGGTTAGGTCACCTTAGTCATGTCTTTTAGCCCAGTGGTTAGAGCTAAAATGGATGGGGGAGACCCAGGGTTCAGTCCCCCTGGTCCAATCACCCTTTTGCTATTTGTCCACAGTGGAACACCTTCAATAGGAGAGACTGAGGGAGCCTCGCATAAGAATATCCCATATCTTTGTGCTTAGAGCACTCTCCTGGAAGGTGAGAGATGCCCCACTCAAATCCTGTCTCCCCACTCCTAGGGAAGTAGTCTAACCACTGGGTGAAAACTTAAGGTGGATGGTGGCACAATCACCTTCCCTCCTCCTAGAGAGATAGGCACCCACAACTACCACCTCATCCAGCCACTTAGTGTGGAGCTAGTCAAGTGCCCACCACTCCTCCACCTTAGCTATTTTGACTTTGTCTACGCTTCGAGCTAGGGCTATGATTCCTTGCTTGCCTAGACCTATTTGCACTAGCTCTCATTGAGCTAGCATGCTAAAAATAGTGTAGCTGTGCTGAGTACAAACCCATCTAAGCTCCATGCATATGTACTTAGCCTGGCTAGCTCATACCACCCCGGCTACACCATTATTCTTAGTGTACTTACTTGAAGAAAACTAGCACAAATGTCTCTGCAACCTGGAAATCACCCTCCTCAGCTCCAAGTGCACACACTCCCTTTGTATGGAGTGAGGCCAACACTCGGACTCATTCCTGCAAGAAATGCTTTAGGCATGTAAGTCACCTGACTCCAAGAGGCTGGTTCCTGTTGAGGGTCATTGAGCAGAGATATAATCTTGCTAAGCAGAGATAGATGCCTAAAAGTTCAGCACTGTTACTCAGCATTGCAATGCTTAATTTCCTTCATGGATTCCCCCCCGCAATATATTTTCATTTTACAATACTCATGAAGAAAACATCTAATTCAAATTAGAATTTCCTGTCTTGACTGTGCTCTGAAGAGGGAGATGGAGATAGGGATTAGATTTTCTTTAAAAAAATAAAGAGGCAGCAGATGTTTTCCTTAAGGAGAAGCTAGAGGCTGCATATATTGTTGTTGGCTGACCCTCTGCTTGAGCTCAGCTGTAGTATCTTGCCCCTGGGTCCCCTACTTCTGGGCAATCTTACAGTTCTTGGCAAGAGTTCAGCTTTTTCCCAGGTTCTCTTCAGTACCCAATTTATAGCCCCCTTATCTCTAGCCTCTGGCAGCCTTTCCCAATACCTACAATAAGTCAGTGGTTAGACGTAGCCCTACAGGTTAGAAGTTTGCTCATATCAAGATTGTAGTGTCAATCTGCCCCAAACAGAGGGTTGAAGAAAAAGGTTAGCAAGTGCCTCTCACTGAGCTCTCCTTGCAATCAGTGCTCACTAGCAGTACACTAGTAGCTTCCCTAGTACTGGGGAAACAATCTTTCTCCCTCTGCCCTTTAAGAGCCACTTCTTCAATTGGTGCGTGTTTACAAGTGCACCTAATTGGCACTGCTCATTAGCCTTTCCACCAGTAGGATGGGGTGTGTCCCATCACATTACTTACCTATTGGCTCTAAAAAGCTGTTAAATAAATTTCACATTGACCATTAGCTGCAATCAGAGTGGAAATTCTAGACTGATTAGTGCTGTAAATGTAATTCCTTCTTACCTGAGTAAGAGGGTAATCTTCAAGTACTGAAACTTCAGGACATGGATTAGTCAGGTTGTTCAACAAATTTTTCAGTGGCCTCCCTGTTTAAGCTTCCCTATTTTTCTGGATTGGTTGCAGAGATAGTTTTCACTCTGTAAATCGCAAAAAGAAAAGGAGTACTTGTGGCACCTTAGAGACTAACAAATTTATTAGAGCATAAGCTTTCGTGAGCTACAGCTCACTTCATCGGATGCATTTGGTGGAAAAAACAGAGGAGAGATTTATATACACACACACAGAGAACATGAAACAATGGGTTTATCATACACACTGTAAGGAGAGTGATCACTTAAGATAAGCCATCACCAACAGCAGGGGGGGGAAGGAGGAAAACCTTTCATGGTGACAAGCAGGTAGGCTAATTCCAGCAGTTAACAAGAATATCAGAGGAACAGTGGGGGGTGGGGTGGGAGGGAGAAATACCATGGGGAAATAGTTTTACTTTGTGTAATGACTCATCCATTCCCAGTCTCTATTCAAGCCTAAGTTAATTGTATCCAGTTTGCAAATTAATTCCAATTCAGCAGTCTCTCGTTGGAGTCTGTTTTTGAAGCTTTTTTGTTGAAGTATAGCCACTCTTAGGTCTGTGATCGAGTGACCAGAGAGATTGAAGTGTTCTCCAACTGGTTTTTGAATGTTATAATTCTTGACGTCTGATTTGTGTCCATTCATTCTTTTACGTAGAGACTGTCCAGTTTGGCCAATGTACATGGCAGAGGGGCATTGCTGGCACATGATGGCATATATCACATTGGTAGATGCACAGGTGAACGAGCCTCTGATGGTGTGGCTGATGTGATTAGGCCCTATGATGGTATCCCCTGAATAGATATGTGGACAGAGTTGGCAACGGGCTTTGTTGCAAGGATAGGTTCCTGGGTTAGTGGTTCTGTTGTGTGGTGTGTGGTTGCTGGTGAGTATTTGCTTCAGATTGGGGGGCTGTCTGTAAGCAAGGACTGGTCTGTCTCCCAAGATCTGAGAGAGCGATGGCTCGTCCTTCAGGATAGGTTGTAGATCCTTGATGATGCGTTGGAGGGGTTTTAGTTGGGGGCTGAAGGTGATGGCTAGTGGCGTTCTGTTGTTTTCTTTGTTGGGCCTGTCCTGTAGTAGGTGACTTCTGGGTACTCTTCTGGCTCTGTCAATCTGTTTCTTCACTTCAGCAGGTGGGTACTGTAGTTGTAGGAATGCATGATAGAGATCTTGTAGGTGTTTGTCTCTGTCTGAGGGGTTGGAGCAAATGCGGTTATATCGTAGCGCTTGGCTGTAGACAATGGATCGAGTGGTATGATCTGGATGAAAGCTAGAGGCATGTAGGTAGGAATAGCGGTCAGTAGGTTTCCGATATAGGGTGGTGTTTATGTGACCATCGCTTATTAGCACCGTAGTGTCCAGGAAGTGGATCTCTTGTGTGGACTGGTCCAGGCTGAGGTTGATGGTGGGATGGAAATTGTTGAAATCATGGTGGAATTCCTCAAGAGCTTCTTTTCCATGGGTCCAGATGATGAAGATGTCATCAATGTAGCGCAAGTAGAGTAGGGGCATTAGGGAACGAGAGCTGAGGAAGCGTTGTTCTAAGTCAGCCATAAAAATGTTGGCATACTGTGGGGCCATGCGGGTACCCATCGCAGTGCCGCTGATTTGAAGGTATACATTGTCACCAAATGTGAAATAGTTATGGGTCAGGACAAAGTCACAAAGTTCTGCCACCAGGTTAGCCGTGACAGTATCGGGGATACTGTTCCTGACGGCTTGTAGTCCATCTTTGTGTGGAATGTTGGTGTAGAGGGCTTCTACATCCATAGTGGCTAGGATGGTGTTTTTAGGAAGATCACCAATGGACTGTAGTTTCCTCAGGAAATCGGTGGTGTCTCGAAGATAGCTGGGAGTGCTGGTAACGAAGGGCCTGAGGAGGGAGTCTACATAGCCAGACAATCCTGCTGTCAGGGTGCCAATGCCTGAGATGATGGGGCGTCCAGGATTTCCAGGTTTATGGATCTTGGGTAGCAGATAGAATACCCCAGGTCCTGGCTCCAGGGGTGTGTCTGTGCGGATTTGTTCTTGTGCTTTTTCAGGGAGTTTCTTGAGCAAATGCTGTAGTTTCTTTTGGTAACTCTCAGTGGGATCAGAGGGTAATGGCTTGTAGAAAGTGGTGTTGGAGAGCTGCCTAGTAGCCTCTTGTTCATACTCTGACCTATTCATGATGACGACAGCACCTCCTTTGTCAGCCTTTTTGATTATGATGTCAGAGTTGTTTCTGAGGCTGTGGATGGCACTGTGTTCTGCATGGCTGAGGTTATGGGGTAAGCGATGCTGCTTTTCCACAATTTCAGCTCGTGCACGTCGGCGGAAGCAGTCTATGTAGAAATCCAGGCTGCTGTTTCGACCTTCAGGAGGAGTCCACCTAGAATCCTTCTTTTTGTAGTGTTGGCAGGAAGGTCTCTGTGGGTTAATATGTTGGTCAGAGGTGTGTTGGAAATATTCCTTGAGTCTGAGACGTCGAAAATAGGATTCTAGGTCACCACAGAACTGTATCATGTTCGTGGGGGTGGAGGGGCAAAAGGAGAGGCCCCGAGATAGGACAGATTCTTCCGCTGGGCTAAGAGTATAGTTGCATAGATTAACAATATTGCTGGGTGGGTTACGGGAACCATTGTTGTGGCCCCTTGTGGCATATAGTAGTTTAGATAGCTTAGTGTCCTTTTTCTTTTGTAGAGAATCAAAGTGTGTTTTGTAAATGGCTTGTCTAGTTTTTGTAAAGTCCAGCCACGAGGAAGTTTGTGTGGAAGGTTGGTTCTTTATGAGAGTATCCAGTTTTGAGAGCTCATTCTTAATCTTTCCCTGTTTGCTGTAGAGGATGTTGATCAGGTGGTTCCGCAGTTTCCTTGAGAGTGTGTGGCACAAGCTGTCAGCATAGTCTGTGTGGTATGTAGATTGTAATGGATTTTTTACCTTCAGTCCTTTCGGTATGATGTCCATCTGTTTGCATTTGGAGAGGAAGATGATGTCTGTCTGTATCTGTGCGAGTTTTTTCATGAAGTTGACAGATTTCCACTCTATACGGCTAAATTCAGTGCCTTGCATAATCACAGGTTTCAGAGTAGCAGCCGTGTTAGTCTGTATTCGCAAAAAGAAAAGGAGTACTTGTGGCACCTTAGAGACTAACAAATTTATTAGAGCATAAGCTTTCGTGAGCTACAGCTCACTTCATCGGATGCATTTGGTGGAAAAAACAGAGGAGAGATTTATATACACACACACAGAGAACATGAAACAATGGGTTTATCATACACACTGTAAGGAGAGTGATCACTTAAGATAAGCCATCACCAACAGCAGGGGGGGGAAGGAGGAAAACCTTTCATGGTGACAAGCAGGTAGGCTAATTCCAGCAGTTAACAAGAATCACTCGATCACAGACCTAAGAGTGGCTATACTTCAACAAAAAAGCTTCAAAAACAGACTCCAACGAGAGACTGCTGAATTGGAATTAATTTGCAAACTGGATACAATTAACTTAGGCTTGAATAGAGACTGGGAATGGATGAGTCATTACACAAAGTAAAACTATTTCCCCATGGTATTTCTCCCTCCCACCCCACCCCCCACTGTTCCTCTGATATTCTTGTTAACTGCTGGAATTAGCCTACCTGCTTGTCACCATGAAAGGTTTTCCTCCTTCCCCCCCCTGCTGTTGGTGATGGCTTATCTTAAGTGATCACTCTCCTTACAGTGTGTATGATAAACCCATTGTTTCATGTTCTCTGTGTGTGTGTATATAAATCTCTCCTCTGTTTTTTCCACCAAATGCATCCGATGAAGTGAGCTGTAGCTCACGAAAGCTTATGCTCTAATAAATTTGTTAGTCTCTAAGGTGCCACAAGTACTCCTTTTCTTTTTGCGAATACAGACTAACACGGCTGCTACTCTGAAACCTGTGATTATGCAAGGCACTGAATTTAGCCGTATAGAGTGGAAATCTGTCAACTTCATGAAAAAACTCGCACAGATACAGACAGACATCATCTTCC
This sequence comes from Dermochelys coriacea, assembly GCF_009764565.3. Lineage (NCBI taxonomy): Eukaryota > Metazoa > Chordata > Testudines > Dermochelyidae > Dermochelys > Dermochelys coriacea. The sequence goes on along the minus strand of NC_050072.1, from coordinate 68,737,707 downwards.
TCTCCAAATGCAAACAGATGGACATCATACCGAAAGGACTGAAGGTAAAAAATCCATTACAATCTACATACCACACAGACTATGCTGACAGCTTGTGCCACACACTCTCAAGGAAACTGCGGAACCACCTGATCAACATCCTCTACAGCAAACAGGGAAAGATTAAGAATGAGCTCTCAAAACTGGATACTCTCATAAAGAACCAACCTTCCACACAAACTTCCTCGTGGCTGGACTTTACAAAAACTAGACAAGCCATTTACAAAACACACTTTGATTCTCTACAAAAGAAAAAGGACACTAAGCTATCTAAACTACTATATGCCACAAGGGGCCACAACAATGGTTCCCGTAACCCACCCAGCAATATTGTTAATCTATGCAACTATACTCTTAGCCCAGCGGAAGAATCTGTCCTATCTCGGGGCCTCTCCTTTTGCCCCTCCACCCCCACGAACATGATACAGTTCTGTGGTGACCTAGAATCCTATTTTCGACGTCTCAGACTCAAGGAATATTTCCAACACACCTCTGACCAACATATTAACCCACAGAGACCTTCCTGCCAACACTACAAAAAGAAGGATTCTAGGTGGACTCCTCCTGAAGGTCGAAACAGCAGCCTGGATTTCTACATAGACTGCTTCCGCCGACGTGCACGAGCTGAAATTGTGGAAAAGCAGCATCGCTTACCCCATAACCTCAGCCATGCAGAACACAGTGCCATCCACAGCCTCAGAAACAACTCTGACATCATAATCAAAAAGGCTGACAAAGGAGGTGCTGTCGTCATCATGAATAGGTCAGAGTATGAACAAGAGGCTACTAGGCAGCTCTCCAACACCACTTTCTACAAGCCATTACCCTCTGATCCCACTGAGAGTTACCAAAAGAAACTACAGCATTTGCTCAAGAAACTCCCTGAAAAAGCACAAGAACAAATCCGCACAGACACACCCCTGGAGCCAGGACCTGGGGTATTCTATCTGCTACCCAAGATCCATAAACCTGGAAATCCTGGACGCCCCATCATCTCAGGCATTGGCACCCTGACAGCAGGATTGTCTGGCTATGTAGACTCCCTCCTCAGGCCCTTCGTTACCAGCACTCCCAGCTATCTTCGAGACACCACCGATTTCCTGAGGAAACTACAGTCCATTGGTGATCTTCCTAAAAACACCATCCTAGCCACTATGGATGTAGAAGCCCTCTACACCAACATTCCACACAAAGATGGACTACAAGCCGTCAGGAACAGTATCCCCGATACTGTCACGGCTAACCTGGTGGCAGAACTTTGTGACTTTGTCCTGACCCATAACTATTTCACATTTGGTGACAATGTATACCTTCAAATCAGCGGCACTGCGATGGGTACCCGCATGGCCCCACAGTATGCCAACATTTTTATGGCTGACTTAGAACAACGCTTCCTCAGCTCTCGTTCCCTAATGCCCCTACTCTACTTGCGCTACATTGATGACATCTTCATCATCTGGACCCATGGAAAAGAAGCTCTTGAGGAATTCCACCATGATTTCAACAATTTCCATCCCACCATCAACCTCAGCCTGGACCAGTCCACACAAGAGATCCACTTCCTGGACACTACGGTGCTAATAAGCGATGGTCACATAAACACCACCCTATATCGGAAACCTACTGACCGCTATTCCTACCTACATGCCTCTAGCTTTCATCCAGATCATACCACTCGATCCATTGTCTACAGCCAAGCGCTACGATATAACCGCATTTGCTCCAACCCCTCAGACAGAGACAAACACCTACAAGATCTCTATCATGCATTCCTACAACTACAGTACCCACCTGCTGAAGTGAAGAAACAGATTGACAGAGCCAGAAGAGTACCCAGAAGTCACCTACTACAGGACAGGCCCAACAAAGAAAACAACAGAACGCCACTAGCCATCACCTTCAGCCCCCAACTAAAACCCCTCCAACGCATCATCAAGGATCTACAACCTATCCTGAAGGACGAGCCATCGCTCTCTCAGATCTTGGGAGACAGACCAGTCCTTGCTTACAGACAGCCCCCCAATCTGAAGCAAATACTCACCAGCAACCACACACCACACAACAGAACCACTAACCCAGGAACCTATCCTTGCAACAAAGCCCGTTGCCAACTCTGTCCACATATCTATTCAGGGGATACCATCATAGGGCCTAATCACATCAGCCACACCATCAGAGGCTCGTTCACCTGTGCATCTACCAATGTGATATATGCCATCATGTGCCAGCAATGCCCCTCTGCCATGTACATTGGCCAAACTGGACAGTCTCTACGTAAAAGAATGAATGGACACAAATCAGACGTCAAGAATTATAACATTCAAAAACCAGTTGGAGAACACTTCAATCTCTCTGGTCACTCGATCACAGACCTAAGAGTGGCTATACTTCAACAAAAAAGCTTCAAAAACAGACTCCAACGAGAGACTGCTGAATTGGAATTAATTTGCAAACTGGATACAATTAACTTAGGCTTGAATAGAGACTGGGAATGGATGAGTCATTACACAAAGTAAAACTATTTCCCCATGGTATTTCTCCCTCCCACCCCACCCCCCACTGTTCCTCTGATATTCTTGTTAACTGCTGGAATTAGCCTACCTGCTTGTCACCATGAAAGGTTTTCCTCCTTCCCCCCCCTGCTGTTGGTGATGGCTTATCTTAAGTGATCACTCTCCTTACAGTGTGTATGATAAACCCATTGTTTCATGTTCTCTGTGTGTGTGTATATAAATCTCTCCTCTGTTTTTTCCACCAAATGCATCCGATGAAGTGAGCTGTAGCTCACGAAAGCTTATGCTCTAATAAATTTGTTAGTCTCTAAGGTGCCACAAGTACTCCTTTTCTTTTTGCGAATACAGACTAACACGGCTGCTACTCTGAAACTCTGTAAATCAATACTCTGTGGCTTTGTTGGTTTTACTGCCAAGCAGACTGAAATAAAAGGTGCGAAGTTATTCTATTCATCTTAATGGGGTGTTAATGACTTCAAAGCCTAGCTGCGACTATTTAAATGTGAACACTGTTAATCAATGGCTATAACACAAACACTCAGCTTGAGTCACTGAAATTTAATTGCACAGGGCAGTTGGTTAGCAAATGAAGCTTTGTGGGGTTTTTTTAAGAGGGGAAAAAAATCCCTGCTATGTAAATTTAGCAGATTCAAGGAAGAAAAAACCCCATAACTCCTGCTTTATTGAGGATTTAAAAAGTATATTGCTACCATAGTCACAAATTAACCAATCTGCATGAAATAAATACATCTCAGCAGTGGTGTCATTTTGATTACTACTACAAGACATCAACTTGCAAAATTAAATTTCCTTCCAAACAGTTCTCATGTGTCCTTTGATTGCAAAGCTCATTTAAACAGAACGCCCCTTCAGAATTGCTTTTAAAAAAGTCTTTAGTTCCACAGAATAGTCTCATTCACTCAAATAGTATATTACTGTCTGGAGAAGCTACATGTACAGATTTTGCTAGGGCTGTAATACTGTCCTTGTGAATTCGGAGAAAATCATACTGGATATATCACTATTAAAGTGTCAGGGAAAGCAGGCAGTAGGTAGAGGTTGGAACTTAATACACATCATAACTGTTCTCTCCATCTAGTTGTTGCATCTGTAAGTTGCCTCTTGCTGATATTCAGATATGCAGGGCCCATCGTTCTGTTAAATGTTTATACACAGTTGGGCTCTGGCCCTTGATTGGTGCTACTGCTAGACAAGTAATAACAATCAGAAGACTTTGGTTCTTTTTCCAGCCCTCCCTGCATGATGTTAGGTAGGTAGGTTATTTAACCTTTTTATCCTAGTTTTCTCAATCCCCCTTCTATTATTATAAATGAACTTTTTGTGAACTTTGGAGGGAAAAAATATTAGATTCCAAATTGTCTTGTTGGAACAGAAATCATAATTATTATTATTATTTTTTTTAAATTTAAGGTGACTGACTGTAGTGCTTATGATAAACCCTGGTACTGTTAAGTGTGTGGCCAGTGTTTGGACGAACTCTGCTAATGTACCTCAATTCTGACATGTGTCAGTCTTACAAACTTTCTGAGGACATATGAGACTTGCCTGAAGGCTGCAGTGTCATCTCCATTTTACCAGGTGAATATACCTTGCCGCTTTTTCCTAATGGTAGAGGCCTGGTCTACACCTAAAAATTAACCTAGCTACATTGCTCAGAAAAATTTCACACCCAGTGTGATGTACTTAGGTCGATTTAGCCCCCTCTGTAGATGCCGTTGGAAAAACAACTACTGCCTGTTGGATTACCTGCAACAACAGAAAAACCTTTTCTGTCAACATAGGAAGTGCCTATGCTACAACGGCACAGCTGCAGCGCCATAGCTGTGCTGCTGTAATATAGACATGGCCTGAGTCTGGGCTACATCTCTTGTATGAAAGGGGGATACACCCCTTCCAGCTAAGGCCTGGTCTACCTTATGTTGGCATAGATGCGTGAAAAAAATCACCCATGACTGATGTAGCTATGTCAGCATAGTTGTGTCTACTGGGGATTATGTTGATGGAAGAGTGCTTCAGTCCATATAGCTAACTTGGGCCCATTCTACACTAAAAAGTTAGGTTGATCCAGCTATGTCGGGGTGTGAAAAATCCACATCCCTGAGCAGCACAGTTAAGTCCATCTAATCCCCAAGGTAGACAGCACTCTGTCAACAGAAGAATTTTGTTGCCCTAGCTACTGCCTATCAGGGAGGTGGATTACCTACCCCAATGGGAGAACTCCTGTCAGCATAGTTACTGTAGTGTCTACACTGAAGCACTAGAGCTGCAGCTTTGCCACTGTAGCATTTCAAGTATAGACAGGCTCTTTGTTTGGGGAGGGTGTTCTTACACCTACAGGAAAAACCCCTGCTGTCAGTATAGGCTGTCTGTGGGGTTATGCCAGTGCAGCTATGATGATATAGCTATGCCATATAGTCCATGTAGCGTAGACATGCCCTAACCTACGTACAAAATATTGTTGTAACATTCTCATCTTATGTTGTGGACAATGTGGAGATATGAAAGGATTATTAATAAACTTTTCTCTTAAAAAATCAGATGAAAACTCAATCTCTGCTTTTTGTGGCTTCTTCTCTGTGGAGCATTCAGTAATTTCTGTAAATTAATGAAATCTTCTGACCTTGTCAATCAGAAGCTGAAGAATAGTGCCACAGGTATACCACCGTGAATCTTGTTAAATATGTAATTTGTGCTGGTCCCATGCAGCCAGCCTTCGCCCATCTTCATCACATAGCCCTGCCAAAGGGATGTATGCCTACAGCCAACTCCCTTACAGTATCTTGTTTGCCTGTGATTTCAGACAACAGTGAGAGATCATCAAATTAATAACTCACTCTTGGCTTTACAAAGAATCTTTTTTTTTTTTTAATTGGGAGTAACTAAGGAGGAAGATGGAAATAATGCACAGAACCTGTTGTTTGTGATGGGGTATTAACCCTACATGGGCCCCACCAGAGCCTAATTGGCTGATTGGGCCCACCTAGCCCAATTAGGCTGCAAATGGGGGAGATTTAGGTTGTGTGGAGAGTTTTTGATTAGAAAGAAGTCTGGCTGTGAGGGACCAGGCAGGGCTTCTATAAAGCCAGGAGGCTGGAAATAGTGTAGGGAAGAAGTCTTCACTTCTTGTCTCTGAAGTGAAGAGGGGGAGAAGAGGCATGGTAGGAAGGAGTCAGGTAGTGAGAGTAGTAAGGTGGTGTAGATGCAGGCCTTGACCATTCACTACACAGGGTCCTGGACTGGAACCAAGAGTAGAGAGTGGGCCTGGATTCCTCTGCTAACCATTGCAGAGTGATAGTGCTAAGGGCTATGGATATGAAGACTGCCAAAGTCATTGTGAGAGTGACATAGTCAGGGCAGTGTGAGGATTGCCTGATGCTGCTTGTGGAGAGAGACTCTAAAAGACCACCCTGGAAGGGGAAACCACTGAATGACCTGGCCAAAGGGCTAAGTCACGAAGAGATAGCAGCAGTTCCTGAAGCAAGAGTGGGGCTGCAGACCGAGAGCAAGAGTGCAATAGCAATAGGGGTGTTGGTCTCGCAGAGCTAATCTCCAGAACTGTCAGGAGGAAGTGATGTCTAGTAGTGAGCACTGTGCCCCCTCACTCTGGTGTGGGCATCAATTTCCTGCTAAAGCTTAACTTACCTTGTTTCTGTTAATCACAAACTTCAGCACCTGAAATCTATTTTGCAATAATCACATCTTCTATCAAAGGATAGTCCTGGTTATTGTGATCATTTTTTTTCCACACATGTAGCCTGAAACCTTGGAAGTGCTTTAGGGGCAACAAGTAAACAATAGGATTCCTCAAAGAGCAGCAGCAGGAAATCTGCTCCAAGTCAGGAACCCTAATTCTATTTGACTCCCATGTCTTTATATCAAAATCCACATATTGGTTAAAGGGTAGAAAACAAATCTTTTCTAGAGGAGGAACATATTACTATCAGTGATTTCCAGTATTGCTTCCAATTGTTTACCGAAGCTGTCCTGAGACTGTTCACCTGACACATGGAGTTTTTTTCAAGCACATGTATTTTAAAACCTTGTCTAAGGGGCACGTCTACATGTACCGCTCTGTAGTGGCGCAGCTGTACCGATGTAGCTGCAGTACATCTGGTGAAGACGGTGTTTGCCGATGGGAGAGCTCTCCTATCTGCATAATAAAACCACCTTCGCAAATGGCAGAAGCTATGTTGGTGAGAGAAGCTCTCCTGCTGACATAATGCTGTGCACATGAACACTTGCGTTGCTCGGGGGAGTGATTTATTCACACCCTGAATGACATAAGTTATGCCAACATAGACTGCAGTGTAGACAGACTAAATTTTACTTTTTCTCCTGCTTGGGATGTTCTTAGTTGTGTGTACAACTGCTTGTAAATATTTACTTTCTATAATAGGAGATTCCCCAATCTCCCCATATCCAGTTATTGATTTTTTTTCTATAAATTCAACCTCGGGGCCATTTTATCAAATAAAGCCTTCAATCTGTCTATTTTTTAAGAATGTTTTCTCCATCTTCAGCGCTGATTTACATAAAATTGGTAGGTGAGTCTCCCCTTCACTTACGTAAGAGGCACTCTTAGGTCCATTAGATCTTTCTAAGTGCAATATTGGTGATAAGCATGAGGTTGATTTGCAAGGTTTTTCACTGATCCTTCTGTTGGAGAAGGGAGTCTGTATTCCTGCAGAATGAGCCAAGGGCTCTTTCCCACGTCCATGTTAGGCTCTGGATTTCTGGGTCCTTGATAGAACAACTTTAATGGAATTCCCAGTGATTTTCTTTGACCCCAAACCCTCCCTTAAATGGTTTAGCCCCTGTGTAAGGGCTCTATAGAAAAGACATCCAGATGCTGTATTACATTAGCTTTCTCAAATCACCATGGGGCGAGGGGATGAGGCCCCATGGTGACTTGCCACCTAGCAAAGGGCCAACTGGTCCCTCAGTCTCCGCTGCCTCCTCCAACCTCCACTCAGATCCCTGGATTGTTGAGTGCCTTTCATAAGGCTTAGGGGAATGGAGGTGGGGAAGGGGTGTCACCCCTTCTGTGGGGGAGAAGTTCAGGTACGGAGAGTATCCACCACAGATGGATTGTGGGGCATGATGTAGCTTGGAGAGGCTAGAGAAGTTTTGTTTTTTCACTAGCTTAGAGTCCCCTAGAGTCATTGATGCTACTTTATACATCACTTCTCAGTTTGGCCCTGTAGCATTGCCAGGCAGGCTAAAAGTAAGAGTTGATCAAGTTGGTACAGGCTTTTGCTGAGGTATCATCAGGTGAAGTTTTACTTTTTGAGGTCATTGACTTGTTGGCTTCATAAGACTAAAAACATAAAAGCTGCCAAATAGCAAAGAAATTACAATGTCAACAGCTTCACAGAAAGGAGCAGGAAAGAAATGGGTGAGTTAAAAGAAATCCTGAGACTGGCACCAGCAAGTGTTTAAGTAACACTCACTCAGTCCGTCATCTTGCCTTCTGCTACATCTTGCAAACATTGGCAGGCATTCCTAGGTAGGGAGTAAAGACTGCCACTATGCTAATCTACACCATTACTAGCCCTCAGAGAATCCCTGAACGTTTTTTGATAACCAAACCATCCTGTACCCAACAGCTGCTGAAGACAATGGGAGCTTTTCTGTTTAACTCTCATATGACTTGGATCAGGCCCCTTATGTGAGGAGGAAAAACATTTTTAAAATAACTTTCTATGTTAGTTTGAAGGGGAGGGTGCTACACTGGCCAAACAGCTGTGATATGAGAGTGCAACGGAATAATAAAAGTATAAACTGGAAAAATAATGTCCCCAACTCCTTTTAATGTGACATCTCTGCCCCTAGCTTATAAGAAAATGATGGAACAAAATCTCTTATCACTTACTAGTGTGTAGCCTTCTCTTTTCCAGTGAAAAATGTTAGTTTCATCAATCAAAGGACTAAACTGAGTGAATATTCCTGTCTGATTTGTCATAAACAAAACTAAAATAATGAATCAAATTTGTTGATAAAACTGTCAATTAGAAAGATTCTTATCTAACAGCGGGTTGAAAATCCAAGATGTCTGCCACAATAGCAAATGATGAAAATGACAGCTGTTTAAATGCCAGTGCAAGATTTCTACATCTGCTTGGTACAGCAGCTGAAAGTTCAGACTCTGGGCTTTAAAATGATAGAAAGATTAAGCTAAATCTTCATGTGATTGTCAAGATATCAATGTTTAAAGCAGATGTTGGCAATTTTTTAAGGAATGAAAACTCCTACAGATGTTGGAGGCTGGAGCACTCAAAGTAGTTGGGCTATATAAAATCCTGTCTGAGGAAAAGAACATGATTTTTGTAGAAACTAAATGATCTGCTATTTCTGAGCTCAAAAATGGAACTTCCATCAGCATGGGTATGAAAAGCACTACTTTTCTGCGCTTGTTCCCATTCTGCTTCGTGACATTTGTCAGCTATGTCCAGAGATTTTTACCTCTTTCTTTATAGTGATGCCACAAGTTAAAATGAAAGATGTTGGCAAAGATGTGTCCTGGCTTAAAAGAAGGCACACATTAACCACCAGCTCTGGAATAAGCATTTTCTATGCTTGGCCACCCCAGACTTTGGTTATTTTTCTTTTACTTTAACTGTATATCTCCCATTTACAAGTTTCCACTTATAAATATACTGGATCAAATTCAAGGTCCCCATCTTAATTTTCAAGACCCCTGCCTCTGTCTTTGTGGTGATGACCTTCCTTGACAGCCATGTTCCTCAGAAATTGAAAGCCTGTCATTCTCAAGAGTGAAGCTGATGAAAGCAGGAGATAGGGCTTGCTTGAAAACAAGCCAAAGGCTTTGGAACTCGTTACTAGAGGAGATAAGAATGACCACAAATTTTGCTGCTTTCAGAACAAAGCTTAACACTTACTACTTCAGCGTAACTTTTCAATAGGTACTGTTAAAAACAGCCAAAAAGAGGAGGAGGAGAGAGGCAAAGGGAAGGAATTAGCAGGAGAGAGAGAGGAAATAATTAAAAAGAAATAAAATGTAGTCCTGCCTGTCTGGATAAGTCAAGAGGAGAACTAATTTACTGGCCTATTGTGAGTTTGGTTATTCTTTCTTATGAGATACTCAACCACTACTCTGATGGGCAACATTATAAGAACTTGCATAGAAACTTACTGCTCTTACTCCAGTTTCCAATGACAACAACAGACATCCTAATTAACTAGGTAATCAAAAGAATAGTTGAAAATATCTGAGTAATTAAACTGTGATAACTTGGATGGAGTTGAAGGGTCCATTTACTCATAGCATGCACAGACATTTTCCCCTCTTGTAAGATTTGTTTGGTCTACTTTAGTGGCCTAAATGTGGTGGAATAGGACATACATTTGTACCACCTGTGCTATCTGCCTCCTTGTACCTATAATGTTACTGCCAAAACCCTAACTTTCTACTGGTCTCTCATGAAGACCTATGGCTCAACTATCCGTCTCTCAGTCAAGTTCATTGAACTGGTAACCTACAGTACTGCATAAGCAGCATATACACTCCACATAAATTTACCCACCTACCTTAACTGTGTTGTTGTTTTCATTTTTTTTCACCTTTTACCACTTGCTTGCCTTTCAGCATAGACCCCTCTTATAATCATGCGAACATCCATACAAACTTATTCTCCTTTTAGCCTTCTTCCTTGGTATTCCATTTTCCCATCTATGCATCTGGAGTCCCTGTCCAAACTTGCTGCCTAGTCTTAACTCTGCTCTGGCTTAATTAACACAACTCTTATAACCTATCCCTGTGGACCACCTCTATGTGCGATCACAAGAGCAACTAATTGAGAAGTTATTCTTAGACCTAATTTTTGCTTGTGCCTCTGTACTATTCTCTTATCCCTTCTTGAAAATAGAGGTTACATTTCTGAGTTAACTGCCTGTTAGAGTTTTCACTAAAATTAGGACCAAATTTCTATTTCAAATACATGCACAGGGCTCCCGTTAACTTAACATGTTCATCATTGGATTTTGGTCCACAGTCCTTGTTTGACCTTTGTACAGATGAACAGTGTAAGACTAAACTTTCTGATGGCTGTAACATGCCAAAAGTCTGAAGCAAACATTTCACATCATGGCTAGAAACATCATGCCAGAAACATGCAAATAAGGCTGACGATTAAAAATCTTATGGAATGGTGGTGTTTGTCAAGATTTTTGCAATTTCAGCTGTCACTTCTTTTGTTTCTCTGGTGAAGATAAAATAGTATTTCTGTGTTTGTGACATTATTCCTCTAAATGGTTAGTTTCTGCCAAAAACCAGGCCTTTGATATAAATATGTCTAGCCTTCAGAAATACGGCTGTGACATAAATTAGAACTGTAATGTACGATGAAACTGGAGTATTCTTGTCATAACCTGATTTTTGTTTAGCATTGCTGTAAACTATTTGAAAGTGGGTGTATGGTGTGGTGTTTTTTTTAGTCCTAACCAAGAACAGAAAAATATACTAATTTCATTGTGTTTTGAAATTCAAAAGGTACAATATCTGGATACCTCTTTTCTTGCTATGTGCTCCTGGAACTGCACACCTACTGCTTTAAAAAAACAACCCCCCCACCCATTTCTAACAACTTGTGACTGTTTTTTCCACCTCCACTCTAACTCCAGTGACCTTTTGATTCTCTTGGTGAATCAGACATACCTTTCACCATGCCTTATATTTTCTGTTAGAAATCCAGTTGGCAAAACCTTGCATGGACCAAAAAGTCGTTCCCCATGATCTGTCATTGTCTGACTTTGAGGTGGGTGCATCTGGCAGAGATAAAACTAGTATCTATGGGTTTTCTTGGAAACAGTCCACCTAATGTGTTCTCCTGAGTTTCTCAGCATTGTTGTTTTCCTAACATAGAGCCTAAGTGCCACTTCATGCTGTGATTAAAATTCAAATGGCCAAAGAGACTATTTAAATTCTAATAACAGAATATTCTCATCTAAATTAGGAACAAATTCTGGAGTCAGCAGAAACATGACACTGTAATTTTGATATTTAATGTTTACCTAATTCAACTCAAGATCATGATCTTAAAGTCAGAATGTGTTTATTTTGTCAAGCCATTACAAATATGCTTCTTACCGTAGAATTTATTTACTTGTTCTTATTTTCGTCACTATTTAGGCATTCTCTGGGCAAAGTAATTCCCTTCTGAGGCCAATACTGCATTAATAAAGATAAAGACGCTAAATAAAATGTTGCAATAAATAGATCTTGGTAGACACAGACCCGTATTTGAACTGAAAATTGTCTCAAGACGCTTTCATTCTTTCTATTGCTATGGTTGTAGAATTGGTAACGGCACATTGCTAAGGGGACCTCTATTACATCTATTAATGATATTTATAAGAATGCTAATGGGTGAATCGAAAGTCCAACTCTAGCAACAGTAATGCAAATTAATGCAACACCAACTCTTTACAATTCAGGTTTATAAATATTTATGATTATCTTCCATTCTCATATGTATAAATACTTTCAGGACATACTTAAATATAAAATGTGTATGTTTAGAATAAATCCTATAATATGTATGCCCTGTATCACAAAGGGGGATATTAAATCTACTTAATGTGTAAGGATTAAGTCATGTCACTCTCATTATTGATGAAGTGGAGAATATATTCCAAAGTATTTGTGCCTTGTGGTTGAGAGAGATTATTTCTGTGTCATTACCGTGTTAACTTTTTTTTACTTGCTGCACATGGTATTAATGTGAGTTTATCTGGTATCTACATTTCTCATGTTTCCTGTTTTGTAGGGTTTTCTTATTAAACAGATAAGTTAAACCATGAAGAGACTGCCAAACAAAATGGTGTTAGAAAAACAAAATATCTAATTGATTCGTGTGATGATATTGGAAATTGGATTGGATTATATAGAGGTAATGTACATGTATAAGAATAATACCTTGCTCCACCACTTAAGTCATCCCGTTTGTGAAAATCAATACCATATTCAGTTTTGACCTAGTAAATAATATGGCATTTTCCAGTGCTATAATAAATGTAACTGATATTTATTCAAACCTACTGTGTGTGTGTGTGTGTGTGTGTGTGTGGTTTATGACTGTTAAACACCAAGCACAAAGTTTTTTTTGTTTTTGTTTATTGATCTTGTCCTTGGGTTGCTTTACTCAGTTATGTGATTTTTAGGGCATATACCTTTTACTTTATTTTGATGATTAACTTCGACCTCTATACGTTTTTCATTCTGTTGAAATAGTTACTTATCTGCTCAACTGTATGTCTTCTCAAATCAGTCAGGTTTTAGCCTTAAATACAAATAAAATTAGTTTAGTTCTCTGCTTATTTTGGTCTTGTCTACAATAAGACTAAAAGCGGGAAGTTAGAATGTGTTAGCTAAAAATGTTCTAACTAAGTCTAGTGTAGACAAGGCAGCGCAGGGTTGAACGCATGTTAGGTTGGTCGAGTTAAAGCCTAGGCTCCCCCCTTAGGCCTTGCATAAGAATGGCCATACTGAGTCAGACCAAAGGTCCAACTAGCCCAGTATCCTGTCTACTGACAGTGGCCAATGCCAGGTGCCCCGGAGGGAGTGAACCTAACAGGTAATGGATCAAGTGATCTCTCTCTCCTGCCATCTATCTTCACCCTCTGACAAACAGAGGCTAGGGACACCATTCCTTACCCTCCTGGCTAATAGCCATTAGTGGACTTACCCTCCATGAATTTATCCAGTTCTCTTTTAAAACCTGTTATAGTCCTAGCCTTCACAACCTCCTCAGACAAGGAGTTCCACAGGTTGACTGTGTGCTGAGTGAAGAAGAACTTCCTTTTATTGTTTTAAACCTACTACCCTTTAATTTCATTTGGTGGCCCCTAGTTCTATATTATGGGAACAAGTAAATAACTTTTCCTTATTTACTTTCTCCACACCACTCATGATTTTATATACCTCTATCATATCCCCCCCTTAGTCTCCTCTTTTCCAAGTTTTTCCTAGCTTCTCTCCTCATATCGGACCCATTCAAAACCCCTCATCATTTTAGTTGCCCTTTTCTGAACCTTTTCTAGTGCCAGTATATCTTTTTTTGAGATGAGGGGACCACATCTGTATGCAGTATTCAAGATGGGCTTACCATGAATTTATATAAGGGCAATAAGATATTCTCCGTCTTGTTCTCTATCCCATTTTTAATTATTCCTAACATCCCGTTTGCTTTTTTGACTGCTGCTGCACACTGCCTTGATCAGTTTTGCACATGTTAAAGCAGAGTGTCTACACTAGACTGTGTTCTAACTGATGTTAGAAAATTGTCTTGCATGTTCTTACAATGCACCTTTTATCCTAGTTTAGATAAGCCTTCATGTACCTCCCATGCAGACTGCAAGAGCTTCTTTATTGCCACTGGAGTTTTCTTACTTGTGATGGAAACTGTAAAGCAAATGAGAAGTGTGATCACTTTTTTTAGCATTCTGTACTAGGCGTTGGATTTTCCAAAGTGCACAGTGTTGGCCTAACTGAAATCAGCAGTAACTACCTTTCCCAATGCAGCATTCGCCTTTCCTCTTCATTATCAATCACCCCTTTATTGCTATGCTTCCTTTATCATATGCAGACTTTGTCATCATTATTTGATAGTAAGTATATTTTTGATAATTTCACTACATGGCCTTTCCTTCCTTCCTTCCCCTTTCCTTTTCTGTACAATAACTCATTTTTCATATACCATCTATTCTCCTATACTATGAACACCAAGCTCTTCTGCTCTGGGCAAGGTCAGCACTCAAAATGTCTTCTCTTAATTCTCCTGAATGTTGTAAAGGATGGTAATTTGATTCTTTGTATCTGCAGTCTTGCTCTGAGAACGCTTAGCAAGGTAGCACAGCTGAACATACCCAAATATTTCTCCATATATTTTCAACACAGGAAACGTCTAGCACAACCCAGAAATGACAAGATTTCTTTGTATTTGAGTCCCTAAACAGCTGCAATCCACAGTTGATCATAACCTCTACAAAAATACTTGAAATCTAAACAGAGAAGGTCAATGAAAGACAGCAGTCAATGGCTAATGCTCATGGACACTGCCACCTCACAAATACACTCCAATCAGCTGTAGTCTGAGTAAGCTCAGCAGTACACAGGTATAAACAGAAATGACTTCAATAATTATTCTTAATGATCTTTTGTTAGGGCCTTTTGAACAGTATACACTGGCAACACCAAATCAGGAAAGACCAGGGAAATAGTAATGAGATACAGCAAGAAAACCCCCAACTGGACCAGCTGTTGCCCAATTAAACTCAACAATTTGCAGGTGTTCACTGGAGAATACACAATTTTGCCTAAGGTGATGTACCTTCCTAAATAACCCTTATGAGATTAATACAAAATGCACTTCACATACTTTTTAAAGCTTTTACATTAATAAGTCAATAATTTTATCCATTAAACATCTCCCTCTCCACTTGTGACAACAAGAGGGTATGCATACACTGCAGCTGAGACGGTGCTTCCAAATGTGGGTAGACAGACACATGCTAGCACTACTCCAGTTAGCCTGCTAAATATAGCAATGTGTCTGGGGGGAGTTTGGCGCCGGCTAAGGCTAGCCACCTGAGTACAAATCTGCCTGACCCCTGCTTATATACTTGGGTGGCTCGCCCAGGCTTCTCCCTGCCACACTGCTATTTTTAGTGCACTAGCTTGAGCAGAGACTGCATGTGTCTGTCTAGACATGCTGGGAAGTACGGTCCCAGATGCAATGTAGACGTACTCTCAGTCAAAACTGAAAATGTAAGCCTTCATACCTAATGTGCATGTTCTATTTTCTTTTTGGCTCTTAGCCTGCTTTGATTTTCTCTAATGGGCTGTAGTCTCTCCTTGTCTCCATCTTGGTTACAGTCTCTCTAAGCAGAATGTATTAACATTTATATTATTTCACACCTAAATGCCAGAGGGAGGTTGGGCTCCATTGTGCTGTGTCTTACACTAATATTATTGTAGGTTAATACGTATTTTACTATTCTCATTAGTATATACAAAAGGATACACTCTGACTTCAGAAACAGCAATATCATTACTTGAATTCTCCTCTTAGCCCCCTTGCAGGTAGACTCTACTGACAATTTGGCAAAGCACAGCGGGGAGTATGCATTGATGCTGCTCGTGCTGCATTTGTTTGGTGAATAAATGAAGGATGTCTGTCTCTAGGGCTGGCATTCTAATACCCTTAGCCTTAACCAGCACAGCAAAGCACTGTCTATATGGGCAGTGGTGGTACATCAGTGAGCTTCTGTGCCTGGCTTAACTGCTTTTTGAAGTTGTGACTCAGGCTGAAGCTCAGACTCTGAAGCTCCAGTCTGAGCTGCAACATCTACATCACTATTTAATATGGTGGTGTGAGCCCTGCAAGCCAGAGTCTGTCAACCTGGGCTCAGAGGCTCCCTTCCACAGGTGTATGGGTTTCCAGGTCACTGTAGATTTGTCCCACCTCTGGTCAGACAGCCCCTGCGCTGTTAAGGAGGATGAAAGGCCAAGAGAAGGAGAGCAGTCAACAAGAACAGAGGGAAACCTTCTCATAGTTGGAACCCTCCTTCCAGATGATGTTGGGGTATCCTCTCTCACTGAGGTTACCTCTCCGGGAGAGGGAACTCCAATCATTAGGAAAAGGCAGGTGTTAGTAATGGGAGATAGCTGGATTTGTGATGACCGGGAGAACTGTATGATGACTTGCCTGCCTGGTGCGAAGTTGCGGATCTCGAGGCATCTAGATAGACTTCTGTGTAGTGCTGGGGAGGAGCCGGTGGTCATGGTACATGTAGGTACCAATGACCTAGGGAAGGGTAGGAGAGACATCTTGGAGGCCAAATTTAGGCTGCTAGGAAAGAGACTGAAATCCAGGACCTCTATCGTGGCATTCTCAGAAATGCTACCAGTTCCACGTGCAATCCAGGTAGGCAGGCAGAGCTTCAGAGTCTCAATGCATGGATGAGATGATGATGATATAGAGAGAGGAGGTTTAGATTTATTAGAAACTGGGGAAACTTTTGGGATGGGGGAGCCTATACAGGAAGGATGGGCTCCACCTAAACCAAAGTGGATCCAGATTGCTGGCACTTAACATTAAAAAGGTTGCAGAGCACTTTTTTAAACTAAGAGATGGGGGAAAGCCGATTGCTGCAGAGGTGCACGTGATCAGACAGATGCCTCTCTTAGAGGAGAGTCTATTGATATTCTCTAGGTTTTAGTCAGGAGGAGGGGATGAAAGATGACAACGTATTGGCCAGACTGGATGAGAAAAAGTCACATAAAAAATCTGACGCATCAGAAAAGGGCAGACAAATAAACAGTGACAAGTTTTTAAAGTGCTTGTACACAAATGCTAGAAGTCTAAATAATAAGATGGGTGAATTAGAGTGCCTCGTGTTAAAGGAGGATATTGATATAATAGGCATCACAGAAACCCAGTGGTGTGAGGACAATGGGACACAATCATTCTGGGGTACAAAATATATCTAAAGGACAGAACAGGTCATGCGGGGGGTCAGGGTGGGGGTGGAGGGGGAGTGGCACTATATGTGAAAGAAAATGTAGAATCAAATGAAATAATCTTAAATGAATCCACATGTTCCACAGAATCTCTATGGATAGTAATTCCATGCTCTAATAAGACTATAACAGTAGGGATATATTATCAACCACCTGACCAGCACAGTGATAGTGACGATGAAATGTTAAGGGAGATTAGAGAGGCTATCAAAATAAAGAACTCAATAATAGTGGGGGATTTCAATTATCCCCAAATTGACTGGGTACATGTCACCTCAGGACAAAAAAAAAAGCTTGGAAAAGAGGAGACTAAGGGGGGATATGATAGAGGTATATAAAATCAAGAAGTGGTGTGAGAAAGTGAATAAGGAAAAGTTATTTACTTGTTCCCATAATATAAGACCTAGGGGCCACCAAATGAAATTAAGGGGTAGCAGGTTTAAAACAATAAAAGGAAGTTGTTCTTCACTCAGCACATAGTCAACCTGTGGAACTCCTTGTCTGAGGAGGTTGTGAAGGCTAGGACTATAACAGGTTTTAAAAGAGAACTGGATAAATTCATGGAGGGTAAGTCCACTAATGGCTATTAGCTAGGATGGGTAAGGAATGGTGTCCCTAGCTTCTGTTTGTCAGCAGACAGGATACTGGACTGGATGAACCTTTGGTCTGATCCAGTAGGGCCATTCTTATGTTCTTAGATGTTGCTGTGGAATAGTAGATTTAGTAGTCTCTTTAAAAAGAAACTAAAAATACGTGCCAATTATGGCACTTAATTGTGATTTTGCCCCCATTCGTTATAAAAAAAACCTCTCCCTTTATTTGTTCTATTAAAAACTCCTGTACCACTCTGGGATTTTGCTTCTCAAAACAGAGAGAGATATATTTATAATAATCATGAGGCGCATGAGAGCTTTAGCACTGCAATGTAAAAGAGACCTCTATGATGATGGTGCTTTAAAGGTTATAACTTAAGTACAAACTACCAAACTCTGACTTTACCCACAAGGAAAATTTTACTATGGGCTCTGCCTCCAACTTACTTTAATAAAGCATAAAAATAATTTTCACTCATACCTAGTAACACCTTTCATCCTCAGATCTCAAAACACCTTATACACATGCTTTAATTCTCATCATGCCCCAGCAAGGTAGGGCCAACATTATTTAAGCCCCCTTCGTATTTTTAATAGGAAAAAGTTGCTTTAGTTTTATATTGAGAGCTAAGTTTTGGGGGGGAGGAGAATGTGAGTAGAGGAAAGCATGTTTATTTTATATTCTTAGCCTCCATTACACTGAATTTGGTGCATTCCTGATAAGCCTTTTTTGGCTGAGAAATTGAAATCAGTGTTTTCTAGAAAATATCTGAAGAAAAACTTCTAAACACTGAAGGAAAAATAAAAACAAAAAACAAAGTCATTTAGGGGCCTTGATTTTTTTTTTTTAAAGAAATGCCTTTTGAAGTTTTTCCATGCTGAGCTTCAGAAGGTTTAGAATAGTAGCAATTCAGTTCATAGACAAGCTTTTCAGTGAAAGTATTCATATAATTCAAAACATTTCAAAACCATAGTATTGGGTATTTAAAATCCTGGTGTGATGCATGTGGAATACTGAGTGCTGAACAGAGGCTACATTTTTTGCTAGCCTAATTTGCAAAGGTGATGGAATAACCTTCACAATTTAGCTGTAAATCATTGTGGCTTCTTGTCACTTTCTGATTCTTTTTATCCCTCTGTCCTTCTGCTTCGAAACACAATGGGCAAATTAAATATTTGTCCTCAGTTGAGAGAGAGAATGGGATTATAATATTATGTAGAAAGACCAGTCATAGAAGGATCATTCCTGCCAGGTGAAATTCATTCCACACAGAAAACCATTAGGATCTATGTCAGTGGAGTGCAAAGTGTCTGGGGAAGGTAGAATTCTTACCATCAAACCAAAGCCTGGATGAGGGGTGCTGTGTAGCCCCCACAGATGCTATTCAATTCTATAGGCTGCAATAGCAGTTGCTGCCTCTATGTATCAGTTGTGTGGAGTTCTGGGCTCAGCTGATCTCCCAGTCCATTAACTAAATAACTGTCCCAGTACATTCACTAGTCCAAAATGATATCAACCAGGCTTGGGCTTGCCCTGAGTTATTGCAAAGTCTGAGCTCTTATTGTGCGTTCTAATACATCTGGCTTTGGTTTTAAGTGGGTTTTTCCTCATACTTGCTAAATTGTTAATCTGAAATGGTTGTCAGCATTAGGGCAGGTTAAAGAGGTTCTAATGCTCAGCAGGAAGGGTTCTAGTGTTCAAATAAACAACTGAAATGTTGAGGCTTATTGTTTATCCAAACTAAGTCAAATTTCCCAGTATTTGAGGTTTTTCCCATCACTACTTCTCATAGGGATTTTTTTATATACTTATGATTTAAAGATATGCTTATGTATAACATATATGTTGCAGCACAGTTCAGCACCAGTAGGGAGAAAGTTAACTAGCTACTCAAATCTCCTGAACATGTAAGAGGGGGATGATGAACAAGGACTAGATGGAGTGTCTGGTCCAGAGAATAGGCGTTAAACCAGGGAACTCTGTAAACCCAGCTCATTGGTAGTCAGGGGGGAAATTAGTTTTTTTTTTTCCTTTTCTGATGGACAATGTTGTCCTTCTTGCCTAAATATACATTTAGGTCCCCTTCCAAACCCACTGAAAGTTGATAGTCACTGACTTCCCTAGGTTGCTCTACATCATGCCCCCACATTGTGGACAAACACTCACACAGGGTAAAGTTCACCACTGTGCAGAGTTTGACCAAAACCTGTTCACCACTGAAGTCCTACTTTAGACACAACTCTAGTTTCAGGCCTTCTGCATAGAACTGAATTTAATCCATTACGTGCAAGATGTGGTGTTGGCTGTAAATGTGCATTAGCATGTGCCCATTGTGATAGTTTATCTAGGAATGTGACGGACTCCATCACTTGAAGTCTGTAAATCAAGACTGGATGTCTTCCTAAAAGATGTGCTCCAGCTCAGTCAGATCTTGTGGTTTGATATAGAAATAATTGGCTGAGAGTCTATGGCCTGTGTTATCTGGAAGGCCATACTAGATAGTCATGATCTTTTTTGACCTTTAAATACCTATGGATTAACAATAATACACAAGTTGGTTACACCTGAACAGATGGTCTAATGCAGGGATCAGCAACCTTGGGCCTGTGGCTGCCAGGGTAAGCCCCCTTGTGGGCTGGGCCGTTTATTTTACCTGCTGCGTCCACAGGTTCAGCTGATCGCAGCTCCCACTAGCTGCGGTTCACCATTCTAGGCCAACGGGGGCTGTGGGAATCAGCTGCCAGCACATCCCTCGGCCTGCACAGCTTCTCCCATCAGTGTCGTTAATCCATCTCTGTTGATGGGTCATAGCACTGTCTATCCTGTATCTTAGGTCAGTATAACTGTGTTGCTCGGGTGTGGATTTTTCACCACCCCAAGCGATGTAGCTATACTGATGTGAGTTTGTAGTGTAGACCTGGCCTTACTTCTAATCATTTCTTAGAAGTCAGTCATTTCATTCCCTGAGTGTTTATTTCCTTTTCAACTTAGCAGGCATTCAGTCTTTCCTTCTATTTCTTTTTTTTACATACAAGTGCATACAGTAAAATCTACCACAAAAATATCACGTCACATTCATACATTAGAGTGAAACTACCATAGCTAACACATGCTCTTTTTTAATACAAATGTAGATATGAAAATTGTCCGACTGCAATAGTAAATGTGATTTACACACCAAATCTGTGGGTTTTTTTTTTCTCTTGGGGAACAAATGATGTTTATTTAGTCTCTCTAACAAGTCAGTCAATCCATGAAGGAACCTGCCTTTTCCTTGGAGTCAGGAAGGCATTGCTTTCTCAGATGTCCTCCTAAGCACTATTACTGCCATATATGGTAGCCGGAGGCATGCAGTCAAGTATTTCTGCCTGGGAGAGTGCTTCGTGAAATGGGTATCAAGCTTTTAACACAAACTGCCTCTAGCGGAGAGATGTCCTGCCAGGAATCTCTTACTGGATAATACTAGATAATATGTAATCCTTCCATGAGTGCAGGGGACTGGACTAGATGACTTCTCAAGGTCCCTTCCAGTCCTATGATTCTATGATGTCACATTGTGGGCTTCAAACACAGGTAGTTAGGATTTGACTCTAACTTTAAATGGACACTAAAATAACATTTTCCCCCTAAGTAGCCAATCCTGATGTTCCCACATAGACAATCTTGCTGCTCCTAAAGCAAAATTCAGATTGTGGACCAAATTTTTCATAGATGTGTGTAAGCAAACACAAAGTTGCTTCCCTAACTTGTATGCACAGTAACTGTGCATACATGTGCACAGGCACAAAATATTTGTGCAAATGATCAAATACAGAGGGCACTCTCTGCATAAGACCTTTTATTAACTTGCTGTACAAGGTTGAACTTTATGCATCAGGAATATCTGTTTATATCTATAATATCTTACCTAACTGAATGTCCTTTCTTTATACAAATTTATAATATATATGAAAGGGCACCCAATGTATGTGCACAGTTCTGGAATTCTGACTGAAAATATACAATTCAGCCCTTAAATTTTAGTGACTGAGTCTGATCTTCTTATGCTGGTTTTACTTCTGATTTTCAGCAGCATATGTGAGATCAGAACCAGGCAGTAGGTATTACACAGCTATTTTTCTGATTGTTGTAATAAATATTATCCTCTTTATTCAGAGGATACTTGAGGTTTTTAAGGGACTGAATTTGGACACATTTACAACATGTCCTGAGATCAAGACTATATTCCAGTCTTGATTCCTGCTCTTGTCTAGACACTGGTAGCATAGTTTTAAAGATTCCTCTTCATTTAGAAATGCATCAAATGTATCAGTTTGCTCATCTAGTGGAACTCTTTCTATGTAAATGGTTAACTTGTGGAATTTTTCAACGCAAGATTTTTTTAAAAAAAATGTGAAAGAAAGAGAATAATATTGTCTTTGATGCATCTTTTCAACTTTAGCATAAAAATGAATCGGACTGTGTCTGTAAGCTCATTGTAATTTTCAGAGCTGTATCTAACCCCTTTCTAATTATTGTAATGTAATTTCATCCACTCAGGAGGAAGAAGAACTTCTAAATGATTCTGTGAGGTTCAAGGGCAAACTAACTATGCAGGGCTTTATATCTCAAGATCTCATGGCAAAAATGCTGTTTTATGGGTTTTGGGGCAAGGATAAATGTTGGATTCCTTTAAACCCAGAGGGTCAGATCCTCAGCTGGTGTAAATTAGCATAGCTGTTAATTCCAGTGGAGAAAAGGTAATTTACAGCAGCTGAGCATCTGGCTCAGAGATGGAACTGAGCCATGCAGCATTTGGTTATAATTTCAAGCACCTGAATCCTTGGCATTGTTCCAATCTAATATTTTGGTTTGGGTCCATCTTTATTTTAAAAAAAAGAAAAGCATGTTTAGGTTTTTAAGTAACTTGATGCTGACATTGTTTGCTCCATCCATATTATTCCTTTACATTTATTTTTTTTTTCTTCAATGAATGAGCAGAAAGAAAAAATAAAGGTGAAATCTTCGCTCTTTATTTAGACTAGAACTGGTAGACATGATGGCAATGCAAACAAAATGATAATGCTATTGGAATGCATGCTTAATTATTTTTGAATACTGCCAAAAGATGTCCCCATCCTTTGTCTTTTTTCTGAGAGAGTTTATTTTTATTACTAAATGTTTAAAATTGACTGCAGTTCAGTAAGACTCTTATCTAGTCTGGAGTATGGGACAGGGCTCCTTATGAATGACAAAGCTCCACACCAGAGGCCAGGTTAGATAAATGTGAGCTCTTCTACATGGGCTCAATATGAGCCTCTTAAAGTTGACTAGAGCTCTGTGAAATGTTCATCATAAAGCCCAGAAAACATATGAAACACACCTGGCTTGCAGTTTTGTTACAAACTTGGGCCAGCTCCTTAAAGGCTCGCTCAGGTATGCAACCTTTTAGAGCAAATATTGACTAATTTACAGTTTTGCATTGCAATTAGAGATAGTCCTGAATTGCAAGCAAATCTAGATACTAAACTTTCTAAAGTTCAGGTGTGTTCAAATCCAGGATTTTGGTTTGTCATTTTGTACAGTTGGGGATCCACAACAAATTTCAGATCTGGAACTTAGTTTAGAGCCCTTCCAAAGTATTGGAGTACTGGGATCTACTGATTGGGTCCTTCTCTGACTGAAATCTGGTGAAACTCACTGACTTTTTTTGACGGAGTTTCTGTGATACTAAGCTCCCCTGTGTTCACACCCTACACATTATTGTAACAATCTTTGTACAAAATAAGCCTGGAGAGTTATCATTTGAAAACTAACAACTCACCGATCATTAGTATCCTTGCATGATGTATGTACATGATGGGTCTTGACTTATGAATATATTCTGGAATTATGACTAAAGTGTGTGTGTAACTGAGGTATGACGGGGAGTTGTTAAACAGGTCTATCCTAAACAAAGGAAAGTGTGTGTACCTCAAGTTACATATAAGCAGTAAATGAACCCATGAATCTAAGGAGGCTTGGAGGCAAGCCTCCTCCTAACAAGTGTAGACAGCATAGTGTCTACACCCAGCAGGAGAGAAGAAAGGTCTGGGTTTTATTTTTCAAAGAATCCATTTCAAAGGTTTACTGGTTTATAAAGACGGGGGCTAGGGGCAGAGGGAAGCAGCTGAACCTCAAGTGTCAAGCACCTGAATCAAATGATTGTATACAGTATTGTAAAAATTAAAAAAAAAAAACCTAAAAGGGTATAGAGTGAAGTCTCCTTTGAAAGCTAATGACACACTGGTGATTGATATCGTTGAGAAATGTATATATTAACACTAACACTATAGGAGGAATTAGGAATTGCCTGTGCTATTTATTTTATGCAAAAAATTAAAAGGGCTGACTATGTTTGAGGCTGTAGATACCTCTCCTGTAAGTTACCAAAAAAAAAAGTGCAGAACACCAAACTCCCCGCTGTGTTTTAGTCATGCATGTTTATGATCACTTCACTTCAACTTTGACCCGCAGAATAGGATAGTGCGTTTTTAAATCAAAGGATTTGATCTTCTGATTATGTTATCTTGAAATGACTTATTTTAAAAAGTGAATTTAAATCACTGGAGAAGTTGCTGCTGACTTTGCTAGAAATGTGCTGTGCTCTCAAAAGCTGCCCTTCCTGACTCAGGCTCTGAAAAGAAAAAGGAGATGACTTTTTTGGCAAGTGAGGGAAGGTGAAAAAGGCAAAAACAAATGGCAAGTGACTATATTTGAAGTTAATGTTTTAGAAACAAATATTTAAAGGGCCACCATTTTTATATGCACAAAACTTGCCTGAATACATTTTCACAAACTGCATTACCCAGGGAGGTTGTAGAATCTCTACCATTAGAGATTTTTAAGAACAGGTTGAACAAATGCCTGTCAAGAAAGATCTAGATAATATTTAGTCCTGCCTCAATAAAAGGGACTTGATTAGTGACCTATTGAGGTCTTTCCAGTCCTACACTTCTGTGTTTTTAAGATTTATGAGTGCAAATTGGGTAATTACTAGAGTTGAGTGAACTGGACATATGCTGGTTAGTGTTAGTTGGACACATACTAGAGGTAATATAATATTGTTTCTGTTCTCTGGTTAGATGAGTGTAAGGCCTGGTTAACACTGAAGTTTTTACTGGTAAAACTTGCGTTCTGAATAATGTTGGATGCATCGACACTCAATGTTATATCTTGATGACAAACCCCTGAACCTCAGCTGATCAAGTTAATCAGCTCACTGTGCAGTAGAAGTCCTCTGCTAACCCTCTTTCACTAGTACAAGCCTGGATGGTTGCCTGTACTAGTACATTGCCCAGCAACAATACAAAATGAATTTCTGTCCCCATAGCAATGATGGTTGAGGTCAAATTTTTGAATGCTGCTTTCTAGGGGTCACACCTTGGCCTACACCCCTGCCTTTAAAATCTCTGGTGTCTTTTGGAAATGCCTCTCTTCCTAGTAGCCCACCTTAGCGAGTCCATCTTTGCTATCTTAGCATATTGGTATGGCCCCACATAAAGTTGCAACTAAAGCTTGTGCTGCTGCCTGGTGCAGGAAAGAAATCCTGGATTTCCTCAGTGTGGGGAGATGAGGCAGTGCAAGCACAGCTGCAGAATTTCTTTAGGAATAAAAATGTTTACTTAGACACTGAGGAGATGCAGGAGCTGGATATGACAGGGATGAATTCCGAGGCCAGGCAAAGAAGGAACTGTGGCAGTCCTGCCAGAGGACAAAGGAGGCCAACAAAACATTCGGTGGTTCTCCTCTTCCCCCTTCCTCCAAAAGGTGCCACTACTCTGTGGAGATAGATATTGAACTGTGTGGGGACCGCACTACCTTCCAGTGAGTGACAGTGGACACCTTGTGATGTCTGGAAGAAGACATCACAGGGCTGTAGAGAGATGAAGTTTATTTTGGAGAGGGAGGTGGAGAATGCAGAGCCCATGAACAGCAAAGAGCTCTTTGAAACCCAACCTAATCCAGAGAGAGAACCCACAGAGGGAGGGGAAGGGGACTCAAGTAGATGTAACTTCTGTTAATGCTCATCTTTTGGGGAAAAAATTCTTCATGGCCTCTGACACTCTTCCCTCCTCCCATATTCCTACTCATGCAGGCATTTGCAAAAACTCTGTCTCTCCCCTCAAAATGGTGGCTAATTGTGCATGGTCAGAGAACAAAGGAATTCTCTTTTAAAACAGCCAGTTTATTTTAAGGTTTCAGAGTAGCAGCCGTGTTAGATGAAGTGAGCTACAGCTCACTTCAGCTTGTGCTCAAATAAATTTGTTAGTCTTGAAGGTGCCACAAGTATTCCTTTTCTTTTTAGTTTATTTTAAGAGCATGCACCGATAGTAATAGGTAACAAATAAATACCTTAAGTAACCAAAAAGCATTCTTACATACATACTTTAAACTAGTTCTTATTTTTTGCCTGCAAAATAAAAACTGTGCCAATATAATTAAATGCATTCACAACCAAAAAGGAAATGCATATTAACCAGTACCTGAGCATTCAAACTAAATACATCAAAAATATAAAAGAATGCTTGGCATTCAGATAACATGATTTTGCAGACATAGTTATAAACTTATTGGATGTAGTTTTCTAGTCAGAAACACAATATTTTGGTTTTCAAATCCATGAACAAAACAAATTACTTGCATGCTGTGCTTAGAGTCGTAAAGTAGTAACTGTTGCTAGCTCAGGGGGCTTGGCCTGCACAGACTCATAGTAATATCTGGTGACCACAACTGTACTCTGCTTTCAGAGCTTCTCCTTTTTGTTGGCCCAGACATCCTTTTCATCCTCTGGTATCAGCGACCCAGGGTTGCAAGCTTTCAGAGCATGATTACCACCATTTTTTCACAACACTTCTCATTTTAGTGTCTGGGTTGGAGTGCTGGTACAGACTTCACACACAAAACCAGGCATGTGGTGCTCTGCATCCAAAAGTTCTACAGCCACTGCTGACGGTCCATTTTGCTGCATAATCAGATCCCCATCACTCAGTGCTCATTTCATGGGCTCAGAATCACTGTTTCCCCACCAAGACCTGACCAGTGAATATCTGCAGTAGCTGGCAGCTTTCATTCACTGTTTTGTATCATTCATTGTTCCTTAGTTTTCTCATTTTTACTGCTACACTGTGGTGGTAGTTGAAATTCTGCAGGTTCAGAAGAATCAATCACTTTGTCTCTAAAATGGATGAGATGGCTCTGCTGATCTGTTCAGCATCCATGCTTCTGCAACCAAGATGGCAGAGAGTTTAAAAGGTGGCACAAGGAAGAGAAGATTGTGGCATGGAACTGAGGGAATAGTGGACACTTGAACCCAAACTCCCACAATTCCCCAAGGATCCCATAATGCATGGCAAAATCTTCCCAGAAGATGGCGTGCTGAAAGGTGGGACAGGTGACACTGGGATGTCTACCCATGTACTGCATGTCTTTGCTGACATCTGTTGCTGTGAGGGATATGCTGTACTGGCAAAGGCAGCCAAACGTGAACACATTTTAGCAAGATGGCAATATCAGCAGGGATATACCAACAGAAATTTTACTGGTAAGATTTTTATAGTGTAGAATTAGCCTAAATCTGAGCATTAGGTTTCTAGTGGGAAGATTAAGTAGGACTCTGACTCTGTCTATGATAGAAAATGATACTGCTTTAAGTATACCAAGATTGTTAAAGCAGTACAACAAGTGTCCTAATGTAGGCACAATTATACCAATTTAAAGATGTCTTATTCTGGCATAGCTGTATGTGTACAGGAAGGGGAGTAACTATACCATGCAGATACAGTTGCATCCACAACAGGGCTTTTATTGGTATAGCTATTTTGTTAAAAAGCACACCCCAACCAAAATAATTATACCAGTAATACTACTAACCCTAAGGGAGGGTCAGGTCGGGGGCATGCACCTGATGCTGCCTCCTCTCTCTCATTCCTGAATACTCTCTAAAATTTATTTTTCTAAGCATCTATGGTAGTAAGTGTATTAGCTGGAATAATCATGGAAAGTAAACACAAAGGCAGTGCAAACTCAGTCAGAGACTTAATGTATTTTCATTTGGGTGAATGTGTGCAGATATTTTTCTGAGGTATTCACTCAGATCTTGTAACTGCAGATCTAATTGTCAGATTTGCGCATGCAAATGACTGTTTGAATATGCAAACAGATGTATGCAGATTTTCACACAGGCAAGAGATACCTAAAAAGCTTTATGGCCGATCTAGAGTAAACCTGTTTAGACAGTTCCACTGAGTGTGTGTATCAACTGAGGTTATTTTGACAGGTGTAGTCTCTCTCTTTCCCTGTCAATATACTGATGTTAAGGACAATAGATGAAAAATTTGTTACGTCTGAGTTAGGAAAAAATATAGAAAATGATGATTGAAACAAAATATTTTATCATATTCCAGAATCAATGGATCAAAGTAACTTTTCTTCCCAGAGGGAATATGTAGCAGCTGTTGTCCGAAATACAAGCATTATTAAGTTTCTGTATATCTTTTTTTTTAAGATTGCACATGAAAGTTACTTCACTTTTAGTCAATTGAGGGTAGATGTGAGTAATCAGAGGTTTCAAAGGTAGAAACCTTTAAAGGGCCATGCCCACTCCTTTGACACTTGTGAATACTGGTTTATGCTTGGAACTTTTTTGAATTGTAGTGTTTCCTATTCCATGCTTTATTGTAACTGATTCCAAAGCATCTGTATCTGGAAAACTTTTGGTCAAATCACCGGACAAAGCCTGCATTCTAAAAAACAAAATAAACAACCCCTTCCTCTTCTTGCTCTCTTTATCTGAAAAAAGGCAAGAGACAGCCAGCTGCCATTCTCAAATTACCCACACTATTACCATAGCCTCTCACTAGCTGGCAAGCAGTTCTCTTCACATAAATTCCTTTTCATTTTTTGACCGATAATAGATTTATATGATGCTGATCTGTCCATGGAAGCAGCAGTGGGAGGAGTGTGAGCACGCAGTTGGCAGTCCATGGTGCTGACAGGGAGAAGAAACCAAGAACAGAAGATTTTACTTTTTAAGGTCAGCATCTTCATTTCATAACTGAAGCAGGAATAATGATTTTTGGTGAAGTTTTAGAAAGTTAGTTTGTCCTTGTATATGCATCAGCATTGGCAGGGATCCATTGGCAGGAGGAGAAAAGATAAGTAGCATTTCTGAAGCAAATAGTGCTTTCCATTGGGTATTGGCTGACCAAAATCCCAAATGCTGCATGTTATAAACTATACTCGCATCTAAAATTGCTACTCTCCCACTGCCTGTAGCTGCCCAACTGAATTGTTTCATTTCTTAACACTCCATTACTTTCACCATGCTATAGCTGTTGTTTTATGGGATTTGTGGTCTTCTCTAATTGCAGGCTCTATGTTCTCTTCTCTTGAATTTCCCTCACGCTGTTGGGGGTGGCTGACAATGTAGGGAAGAGTGGCAATGTTTTTCTGGGAGTCCTTGGCACAGAACTGTCCAGGAACAGCAGCATACAGTTTCTCAGCTACTGTTTCTCTAATTATACAACACAGTATGAAACAGTCCTGCTATGTGGATCCCCTGAACATTTCAAGGCATCCTGTTCCCTCTGTGCAGCAAAAACACAACCATTCCATGATCTATTGTATTTTCTTGTTCAGAGAGGACTGAAAGGCAGGATTTACCCAATACAATGCATATTATTATACTCTTACTAACAACAAGTACTGCCTTACTCCACAAGTCATCTCATTGACTTCAGTGGGATAATTTGTGGGGCAAACTTGAGTACACATCAGTCTGGCCTATAATGAATAATTTTGTTCAGTTTCTGAGGGGAATATTCATGGGAAGAGGGGAAGAGAGGGAGAAAGCATGTAATATTTATGTCAAAGAACATACGGTAATATTACATTTATGGTACTTGCAAAGCATCTTGGCACAGAATTACTATTAGCATTGATAAAGTTTTTTTTTTACAATTAAATAGCAGCAGAACCAGAAAAGCAATGAGCACATGTGGAATTTCCTTTAGCAGTTAACTGAAGTTTCTGTATTTCCTTCTCTCCTGCATTTTTATTTATTTATTTATTTATTTATTTATTTATTTGGTTAAAGCAAAGCAGATGTAAGACTCAGCTTTCAATAAAAATAAAAACTCATTTACAAAGCACCTATCATTTCTAATACAGGAATGGGTACATCACAGGCTGTTTTTTATCTTCCAGTGTTCAGAGTGGGGTGAGGGGAATTGGGCAGTATTAGAAAACTGCAAGTCACTTTTATTGTTTTAGAACTAAATGTATGCTGAGCTGATACATTGAAAGGACCCTGAGACTGAGTTTACATATGGTGTATTGTAGTGTAAAATTTATAAGCATAATACAAACCTGGATTCCAACAAAGACTAGTTCCAGCTAGCTGTGGATTTATGAAATGATTAGGCAACTTCATGTAGCAAAGCCTGATGACAGATAATGTAGTTTACTTAAATGGCAGTGGATTAGCACTTAAATTGTTTAAAGCTACATGAAAAGCAATCTTCAGTGAGCCACAAAAATCTGCTTTTTATAAACCTCATCTTTTATCAGGGATTAAAGGAGTAATGTTTTGACAACATAGTTGATTTACGTGCAACTCCTCATTTGTGTATCATTAATCCAAGTTGATTAGTGCCCAAGTTTTCTGTGTCTGGTATGTGTGTTTCAGCTGTTTACCTTTTGGGTAAATGATGCCTTTTTTAATATACATGTTGGGGTTCAGGGCTGTTTTGTGTCTTTGATACACATTCTTGTGATCAGTCCCATCTATGCCTCAGCAAAGTCACAGATTTGACTTTTCAGCACGTTTTGGTTTAAGTGCTAATCCATCAACATTGTATAGCTGAATTCTGAAATCAGCATCCTCCAAGATGCATTGGCTTCTGAGGCCAGGCCTCAGGTCCTTGTAGAGAAACAGAGGTGCCACTAGACAGTTTTGGATTGAGGATATCTGCTCGAGGAATTTCTAGTTGGCATCATTTTATTCACTGGAGTGACATAATAAAATAAAGCTTTTTCAGAGACTATATTAAGATTACAATGTACACTGTTTTTACAATAATAGAATATTACGTCCACATAAGAATCATGTACTTTTAAAGCAGAGTTTTATATGAGGTGGTGCACCTTGCAAGCTGGTATTTATACATAATTTTCATTTTTTGCTTGCTATAGCAACTCTCAATGATTTAAAATATATACAGCCAGAAAGCTATTTTTTTCCAACTAAAAATATGCTTGAACTATTCATTTGCAGAAGTCCGTTTGCATATAGACTTTTTTCAGAAGTGACTAGTGATTTTGGGTGCCTCTAATTTTGGGAGCCCAGTTTAAGATATCTTAAAGGGAATTAATTGTCAAAGGGTGTGATTTTTCTAAAATTTGGGCCCCCTTAGGGTACATTAAGGCACACAGAAATAGAAGCACCCAAAATCACTAGTTATTTTTGCCCATATTACTAGTGTCTAACTTACAGTTGTGTGTATTGTCTCCCCTATTACATTCATTCTGTAGAGTAATAAGTATAACAGTTACAGTATTTTATCACATAAATTAAGTGCAAAATACAATAATAATTATGCATACTAATTAATTCTACTGTGTCTTCACTGACAAATGGCTTCTGCACTGCTTGACATACTGTTTTACTTTAAAACTATTTTACTCTGTTTCTGAATGGATAATCCAGTTTTAGGTAACTATTTTGTCTGATTCTAGAAAGAATCAGTAATTTCTATTATACTTAAAAGTGCTGTAGTTTCCAATGCGAAAATAGACTTTAGAAAAATTCCATACGATTCCCAGCTACTATACCCCTGAAATCTACTGGTTTCCAAAATCGACAATATTATCCAAGAAGGTTGATGCAGCAGGGATCCAATTTTATAGTATTTATTTTCCCAGGATGATCACTTTAGTTGTCTTGTTTGTTCCTAAAGTTTCCTATAGAGTTCTCTGTGGTTTTCAGTATCCTTCTGGCACTATTTCTTCATATATGACAGAGTTTTATATACAAAGTCATTTCCAAAAGATCAAATCAACTTGTGTAACATGTCATAGTTGCTTGTATTTTAATATGAGCGATGTGGTTTTTTTTTTTTGGCTTTTTTTTTTTTTTTGATTTTTAGAAACTACATGTATCAACTTTGGCTTTCAGCAACTTAAATTGTAGTGAGCAGCAATATGAGGACTAGATGGAAGAAGTTTGAGAGTTGGCCTATCTAACCATTTTTGCAGTTTTCTATGTGATGTACAGAAATGAAAATAACATTCTGCTTATTTCAGAGTAGCAGCCGTGTTAGTCTGTATTCGCAAAAAGAAAAGGAGTACTTGTGGCACCTTAGAGACTAACAAATTTATTTGAGCATAAGCTTTCGTGAGCTACAGCTCATTTTTTGTGCATTAGATGAAGTGAGCTGAAACTCACAAAAGCTTATGCTCAAATTTTAGTCTCTAAGGTGCCACAAGTACTCTTCATTCTGCTTATTATGCAACTGAGTCTCAATATGATACAAGCAAGACACAAAGTTGTCCTTATTCTTGCCTAGAAAAATCTATCATAATCTGAAATGTACTAGATGTAGGGTATCCTCTCTCAGTGGACGTCCTTGACAGCCAAGCAATTAATGTATGATAAAAAGGTTAGACTAATGGGAGTCAATAGAACGGGGTCTAGAGGATAGTGTTATGTTGCTAGTTGGCATATGAAAGACCACTATAGACTGAAGGTTCAGTCACTAGCATATTAGAATTTTGTTTATCTCCCTAATATCAATTCTACTGATTTAAGTTCCGGGCTTTAAAGAAGTAAAATATTTTTGAGATAGGGCATTAGTAGTATTTGATATTCTAACTTGTTGGATTAACAATATGAAGAGCAAGGTCTTAATTTTTAAGAATCTGAATCCTTCCTGTCCAAAAAAAACTATTTCACTAATACAACCACAGCAGAACATTTATACGTTTGCTGGAGTTTACAAATTAACTTGAAAAATGCAAATTTGACTTTAAGATTTTTCAATATAAAAGCCTACTGAACCCAAATAGCTTGAAGTAAATTTACTGTGAAGTACTGTAATAAAGCAGAAGATCTTCAGATCGTATGTTTTGGTCATATGACAAAAGGGGTGAAGGAGCTTGTCAGTGTTCAATTAATTGAAGTATGTCTTCCACTTGATTGTGTTATCTCCCATGCTGGTCACACTAGCTCAGCTTTATTAAAAGCAACCATATCCAGCTCAAAAACAATAAACAAGCAATGAAAATATTTAACCATAAAAGAGAAAAGTAAAAGTAAAGAATTCAAGGGTGTGAAAGAAATTGCTGAGTTAAACATGTTGAAAAGAAAGGTGCTATAAAATTAAAGTGAGGCTGGATATGTTTAAACTTATGGTGAAGAAGAATCAAAGAGGCATAAAACAAGGAAAATCAGACAGCAAACCTAATACAATTTTGGGGGATGACAGAGAGGGGGAGAGAGAAATTTAAAAAAGGAAACAGTCTTGTAGCCTTTACACTCATGAGTAGTCCTACTGAGATCATCAGGATTATGCAAGAGGCTTCAGGATCAGGCTTTTAGGAAAGGTACTGTATATGCTTAATGAGCAAGTAACGAATTAAAGGATTTCAATCTTTTACTGAAGTAAACAAGAACATAAGAATTGCCAAACTAGTGATCCATCTATACCAGTATCCTGTCTCTCTCTGGCAGTAGCCGGCACCAGTGACTTGAGAGGCAGCTGCAAGAATCACTATGGTACACAATTAGGAAATGGCCTGCCCATAATGGAGTTTCTTCCGAACTTCCATCAGTTGGTATATATTGTATTCAGATGCAAAGAAGTTAGCACCCAATCATTTAGTGACAGAGGGGCAAGATTTTAGCAAACTTGCATTATTACAATGACCACTTTTCACCAGTAGAGTGAAATTCCCAAAGTACATCATTCTGGTTTCTGGAATCTCTTACGCAGTCTAGACTGTAGGTATGTGTTAACTTTACTTCTCTTTAAACCTAAAACAACTCTTATTTGTCACTCATGCATCCCCCCTATACTTGGCAGGATTATATATCATGTCTGAAACCCATTATCCACCATTGATTAATGGAGGAGGCACCAGAAGAGTTATGGTGAACAAGTGCTAGATATCTAATGTGTGGCAAGTCTCTGCAGACCAGTAATAATACAATGAGACTGTGAACTCAGTCTTAGTTCTTAATAAATGCTCACCCTCTGGTATGTCACTATGTAAAGCAATATGACTCTAAAACAAGGAATTTATTTAAAGGTGAGTTAATGTCTAAGCTAAATAAAAGGTCATGACTGCTGGAGCAACTGGGGTGGATGGGAACTCAAAAAAAAAATCCCCTGAATTTTCCTTTTGACCAAAAAGCCTTGCCATTTCCTGTTCGCCTAGCTGTGTGGTAAGAACTCCTCAGATCTAATTCCGAGCATTCTGCAGAATGATACGTAGACTAATGAAAAGCTTAAAAATCCTGTTGGTTTGATTCTTCTCACACCATTTTTTCACTGGTGTAACTCCATTGACTTCAATGGATTTTTCCCGATTTACACTATTGTAAGAGAAGTATTGGGCCCTATATAGTGAAGTATTTTATGGCCACATTCTTAATGTTAAAGTGATTTGAATTAAGAGTTTTATAGAATTTAGGTTGGTTTATTGTATGAATACAGTACTTTTTGTAAAAAAGAAAAGGAGTACTTGTGGAACTTAGAGAATAACAAATTTATTTGAGCATAAGCTTTTGTGAGCTACAGCTCAGTTCATCGGATGCATTTAGCCGTATGGAGTGGAAATCTATCAATTTCATGAAACAAATGCATCCGATGAAATGAGCTGTAGCTCATGAAAGCTTATGCTCAAATAAATTTGTTGTTCTCTAAGGTGCCACAAGTACTTCTTTTCTTTTTTGCGAATACAGACTAACACGGCTGCTACTCTGAAAGCAGTACTTTCTGTGGTTTTGTATATGACCTATTTTGCTCAGTCCAGCTATTTGAAGTTTTGAGGAGCGGGGAGGGGGGACAAAAAGCACATCTCAACAGTCTGCTAAAACATTTGGAACATTTTCTGGCTCCCCACCTCGGGGGTGTGAAAATAGGATGAGCTACTACTGCTGTATTGTTTGCCAACTTTCACTTGACTCAGTGGTAGCTCCGATCGGGGACTGGGGATCAATGGGTCAAAGGGGGGAAGGAGTAGGGCTAGGAGAGGGGCATTCTTGGTGGCAGCCATCTTGCTAAAATAGTAAAACTTGTGACCCTTTCAGTCCATTAAGGTTTGTGAGAACAGATTGATGATGATGATCGTTTTTCTTTAATAACGATCATGATATTAACCTGAAGGAATTCTCCAGGAGGAAGTAAATCCCCAGGCAACTGAAAAGGTAGGAGCTTAGGAGTGACAGTAACAAGAGAGAACACACAAGGAGGTATCCCTTCATGAATGAAGAAAAAAAAATTATTGAGCAAGTATTAAGGTACTTGTGTTTTAGCAAAAGAGTGTCACAATCCAGCAGTTCTACTTGTATTTTGTAGAAAGTAGAATAGAATCTTGTAGAATAAGGTCCCAGAGATGTTTGTTGGTTAAATGAACTTGGTTCTAAATTTCTGTAAAGCAGAACTTCTTATTCAAACCTGATGGGGAGAATGATCAGAACATCAAAGTTTACCATGTCCAAATCTGGCATTTTATTCTTACCATTACATGAATGTCAAGAAACCCAGATTAGGATTAGATCCTATTCTACTAGGTACTGTATAAGCATACAGGAAGACATAGTTTAAGACCATACATTGCTACAGGTGGGTATAAGAAACAAAAGTGGTCAATAAGGGAAAGAAAACTGGTTCTCACTGGCAATGCAGCTAACTAGAACTTGCCTATAAAATAAATTTGACATTTCTAGTACATTTCTTGTTAGGTTATTATGATTTAATCCAATAGAATTATATTATATTGTAAGTCTCAAAGAATCCTTTAGTATTAGTCTGTATTAATAGAATAGCTTTAAACTTTTGACATGTATGCTGTATAAAATATGCAAATATTAGTACAAACACTTTTTAATCAGCTTTATCTATTTTATATTGGTAATGGTAAATGAAGTATGGAAAGTCTGTGTAGATATCCTGTTAGTCAGTTTTGCATGTTACTGTAGTACTAGGCAAATGTCATGCATTAACTTGCACATATTACAGTAAAAAGAATTTCTGGATTTATTTTAACAATCATACAGTGATTGTTAGTATTTTAGTTCAAATATGCTGTATTGAGCATGCAAATTCAAGTGTATTTTATAGAACAAGCTAAATTCCTAGACCTTACAAATACTCTAGTGTATAACTACTAGTTTGTCATAATACATCAAGAAATCATCTAAAAGCAAATGAATGCAGAGATAGGTTGCTTTAATATAAGATGGTTTCCCAAGTAGAGAGTGACCCAGACCAAAACCCTAAACTGAACAGACCTAAAAGTTTATCTGAATTTTGAAGCTGGAGCCTATCCCTAGAATAGGTCAAACAAAAATCCTGGTTCTGGACAACTCGGAATTTTGGGAAAATTTGGGTCCAAATCTCCATTTTACTGTTGGATCCTCTCTTAATACTATTCAGACCAAACCCCCAGATCCTGTCCTTCAAAGTTTGGATCTATGATGGCATATTAAAATATTGTAGCACAAAAAGAAGGGATGTTAAACAAAATATATTAATATTTAGTATCTGGGATATTTTATTAAATATGCTGCATTAAAAAGAACTACTAATGTTTCTGCTAGGATTAGAAACAATAATCAGATGGTGCTTGATTAGATACAGTTAACATGATGTATTTACTTTCTGTAATACAATTTTTTGCATTTTGTTTGCATTTTTCTTTTTTGTTTGGATCATATTTTGTTTTAAATAAACATTATATATTATAGATTTAGCTTAAAGTTGATTACTGTGCAAGGGAAATGTTCAGATGTCTATGGATACTGTGGGTATTTCTGTATCTGAGCTTTCTGAACAAGTGTGTTTCCATTCTTAAAATTGCAGTATTTGGCAACACTATCATGAGTCTTACAATATTTATTTTTTTTCTTAAAACCCCAGCTCCTGGAATTATTATGCCATTTCATAAGAATCTCAGCTTTCATTTAAGTGGGGAAAAAAGCTTGAAAACATGATCCAAGTATGCTCTAAAGGCCCAGAAACCAATAGGCAAATAAAAACAAATGTCACAGCTTTTAAGTAAATCTTGTGATGGTGGGGGCGGGAGCACATGACTCCTGATTTTTGAACACTTGGGCTTGGCAATATGGCATTCTACTGATTGTCATTCCCAGAAGTACTGCAGTGAAAGTGGTATTCCCAGGCATCACAGAATTAGAGATCTTTCATTAATGATTCACTTTTTGTTTAAAAAAAATTCCCAGAATTGGTGCCTTCCAGAGATGTCCCTTTTTTAAGTAATTCCCAGGAAGTACCACTGTCAACTTGGTATTTAGTCAGTTTTAAAAAGAGAGTTAAAAAAGTTTCAGGCAGTATACTTGCCCCTGAATCTCCCACGCAATGTCTGTGGTTTTACAAATATATTTTTTCTAGTATGTTCTTTCTTCACTTGCTGTGAGACACAGGCAGGGGAAACTGCCTAGTTAGGGGGAGACAGTAACAATGACTTTACACAAAATGCTGCAAATGCACAAAGTAACTAGAGGGGAAAAAGTACTTTTTTCCCTCTAATCTCTTTCAATTCCACTATTATCAGGTATTTGTAAGAACAGTAGATAATGTTTCTTTAGACAGATATGATTTTAAAAAAAATACTTTTATTTTAGAGATGTCTGGTCCATTTTAATATTGAAGGAAGAGGGATCAAAGATGTATGATCTATGACAAGTCACTTAACCTGTCTGTTTCAGCTGCCCTGCTAGCAAAACAAGGGTAAGATAATTTACATACCACACAATTATATTGTGAAACTGGTTAGTCAGTGGCACAACTATAGGAATTTTTCATAAATTAGGGGTGAGTGATCAGATCCAATATTTGCTGCTTTATGGCATAACATGTAATATAAGTGGTGGTGTTGATATTCACAGTAGTTCAAAACAGAGTTGTTGTTTTTAGGGACAATAATTTTTTTTTACAGTTTATTTAGACCAGCTATTTAATTCCATTCCAGTTTCCCTCCGACTTTCATACAGAGTTCAATTTTCTCTGATGCAAAGGGCTGGTTTGAGTTCTATTTCAGCCCTATCTTTAATAAGTAGATGAGACTTGCGTTGGCCCTCTGCATGAGAATGAATTTGACCTAGATTGACTTTGGATAGAGCTGAATAGTCAGTGAATAAAGTTCCTCCATTGGATCGATTTTTTTCATTTTTTTTTTTTTAGAGACTTCTTAAGACCTGAATCTGGCAAATAGTCTTGAAAGTCCTGAAGAGCTGAACTGGAGAGGTTCTGCACCTTCTCTTTTCATCAAGCTGTACAGATTCTAGGGGGTCTTATGTAATTTTTAAAGAAATAGGAAAAAAATACCCTTTCTTCTCGCTGCTCCAGGGAGCACTGAATACATAATTAAAACTTCACAAATTACTTTTGCTGTGTTCCCAGTTGTGTTTTGTTTAGTAGGACCTTTAAGGACTTGATGAACAAAGCATTTAAATGCTATCCTTAGTATTTAAAACATACCAACAGCTATCAATTATATTCTGGCCCAGTTCCCCCCTTTATTTGTGTGAAATCCCTTCTTTGAATCCAGCAGCATCAGCTCCTCTTCACCCCCATGTACTACATTATCGTGGTAATGATGATGATTTCCTGGTGATTCAATGAACTAGATGCAAATGAAACTATCCCAAAGCTAACTCTGCCTTAATATCTTAATCCATACCTTTTATCCAGCCTAAGCAGTGTATATTATGAATCTCCTGAGATGGAAAGGCATTCTCTGCATGACTAAGTGATAGGTGACCAATGCATGTCAGAAAAATCATCTCTGTGAGGTTTAACCCTGCAGCAGAATTGATTAAGCTAAGCGGCACATGCATTACTGTCTGTTACTTACAGAAAATCAGCAGCTGATTATCGTCCTGAAGAAAAGGAAAAATTTTCTTGTTTACTCTCTGGAAACGAAAATATTAAGATTTTAATGTTAATCTCAGTACAGTGACTCCAGTCTTAGCTAGCTCTTCCTCAGCAAAGCAAGTTGTAGAAAACCACTGATCAATTTCTACATACAGCATTTTTATTTAGAATTCATTTAGTCTTTCTTGATGTTGCTGGTTTAAAAACAAACAAACAACTTACTATTTTCATCACTGATGTGATGAGATCTCATTGGTGGTGGTGATGGATACCCAACATGATATGTATGGTTTTAACCTAAAAAAAAAATATCAGGGATGGCCCAGAAAGCTGCCTCCAAATCTGCGAATGTCTTTGTTGGAGGCTTTTGTAGTAAGACAACTGACTTTCTAACCTCTCCTACTCCTGAATCCAGGAATCTACACTTCAGTTGACATTTCTAATGTGGAAGCGTCCACGCAGATTCCATCCTGCAAATGCATCTCCTTGATCTTTTCCCATTTAATATTTCCATGAGGATATAAACCCATTTTAACTGATAGATGCAAGAAATATGACATATTCAGCATATTACAGCCAGGACTTGAAGTCATTAATTCATGTTTTCCACAAAATGCTAAAAATGGTCCTTGTCACTTTTGAAATAACAATATTATTTTGGTCTCCTTTTATGTTGATTAGTTGCATGAAAAGGGTGAAAGGCCCTAAACTGTTTTCATTATGTTAGCTGCATAGCTTTGCAGGGTTTTTTGTCTTACTCACTTGCAATTGTATTCATACAGAGCCAATCAAAATACTAATGGCAGTTTTTACCACTTAATTTTCCCTGGTGGGCTTCTTTATTATTACTATGCTTTTATTTTTTACCATTCCATATTTCAATATATTTAGCAACACTAGTTAATGTTCCACAGTTTGCAAATCGCTAAACAAATACCACATCTCTGAATAATCTGAATTTTGGAAGCTCTGGTCTCTGTGCTGATCTTCAGTGGTTTCACATGCATAAGTATAATAGGAATCACAGCAGTGCATAATTTCCATAGGGTTTTCTTGTTTCTAGAAGTACCATTCAGGAAGTCTTAAATTTTGGGTGCATTTTACTACTGAAGCTAAATACAGCCATGGGGTAATACTTGCACTCCTTATCTGGGAAGAAGTAAAAGTATGAATCTTACTGGTTTTTAGATAACGCATTTAACATGGAGGCAATGTGAAACACTCTAGTAAGCAAACACTATAGGACATATTTTATTCTCAGATGTGTGATCCTTTGCACTATTACATCTCTTGAAAAACCATACATTATATATTAGAATTTGGCCTTTTGAAAAAACAGCCCCTGAAAAATGTAACTGTGTTCCCTGGAAGTGGGCAGGTATATACATGTAAGTCGCATCATGCCATACAACTTAACTTACTTGGGGCATCATTTCATTTGGTGA
The DNA here is from genome assembly GCF_009764565.3 of Dermochelys coriacea. Lineage (NCBI taxonomy): Eukaryota > Metazoa > Chordata > Testudines > Dermochelyidae > Dermochelys > Dermochelys coriacea. The sequence goes on along the minus strand of NC_050072.1, from coordinate 68,697,419 downwards.
GTAGGTTGTTGGTTTTTATTCATCAGATAATATTTTTAATAACACATTACTTACTACACATTATCTTTTGCCTGCCTGCTGGGTCTATGATCAAACTGTGTGTAATGTCAAATCTGCAAAATGAAGAATAAAGTGATATGGCAAGTGGGGGACAGTGTATGTACACATTTTAAGTGATAACACCATCCATGGAAAATGTGATATTCAATATGGATAAAATAAAAATCAGTCAACGTTTAATTATATCTAATGGAGATGCTCAAACTGTTTGTACTCAGTGGTGATACATGATGAGGTCAGGTATTCATTGCATAACCTTTTTTTATCTTGTCTCACTGGATTGCACAGTTTTTCTGTCCTGTTTTATGTAATTCCTGGATCAGACAATTTGAATACACTCTTGTCTTTCATCTGGTGTTGCTTGACAGTGTGTCACTGTATAATAAACATATCTATCTTACTTTCTGTCTGGTATTGAAAGTGTTGCTGCTTGTTTTAATTTTCCATTTCAGTAGAGGTGATCTAACAGTTTTTTACATCTAAAATTTTCCTTCCTTTTTATATTTGTGAACAAATTTAATGCTCATGAAAGAGGGGCTAATAGAACTGGTTTGATTTAGGCATAGTAAAAGACGGGCATTATACTCACCATTGCAATGCATTTCAATCCTGCTTTGAAACATCTCTGCTATTCAGTGTATAGACTTCTCTTGAACAGAGACTTCCAAATAGGCCGAAGTGAATGATGGTTTTATGATGTGATCAAAACACTTTTTTTTTTTATACTTCGATTTCAAGACAGTTGTAGCATATGTGATTGGTAGGATTGTGACAGCAGAGTTCAATCAGAAATACAAATTATTTTTGTTCATGTGTATACTGTAATCTGAGTGGTTTCAGAAAAATCTATTTTTCTTGTTAATAAGACATAACTTTATTATATCTGTATTGATGTAACACCACAGAAGTCGTCTATATTTTTTTCCACTAGTCTTCATGGTGCTGCCAGGGCAGATTTGTGTAATATTAAAAGCGTTGTAGATATAGACCACTATAATACATGGAGAATATTATATAGGTATCTAAGGTCCTGTATAAGGGTAAATAAACACATCAAGTGGCTCTTTGTATCATATCAAAGTAAACATGAAAGTGAAGCTAGTGTCAGTTGCCATGTCATTAGAATAACAATATATTTGTTTATATTCCTTATTTACAAAACAGTTATCTGCATTTTCTCTGTCTTATGAAAACTACATTTTATATTAAATACTTTTCATAATACCCTTCAATTTTCCTTTAAATGCTGATCACAAATAGGACTAAAGCATGATGGGGCCTGATCTAATACTAGTTCAAGTCAGTGGGAGTCTTTCCATTAATTCTAGTCGGAAAAGGCTTTTGGGGAATAGCTAAACGAACATAAAAGCTCACATTTCCCCAAAATATGGTCTTAAAAATAGAAACAAGCTATGGACTACTTTCTGAGATGTGGTGATCACCCACAACTCCTCTTGACCTCTGTGCTCAGCACCTCAGAACATTTGTAATCATTGTCAGTGGTTCATGCATTTGTGCTCTTGGAGAGAGGGAGAGGGAGATAACTATATCTATATTCATAGAGGATCTTATGCCATGCCTTCTCTCTTCTGCCAGGAAAGCAGGCCTGATGAGTCCTTTCCTATATCTTACTGATCCCTGTCTGACATTTCAGCCCTTTGGGACCATTGATATATAGGCAACCCAAGCTCAAGGAAGTGCAATGGCAAGATTTACTTCACCTCTGCACCATTCCCTGCATCCAAATTGCACTGTGCTCCTAGATGTAACCAAAGATCTGGTAAATAAACATTGACATTTTCAACTTATTAAATAGGAGGGACTATGACAAGTTGGTTTGAATTTCCATTTCTGATGCGTCTTTTGATTCACTCTCTTATTTGAAGTTGGGTAAATTTCATTTTCTAACAGGTTGTCACAAGTGCTTTATGTCAACTGCCAACAAAGCAGTTTTGTAAAACAGTACAAATGGATTCATAAACTTGATGTGCTTTTAAGTAGGAGTCACTTACAAAAGTTTGGGCAATAATTACAAATGAAGATAGCAGTAATAACTGGTATAAACTATGATGGACAAACTTAAGAGTGAGATACTTTGTTGAACTGCCAGGCAAAATGAAATAAAAAATGTCCCCACCCAATTTTATGATTGCAACAAGAACCCTTGACAAAAGCCTAAGGCTGTTGCACTGTTGTTAATTAAATACTTCAGTCTTGATGCCAGAGGTTCTGCTCACATGAAACTGGAACAGACATGCGTCATTATTCTTGCCTGTTAAGAAGACTGCTTTAAGCATTGATTCACACAATTCACAGCAGGAACTTGTGGTGTCTAGAAAACACAAGATAAGTGCACCAGATCTTGCTTTTAAAAATATGATGGGGAGGAGGGCGGTGAGAGGAAGAAGAGGTCACAATTGTTCCATGTACTGTCTGATATGGACTTGTCAGGATTGAGACATTCTAAAAATCTGGAATAAACGATTTGGCAATTGCATGAATAATACAACAATGTAAACATTTAAGGACGGGCCAGTCTGAAAAAGACTCGGAACTGTGATCTGGTCCAGCCATCAGAGTTTATATGAACTAATTTGGTTTGATAATGGGGGAGGGGAGAATCTTACAAGAGCAGATCACACTGCGTCAAACAGAGCTGAGAAAATATTTTGTATGAATAATTTTTTGACAAATTTAGTCTTTTCTGTTTGCAAATTACCAAGCATCTTATATTTTTTCAGATTTATTCATAATTTGATCTGCAGAATGTTTTTGTTGAAAAATAATGCTTGGGGCAAGGCTTTTTTGTCTGGATTCTGGCCCTTTGCCCCACCTGAGGAGCACAAAGGGGCTAGAACTAGTCTGCACGTGTCTATTTGAGAATCCATCCCATGAAGGGGAGAGGTGGCTGAGATGTCTTATGGGCCAACGTCCCCATCCTTGGCTTAAGGGGCATTTCAAAGTGTGCTTGCACCAGGATGGAGTCTGTAGGGCCAATGTAACTTTTAGAATCAAGTTATTGGTGTGAATATTCATGTTTACAAGTTTAAAGATAGCTTTTTATTAATGTATTCCAATATTTGCTTTTGAAAAATGAGTTATTTTACATGAACATTGTTACCAATAAGCTCATTCATCAGAATTTTCATGGAAACAAACATAAAAGGATGTGATTGTCTGTCTGTCACTGGCTGAGTATGTTGTATTCCCCTCTGGAACTGGACAGTCCATCCACAGAGAGGATAAAATCCTACTAATACACTCAGCTAATGGTGTTGCTTCTTTCACTGATGTGGTAGAGGCCAGTGTTTTTGGTGCTGAAGATCTCTTTAGAAGTCAATTCCCTTTAGAAGTCCTACTGATATTGTTCATTTTATTGGACATTTGAGAGGTAGCCACTGGTAAAACAACAGTCATAATGGCAAAGGAGACCTTGCTGTTAGGTACTAGGTCAGTACAGAAAGATTCTGAAAATCCCAAAGCTAAGAAGACTCAGCCCAACATTCACAATAAACCCTACTGGGCATCCACGATCTTCCCAGAAAATGCTTGGAAGAAACATATAGAACTCACAATGTCCTGACCATCATAAAAAAAAAAAGGAGTACTTGTGGCACCTTAGAGATTAACAAATTTATTTGAGCAGAAGCTTTCATGAGCTACAGCTCACTTCGTCGGATGCATTCAGTGGAAAATACAGTGGGGAGATTTATATACACAGAGAGCATGAAACAATGGGTGTTACCATACACACTGTAATGAGTGATCACTTAAGGTGAGCTATTACCAACAGGAGAGTGGGGGGGGGAACCTTTTGTAGTGATGATCAAGGCGGGCCATTTCCAGCAGTTGACAAGAACATCTGAGGAACAGTGGGGGGTGGAGGGGTGGAATAAACATGGGGAAATAGTTTTACTTTGTGTAATGACCCATCCACTCCCAGTCTCTATTCAAGCCTAAGTTAATTGTATCCATTTTTCAAATTAATTCCAATTCAGCAGGCTCTCATTGGAGTCTGTTTTTGAAGCTTTTTTGTTGAATTGCCACTTTTAGGTCTGTAATCGAGTGACCAGAGAGATTGAAGTGTTCACCGACTGGTTTTTGAATGTTATAATTCTTGACATCTGATTTGTGTCCATTTATTCTTTTACTTAGAGATTGTCCAGTTTGACCAATGTACATGGCAGAGGGGCATTGCTGGCACATGATGGCATATATAATATTGGTAGATGTGAAGGTGAACAAGCCTCTGATAGTGTGGCTGATATGATTAGGTCCTATGATGGTGTCCCCTGAATAGATATGTGGACAGAGTTGGCAACGGGCTTTGTTGCAAGGATAAATTCCTGGATTAGTGGTTCTGTTGTGTGGTTGCTGGTGAGTATTTGCTTCAGGTTGGGGGGCTATCTGTAAGCAAGGACCTGGCCCATCTCCCAAGATCTGTGAGTATGATGGGTCATCCTTCAGGAATTCCACCATGATTTCAACAATTTCCATCCCACCATCAACCTCAGCCTGGACCAGTCCACACAAGAGATCCACTTCCTGGACACTATGGTGCTAATAAGCGATGGTCACATAAACACCACCCTATATTGGAAACCTACTGACCGCTATTCCTACCTACATGCCTCTAGCTTTCATCCAGATCATACCACATGATCCATTGTCTACAGACAAGCGCTACGATATAACCGCATTTGCTCCAACCCCTCAGACAGAGACAAACACCTACAAGATCTCTATCATGCATTCCTACAACTACAATACCCACCTGCTGAAGTGAAGAAACAGATTGACAGAGCCAGAAGAGTACCCAGAAGTCGCCTACTACAGGACAGGCCCAACAAAGAAAATAACAGAACGCCACTAGCCATCACCTTCAGCCCCCAACTAAAACCTCTCCAACGCATCATCAAGGTTCTACAACCTATCCTGAAGGACGACCCATCACTCTCACAGATCTTGGGAGACATTGATTACAGCATGCTGTGTTTGTCTAGATTTGTGGACTTGGTCCTTGTTGCTGAAAAAATGGAGTGCTCTCAAGGCACTGAAGCTGTGCCACTTCAGTCTAACCCTTATCCATGCACTTCTAAATGAATACTTGTCAACCAAATTTTGTTGAACTTCAAAAGAGATTCCTAAAATCTCATTTGAGTTATTTTGCTTTAAAGGAGAGTGAATCGTCACACCAGGACAAAAAATGAAAAAAATCTCACCTCATTCCCAATGAATTAGAGTTGGCAGGCTTGTGAATCTGGAGCTGACTTGCAGCACTTGATGCTAAAATGTAGTCCCTTGCAGTAGTTTTAATAAATTAAAGTGACTGTCGGAGGCCGAAGCTGTCACACCTACAGCAAAAAATATATTGCCACCCTTGAAATTTTGTGCTCTAAGAAGAATTTCAGCAAGTTGATGGTAAAAATAGACAAAACCAATATTGTAGGATGGTGTGCCAACGATGAAGTGCGAAAGCCTATGAGTGTCTTGCCTTAAGCTGTGAGTTATAGCTGCTCCATCTTGAAGTGAGAAATGGCATATTTCTTGAGGCCCTTAGGGCATGCAGGTTATACATTTCTCTCTTGAATGACAATGTGGTCAAACTCCTTAGCTAGCAGTACGCTGGTCTGTTTTTTTTCCCTCCCTTTTATGTATAATATAAAGTTGCTATTAATTTTAAAAACTGTCACTCTCAGAATGTGGAAAGGGAAGACCAACTGAGACACACGCACAACAACTGAAACTGGTAACCTGAGCTAGGTAAAAATTTGGTGCAGCTAATTACCTCACTCTCCACATACAAAATGTCAGAAACATAATAAATTGTGGGTTGGGTGGTTTTTTGTTTTTGTGTTTTTATTTTTGAGGGATATCTTAAAACTTGAAGTCAATAGTGACTCTGTCATGTAACCCAGTTCTCTAGTTTAAAAAAAACAAACATGACAGGGCTCAGTGGATTTTCTTTCTCATGATTCATTTTTCCCTGGCCCTGACCTTGTCGCTGGTACCTCAGTATTAGTCCTCTGATATTGATGATCAGGATCTGTTTTTAGTTTAGCAAGCTCAGTCTGGAGCAAAGGATCTGAATAATTTTGGTTTGGAATCTGAGGGAATTTAAACTTTTAAGATGTATGTTGTAACATCTAGATACTATAATCTCTCAGGCTGGTCCTACCTAACCTCTGATGGGCACAAACCTCCATGACAGGCTGCCCCCTAATGTTCTGCTGGCTGTTGACCTACACAGGCTGGAGTTCACTTTACCCTGCTTTTGACATGTAGCTTCATTTTATAGCATTCAGATACTCAAATTATTTTGAGTAAGAGATTAAGCACATGTCTAAGTTTTCACAGGTCAGAGCCTCTGATATCAAAGATTCAGATGTTGTAACTGTTCATTCAGCCCTTTGAGTTCTCACTCTTGTGAAAACCTCTGGGATTTTTAATTTCTATAAATTGTGGGTCCATTTGACTGATTTCACTCTCTTTAAGTCTCTACCAGGCCTTGCTAGAAATAATTTTGTGTGATTGATCAGTTTAGAGTTTCATGTCCTGGAGCTATGCTTTCAGGATCCTGCATCTTGAGTAACAGTTTACTTACAAGTAAATACTTATTCCTATTTCATATGAACAAAACGATTCCCAGAATTTGCCACTGGCGATAAAGTATTCGTTTCTGTGGCCGTGACTTAAACTCAGCTCAGCTTTTGTTCTCTCACTGGCAGAAGATTCATTTGCATGTGAGGTTTAATTCATTTAATTGATGCTCATCACAACTAACTTAATGTTTGTGTCTTTTTATCCTACTGCATGTTCTGAATTTACTTCTGGGAAAGCTAGCAATAAAAAAGTGCAGTAGAAGCATCTGTAACAGATGCCATACAGTAAAGAAACACAAGACCTGATCCACTAGAAGGTGGTTACTTTCTTAATGCATATAACTGCTCCCTCACAAACACACTTTTTTCACTAGTACTGTTGAGGATCCTTACAATTTTTTTTCTTGAATTGCATTAATCTGTGATTTTATGCCCTCTTTGAACCTAAACTATTTTTATTAATACCTACCCTGATACACCTGAAATCACAAATTTACACCCATCACAGTTTTTAATACAGTATTTCTCACTTTCATTCTCCCTCTTATGTCTTATTCCCTCCTGTCTCATACATTTCCATGCTGCCAAGTATGTCAGCAAGTATGCGTCAGATGGTAGATTCCCAGGCCAGAAAGTCATGACTTCAAGTTCCAGTCCATGATTTGGTTGCATATCTAATCTGAACACTGTAATACTGGGTTAAGTGCACAGTTAGAGATGGTAGGTAAAATTTTCACTTCAACTATTATCTATTTTCAGAAGTAATTTAGGGAAGGGATATTATTCTTTGGAGGGGAGGGGTCACTTTCAATGGGACACGAGCGCCTAAATGTCTAATTCACTTTTAAAAATGGATCTTGGGCTCCTAAATTACTTATGTGATTTTGAAAATTTTACCTGCTCTTATCTGGATTCAACATTAAACCAAGGTCCCTTCATTCAATCTTTGGTGAATGTCCAGGAGGTACTCGTCTCTAAGAGTAAGTCAGTGTTCTGGAGCCCATTATTATTTTCCGAGGTTCTGATATCTGCTGTTGTATAGTCTGGGTTTTAATCTTTTTTCTTTTTAAAATGTTATAGTAGTCAGCTTTAATTTTCATGAGAGATGGCGAAGAGGATGGTGACCTTGAGTGAGCTCTGTATGAGGGACAGTGTTGTTAATAATGTTCTTCTTAGACATCCAGAAAGATCTGTCTCTGCACTGTACCTGATGTCATGGTGCTGGAGATAGTCTCTTTAGTCTACAGCTGTAGCAGCTGAGTTGTCTCTCAAAAGAGTGCGCACACACAGTAACCTTGCTAGACTTAGCTGTCTGTCACCATGCTGGAGTGCTTGGTGTGTACAACCTGACTTTTCAAAATGTAAATTGAAAATGTACTCTGGACCAAAATAAAATAACAGTTCGTTTATTGCCTTTCATGTAAAAATTAGATAAATGTAATACAAAGACCAGTGTGTCCTTAGCAAATGAGTTTTTTGAGCTGGCTGTCAGAAAAGAGAAGCAGCACTTGCAATGCATAGACTGCAATGCATAGACTCTGAACCCTAAATGTTACATCTATCTTTTCTGTGCTTGTGAAGTGCTGTGTACACTTACTCCATCATATAATACAATACATAACGTTTCTGTCCCTGCGTGTTCCTCCCTCCTCTTCTCCTGGTACTCCTCCCATCCCACTTTCTATTGAAAATAATGAGTTAGAATGTTGTCAGTTGAAAGGAAGTGGTATTTAATATGCAAGAACATCATACTTTCATCACCTTCTTCTTCTTCTTCTAAATTTCATCTATCTAAATCTATCAAATTTTGGAAAGGGTTTTTTTTCTGGGCCCCTTCACGAAGGACTGAGAATGAAACGACACAACTTCCAGCACTAAAGTAAAAAATCTAAATGACAACAAAATGGCTGCCACAATCAATGGTTAAGAATCTAAAAGTAGTAATTACTGGCTCAAGAGCTCTTTTTTTTATACTTCGATAGAAAATTCCAAGACCCAACTACTTCCTCCTAACTGTATTTTGTTGGTGGTGGTGGCAGCCATTCTCAGAAATACCCAGCAGCCAAATATTTTTTCCAGTTTATATTTAGGAATATTTACCTTTGCCAAATATGACAGCTATACTATTTAGGCAAAGACATTTAAAAAAAAAATGAAATCAGCTCTATAAACCGAAGGTAGTCCGTCTGTTGTTCTGATGTTTCTATTGCTCTCCACGTATTGGTCAACTTCTGTACAGTTAAGTTATGCACCTGTACTAATGGTTGTCTTGTATCTCTTGCATACCTAAATAATGGCCCTATTGTATAAATTCAGGCAGAGTTGCTATTCACAGCAAAAAAAATCTGAACAGTGCCCTTTAGAGACTAGCAGTTTCTCTGACTGCACAGACAACTAGTTTGAACTCTAACGTCTCAAAACTCTCCAGTCCCACTTCTCTCTGAAAGGGAAGGGAGTCCAGGAGAGCTGGCTGTATTTCAAGGAATCCCTGTTGAGGTTACAGGGACAAACCATCCCGATGAGTCGAAAGAATAGTAAATATGGCAGGCGACCAGCTTGGCTTAATGGTGAAATCCTAGCGGATCTTAAACATAAAAAAGAAGCTTACAAGAAGTGGAAGGTTGGACATATGACCAGGGAAGAGTATAAAAATATTGCTCGGGCATGTAGGAAAGATATCAGGAGGGCCAAATCGCACCTGGAGCTGCAGCTAGCAAGAGATGTCAAGAGTAACAAGAAGGGTTTCTTCAGGTATGTTGGCAACAAGAAGAAAGCCAAGGAAAGTGTGGGCCCCTTACTGAATGAGGGAGGCAAGCTAGTGACAGAGGATGTGGAAAAAGCTAATGTACTCAATGCTTTTTTTGCCTCTGTTTTCACTAACAAGGTCAGCTCCCAGACTGCTGTGCTGGGCATCACAAAATGGGGAAGAGATGGCCAGCCCTCTGTAGAGATAGAGGTGGTTAGGGACTATTTAGAAAAGCTGGACGTGCACAAGTCCATGGGGCCGGACGAATTGCATCCGAGAGTGCTGAGGGAATTGGCGGCTGTGATTGCAGAGCCCTTGGCCATTATCTTTGAAAACTCGTGGCGAACGGGGGAAGTCCCGGATGACTGGAAAAAGGCTAATGTAGTGCCCATCTTTAAAAAAGGGAAGAAGGAGGATCCTGGGAACTACAGGCCGGTCAGCCTCACCTCAGTGCCTGGAAAAATCATGGAGCAGGTCCTCAAAGAATCAATCCTGAAGCACTTAGAGGAGAGGAAAGTGATCAGGAACAGTCAGCATGGATTCACCAAGGGAAGGTCATGCCTGACTAATCTAATCGCCTTTTATGATGAGATTACTGGTTCTGTGGATGAAGGGAAAGCAGTGGATGTATTGTTTCTTGACTTTAGCAAAGCTTTTGACACGGTCTCCCACAGCATTCTTGTCAGCAAGTTAAGGAAGTATGGGCTGGATGAATGCACTATAAGGTGGGTAGAAAGCTGGCTAGATTGTCGGGCTCAACGGGTAGTGATCAATGGCTCCATGTCTAGTTGGCAGCCGGTGTCAAGTGGAGTGCCCCAGGGGTCGGTCCTGGGGCCCGTTTTGTTCAATATCTTCATAAATGATCTGGAGGATGGTGTGGATTGCACTCTCAGCAAATTTGCGGATGATACTAAACTGGGAGGAGTGGTAGATACGCTGGAGGGGAGGGATAGGATACAGAAGGACCTAGACAAATTGGAAGATTGGGCCAAAAGAAATCTAATGAGGTTCAATAAGGATAAGTGCAGGGTCCTGCACTTAGGATGGAAGAATCCAATGCACCGCTACAGACTAGGGACCGAATGGCTCGGCAGCAGTTCTGCGGAAAAGGACCTAGGGGTGACAGTGGACGAGAAGCTGGATATGAGTCAGCAGTGTGCCCTTGTTGCCAAGAAGGCCAATGGCATTTTGGGATGTATAAGTAGGGGCATAGCGAGCAGATCGAGGGACGTGATCGTTCCCCTCTATTCGACACTGGTGAGGCCTCATCTGGAGTACTGTGTCCAGTTTTGGGCCCCACACTACAAGAAGGATGTGGATAAATTGGAAAAAATACAGCGAAGGGCAACAAAAATGATTAGGGGTCTAGAGCACATGACTTATGAGGAGAGGCTGAGGGAGCTGGGATTGTTTAGTCTGCAGAAGAGAAGAATGAGGGGGGATTTGATAGCTGCTTTCAACTACCTGAAAGGGGGTTTCAAAGAGGATGGCTCTAGACTGTTCTCAATGGTAGCAGATGACAGAATGAGGAGTAATGGTCTCAAGTTGCAATGGGGGAGGTTTAGATTGGATATTAGGAAAAACTTTTTCACTAAGAGGGTGGTGAAACACTGGAATGCGTTACCTAGGGAGGTGGTAGAATCTCCTTCCTTAGAGGTTTTTAAGGTCAGGCTTGACAAAGCCCTGGCTAGGATGATTTAACTGGGACTTGGTCCTGCTTTGAGCAGGGGGTTGGACTAGATGACCTTCTGGGGTCCCTTCCAACCCTGATATTCTATGATTCTATGATTCTTAAAGGGAAAACAACCTCACTAATTTCGCACATAACATTGAGAACACTATTTAATACTCTCATAATTTATAAACCCTATACTGTTTTTCTCAGAATAAATATGACAGGAGAAACATTTTGGGCAACCACAGCAGAAAAATCAAACCCTATTCTCTCACAAATTGAACATAAATCTTTGACACTATATGGGTCAAGCTTCCATGGGTGGGCTCTTAAAAATGAACTTGTACTTGGTATGGCTGATTTATGACTTATGGGTATGGTACAGTACCATACATAAAGGAGTTTGAAGAACAGCTAGCCAAAAACTCAAAAGGTAATAACAAAATGTTTTTAAATACATCAGAAGCAGGAAGCCTGCTAAACAACCAGTGGGGCTCTTGGATGATCGAGATACAAAAGGAGCCCTTAAAGACGATAAAATCATCACAGAAAAACTAAATTAATTCTTTTCTTCAGTCTTCATGGCTGAGGATGTTGGGGAGATTCCCAAACCTGAGCCATCTTTTGTAGTTGACAAATCTGAGGAATTGTCACAGATTGAAGTGACCTAGAGGAGGTTTTGGAATTAATTGAGAAACTTAACAGTATCAAGTCACGGGACCGGATGGCATTCATCCAAGAGTTCTGAAAGAACTCAAATATGAAATTGTGGCACTATTAACTATGGTTTGTAACCTGTCCTTTAAATAAGCTAGTGTACCCAATGACTGGAAGATAGCTAATGTAACGCCAATATTTAAGAAGGGCTCTAAAGGTGATCCTGGCAATTATAGGCTGGTAAGTCTAACGTCAGTACCGGGCAAATTAGTTGAAACAATAGTAAAGAAGAAAATTGTCAGACACCTAGAGGAGCATAAATTGTTGCGCAAAAGTCAATATGGTTTCTGTAAAGGAAGATCCTGTCTTACTAATCTATTAGAGTTCTCTGAGGGGGTCAACAAATGTGGATGAGGGGATCCATTGGACATAGTGTACTTAGATTTCCAGAAAGCCTTTGACAAGGTCCCTCACCAAAGGCTCTTACTTAAATTATGGCACCTTAGAGACTAACAAATTTATTTGAGCATAAGCTTTCGTGAGCTACAACTCACTTCATCGGATGCATTTGGTGGAAAATACAGAGGGGAGATTAATATACACACACAGAGAACATGAAACAATGGATTTTATCATACACACTGTAAGGAGAGTGATCACTTAAGATGAGCCATCACCAGCAGCAGGGGGGAGGGAGGAAAACCTTCTCCCCCCCACTGTTCCTCAGATGTTCTTGTTAACTGCTGGAAATAGCCTACCTTGCTTGTCACCATGAAAGGTTTTCTTCCTTTCCCCCCCCTGCTACTGGTGATGGCTCATCTTAAGTGATTACTTTCCTTACAGTGTGTATGATAAAACCCATTGTTTCATGTTCTCTGTGTGTGTATATTAATCTCCCCTCTGTATTTTCCATCAAATGCATCCGATGAAGTGAGCTGTAGCTCACGAAAGCTTATGCTCTAATAAATTTGTTAGTCTCTAAGGTGCCACAAGTACTCCTTTTCTTTTTGCGAATACAGACTAACACGGCTGCTACTCTGAGACCTACTTAAATTATGTTGTCATGGGATAAGAGGGAAGAGCCTTTCATGGATTGAGAACTGGTTTAAAAGACAGAGAACAAAGGGTCAGAATCAATGGTGTATTTTCAGAATGGAGAGGGGTAACTAGTGGTGTTCCCCAGGGGTCAGTCCCAGGACTAATTCTATTCAACCTATTCATAAATGATCTGGAGAAAGGAGTAAACAGCGAGGTGGCAAAGTTTGCAGATGCTACTAAACTGCTCAATATAGTTAAGACCAAAGCAGACTGTGAAGAACTTCAAAAAGATCTCACAAAACTAAGTGATTGGGCAACAAAATGGCAAATGAAATTTAATGTGGATAAATGTAAAGTAATACACATTGGAAAAAATAACCCCAATTATACATACAATATGATGGGAGACTAATTTAGCTACAGCTAATCAGGAGAAAGATCTTGGAGTCATCGTGGATAGTTCTCTGAAGACGTCCATGCAGTGCGCAGCAGCAGTCAAAAAAGCAAATGGGATGTTAGGAATCATTAAAAAAGGGATAGAGAATAAGACGGAGAATATCTTATTGCCCTTATATAAATCCATGGTACGCCCACATCTTGAATACTGCGTACAGATGTGGTCCCCTCATCTCAAAAAAGATATACTGGCACTAGAAAAGGTTCAGAAAAGGGCAACTAAAATGATGAGGGGTTTTGAATGGGTCCCATATGAGGAGAGAAGCTAGGAAAAGCTTGGAAAAGAGGAGACTAAGGGGGGGATATGATAGAGGTATATAAAATCATGAGTGGTGTGGAGAAAGTGAATAAGGAAAAGTTATTTACTTGTTCCCATAATATAGAACTAGGGGCCACCAAATGAAATTAAAGGGTAGTAGGTTTAAAACAATAAAAGGAAGTTCTTCTTCACTCAGCACACAGTCAACCTGTGGAACTCCTTGTCTGAGGAGGTTGTGAAGGCTAGGACTATAACAGGTTTTAAAAGAGAACTGGATAAATTCATGGAGGGTAAGTCCACTAATGGCTATTAGCCAGGAGGGTAAGGAATGGTGTCCCTAGCCTCTGTTTGTCAGAGGGTGAAGATAGATGGCAGGAGAGAGAGATCACTTGATCCATTACCTGTTAGGTTTACTCCCTCCGGGGCACCTGGCATTGGCCACTGTCAGTAGACAGGATACTGGGCTGGATGGACCTTTGGTCTGACTCATTATGGCCGTTCTTATGTACCGGTAAGCTGCAGTAAATGGCGTGGTGGGTTAATGACCTAGCATTTCTCTTCTGCCAAACTTTATTCATTCAAATGCATTAGGTCAAAAGTGGAAGTGAATTTTGCCATGTCCTATTGGACAGTTACGCACAAGACAACACCACAGCAGGCATTCGTTAACACCTATGCAGGATATTTAAGCAAAGAAGTCCATAACTGAATGACAATGGAAACTGAACTATGCTTTCTTTGAACCCTAGAACTGTGCCCTCCTGTTTATTGATGAGGCACATTGTGTGAAGAAAGCTGGCAATACTGCTACTGTGCTGTACTTGTCCATCCACAGTCCATCCTGTTAAAAATGTTTTCCTTACTCTCCTATACTCTAACTTCCTCCCTATTTGCAACTTCCCATTTCTTAGCAAAGCATTTAATTTCCTGCTTCTCTCTGCCTACCTTTCTCAGAACAAAACAGCATGACTGACCATTTTCAGTCCAGGTTTTGCTCTTATTAAAGCACAAAATTGTATCACTTTTTCATGTAGGTAAAGATCTCCCTTCAATTGGTAATGGCTCATTCTCCCTCTTCCTTTTTGCCTTGGACAGGCTTCATGCTGTCAAGGTCTCATTCTGCATCCCCTTTCTATAGACTTGGTAGTTGGATACTAGACTCTGATTTTGAAAATGCAAGGCATGCAATGGTATGTGAATTGTCTGTCTTTCTACTACCTATCATATCTCATTGTGGTATCTGAACACATTTCACTAATTTCTTTCCTATAAGAGGCTATAAAAAGTCTGTAACTGTAACTGTAACTCACGAAAGCTTATGCTCTAATAAATTTGTTAGTCTCTAAGGTGCCACAAGTACTCCTTTTCTTTTTGCGAATACAGACAAACACGGCTGCTACTCTGAAACCTATAAAAAGTCTATTTGTATCATACCTTTTCTGAATTTGGCTAGTTAGATAAAATCTGGAAGAGGAATAAGAGGCTCCCAAACGTTACCTTATGTTCTTATCATATTAAGATTTCTCCCTTCCCTATCCCAAATATTTTAACTTTTCTGAATATTTGTCTATTAAAAAAAAAAGGTGCAAATCCTTGATTTCTATAAGAGGTTGCATTAATTGTATACCTGACTTTTTTCAAATCAGTCAGTAAAAATGGTTTGCTGTTTAAATGCACTCCATTTTTACTTTCAAAATTTTTGTTACATAATAGTGTCATTTTAAATACTCCCTTTCTGTAGCTGGCATACACTAATGGCTATGCTGCAGAACTTTAGCTTTTTCTTTAATAGTTATTGCTGATTTCCTGCTGTGGATATATATTGAACATAAGAAATTAGCTGCAAAGAGAATGAGAGGGTGTAAGTGTGACTTTCTGAGTCATGTAAATGCCAAAAGCTTTTTGTGACATCTTTCAAATGGAAATATGTTATTTGCACACTGGCTCCTGATGGAATATGACACACTGCAGCATGCTGTGCGTTTAAGATTGGGTTCTAGGCCATTAAAGGCTGAGTACATGGGGGCCTCTGAGAGGGAAGGCAATGAACCACTCTCTGTATGGGCAGCCTGTGCTGAAGAGTCAAAGAATCTTCACTTAGATCAATGAAAACTAATGAGAAATAAAGACTTGCTTGAACCTGTTATCAAGAGTTAAGGCTTAAAGATTATAATTCAAGTTTGATGTAACGTTTGTCGTTTTTCCAGATGGTCTTACAAAATCATTATATTAGCCTCTGAAATATTAATATTGTCCAGTACATGCAGTGTTTAAATGCATGACTTCAACTAAAAATATTCCAGTTTTGTTTAGAGGTACTATCAATTTAAACTTCTATCTTTAATTTGTGTACCTTTTGAAATCTCTGTGCATGAGCAGTCGTCCTGTCTATATTTTACATTTCCCTCCCAAACTGTGGATTTTTATCTGTTGTTTTTTGGCAAGTAAATGGTCTGAGAGAATCTTTGTGGAGCATGGCTTCTGAACCTGGGCTGCTGCCATTCCCCCAAAAGATATGAGGGGTTGCTCTTAGGGAAGTCATGGAAGGAGGGTTAGGAGACAGTGTGGCCTGAAGCACCTATCCTCTGTAAACACAGGGAGAGGAATAACTAAGCTGGAACCCCTAAAGCTCAGAGTAAACTGTTGAAACCCCCACCCCCAAAAATATCTTGCATAGTGGGTAAACCAAAATGCTCCTGCAAATGTTATTTTGGGGGAGGGTCTAAAGTTCTACTCCTTAGGAGCCCCCAGAACACTTGCGGGTCCACTTTCCTCCTCCCAATAGATACTCTTGAGTTTATATGTAGCAGAAAAATTACTGGTTCCTGCTGTGCTATAGCAAAGATAGTAGAGAAATGGCCACCTTCAGGAGACAATTCTGCATTGGACAAGGTAAAATGGGCTTTGTTGCTTCCCTCTTAGCAGGAGACCAGATGTTAAAAAGGAGTATAGTAGCAGGAAGCTGGACCTCCTGCCATCATCCCCAGAAACTCAACACAAGAGGTCAAAGGAGCCATGGTTGGTGGTACCTTTTGAGGGAGGAAGAGGTTCTGTGGGTGGCAGGGCCTATCCTTCTGGTAAGGAAGGTAGACCTCAAAGCTTCAGTTTAAAAAAAAATTATTTGAACTAAATATCCAAACCTTTTGAGATCTATCCATCACTAGTTTCCAACATCATTTTAGCCAAGAATGTGTCACTTACTTGAATTCCATTATAGTACTTCACTGTAATTCTAATTATCATTCATTTCAGTAGCTGGTAGCTTTTCTATTAACTAATCATCTATTGACTCTGTGGGGGTTCCAGAGCTTTCAAGCTTTTTTACTGAGGTTGAATTAGATTATCTGCCCTTTTTAAAACGTAGATTTCACCTGAAGTAAAAATGACCTCCCAGTGTTAATATATGTAAAATATATCATTATACTTGTTGGTTGCCTGTATTGCATTGCAAATTGCAGTGTTCCAAATTGGGCTAGTTTTACAGATGAGCTAAACAGCATATGAAGAATTTATACTGTATAGTGTTTAAAGCAATTAATATAATTGTCTGAAAGCTGACTATGAATTAGCATTATGTACACATTCTGAATAGCAATGAAGCTCAGAGCTTATTTGTGCTTTACGTGCTAACAAGGAGGAAGAGTCACAAGAAATATTTTTCTTGGTATTCCAAATCATTTCTTTTCCAGATACCTGTTACATATTTACCTATTTTTATATTTCCAGTTTAATATGTGATTACACTGTTTTGCATTTTCCTTTTAATTTACATAGGTACGTCAGCATTTGGCTCTGCAATTTTTATGCATGTAATCCTATTGACTTCATGAAACTAATCAATATTTATTTAGGAAGCCTGTCACTGGTGTATGGAGATGGGGTATGCATTATTTCTGCATAACTGGCTATGAAGCATCATATAAAGTGCATCAGTTTTAAAACAACAACAGGTACTTTGACTAACAGGACATGGTATCTAGGGCCTGATCCAAATACTATACAGGAAAATGGGGAATCTCTCATTGTCTTCAGTGGGCTTGTATCAGACATACAATGTATAGGCTGCTGAGAAAGTAGCCTGCTGTATTTTAGGTAACATTTTCTAGTGAAAGTATTCAGATTTAATTATTTGGTATGTGATTACAATGACAGTCTTCCTAAAATGGTACTGAACTAGAACTGTGATTTCCTCTGACTGTGCTAATTTTTGCAGTGCCATTTTAAATTTAATTTGAATATCATTGATGTTTTTGATGACTTCATGTCTTACGTTAAGAATATACATTAAGGTTAATCTAAGTGCAAAAGAAAACTTCTTTTAATTATGGCGTGACACTCTGTGCCTCCAAAGTAAGACCCTGGCACCCCATATTCAGAACTGTCATCTGATTATGATACGTTTTGTATAAAAGTATGCCTTGAGAGGTATCATTTTGTAAGTCTTGATCTGTTGAACAATAATAACCTTTTGAATTGTATGTACTATCGTTTATGTGAAGTTATGAAGTATTACTGTATTTGTTACTAAAATATGTTGTTAGGTTGGAAACACCCCCAACCAGCCTTTCAGTTACAACAAAGGAGTAGCCATCAATAGCCAGACAGTGTTAATGGCTTATCAACACACAACCCACTATTCCTGAGACTTCTTGGAGAAGGCACATAAGCCATGGGGGTGGACTAACCAATGTGACAGCAAAGATCTTTCCAGCAAGCTGGAAGAAATTATAAAAGAGAGACAGTGATATCATTTGGCCTCTATCCCTCACCCCCTGATCTCAACACCTGGAAAGACATCTGGAATAAAAAGACTTTGAACTGGGAAGTTTGGTCCCAGACTGGAAAAGGGTCTAGTCTGTGTATTGAGAAACTAACCTGCTTGTACCATCTGTCAGGGTGAGAAATGCTGTATGATTAAAGCTTAGGATTTAATATGCATGTTTACTTTTTATTTTCTTAAGGTAACTATTTCACCTTTATGCCTACTACTTATAATCTCTTTAAAATCAGTCTTTCTTTAGTTAATAATTTTATTTTAATATTTTATCCTGACAAGCGAGTTTGTCTAAAGTGCTTAGGAAATCTCAGCTCAGGTTATAAAGGCTGGTGCGTGTCCACTTTCCTGTGAAGAAGTGGCTAACTATGTAATGAACATCCACTGGCCAGGCTTCTGACCAGTGCAAGACAGTACAGTTATTGGGTGCTAGGCTGAGTGCTGGGGGGAATTGGCTGGAACCTCGCAGTTGATGGTTCATGAGTGGCTTGGAGATCATTCATGTAGCACAGTTGGGTGTGTCCTTGCCTGTGGATGTCTGTGTAAGTGCAGTGCCTGCCAGAGACTTGTAGCTAGACATCAGTATCACCGTGTGAGAGGCAACCAAGGTTGATGGGTTTGGAGGGCTTAGCGGCCCCACAGTCTAGGTTGCACCCTGGAACTGTTCACATATGGATGTGATCTTTGTTTTCTCTGAATGACATAGCAAAATTTGAAATGCCATAAAATAAAATGTATGGAGATGGACATAAATTCATCTGGAATTATTGTAAGGCTGCTTGATTTGATTTTCTCTTAATCCACCAAATTTAATGGACAATAATAGAGTTTGTATTCTGGGTTTTTCCTATACATTGTAGTCTGTATGTTGTAATCTTTTGAGGTGCTCTGTGGCTGTCTCATGGTAGTAAAGGTGCAGCTAAGTATTCTTGCAGGCTATTTACACTGAGGAGAATGGGAGGATGGAATACTGAGGTAGGGTTATGGACACTTAATTTTTGTGTTTAAAAAAAATCATGAGATATGGCACTCAGTGTTCTCCCATGTTGGCTAACAATGTGAATCATAGACTAAGATGAAATAGATGGCGGGAGACTGAGCTCCACAGAGATGGAACAGCACGTGTGAAATTATAATGCACCACAGCTCTGGGTAAATCTTGATCTCAGTCAGTAACACAGATTGTCAAAGTTAAATGCTTACTATTACCATTAAAACAGGCCAAGACTACTTGTTTTGCAATTCTTGGATGTATAACCAGGGGAATCTCAAGTAGGTGTACTGAGGTTATATTACCTCTGTATTTGGCACTGGTGGGACAACTACTGGACTAACTGTGTCCAATTGTGATGTCATCAATTCAAGAACAATGGAAAAATTATAGAGGGCTCAGAGAAGAGCCATAAGAAAGATTAAAGGATTAGAAAACATGTTTTCTAGTGATGGACTCAAGGAGCTCAATCTATATGTAGCTTAGCACAGAGGCAGTGTGGATGTGGGTACCAAAATACAAGTTTGCTCAGGGGGCCATTTTCCCTAAGGCCAGCCCTGCAGCCCCCTAGAAAGGAGCAGCTAGTGTGATGTCCATAGCAGGTCCAGACCTGGTATTTTGCCAACTCCAAGGAGAGGGAGGGTGGGTGCTCCTCTGCCTGGTCTGGGGAAAAGGGGCTTCTCCTGCTGGGCTTGCCCCTTTTCAACTCCACAGCCCTTCCTGGAACCATGCTGACCCACTCCCCCTCTTTTGTAGCTTCTGAGCTCCTCTCCCACCCCTCACCGATAAAGTGCTATTCCCCTTTCCCTGGCACTCTGGACAACAGTCCCCACCCTGCTTAAGGAGGGGTGTTGTCATTGTTACTACCCTCAAAATGGGTTGTAAAAGTAAGATACAGAATTACAGCTCCTTTTCCCTGTATATTTAAATGCAGGGGGCTACAATTTTCTGAATCTTTTACCTCTTTAAAAAAAGTAGGAAATTGAGGCTGTGAGTCTTCACTCAATTTTCTGTTATACAATTAAAAGAAAAAAATTGCAATTAAACTGAAGTTGCATTAGGAATGTTTTATTACGTAAAGTATTTAATTACATAAAGTTTAATTTAATTGCTTCCAATATATTGGTCAACATGGCGCTACCCTTCCTCACCATGATTTCAATTAACTTTTCTGCCCTGTGTGAAAGTTCATCTAAGTGTCATCAGTTTAAAGGTAGGATACAAGGTAATACAGAAATCCCACAGTCCTGCAGCTCTGAGGTACGTTGCTCTCACTTACTGCTGGAACTGATAGAAGGCATTACATGCATTACACTTTTTTTTAAACAGGAGGTTATCAAAACAAATATGGTACTTTGGCTGATTTAAAAAATGTGTGGATAATTTCGTGACTACTAATAACATTTATACCTGTGTAAATTAAGATAATGATGAGGGTAATGAAGTTTCATGTTTCAGGGGGAAAGCTGATAACCTTATTTGCTGTGCTTTGCTCTTCTCATAAATCATCAGTTTTTGGCCACTGTTGGAGGCAGGATACCAATATTGACAGGCCAATGGTTTGATTTAATATTTATGTCAAATCTGATGGGCTATGTTCTGTCATAGTTTCATAAGAAAAATTCAATTGAAGTGAATTTGAGTTTTGTATAAAAAAATCAAGCACAGGTTGAGCTGAGAGTTGTGTGAGCCAAAATTCTAGATCTGGACTCTGGAACTAGATTTGAGTTTGTACCCAAATTCAAAATTCAAGCCTCCTATAAACTGAATCTAAATGTGCAAAACTTGGGGAAAATTAAACTTTGGGAAATCTGTATCAAGATTTAAGAGTATTTAGCTTAAGTTATGCTATTAAAGAAATAAATTATGGATCCAAATCCACATGCGGAGTCATGGGTGCTAAAACTAGGGGTGCTGGGAGTGCTGCTGCATCCCCTGGCTTGAAGTGGTTCCCATCATGTACAAAGTTTACTGTTTGGTTCAATGGCTCTCAGCACCCCCACTATACAAATTTTTCCAGCACCTCTGTGTGGAATTCTGATTCTGGCCCATCTCTAGTGCAAACCCTTTCCAAAGTTAGCTCAAAATGCATTTTGTATTTCTGTGTGCCAGTTCACATTAGTTCACATTTAAAATTCAAATTCAAAATTAGTTCACATCCCCTGAATTTAAAAAGAGATGCAGATTCAAATGAACCCAGTTTTTTCAAGTTTGAATCTATTGAAACCCACCATCAAGGTTCCGATTTGGTGGAGTCGTAGGTGTTCAAATGTCTGTCAATTAACTTTTCACCAGAAATGGAAATAGTGGCTACATTGAAAAAATACCATGTTCATTGTCCCATGTGGTCTCTCCTAGTGAATATAGCTCAACCTCAAAATCTACCAGCAAACAACAACGTCTTAAATATTTGCAGGTATCAAAATAAGGTTTAAAAGTTTGGACTGAGTTAATCAAAATCTAGTTAATCAACACAGATTAAACTCCATCCAAGACTAATTTTGAATTTTAGCTGGAGTCACATGCCTCTACATAGTACTCTATATTCTTAGTGTTTTAAGATTTTTAACAATTTTATCTTTCTACTTATGAGACTACCATCTGAAAGCCTTTGAAATCTGCTGGATAATTCAGTGTTTACAGCAGATTTCTTCTTTGAAGAAACATGTTATTAGCAGGTTAGTATTGAATGTTAACTAAACTTCAGTAAATATTTTTGGTTCTAAACCTGAATTAAGATGCCTTGATACTGAATCTGATCTGATCTACTTGGATCAATTGCTTTAAATTGGATTATTGTACTGAGCAAGTGATCACGATGCAGTATATCAGAATTGATTTGCTGTACAAGAGTTTATCTCATTTTAATTGGATAGAGAGGAATGTTATCACTTCAGACTCTTACCAGTTTTGATATATAATGATATTTTATGCAAAACTACATTTGGTGATTTACTGAAATGACTTACTATAAGCTACCACATTATGAAATATATTCTTACGTAGATTCTGTAAGACTTTTTATGACAATTTTAGAAATCATTCTGATGATTTGAGTACACATGGTATAGATGCAAATTATTCCTTCACTCCTGATCAGGATATAATTTTTTGAAACCCTGAAGATCATGGTAATCAGAGCTGTTATGAAATTTACTTTGAGCATGTTAGTTCATGGCCTACATCATTAAAACTAGAGGATTCAGCTTCAATTTAATTTCAGTTGCCTAACTTTTATTTCTTTGCCGGATGCTTTTTCTAGAACATGAGATGAAAAGATGCATGGAGAAGTGCAGACAGAAGAAAAAAAAATGTGGCACCAAAAAAGTCAAGCATGTTGATCTGTGAATGAAAACTTTCTTCTCCCCGCCTCACCCCCAGCAAAATTCAAATGAGCAACTTAAAGCTGCTTCTGGGCAGCTGCACATTCCTAACCGGTGCTTATGGGACAGATTGTAGAGAGACTTTAGTAATATTGCTGGACTCAGATTTTCATGAGTGAACTGTTTAATAGTTTGCGTCTCTTCTTCATTCTCTGTCTGTCTTCTTGCAGAATCAATGGCAGTTTCACACAACCTCTGTGGGGACAGTTTCATTTTCATTCCTCCTACTGCTGTTCCTTAGATCTTTATGGTTCTTTTTGATTTCTAAGCCCCTACCTGCTCACTTTTCCGCACCAATTAGTAAAAGGTCATGAACTGAGCAACAATACAACTGAACCCAAGAAATGCTATGGTACTCCGATGAAACCCTCTGAAATGGATTTTATTTGCTCTAGTCAGGCAACTGACATAGTTCAAGAAAAACTAATGGAAGGCCTTTGAATAAGTATAAACAATCCATAAGAGATTTCTACATGAAACCAGACGTGCCCTGCAGTAGTCTCTCGTACAGGATCTCTCTCTCTCTCTCTCTCTCTCTCTCTCTCCTTTTTTTTTTAAGAAGACTAAGAGATGGGCTGAGCTGGTCTAGCTTGAGTTTTGGAAAATCTTGGTTATCCCTGAGTTTGTCTTGCAAGCCTCAATAACAATACTGGTTTTGCTTTTGGCCCTGGTTTGTTTGTTTTTTAATACTTTTTAAAAAAAAAATAAATAAAATTGAAGTAAAATTTGAAATGAAAAATCATTTTATATGACCACAAATGAAATTTCAATGCAAAAAAACATTTTTTGTCTGAAAAACTTTACCCAGGTCTACTTATCATTTTGAGGTATGTCTGCTGGCATTTGGTGTCTTCTGCATCTGGATGGCACTCTCCAAGTCCCCTCCAGTGTGTTCTGGGCTGTATCGCTAACCTACAGGGAGACTGGTTATGTTTGGTAACCTTTTGGACTATAATTTAATCTTCTCATTGATTTCGTTGGGTCATGCTGAGCTGCGAAATATATTGGTTCTGAAACAGTATTGGGTATCTTGATTCCTGTACAGCTTAAGACCAGGCATGTCATAAAGGTGACTGGTTCCATTTTCCTATTACTTGTGTACCTTCTGCTAGCTGATTTAAAGGAGTCAGCACACAGTAATGACATTAGGATTAATATTGCAATTCTGAGAAGCAATTTTTGCAACTGAGGTCTTGGACATGACATATTTCTTTTTAAAATCTAAATATCATATCTGCTCCAATAATAAAACTGTAAAGTGAGCATGGTTTTTCAAACAAACTTCATAAGAATTTTCAGCATGTGCCCAAAGACACATTTTCATAGCACGTACTAAGCAGTCAATAGGGTCGCTGGATAAATGATTCATAAATATGTGTTCACCTATTTGAATAGAATGACACTGATGGAGCTGCTTTAGTCTACTGAGTACATAGTATTCATTTGGTTAAAAAACTGAAATACAAACAGTATTGGGTTTATCCAAGAGAAAAGGCTGCTTGGAAAGTTACTGATTTCTACAGTGTCAGTAAAAAGAAAAGGAGTACTTGTGGCACCTTAGAGACTAACAAATTTATTTGAGCATAAGCTTTCGTGAGCTACAGCTCACTTCATCGGATGCATCTGGTGGAAAATGCAGAGGGGAGATTGATATACACACACAGAGAACATGAAACAATGGGTTTTATCATACACACTGTAAGGAGAGGGATCACTTAAGATAAGCCATCACCAGCAGCGGGGGGGGGGGGGGGGGGGAAGGAAAACCTTTCATGGTGACAAGCAAGGTAGACTATTTCCAGCAGTAAACAAGAATATCTGAGGAACAGTGAGGGGTGGGGTGGGGGGGAGAAATACCATGGGGAAATAGTTTTACTTTGTGTAATGACTCATCCATTCCCAGTCTCTATTCAAGCCTAAGTTAATTGTATCCAGTTTGCAAATTAATTCCAATTCAGCAGTCTCTCTTTGGAGTCTGTTTCTGAAGTTTTTTTGTTGAAGGATAGCCACCCTCAGGTCTGTAATCGAGTGACCGGAGAGATGGAAGTGTTCTCTGACTGGTTTTTGAATGTTATAATTCTTGACCTCTGATTTGTGTCCATTTATTCTTTTACGTAGAGACTGTCCAGTTTGACCAATGCACATGGCAGAGGGGCATTGCTGGCACATGATGGCATATATCACATTGGTAGATGCGCAGGTGAATGAGCCTCTGATAGTGTGACAGTGTCAGTGTGATGCTGATTTCACACATACTGCATATCAAAAAGGACTGGGGAACAGGTAAGTGCATAGGAAATATCCGGGGTTTAAGAGGAAATATAACAGAGAAATTGCTAAAAGAGCATCTTAAAGTGATTTCATAGATGTATTAGTTAGCATGTTAAAAAAAAATGATTTGCCAGTAGGCTGTCATCTTGCATCACTTTTATGGATTTAAGACCGCATAATTCAGTCTGGCTCTTCACTCAGGAGTTACTGAACTGATTCAATGAAATCTGTGCTCCTCATTGTTTTCCATACACAGAAGAAAACGTGTACTTTTTAGATTTCTTTTATTTTAAATAAAATAGAAAAGCAAATAAAACTCTAAAACCCAGACTATACCCTCAGTTGCTGCATGTACTACTGCTTTTTTTTCTTCCTGAGATACTATGGCATTGGGACATAAAGTGGTTCCATTTCATATATCCCTTGAGCCCACAGAATAAGCATTTTTCTTTCTGCCTTTCGTGTTGCTTTCCACAGTCTATACACTGGACCAAGATGCCTGCGTTCTCAGTTGGTTGGTCTCTTTCCTGCTTCCTGGGTTCTTTTAGCCTGGCCCTATGTACTTGTTCTGCACTAGTGGCTGTCATTGTTTTGATCCATTTGCTGGACTGTTAATGTTTCCTTACTTTTTGGAGGCATTTCTTTAGGGTTAGCTCTATTTAAGAACATAAGAATGGCCATACTGGTTCAAAACAATGGTCCATCTAGCCCAGGATCCTGTCTTCCAAGAGTGGCCAGTGCCAGATGTCTCCAAGAGAATGAACAAAACAGAGCAATTGATCCATCCCCTGTCATCTATTCTCAGCTTCTGGCAGTCGGAGGTTTCTCTCAATAGCCTGTTCTGTAAGCTGGAATCATATGTTCCCGAATTATTCTGTCTCTAACTGATAATTCTGTCTGGGATCACAAACACCTTTATCAGCTGTTCCAGTGTTTTTAGTCATTCTTCCTGTTCTTTTTCCCTAATGAGATAGCAAAGCTTTACTTTAATTTTCTCATCTTTATTCTCCATGGTCAGCTCTGTATACAGAGGGGTTTTTTATTTTATTTTTTTACTTCCATAGTTGTGCAAAGTTTTCTTTGTCCAGAAACCCAGCTTTCCTGGTTGACTGAGTCCTACCCATGGTGCCTGTTTGCTCTATTTCCAGGTGTTGCCTCGTTTTCCTATGAATCAAATTCTCTTTCTTGCTCTGGGTCTCACTAAACTAAATGCTGCCACAAAGTTTCATTCCACTTTTATAACTGGGGGTCTCTTGTTTGTCCACATCTATAAGAAGCCAGTCTGGCAGGAGTAGTAGGAGCATACCTCTTTATGCCATCTTTCCCCTGCTATGACCTCATAACCTCCCTCCCTCTGCTGAGGAGGTGCATTGGGAGTAGCTTCCAGTTGTTATGCTTTCTGTAAACCTGACTCTCTCCTTTTTTTAATGCTAGTGATTCACCATAGCATAAGTAAGGGGAGAATCAAGTCTTGTTTGTGTAGTTTTAAACAATGGTTTATGAATACAGTTAACTTAGCAGCAGTAAATGCCTACCAATATAACACTTGAGCAGACAACTGGACCATTTGGCAGAGGACCACTTCAATCCCTCATCTATCTTTTCTTGAGTACAAAAAAAATAGAATTCACCTGTTAATTAATTTTTTAATTCCATTCCTTCATAGAAGCTTTACTGAGAACATTCATGTGTTACACTGAGCAAGGAAAGAAGGCAATGAAGCTGGCTCTAGCAGTATGTTTGCATTTTTCAGATCTGGAAATTAGTATTTTTCTAAAATGTTTCCAGTGGCATAATTTAAAAAAAAACACCCAAAAAACCACCTTTCCCTCCCCCCAAAAATAACAAGGAAAAACCAAAACCCTGTTACTGTGGGAAATCCTCTTCCTTGTCCTGGAGGAAGACTGAGTTTTGTAAGATTAACAGACCATGCCTGTCAATACAGGAATCATTTGCTTGGATAAAGAAGGAAATAATTCCCTTTATTCTCATTACAAATTTAAAAATTGCCTTTTTTCCATTCTCAATAATCATGACATCAATGATTTATTACAAGAATTGAGAATAATTTGAATTTTTATTATGGTCTACATTAGGCTGGGTTTTAATCACTTCCCGAAACCCTATGTTTTCTGCTTAACTTTAGCAATATTTCATTTTCCAGGCTATGTTAAATTAAGAATTTCCTTTTATTTGTTTCTATTCTTGGAATACAGTAAATATCCTAGTCCTATTCTATCAGTTTTGATCCCTCAGCAATAAAAATCAGCTTAGTTAAACATTCCTAACCTTATCCAAACATTTCCTTAGCAGGCTCTCCCACTTGATCACTTATACTGTTGAAAACGATTTTAACTCTTCTTTTACATGACTTAGTTTTCAAAGTTGGCAGCCTGAAGTTAAGCGTTTAGGTCCCTGAATAAGCTAATTTAGATAAGCATGGATACCTAAATTTTTAGCTTGAATTTCCAAAATGTTACAGGGTTAATTTCATCTGACCTAGGTGGCAGATCATTCAGAAGATAACACTGGTATAATATTTAATGCCTTCTGAATGGTTCTAAGGTCACACTTTGCATTCCGACAGTACAGTGGAATGTGGGTTGTGGTATATTTCACCAGCAAATATGCCTACATGTGATTTAGTCTGTATGTAATTAATCTAATTGACTGAATAACATTAGAAAAGTATTTGCATGTCTGAAGAATATGCCTCCTTTTTTTTTTTAAACTATCCTGGACTTGCATTGAGGTTTTCATTATTTGTATATTATGATTTTGTGTGTGTGTGTGTGTGTGTGTGTTTCTTCAACTCTAAGTATTCCTTTATGAGGAATGGGTCAAGCTCTTTGTAATAGGTTTCCTCCAAGCAACGTTAGAGACAGACCTTAGTCATTAACTTGTCTGCAACATATGAATGCATTGAACACTATAGAGAGGTTTTTTCCCATAGAACAACTAATCAATATATTCATTTTCTGGGAGATACCAACAAAACATTATTTGTACACTTTATGGCATTAGTCTTTTTCCGTCCTGGGTGTCACTGACTGCATTTGTGTACCATCACATAATGAAGCGTGCTTCCGGAATGAAAAAGTCTTTCCTCTTTATTATGCATGTAGCATACAATGCAATTTACTACACAACAGATGTCGTAGCTAAGTACCCGGGATCATGTCATGATTCATTCATTTAAAGACAATCTGCTATAGCCATGCACAGCTTTTGAAAACTGGGCATATTTGACTTTTGGGTGAGTGTCCCAAATATTCTCCTGTACTGTGCATGGATGGACCAAAATGAAACCTCAAGTCCGAAGAACCTCACTTGAGCAGAGTTTGACCTGCGATCCAGAAATAAAATCTATAGTTTGGATTCATCTCTACTAGTATCGTTTTACTTTTTCTAATATAAAGGGGGGAAAAATCACATTTCTAGGTGACAGTGGTCTGTTTTCCTTCTAAAAACTTGGTCTGGATTCCCCTGCTAAGTCTTCAGTCTCCTGCAGAAATAAATTATAGTTAGGCTCAACATTTCAGTTACTGAAAGAACTTTTGGAATCTTACGAAATGAGTTTGTTGTCCAGATAAATCTGGTGGAACATTATTATACTGCCCTTCTAAAGCCAGAAGGAATTCCTGTAAGACCGTGTTTTACATAATATTGCCTTTAAACCCAGTCTGTATTTAGAGGAAAAGGCGAACTGTAATAAGTTACACAAGAATGAAGAACTATCTGAATCTGAGGATATATGCTTGCAAATGTGGTAACTCAAATTATTTGGGTTAGAAATATGACAATCAGAGAATAGAGCAAAATATTTAATAGACTATACTTATGTTTAACCACTGGGCACCCACAAATTCTGGAGAGTATCCAGAACTTATGATGATTGGTACTTCATAGATGCATGTAATAATAATAATAAGAAGAAGGCATTTTTGAAACTGTATAAATTACATCATTCTACTTTTTAGTTTTCCTTTTAAGGAGTGAGTAAAACCTCACCTCTGTGCAGATTAGAACAGTGTGAATAACTCAGTTCTTGGTTTGCTGGCTGTTCTGGAAAAAAAAAATTAGGGGTTGTATAAAGTGTTTAGTTCAATCTAAAATGAAATGTTTCATTTTGTGTTTGAGCTTTTAAAAATGTTTTTTAATTCTTTTAAATAAAAATAAATTCAAATTAAAAATCAAAATCTTTCATTTTGAACATTGTTGTAATGAAACATTTAACATTTTTAGGTTTCTTTCCTGATTTGAAACAGTTTGGTGAAATAAACATGAATTTTCAAAATGTTTTCGTTGGCCCGAATGTGCTTCCCCCCCCCCCCCCCGAAAAATTTCACCCAGCTCTAGTGCACAGGTCTAGCAAAATGCCTAGTCACCACTCAAAACCTTAAAATGGTGCCAGAGTGGTATATAAGCCTTTTGTTGATCTGCTGAACTGGGGAGGATTTAACACTTACCAAGCTGGGTTGGCCCATAGTGAAACACTTGTGGGGCAATTGGCGCAGTTATATAATCTGATGAATGAGATAAAGAATAAGTAGCTAACTTTTTTTTTTTTTTTTTTTTTAAAGTATTGGAACCAGTTCTCCACCTTATCTCAGCAGAGCTCAGGTGCAGTAGAGAGGGCTGTGAGGAGCTGGCTGTAATTCCCTGAGCCAGCCCAGGTATAAACAATGGCCTTAAATTGGGTGTAGTGGCCCCCCACTCCTGGCACTCCCTTGGCATGTACTCTCTCTTTCTTAAAGTGGGGGTAAGGGAGGCAGCAGGTGAAGGAACTGGCTCATTTGCTTTCACCAGCTTTCTACTGGCAAAGAGCTCCCCTACGTAGGGGGAAAAAGAAAACGAGTACTTGTGGCACCTTGGAGACTAACAAATTTGAGCATAAGCTTTCATGAGCTACAGCTCACTTCACTGGATGCATGTAGTGGAAAATACAGTGGGGAGATTTTATATACACAGAGAACATGAAACAATGGGTGTTACCATACACATTGTAACAAGCGTGATCAGGTAAGGTGAGCTCTTACCAGCAGGAGAGTGCGTGTGTGTGTGGGAGGGACTTGTTGTAGTGATGATCAAGGTGGGTCATTTCCAGCAGTTAACAAGAATGTGTGAGGAACTGTGTGTGTGTGGGGGGGAATAAACATGGGGAAGTAGTTTTACTTTGTGTAACGACACATCCACTCCCACTCTTTAGTCAAGCCTAAATTAATTGTATCTAGTTTACAAATTAATTCCAATTCAGCAGTCTCTCCATTGGAGTCTGTTTTTGAAGTTTTTTTGTTGAAGAATTGCCACTTTTAGGTCTGTAATCGAGTGACCAAAGAGATTGAAGTGTTCTCTGACTGGTTTTTGAATGTTATAATTCTTGATGTCTGATTTGTGTCCATTTATTCTTTTACGTAGAGACTGTCCAGTTTGACCAATGTACATGGCAGAGGGGCATTGCTGGCACATGATGGCATATATCACATTGGTAGATGCGCAGGTGAACGAGCCTCTGGTAGTGTGGCTGATGTGATTAGGCCCTATGATGGTGTCCCCTGAATAGATATGTGGACAGAATTGGCAACGGGCTTTGTTGCAAGGATAGGTTCCTGGGTTAGTGGTTCTGTTGTGTGGTGTGTGGTTGCTGGTGAGTATTTGCTTCAGATTGGGGGGCTGTCTGTAAGCAAGGACTGGCCTGTCTCCCAAGATCTGTGAGCGTGATGGGTCATCCTTCAGGATAGGTTGTAGATCCTTGATGGTTCGTTGGAGAGGTTTTAGTTGGGGGCTGAAGGTGATGGCTAGTGGTGTTCTGTTATTTTCTTTGTGGGGCCTGTCCTGTAGGAGGTAACTTCTGGGTACTCTTCTGGCTCTGTCAATCTGTTTCTTCATTTCAGCAGGTGGGAACTGTAGTTGAAAGAACACTTGATAGAGATCTTGTAGGTATTTGTCTCTGTCTGAGGGGTTAGAGCAAATGCAGTTGTATCGTAGAGCTTGGCTGTAGACAATGGATCGTGTGGTGTTTGGATGAAAGCTGGAGGCATGTAGGTAAGCAGAGCGGTCAGTAGGTTTCAGGTAAAGGGTGGTGTTTGTGACCTTTACTTATTAACATTGTAGTTAACATTGTAGGAAGTGGATCTCTTGTGTGGATTGGTCCAGGCTGAGGTTGATGGTGGGATAGAAATTGTTGAAATCATGGTGGAATTCCTCAAGGGCTTCTTTTCCATGGATTCAGATGATGATGTCATCAATGTAGTGCAAATACAGTAGGGGCATTGGAGGGCAAGAAAGGAGTTCTTCATTAGTCATTTCCAAATAGTTTAACTCCAACTTGCATTGCTGCTTGGTTGTCACACAACCTGGTACAGGAACTGAAATAGAGCAAAGTTGTATAGCAAATTTATCCATTTAACATTCACACTGGTTATTGACAGGTACAATGCAAAACCATCGCAGCAGAGTTGCTCTCTGGGAGTCCTGTAGAATCCTCTCCCATGAATATAGAAATCAATTTCCTATCTGCATTTGTGGAAGCCTGAAGGGAGACATTTTTCTCACAATTGTTCTGTCAACTGCTTTCTGTAAATATGATAGGCTGTAGTGTTCACCAATACATAGATCCATCAAGAACAGGAACAAATTCTAAAAAATTTAACCTGTATGTAAGGTGAGGAAGTTCTATTTGTACAGCCGTTTAGTAATACAGATAAAGATTTTCAATAGTCTTTTCCAAAAACACAGCTGGAATAATATTTAGGGCAGAATTGTCATACTGTGTATATGGCCTTAGCTGTAAAGACCTTTAATTTCAGTATTATTGTTTTACTTAACCCCTCAGTTCCTTTGCAAGGGGCCATTACCATCTCTTTCTTTCATTAGTGTTTATTTGGTGCTGTCGATAAGACAACTAAAATAAGGCGTTAAACTTTTTTTCAGAGTTTGCATGACAGGGTTTCAAAATAAATAATATTTCAACATGTTCATTTCATAATTCTTCATTTTATCTATTTTTTTTAGGGTGCAAGATATCTTGGGATATATTACTAATGCAATGAAAGCAACTTGGCCCCTCTCACTTTTCCCTCTGAAGCATTAATAGAGATTTTAAATAGAGCTGGTGGAAAAGGGAATTTCCATTTTGTGGGATATTCTGAGTTGTTGACATCTTGTTTAATTCCACATCACAATGACATTTTAGAATTTCCAGGAAATGGACCAATCTGTTTTGGCACCCACCTGCTGGCAGGGCAGCTGGGCACCCAGGGATACAGCCAGGTGGCAAGCTGGCTGAGCAGCCAAACATCTGAGCGGCCAGGGAGGAGCTGCCAGCTGGGGAGTTAGCTGGGAAGCTTGGGTAGTAGACAAACTAGCCATGCTACCTCGTTTCCTGCCTGCCAGTCTGTTCGATGGCTGGGTGGTGGGCTGGCAGGAACCAGGCAGTCAGGTCCAGCCAGTTTGCCTGTCTGGTTTCTGTTGAAAGTCTTGATAGAATCAACATTTTCCTGCACAGTATTTTGATTCTGTCAAATATGCACTTTCCAGCAGAAAACTGTTTTGTCAGAAAATGTCTGATTAGCTCTAATTTTAAACAAGTCAAATGTGTATGTCTTTGTGACAGGTCTAGAATTGGAGCTGAAATTGTATCTCCTTCCCTGCTGCTACATTAAGGCAAGAAGTAATTCTGAACTCACACCCTGTAATCCTGTGAAAGGTGGAATCTGAAAATCATGGTTGGGCCTATCCCCACAAAGAGAACAGATTAGAACTTCAAACAAAAACACTCACTTTTGAAGAAAGTTCATATCGCCTGTAGATTTGAGTTTTGTACCTTGGGCTCAGTCTCTCATTTGATTCAGTTAAAGATTCAAAATTCTGCTATACACCTTCAGTAATGACTGGAGAAATTTATTGTTATGGTGGGAGTCCCCAGTTATTCTATATACTGTGTCTTAAATGTTATTTTTCTTAGCATGTGAACACAGTTCTGTCTTTGCAGAAATGCCATTATTGTTAGTTTCTTTTTTTGTGATACAGTTCCTTTTTGTGGGGCATGACAAGCAATAAGTGAGTTTGTTCTAAGCCTTAATCTTTCTCTAACTAGAGTCAATTACTGAAGCAAAGTTGCTTTGTGGGAACTGTGCACTGGTGTCCGAAGAAGGATTGCCTTCTTGCTATATGACCCCCTCTTTACAAGGACTGATGTGTATATGGTGTAAAAATGGGGTGTGTGTGTGTGATAATTATTGAAGTTGTCTTAAATATATACCTTGAGCCCATGACACTGATTTCTCTTCCATTGAGAAGCTGTCCTACAAGTCTCTGACATCTATTACCACTCAGCAGAGGAGCAACAGTATTTTAAGCAAAATCTTTATTGATTTGAGTTTCATTTCTTTCACTGTAATAAGACTGACAATTGAGTGCTTTAAGTGACGAATGTCTTTAGGGCCTCTAGTATAGCAAGAAGAATGAAACTTCTTTTCTATGTAGTTGTGATAAATAAAATGATAGGAGTTACCATACATATCTGCTTTCTTCATAGTATACAGATTCCTCTCCGTTGGTCTACTCTCCATAAATCAATGTCCAGATGGTAATATCCCAAAAGAAACCACTATTTAAGAGCTACAATACTTGACCAAAATATCATAAGTTTTATTTTCATCACAACATGGAAAATGGCATACACCCCTTGTTGTGTGTGTAGTTTGTTGTAGTAGTAAAGGATGCTTGATTTCTTCTCCTGTGGACAAAACTTGATTGTATTTTTTTAAAAAAGCAATGACAAATCTATTCTTAACCACAGCTACTGATACCCCTGTGATCTTCATGACTACTTAAGAGACTTAAATAGTGCATAGACCTTGTACTGGTTCTCTTCACGGGGTGGATTTCACCCTCTGTCGGAAAGAAAATGTTTCCGTGATGTTAGAAAATAATATAACATTATAAACAAGAGGGGAAAAACTCATCAAAATGACTTAGAGCCATTCTTTCTTTATTTTAAGCTTCATTCATTTTTTTTTCATTTTTTAATACACATTTTTTGTAAAATTTTTGTGATGTATTAGGACCTTTAACTCAAACTCCAGGGGTTTTTACAGCAAACAGTTGTGGCAGGGGGAAAGCAATAAAAATAATTGTATATTGAGATTATTATTTTTTAAATCCTTTAAAAAGCATGCTTGTTAGGATTACTAGGTATTGTTACTAGACAGTGTGTGTGGGTGGGATACTAGTTCTTACTTTAAACATCCACTGAGTGCCAGCGGCAGCAGAAATTAAATATCAGAACCTCTGAATCAAACACATTTTTAAATATTTTGCCCGATTTATTTTGATAGTCTCAACTACCCATTACTTCAGGCTATCTCTGTCATGCTGTCGTTTATATCTTCTTTTCTCACTCAAGGAAAATGCAAAAGCAATGTACATGCACACACCCAACAGTATAAAATACATGACTGTAGTGATTTCTGACAAGACATCATTTTAATAAATATACTACAATGCAGTGTCAAAAGGAGGCTGTGGGTAGATTTAATTGATTTTTATTTGAACACTGATTTTTCTCTGTGTTGGAGCATTTTAGTAAGTTCACGATGCATGGAAAATGCAAGGAGACCCTTTCACTCTGGAACCTGGGAAATCCTTCAACTTGCTGATAATTGTTGGTAGTACTATTAAATCGTGGGCTTGCATAATACATAAATCTGTGGACAAAATCTTTGAGTTTACAGCCATACTGAATTAAGTAGTATAGGAAGCTAGGAAGATGCTATTTGCCATGCTGCATCAGACCAGTATTCCATCTAGCCGGGTATGTGGTTGTTCACAGTACCACATGCTTCAGAGGAAGCTATACAACTCTTGTAATTGATAATTATGGAATAGCATACCTATGGAGGAAGCTTCTTACTAAAACCAGGCAGTTAGTGGTTTGTTTATATCCTGAAGCATGAAGGACTGATACTGCTTGAATATTTTTTATATTAGCTAGGGTTACTGTGGATGATAAAGGTGCCCTCCCCAGCTGAACCAAGGCATGAGGGAGCACTCTTTGCTAGCCCACACTGATCCCTGCTGGCATAGATAAGGGGTGGTACAATTCGCATCTCTTCAGCTTGTGGGGGTGAATTGAATCCTTTCTCCATACTAACACATGTGCTTCTTAAAAGAGTGCATATTTAACACAGGAATTTTCAGCTCACACTTGTGATCCATCTAGTCCATTATCCTGTCCCTACCAGTACCAGTACTTCAGAGTAAGGTTCAGGGAACCCTAAACTGACAATTAAACTACAACATTGTACATCAAACAACATTTGCAATTTATTTGTCTGGCAAAAAATACAAATATCTGCCTCCCACATGGGTGCCAGATTTGTATAATTTTTGGTGGTGCCCAGAATGGGTCAAGCAGAGCTGTCTCCTCCATAGGATGGACCGGGGCAACCGCCCTGGGCCCTGTGCTTTGGGGGCCCCTGTGCTTCAGGGGGACATGCGGTCCAGGGTGGCCTGGGGGGTTAGCAGGGTCCTGGTGCCTGCAGCAGCAAGCCACCCGGCCCCAGCCCGCCCCTGCCCCATCTCTTTCTGGTTTCCACCACTTCCCCCCAAGTGATGCCAGGAGTTGGTGTGGCGGGAGGCAGCGGGGTGGACTGGGGGTGGGTCGCTCACTGCTGCTGGTGCCAGGCCCCCCTGCTAGCCCCACAGGCCACCCTGAAGTGCGGGGCCCCCAAAAGCACTGTAAGCCCAAACGTTGGTGGAGCTGGTCCACATTCCTAAATATTGGTGGAGCACAGGCATACAGCTCACTGCCTATGGCCTCCCAGATATTTCTGCAGCCTTCTCTTGTACTGCTGGCTTGCTTCAATCTATATAAATCAGTGAAAGACTATATGGTTAGTGCAATAGTATGATAGCTTTGAAAGTAATGAGGGGTAATTAGTATATTGTGTTTTCATAATGACATGCTGATTTTCAACCCTTGTGTGTCTTCCAAAAAGGTTTTCCTTAAAATACAGTGAATAACAAATTACTGTGTGTGTGTGACACCATGTACCTTGGAACCTCCATATTTACCCCCTCATCTGATTACGATATGTTTTTGTACAATGGATGCCTTGTGAGGTATCATTTTAAAAGTCTTGGTCTCCTGAACCTTAGTACATACAATGATAATATCCTGTTGAATTGTATGTGAAATTATGAAGTATTGCTCTGTGTCAGGGGTGGCTAACCTGAACCTGAGAAGGAGCCAGAATTACCAATGTACATTGCCAAAGAGCCACAGCAATAAGTCAGCAGTCCCCCATCAACTTTCCCCACCCTCCTGCTCCCAGCGCTTCCTGCCCACTGGCAGCCCCACCAATCAGCGCCTCCCCCCCCTCCCCGCACCTCCTGATTAGCTGTTTCATGGCATGCAGGAGGTTCTGGGTGGGAGAGGGAGGAGCCAGGGCATTGCAGGGGTGGGAAGGGGTGCAGTGGGGGCAGGACCTGTGGCAGAGCCAGGGGTTGAGCAGTGAGCACCCCCAGGCAATTGGAAAGTTGGCATCTCTAGCTCCAGCCCCGGAGTCGGTGCCTGTACAAGGAGCTGCATATTAACTTCTGAAGAGCCATAATAACTCTGGAGCAGGCCACCCCTGCTCTGTGCTACTGAAATATGGTGTGAGGTTGGGAAATGCCCACAGCCAGCCTTTCAGGTGCAACAAAGGAGGTCCAGACAGGCACTGATGACCTATCAAAAAAAGAATCCACTATCTCAGAGACTTCTCTGAGAGGGCACATATGCCATTGGGGTGGATTAACCCATGTCACAGCAAGAATCTTTCTAGCAGCTGGAAGAATAAGTGACATCATCACTTAGTCTTTCTCTTTTCCTTCCCTCAACACCTGGAAGATTGTCTGGAAGACAAAGCCTTAGGAAAATTAGTTCCAGGCTGAAAGGGGGTCTAGTCTGTATATTGAGGAACTGTAAGTTGTCTGTACCATCTGTTAGGGTGGGAGACTGTTTGATTAAAATCTTGCTTAGTCCGTTTAAGTTAGACTGCAGATTTATTTTTATTTATTAGGATCTCTATGCCTGCATCTTATAATCACTTAAAATCTATATTTCTGCAGTTAATAGATCTGTTTTATATTCTACCTAAAACAGTGTGTTTCTGGTTGAAGTGCTTGGGGACTCTCTGCTCAGATTACAAAGGCTGGTGCATGTCCACTTTTCTATGAAATACCAAATTTATTAATTAGTTTGCACTGTTGAAGGGAACCTTGAACAGTTCAAGATGGTATATTTCTGGGGTGCAAGGCTGGAAAGCTGATGGGAATTGGCTAGAGTGTCTCTATTGTTGGCTCATGGTGGCTGGGAGATCATTCATGTAACTCAGTTGGGTGTGTCCCTGCCTGTGTATGGCTGAGTAAGTGCAGTGCCTGTCAGAGGCTTCAGAGTAGCAGCCGTGTTAGTCTGTATTCGCAAAAAGAAAAGGAGTACTTGTGGCATCTTAGAGACTAACAAATTCGTTAGTCTCTAAGGTGCCACAAGTACTCCTTTTCTTTTTGTCAGAGGCTTGTAGCTTGACATTCACATTGTGTAATACCATTGCATTGTGAATGAACTCATAAATCTGTGTCCCATGTCTCTCACATCAACAAAGCAAATAACTTTAAAATGTATGACAAAAACACCACCCTCTATTCTCCTCCCCACAAAAGAGAAATCTTTAAAATATTGGGAAAGTAATTTCTTAGTATTGTAATTAAAAGTTTTGTATGTGCACCACTGCCTTCTACTGGATGTAAACAGAATTGCTCCACTCTGTCAAATTCAACAGACGCACAGCTAATGGAGATTCTCCTTTACCTTCAGCGATAATGGCATGTGCTTTTTAGAACAGAAGGATGAGTTTTATCTCCACCAATGCCATGAAGTTCTGAGTAGTCATTGTGACAATGGTGCATCATGAGTCCCTTAGTTGGCCATGGATTTGTTACACTATGTATAAAGATGCCCATAATCTTTTTACAATTCCGCACTTCTGATAATACTTTTAATTACTGCAGAAAAATGGACTGAGATATGGTAAGACAGGGATTTTTTTCCTAAATAATGGGAATCCTCTAACATATGGGACCAGCAGTACAACCAAACTAAATATAGAGGAACCATATTAACATAAATAGAAACCTAAAAAGCTATTCAGGTATCTGGGACACTGAATATAGGGGAAAAGGTCTGAGACAGTGAATGACACAAATTATGAATTACAGAAAACTGATTTTATTTTATGAATGAAATGTGTAAATTGTGTGCTCACCCATTCTCCCTAATTTTAGATGTAATATTTCTATCAAGAGATGCAAGATGGGTGAGGTACTATCTTTTATTGGACCAACTTTTGCTGGTGTGAGAGACAAGCTTTCAAGCTATACACAGCTCTTTCTGAGGTCTGGGAAAAGTAATCAGAGGGTACCTCTACACTGGAATAAAAGATCTGTGGCATGGCTGTGGCTGGCCCAGTTCAGCTAACTTGGGCTTGCAGGGCTAAAAATTGCTGTGTAGACACTTGGGTTGGAGCTTGGTCTCTGGGATCCTCCCCGACTCGTCTTTTGAAGGTGTTGTGCAAGTTTTCTCTGAGGACGAAGACTGAGAGGACACATATGGATTGATCGTTTTGTGAAAAGTGTTCACCCCCTGGGTGATAGTGTTTTTTGTCTTATTTTTCTGTGCGAGTTCATTCAAAAATGTAGTGATTCTGTCTGGCTTCACCCACATAGTTGTTGCTGGGGCATTTAGTGTACTGGATGAGGTATATCAAATGTTGTGATAGGCATGTGTAGCACCCATGGATCTTGAAAGGGGAGTTGTGTTGTGGGGAGTATTGATCATCATAGCAGTGGAGACACATCTGCAGGTTTTGCATCTGTTGTTATGGTGTGATCTGGTACTGCTTTGCGTTGGTGTGTCTCCCCTCCAGTCTGTGAAGATAAAGACATTGGATTTATGGCTGATTACAACCTTTAACCCAATAACCCCATCTTTTTGTCCTATGTCTGCAGCGGTGTTAATGGGCCACTTCACCTTAAATGACAGGTTTCAGAGTAGCAGCCGTGTCAGTCTGTATTCGCAAAAAGAAAAGCAGTACTTGTGACACCTTAGAGACTAACAAATTTATTAGAGCATAAGCTTTCGTGAGCTACATCCGATGAAGTGAGCTGTAGCTCACGAAAGCTTATGCTCTAATAAATTTTAGTCTCTAAGGTGCCACAAGTACTGCTTTTCTTTTCACCTTAAATGGACTCTTAAAATATTGTTAACTACTTTTGCTAAACAATCTGTTCAACCTTGTATTTAGCTATGATACTCTGTGTCCCTTTCCCAGACCTGAAGAGCTTTGTGTAGCTCAAAAGCTTGCTTTTTTTTTAACCAACAGAATTTGGTCCAATAAAAGATATTACCTCACCTACCTTGTCACTCTAATATCCTGGGACCAACACAGCTATGACATTGCAAACACTCTTCCAATTAAAATGTTCATTAGGTAATGAGCTTGATAGGATAAGCACATCAAACACTAATTAAATCCACTCACTTGCCTGTAATGAAAATTCTGTACCAGTAAAAGTGCAGGGCTTACTTTGCTCTGCAGTAAGGGACACAGATAACTTATTCTCCTTCTCTCTAGTTTTGTATAAATCTTGCTTTCCAGCACAGTTGTTGAAATAGTATCTTTTTTTGATAGCTTTTGGTAGTCTACCATTTAAAATTATATTCCCTTAAAAGGATACACTCAGGAACTTGATGTAGGTTTTTTAAAAGAATTGTTTACTTTTATTTTTAATACACTCAGAAGTTTAAAAATAACCCATAAAATCATAGGGTTAGAAGGGACCACAAGGGTCATCTAGTCTAACTGCCTGCCAAGATGCAGGATTTGTTGGGTCTAAACCATCCAAGACAGATTGCTTCGGCTTCCTTTTGAAAACCTCCGGTGAAGAAGCTTCCACAACCTCCCTAGGCAGTCTGTTCTATTCTCCTACTGTTCTTAGAGTTAGGAACTTTTTCCTGAGATTTAACTGAAATCTGCTATGCTGTAGTTTGAGCCCATTGCCTCTTGTCCTGCCCCATGAGGCAAAATAGAAAAACTTTTCTCCATCTTTTTTGTGGCAACATTTCAAGTATTTGTAGGCCACTATCATATCCCCTCATTAATCTCCTCTTTTTTCCAAAATAAACATACCCCATTCCTTTAACCGGTGCTCATATAGATTGCATTCCATCCCTTTCATCTTTTGTTGCTTGCCTCTACATTCTTTCCAGTTCCTCTACATCCTTTCTATACATTGGTGACCAAAACTGGACACAGTACTCCAGCTGAGGCCTAACCAGCACTGAGTAGAGTGGTACTATCACCTCCCATGACTTGTATGCTATGCCTCTGTTAATGTGGTGGGTTTTTTTTCTTTTTGCCCCAGCGTCGCATTGCCGACATGTTCAGGTTGTGATCCACCAGCAGTGCTGCTGCCAAACCAATTTTCCCTCATTCTGTATTTGTGCATTTGATTTTTCTTCCTTAAGAGTAGCACCTTACGTTTGTCTTTGTTGAATTTCATTTTGTTGTCTATAGCCAGTTCCCCAATTTATCAAGATCCTTCTGAATTTTAGTTCTATCTTCCAAAGAATTGGCAAGCTCCCCCCTTGCTTTGTGTCATCTGCAGACTTGATTAGTATTCTCTCTATACCTCCATCCAGGTCATTAATAATAAAGATGTTTATTTTCTATTTGACAGACATTGAATGCACCCCTGTTCAGTTTTTTCTGATTTCCTTGTTCCTATAGCTTTATCACTGCCAATGTATGTTGTTGGGTCTAATATAGGTATTATTAATAAACTGAGGCATGAAATGCTCAGTCATTAAGTGGTGTGTAACAGGCAGATAGGGCAGGAAAGCTGCAGAATGGAGCTGTTGAAAAATGAAAAGATGTTTTCAAAAATTTCAAAATAGTTTTTGTTATATAGGCTTGGGAAGAAGTTTTTAAATTTTTTTTCATGAAATTTGCATTGAGAATTTTTGTTTTTTTTTAAATTTTTTTTGATGGTCACCCTCTTCCCCCTTTCTCCTTTTTATTCTTTCTTTCCTACTTTGCTGCTAAAAGGGGGGGAAATTAAATAAAGGAGAGGAGAAAGGAAGGAAATTAAAAAAATACTTTTTTTCCCCCAGTTCTTTAACTTTCCTATTTGGGTGAAAATACAGACAATTTTAAAAAAAAGATTGTGAAAGAAGGTGGTAATTTTTTAGTGAAAAATTCACTGAAAAGACTTCAACCAGTTGTGTTCTAGACTGAGTGCGGTAGCAAGGTCTATAGAGCCATAATGCAATAAGGAAACCTTAGTCAACTACCATCTGTCTTGTGAATGCTGTGAACTACCACCCCCTTTGATTGAACACCACAGTATTCTCCACAGATCAGAGAATAGGATTTGCTAATGTGAGCTCCCCTCTGCCTCATGGCTTTGAAGATATTTATTGGTGTCACAATGTAACATAAGAACTTATGTAAACAGTGGGAAGCTGTCAATTGTTAACTTCATCTACAAAATTGGGGATTTAAGAAAAAATGAAAGGTCTGGAGGGTATTCTCTGATCTTTTAAAAATATAATATTATTGTTACACTGCCAAAGGTAGTATAGAAATGTTATTCACCAGGAGACCTAGGTACAAATGTTTTCTTAGGCCAAAAATGAAAATATATCTGATAGTTTGGATAGTCTGGACCAAGGGGCACAGGGAGCTAAGTGTAGTTGCAAGAAAGGAAAGTTTATTAACAATACCTGTAAGTGATACATAGTAGTGAGACTTACTTTAAGTGCCTTCTAGAACAACCCCAAACTTCATTTCTTACGTACAGTGGATATTAGCTTACCTCCTGAAATCCCAAGACAATCGGTAGTTGCCAGATTGCACCAAGAGCTCTATGCATGACTACATCTTAAATTGATTTGGAAGTTGCAACTGGTATAAAAGGCAGCAGTCCACTTGATAAGTAGGGAATTCTTTAGAGAACACATCATCTGTGCTCTGGGTTTGTGTTGGTTCCCTGTGATGGATTTTAAGGTGTTGCCTTTCACTGCCTCTCTCATTATATGGTGCAACAGTTGCAGTGATAGGAGGTACTGGTGCCAGATCCACTCAATAAAATTAACGGGTTTTCTGGCAGGGCTCCATAACTGCCCCAAGTCCAAGAATGCCCTCCCCTCACTTGT
Organism: Dermochelys coriacea; assembly: GCF_009764565.3. Lineage (NCBI taxonomy): Eukaryota > Metazoa > Chordata > Testudines > Dermochelyidae > Dermochelys > Dermochelys coriacea. The sequence goes on along the minus strand of NC_050072.1, from coordinate 68,655,247 downwards.
TTGAAACAGTCTGAGTTGTTGACTTTCCTGGTCCATTTGTTGCACCCAGCCTTTGAAGTGAATCAACGGAGATTGAAAGTCAATGTGCCGTGCTCTTTGCTTTTAGAACTGTTGCTTGGTAGAAGGGGTGAACTGACTGAGATATCCATGTAATTTTAAATAATTGGCAGGGTTTGTGTATAGAGGTGCTATTTTATTGTTCTAAACTGAAAGAAAATATCAAAAAGATAGATGAGCGCAATTTCAGAATTACTTTTGATCAGTCCCAAGGATCCTATATACATTTTGGGTGGGTGGGGGCATGCAGCAGGAGAAAAACAAACACCAATCTTGCAAAATTAAAATTTGCTAACCCTGGAACAAAATCTCCTTGTTGTTCTTACCATGCATGATGATAAACAATGCAAAAACAAAAAACCCACCTGATATTTTACTCACTCATCATAGAAAATAACTTGCTGAAGTAACAGCAAGAAAAACTTTGCATCAATATGGGCATACATACAAATGCACATGTTCAAGGTAGAATCCCAATTTTACTAAGATCTCAGGACACAAAAAACCCTCTAGAAAAGACTAAATTTCACTGAAGCTGAAGCATGATTCCTGAGGAGCACTTGAAGGTAGATGAATGGAAGAACTGCAGCTGTATTCCTATTCAGTTTTCAACCCCAGGAGATATAATGGCCTTTTGGTTAATCAGAAGTTTTAGTTAAATGTGTTTAAATGCACTGTTACTCTATATGCGTGTGTACCACAGTTGCTGTGTTAAACAGGAAATTATGAGGCTGGGCTCATTCAGCAGGCAGGAGATCAAGACTAACTCAGTTATCTTGCACATTAGTGTTTTTGATAGCAGTTAAGACATTTTTGTTTTTCATTAGCAGTTGTCAAGGTTCCTTCCCCACTCTGAACTCTAGGGTACAGATGTGGGGACCTGCATGAAAAACACCCCCTAAGCTTATTCTTACCAGCTTAGGTTAAAAACTTCCCCAAGGTACAAACTTTGCCTTGTCCTTGAACAGTATGCTGCCACCACCACACGTTTTAAACAAAGAACAGGGAAAGAGCCCACTTGAAGCTGTCTTCCCCCAAAATATCCCCACAAGCCCTACACCCCTTTTCTGGGGAAGGCTTGATAATAATCCTCACCAATTGTACAGGTGAACACAGATCCAAACCCTTGGATCTTAAGAACAATGAAAAATCAACCAGGTTCTTAAAAGAAGAATTTTAATTAAAGAAAAGGTAAAAGAATCACCTCTGTAATATCAGGATGGTAAATACCGTACAGGGTAATCGGATTCCAAACAGAGAGAATCCCTCTAGGCAAAACCTTAAGTTAGAAAAAGACACAAAAACAGGAATATACATTCCCTCCAGCACAGCTTATTTTACAAGCCATTAAACAAAAGAAAATTTAACACATTTTCTAGCTAGATGTAAGGCTTGTATTCCTGATCTGTTCCTGGCAAAAGCATCACACAGACAGCCCAAACCCTTTGTTCCCCCTCACCTCCAGATTTGAAAGTATCTTGTCTCCCCATTGGTCATTTTGGGTCAGGTACCGGCGAGGTTACCTTAGCTTCTTAACCCTTTACAGGTGTAAGGATTTTGCCTCTGGCCAGGAGGGATTTTATAGCACTGTATACAGAAGGTGGTTACCCTTCCCTTTATATTTATGACAGTAGTTTAAGCAAGGAAAAGATGTTTTATTCATAGCTGAAGCAGGAATAAATAAAATAAAAATAGCAGTGGCTTAAGTCCTTGATCTTATCTTGCTCTTGTATGCATTTTCAACAATGTACAGCAAACCATTTTGCTTGCAAATTGGGGTGATTGTAGTGTACTTTCTTTTATTTCCTCTTAGCCAGAGTAAGATTACAGGGATTTTATCCCTTGTGGACACAACACTTTTTCTCAGGGAGATGGAGTGTCCTAAGCATTTTTGCTAGATTGTGGGATGTTAATCTCTGGCTCCAATATTGCTCCCCTTGAAGTTGCTGGCAAACTGCCTGTGGAATTCAATGGGAATAGGATCTCTTTTGTCCAGTCCATGATTTTGATGCCATTACAGATAACCCTTTCCTTATGAAAACCCATGAGAGGAGTTACAAGGGAAGAAAGATCAGTGAGGATTCTTGTTTTCCTCTGTGGAACAAGCTGTAGGTCCAGCCTCAAGCCCTAGGGGATACTGGGGTGACCAGACAGCAAATGTGAAAAATCAGGACAGGGTGGGAGGGTGTGTGTAATAGGAGCCTATATAAGAAAAAACCCCAAAATCGGGACTGTCCCTATAAAATCAGGACATCTGGTCACCCTAGGTGATACAAAGGCACCAGCATCATTCTTATGGCGGTAACCCATGGATTCATTTGTTCCCTGCGGGCGGGGCACTGGAACTAGCAGTGCAGGAGCACCTGCCCCGTCCCAGGACTGAAGGCAATAATAGCAGCAAATGCATATAGTTTTGTTCAATGGCTTTCAGCACCCCTACTATAAAAATGGCCACCCAGGCAGGTGTGCTGGAACACCTCAGTGTATCCATGTCCCTGGGACATCCCATAAGGGAGGAGGCTTTCTCAACAGAAAATGGTGGTGGTGGGGAAGTCACAGAACAGTAATAAGCCATAAAGACATGGAAAAAGTGCAGGAGGGTTTTCAATCGGTCAAGAAAGCAAAGAAAGAAAGAAATATGCTGCTGTTTAATATCTAGTCAGTAATCATTTATGTAGAGCAAATGCTTTGCTCTGTGCATTTTTTTTATAATTAAAAATGCATTTTTAGAATTCCCACTCCATGTATGGTTTCCAGCAGCATTCCAGATGCTTGTCAAATGATACCAGACTATCAAATTTTAAAAGACATGGCAGCATTCTTTTCTCTTTTTTGAGTATTTAATTAGTCTTTCTTACACGAGACTACTCAGCAAGGGGATCTGATACACTGCTGGCTTGCTGTTTTCTTTTTTAGTAGAGTCAGTTATATTAAACCCTATCATCATAATATATTATTTGTTTCTGGTATTGCCCACAGTGTTGTAGGTGCTGTACAAACTTAAAAGGCACAATTCCTGGTCCAGACGTCCTTTTTTACAATAAAGGACAGAACGGACAGAGAAATAGATAGTGTGAGGGGAAAGGGGGAGTATCCAACTATTAAATGGGCTAACTCCTAATACAAAATTTTAATGGCCTCATCATTTTAAATCCAGATCTATATGTAAATATGTCTGTGTAGGTATATAGCTTTATTTGTATATCTACCAAGACTGAGACATATAGACAGCTCCAAACTTCCTTCATGCATGCTGTTATACTTACTTGTAGGTGTCACAGTAGTCTTGGGCCCTCATGAGGGATCTGAATGAGGAGAAGATAGAGGCCTTATGGACCAGCTCAGGAAGGATGCTCTATACATGGGAATGGCATCACAGACAGCATGGAGATGTAGAAGCAGACAAATGGTGTATTGGGACTGGCATCATTGACAGAGACCATTGATTGCAATAGAGTTACACCCACTTACCTCTGTGTATCCCATACCTTTCAGTAAAATGTTTTGACTAACATGAATTTCATTAATATTTTTTCTATGATCTCACTCAGGAGTGGCCAACCTGAGCCTGAGAAGGAGCCAGAATTTACTAATGTACGTTGCCAAAGAGCCACAATAATACGTCAGCAGCCCCACCGATCAGTGCCACCCCTCCTTCCCCACACCTTCCTATCAGCTGTTTTGTGGCATGCAGGAGGCTCGGGAGAGTGGTGGGGGTGGGAAGGGATGGAGTGGGGGCAGGGCCTGTGGCAGAGCCGGGGTTGAGCAGTGAGCACCCCCTGGCACATTGGAAAGTTGGTGCCTGTAGCTCCAGCCTTGGAGTTGGTGCCTGTACAAGGAGCTGCATATTAACTTCTGAAGATCCCCATGTGGCTCTGGAGCCACAGATTGGCCACCCCGATCTAGCCTGTATCTTCACGTGTTTAAAACAAATACGTGTTTAATATAAAAGCTGTTCATTTACACTTGATTTATAGCATTGCAAATGGAAGTAAGGGATGAGAAAGAAATACAGATTAGCAGTTTCTTTTGCACCTCTTCAGTAAGAACTGCTTTTAACAATTAGACTGTACATGGAACATTTGGTCATTGTTATTGATAGACATTAATTGCTGGTAAATACATATTTAAATAGCTCCTATTTTAGAACACTTGAGAGATCATAGGATTTTATTCAGCTTCCACTTCAGATTAAGATGTCAGCAGTAGCAAAACTAGCAAAGTGTGATGTGAAATATTCCATATGCTAGACTGAAATAATTACAATTGAAAGCCATTACATAACCAGAGTTGTTTTGGCTGGGGTTGACTGACAGTGCTTAATATTCAATTAAGAAGCATGTTATTGGGCTCAGATGCTGATGCAAATCTAAAGGAAAGCTTAATTTGTTTGACCCTTGTAACCTGCTCACTTTGATTTTATTTGAGACTGTGCCTAATGCATTTTATGTAACCAAGGAACACAACATTTCTTCATTATGAGAAGGAGATGTCCCATTGCTGCTCTAAAAGCCTTCTTAAGTTTCCCTGGTGTATTGATTTTTTTTTATTTTTTATTTTTTAAAAGGAAACAAGCTTAGAGAACTTTTAACCTACATTAAATATTTTATTTGCTAACCTAAACAGGAACTAATCATTGGTGCAAAGGATTAACCGACATAGGAGACCAGATTATACAGTTTTTAAATTTTACTTTTGGAGTCCTGGGGGAATGCTATAGTGCGGAATTGGATTAACCTTTCTGACACTTTTTCTAATAGCCCAAAAGCTACAGTATAAGGCTTATTGTCCTGACACTCAGATACTCTACTTATTCTATATATTCCATATACATGCATGGCAAGACTCACTTTATCAAAAATAATGTGAATAATTATTTCTTTATGTCTGAGTTTCTAGGCACAGAATACTCATCCATTATCTAGAGATCAGCAACAGTCTGACCTTGCTATTCTATAGCAGAGTTTTTAATATATCTGGATAGCCAAAAGATGTTGGTAATAAGCACCCAGCTTTACAGTAAATAGAAGCTACGTTTTTCTGCAAGGAAAATTCTCTTTACAAATATATTTGATTAACCGGGTCTAAGAAGTATTTTACTACTACTGCTCATACGGTTCTTTCATCTGTTTATCTAGCCAGGCTGCCTTGCTTTTTATGGAATCCTTTTCTCAGAACAGGCAGCACTCCTTCAATTGGAATTCAGCCACATTAATTTATTATCTGTACGATTTTAAAGTCATAAAAGAATTCAAAGAAGTGACACTACGGATGAATTTGGTCTGAGTATGAGACGTGAGTCTCAATAGTTCATGACGTGTTTTAAGAGTTCAGGTTCAATTCTGATACAGAAAGTTGTGAAACTTCAACTACTCAGTCACTGGGGAAAAAAGACAAGAATGGAGATCAAGGGCTAAATTCTTTGTCATGACCAGTATCTGCTAGGTGAACTGGGGACAAGAACAGGGAGAGCCAGTCATGGCTTCTTGAATCTCTGGTCTAGTATAAACTAGCCCCTTTCCCATGGCAGATGGTGGATCTCACCAGCAGGCTATGGATCCAAAGGCCAGTCCATTAGCCATGGATGGCTGGGATTCAGCATGCTGTGGGTACAAACCCATCCAGCCCCTAAATGAGAAGTTGCAGAGGGGCTTTTATATGAGCTGGCTAGCTGGTTTTACACGAGCCTGTGCTGAGTGAAAACCCTTGCTGGGGAGGTCCAGTGGCTTTCCAGCTCCTTTGCTCCATCAGAGCAATACAAAGGGGCTAGAGAATCTGGCCCTGAGTATTCTCCAGAAACTTGGGTTCAGAATAATCCTAGGAATTGCAATGCACAATCTGCTTTTTAAAGCAACATTCCTATTATGACCCCCCATTTTTAAAAGATACCTAATCATAAGTGCTTTAGATAATTTGCAGTTGATGATAAAATATGGTCAAACCTATCCAGTTTCTTGTGGCTCTATTAGCATTTTAGCTATTTCAATATTACCGTTCAAATATATACTTGTATCTTTACTATGACAAAACTGCCCCACTCCAATCCAGCATTTCCTGAACTCCTCTCTCTGTATTGTCTGCCATACAGTCTCTGCTTTGTTATCTAATGTTCTGCCATATTTTCTATTTGCCCCAGATTTCCATAATGATGGATTTTTTTTCCTGCTTCTTCCCATTCTTCCTGTCTTGCGTTTGCCTTGTCTTGTCTTGTCTTGTCTTGTCACATTTTCTTTACTTTATTTCCCTTCCCCTTTTTTCAGTCGCACTGGAGGTGCAGCTCAGAAGGTACAGCCCAGGGTGTGGCAGGGCAAAATTGGGTTCAACAACACTCCCTAATCTGGGCTGTTTTGGAGCTAATTTAGGAATGCCTAAATTATTCTATGGATTGTGGCATAAGTCAGAATGTTCATAGAGGTGTGCATTATAGCATCCTGCTCTCTCTAGCCCTAAATCCTGCCCATAGTAAGCCCTCAGTGTTATGGCTTGTAAATTGGGAGGTGGGAGAGCCATCAGCATAGAGCTGAGTATTATCTATTACCAGTTAGTTTGATTCTTGTCACTCTACTGCACTCTTCTTCTCTTACTGCTATTCAGTTACCGATCTCTGAACTTTTTCCTCTAATGTAGCTTTTATTTTTGTTCAACTTTATTATCTACTTCACTGACTTTTTTCAGATTTGTTAACCGCTGCATCTCTTTCAGTGAAGGGGCACTAACCCTTATTTCAAATGGACATGATGAAAACTAAAGTCATTTTCAAATCATTCACAGAATTCTGTCTCCTAATGGCATAGTTTTGAAGATTATTACTAACTTCTCAATATTTCCTATCCATGTAATTTAGGAGCTAATAAAAATTTGCTAAGCATAGATTAACATTTAGATTTTGTTTTTCATTTGCTATCTGCTAAGGTAAAGAATAAACGTATCCAGGTGTATCTTGTAATAAATGTATTTTTGCATAGTTTTATAGTTCTCTGTATAATTGTATAAGCATATGCAAGTAATACATTTTTAAAAAAACAGTCTTCTTTTATGTATACAGTTAACAATTATTTTAGTTGTCTGTGATGTGTAGAATTGCATTCAGTGTTACAAATATTTGTTTTTCAGTTTATTTTTATGTGCTGTTAATTGCACAGAGGATGTGGAAAGACTGCAATGCTAAGCTTGAGAATTAATATAGCCAGTTGGCCATTTTGATTCTGAAACAGTTTACAAATGACACTTAACAAAATCTCCCAGTGCATTCACACAAAGAAAGAAAGAAACAAACAAACAAAACCCTCTACTAAATAGTGTGCTTAATGTATTATGTTTTTGTGGCATAGAAACAAGGGAAAGTATTCCATTTCAGTAAATGTTGTAAGAAAAATTATTTTCTTCTGTCAGTACATTTTTACTTTACTTCTAAGTTTGACCTTTTACTACACTGGTTGCACTTCAAATTTAGCAGCTGTTTCTAGTCCAGCATACCTTCCATACTGCAATAGTATCAAGATAAACTGCCACGTTTGCTTCACAAAAGAGATCCTATCTACACAGTGCTCTTGAAGCCACATGGAGATGTATGCAAGAAAACTCCATTAAGACCAGTATATCCTAATGACAATGTTGCATAAATTGTTTGCAGTGTAGCTGGAGCTGTGTTGGTTCCAGGATATTAGGCAGGCAAGGTGGGTGAGATAATACCTTTTATTGGACCAACTTCTGTCGATGAGAGAGACAAGCTTTTGCTACACAGAGCTCTTCTTCAGGCCTGGAAAGGTGTGCAACAACTTTTAAATTCATTATATTTTGTTTAAAAATATTTATATAAAAAAGAGAGAGGAAAAAAGATCACCACCTCCTAGGGCTGCTTATATAGGCAAAACTCCCATTACTTTCAGTTGGAATGTTGTCTGTTTGTAGTCTGATCTAATGGTCATTGAACTCAGTGGGAGTCTTCTATTTGGTTTCAATGGCCCTTGGATCATGCCTGATGAAGTATGGGGTAGGCTCCCAATATACAAATAATATAGGTGTTTTATATTGGGTTTATATGCTAATCAAAGCATAGATACTGACATTTCAAGCATTAATTTTCTTGTTAACTGGGCATATTAGACTCACTGCAATGTCCAACTAAGAGTTTTTTTCCCTCCCTTGCATCTCCTGTCATTTCTGAAAAAGAGGAAGCTATTTTACATTAACATTTGATACATATCTCTTTCTAGGAACCTTTTGTTAAACTTCTTTAATTCACAAAATCTTTACATAAAGAGCACTGTAGAATAATTCAGTGGGATTTAAGCAGCTTTAATTAGTTAGAGATGGATCAAAAAGCCTTTTTTGATTCATTAGATTTATAAGATTTTCATCACCTTATCAGTTAATCCACTAAATTGACTATCCATTTCAAGAAGAATCCAAATAGATTTGTCAGTAAGAAGACTATTCTGAACACACCTAAGCATTAAAATACTGTATTAAATAATACCTAGATGGGAATTAATCTGGAGTGAGTCCTCCAAACCCAGTACCAACAAAGGAAAGAATTAGTGAAAATCCTGTGCCAATACAGTATCGTAATCAAAGCATAACTATAAAATAGTTTTATTCTAACTGGGATGGTACAAGAGTTGAGCTTTGTTAATGCTAATTAGAAATACTTCGCTGCGAACCCATTGTCAGCCAGTCAGCTGCACTGTATTGTGTGTAGGCCTAAAGTATGTTTTTGAATTTCTGATTTTAAAAATACTATAAAATCGAAATGACCCTGTATGCAGAATCTCTGGATCAAATTCAAGGTGCCAGCTCAGCATCTGCTGCACTATAAGTAGGTGAGGTGGGGGTTGAAAGATCCAGTGATTCTGAGGGAAGCGTTAATGGTAGTGGATGAGCAGCATCGCGGGGCATTTGTTATGGTACATTGGGATGCAGTAACTGCAGTAATAAAGACAATGAGCCTGGCCCTTAGTCCATTCAGTTGTGGTGGTTGAAAGCAGCTGGAAATCTGGTGAATGTGCCCAGCTGAGGAGGTTTTTTTGGTGGCGTATGTTCCTAAACTTACTCAGCACTCAACCTTGTAGACACTCAATAGTATCTGATTTGCCTGGTGGCATTCAACCAGCCAGATGATAAGAATATCTACTATATTTTCATGATCCTGTCCTGTGCTATGGCTCTGTCAATCTCTTATGTATTTGAGAAAGGAGGAATGGATCCAGGGAGGGGGGGATATACATTTTTAAAAAGGAAGCTCCTGCCATCTTATTTAGCTCTTGGACATTCCAGTACTTGCAACATTTCCCAGTCCTGGAGCATATAGTTGATTAGAAGTGTCTAATATCTATCCCCCTGGTTTTTCCAAATGTACCCAGCTGTTAACTGCCAGCACCTCAGACCAATATACTTCGTAATGCTAGCGAAAAGATGCGTGACACTCTGAGGTGCAGCTTGGAGAGGTGTGCAGTATAAGTTGCATGGCACACTGAAGCCCCTACAGTCAAAATCTGTGTGCTGGCCTCTGATGTTAACAGTTCAGTCGTTCTGGTCTAATTTTCAGCTGGCTTAAGTCCACACATCTGAAAATGGACGTTGCTTTACACACCTACATGGTAGAATTATGTGCATTGACAAGCTCTCTTGCTCTCAATCATGCAAGATTAACTGAATATTTGGACCAAAATGTTATAACATTTGCTTCCATTTGGAATAAAAGTATAGATTCATAGATACTAAGGTCAGAAGGGACCATTCTGATCATCTAGTCCGACCTCCTGCACAACGCAGGCCACAGAATCTCACCCACCACTCCTACGAAGAATCTCACCTATGTCTGAGCAGTATCTGGAGTTGGGGGGCGGGGAAAGTTTGATATGGGGAAACATCCTTATTTTCCTGGAAGATTGGCCTCTCCCTCAACATAAACATTTCAAGAAGTTACTGTGTTTTAGGAGAGCTAGCTTTACTTCCCAACTATTACACTGACTAATTATGTGACCCTGTGTAAGTCACTTAAGAAATTATAAGCACTCCTGTTTGGCACAAGACCTGTCAAGTTTCTGTGGCATGGGAAAGGGGCATGACACAGGAGGTCCATGTAATGTGACTATGTAAACTTGGATACTTCAGAGTGCAGTTTCTGTCCTAGTACAGGATGGGGCCTGGGAGCAGGACCAACTAAAGGAGATCTGAGGCCGTGGCCAGTGAGTCCAAACCTACATGGATCAACTGGTGAAATCCTCTATGTGAGGGAAACGGAGCCCTTGGGATTCTGCCCTCATCTCTCAGATAAATTCCTATACGTGCCTGTGAACATTTATTTGGAATCAGATTCTGACTGGCCCTTGCCCATACTTACAGGAGAGTGGGGAGGAAAGAGAGCGCAAGGACCACCTCTTCATGTCCTGAGCAAAGGCTTATCACTTTGGTAATTCCTGCTTTTGGAAGAGGGCATGGACTATTCCCTCCATTCACCCTCTAGGGTAAACAATGCCCCAAATCAAGTAGGCAGGACTAATATTACTCCCACTATATTGGCCTGTACCAAGGACAATTTGGGAGAGACCAAGCTTCAAAGAAAATATGGTAACTTGCTCTGCAATCTTCTTTGGGGGTAGTGCTTGTCTGCATGAGCCTCATAGTGGGTCAGTGTACAAATTAAAGAATCTAGACCTTTTGGCTCTTTATAGAGCTCCAGAATTTCGCCTTTAACCTGTCTATACTGGAATTTCGCCATGTGTCAAATGCAAATAATGTTCACCTTTTTAAAGCACCCTGAGATTCTCAGCTGAAAAGTGCTCAATAGATGAAATTATGAAAACTTAGTATAACCCTGGTTTAAATTTCAGAGTAGAAGCCATGTTAGTCTGTATCCACAAAAAGAAAAGGAGCACTTGAAGTGAGCTGTAGCTCATGGAAGCTTCTGCTCAAATACCTTTGTTAGTCTCTAAGGTGCCACAAGTACTCCTTTTCTTTTTCCTGGTTTAAATTGAAAGTGAACTCGTATGAAGAAGAGGGGATCTCATTTATATTGTAAAAATAATCAATTGAACATATATCAGTACAGACCAAAAGAGTTGGAAAGTTTTCTTTGCTGATTTTTTTTTTTTAATCATTCAGGCCTTGATGATGACCTCTGTTGTTCAGACATACAAAAAGCCCATTCACCTGGTACAGTGATGGACTAAAATCACTTTGCCATTTGAAAAACCTTTTGTGAATTTGTGAATCTGACTTTCTTCTCTAGCCCCAAAAATTGTTGAAGTGGAGGGAAAAAAATTGACGTTCTTTATTAATCTTTCCCACTATCTATTCGGTTTCCTGGATGAATTCTATTATCTTGAAAGTGACCTTTATAGTTCATCTCTTTTGAGCCTAATGTAGTTATTCTCCATTCTGTTATAATGAAAGTATTACATGGATAACTATCCAGCATTATCTTCCAAAAGAAGACCTAATTTGGAAAGAAATTAAGTACTTTAACATAATACTAGGTTCCTTTTTTTAACCTTGTAGATTCCTGATAGTGAGAGCTGAGTAAGTTCATGGACATGGTAAGTATGCTGAATTTACTTATTGTAAAATATAACTTCCATTTCAAAATTCATGGGCAGCCATATCAATTCCTCTCTGCAATTACAATACTTCAAATGAACTCTGATGAATAATCTGTGCTGCTGGACATATGTGATACAGATCTGTTTGTCTTTTTTGTGGAATTATTTAATTGCATGTAGTACTTGCAGGCATACATTTTATGAGAGAGATATACCCCTTAACATAATTATTTTTACTTGTGAATAGTGCCAAAATAGCCAGTACCTGTAGTAACTACTAATTTTACACTATTAGTTTCAAGATTCTTTGAAGTGGTAACATAGCACTATATAATTTCAATCAAAAAGAGCTGGGAATCAAATAGAACATCATCTGTGCAGGTTGATGCTAGCAGAGCTGTTAATTTTTAGCAAAGCTTCAGAGCACTTGCCTAGAAGAGGGTGAGACTCAGTTGCTTGTATTCCAGATGATTTGCTTCTACGGGAATATAATTAATAATGTCCAATCATTTTTAGGGCAGGATGGGATTGTGTGTGTGTGTGTGTGTGTGTGTGTGTGTGTGTGTGTGATATGTAGTAAGCACATGTGTTACATAGAATATATACTTATGTCAAATCCAATTATATGAACTTCTCTAGTACTGTGAATGAAATTGATCATATTGTGCTGAGTAAATACATTTTTTCCTTTCTGCTTGTGGATTGGCTAAATTAATTTAAAAAAAGGAAGTTCAAACCTAAATCTTTTTTAGGTTTATAACCAACATTTGGTTCCTGACCCCCAGCAGGCCCCCTAATTGCTCTTGTGACTCTCCCCAACTGGTTTCCCTGTACCATAGACAGATTATATTAGATGATACATATAACAGTAGTTGCTTGAAGCTACTCAGATGTTTGGAATGCTAGAATAAATCCTGGGGGAGATGGATTAGTGGACAGAGGGCAGCTAAGATGGTCAAAGGTGCATGCATGAAATGTATCATATGGCTGTACAGATTCTCGTATGGATATTAATGTGTGTGTAGTGTTTAGTTTTGTTAAGTAGATAGAGTGCAGAAAATAAACACAATTGTACAGACTTTAAAGTCCAGAGTTACATGTGGGGAATAAAATAAGAGTTACAGATATAAACACAAGAGCTTTAAATAAGGGACAAGGTTGTGCAAAAAACTACTTATACCAAATAGTAGTCTTTCTTCATAACTTCATATATGAATTTATATAACTCCTTCTTAGCATATGCGCACTGTGCCTCGGGCAGCACGTGACCAGGATTCATCACCAAATTTGATCCGTAGGTTGGATCATTAGCTTCCGCGGCTTGGGCCGGGTACTGATGGGGAGTGTGACAAGAACATAAAGGGCATCCACATAGCCAGTTTGACTATATTGATATAGTCCCTTTTTTTGAGAACCACTTGTTTGTTGCTGGAGCATACTGAGTCTACAGTCTGTTGCTATGATCAGTATCAACAGCTGGAGAAGAGGCCGAGCACCCATTTAGTTAAATTACATCCAGTACCAGTAATGTATGGTTGATGAAGAGAGGCAACAAACATGAGTAAACATTGTGAGTGTCTGACCTGAGTGATATTTTCTTACTTCCCAGACTGTATTAGTCTATATTTTCCATTTTGGATGGTTGAGAGCTATGCCAATCAGCAGCTACAATAATTAGGGCAGCCACAAGAAGAAACTGTGGTGACAGGTGTATTTTCCCATTGCAATCTGTACTTAAAAGTGCTACTGCTGATATATTCAATATATTCAATATATTCAATATATGCAGTATATTCAGTGAAGTAACTTAAATTGTATGGTGATGGCTCTGAAGAAGACTTTTTTTTTTTTTTTTGAATCTTGGAACTGTACCAGCAAATATTTCCCTGGAAATATTTCATCCTAATCCTGTTTCCATGCCCTCTTTTGTTGTAAAGTCCCTTATTTCAGGCCAAATCCTGCTTGCCTTACCCACCTGAGTGATCCCATTGATTTTACTAGAACTTAATTAGAATGGGTGAAGAAAGTAGGATTTGGCCCCTTATTTGATGCTTCATGCCAGTTATTTTTACTGAAGGCTCTGCATCTGGGCCAATCTAAAGGTACTTTAGCTCCTAAACCCCAGATTTAGAGCTTGTCTATATGATCTGTTATTGTGTGTTAAACTGGAGTGTAAACATACCTTGCACTAGCCTGCCACGCTCAAACTGTTCATGTGATCCTGCAGCCATGCAGTAGAAGATCTATAGTGTGCTTTGATCTACCCCACTTTGACACAGAAGTAGATCAAAGTGCAGTAGGGAAGTTCTAATGCTTGGCAGCAGGATTCATATGGACAATTAGTGCCCAACAGGCTAGTGTGAGGTACACCCCAGCATGCCACGCACTAACTGTTCATACAGACAAACCCATAAGCACCCAAGTCCCAGTTTTAGGACGACTACTATCTACAAAACTTCTACTCAGCAGCCTGAGGAGGCTAATCCTGTAGGAGCCTAAATTCACTTGTCACCTAAATTTTGCAGCAAAAGTTCCCTAGGCGCCTATGTTTCTGCTTCTGGCTGACTGCAGTGCTGCTCAGTGTAGGCATCTCAATGCTTATCTCCCACGTACGCCTCAGAGCAATCCACAAACTAGGGGAAGATGGGTACTTCTCCACCTATTTCACCTGTGGGGCCCGATATGGTAGATATGCTTGGAGGCCACCTACTTAATCAGGTCCTATCCAGAATTTGTGTGCAAGAGGAGGTGGTGGTTAAGCACTCCTCTGGGATGGGGAAAACCCAGTTTCAACTCCCCTGTCTGTCTGAGGGGGAGAAAAGATTAGAACAAGGGTCTCCCACCTCTTACAAGAGTGCTCTTAACCACTGAACTATGGGATAGGCTGATATTGGGCTCTCTGTGTCTTCTCTTGAAGCTGTGTCCTAGATCTCTCAAGTGGGTGCCCTGACCATCAGCCTGTAAAATCATTCTTTCATTCTCTCTCTGGCTCAGTGCCATTATCCAAATTGGAACACCTTCAAAAGGAGAGATTGAGGGAACTCCACATCAGAATACCCAGAGCTCAGTGGTTAGACACTCTCCTGAGAGGTAGGATTTGCACTGGTGTCTTTCTCCCACTCTGTGTGAGGGGAGAACTGAACCTGGGTCACCCCTATTCCAGGTGAGTGCTCTAACTACTGGGCTCAAAGTTATAAGGCAGCGCCACCTTGAAGAGTCTTTCTCTTTCTCTTCTACAAGAACCTTTTCTGTTCTTTCTCTCTGACACTCCTTTTTCTTTTCCTCTCCGTTCACTTCACTCTTTAAGGAAAAGATTTTTTTTTTGTAACCATCAGGAAGAAATTCTTGTTCTTTATTAGTTGGTATGGTTCTTCCACAATCTCTTGGCTTTAGTAAGCACTTAGCTGCTAAGTGCACTTTAACTACAGATAAACTTGTTAGAACTATTATCCAGTGTTATTTTTTCCTAAAGGGACATAATAATCCCACCAGGAAATGAAGTCATGGGTTGAAAAATATGATAGAAAGGACAAGGCATCACTCCTTTTTAACTCCCCCTCATCTTTCACACTTTTCTAAATCATAGATCCACAGCAACAATTTAAATGATGCAAAATGCCTGTTAATTTTTCTTCAATATACTAGAATATTATCTTCTTCTGACCTTATTGTTACCCCCTTCACGCCTTCTCTGGATCCTATCTACTTTCTTTTCTTGCTGTCAGAATACCTGTCTCCTTCCCCCTCCAGCCATTAAGATCTTGTTTACACTTCCCATCTGCCATGCTGCTTTCAGGATCCCTTCTACTTTCAAGTAGTCGTGATATTTTCCATCAATACACATTTTTCATTTTATGTGAATCTAGACTATACAACATGTGTCAAACCTCTTACATTTTTAGTCTAATTTTCTATCTTACAAGTTTGAGAAACTGTAACACTACAGTGACTCTTTGTGAACACTTTGATTTAGTCAGATAGGTTTTTGATGGGGTCTGCAGGAGACCATGCAAGCTTAATACAAATAGAAAAATGGCAGTGTAATCGGAATTATGATTACTGCCACGCACACGAGAATCTCTGAAATTCTAGCTGTGGCAAACATTATTCTTCAGGGACACTGGGATTTTAAAAAGGGTGTCCTGCTGTCCTCCACAAATATTCTTATTTAGAGCTTGTTGAAATCAGTTGGGAAGTTATGATAGAAATTTGAAGCATGTCTGAAGTGGTGGTAGATGCAGATACTGAGCTGGCAATCTGGGGGAAAAGTATGTATAGTACTCCTGTTGATTTTCGTTGGAAGGGGGGAAAAGATGAGGCACATAAAATAGTGACAAGTCTGAGGAATTTCTATTTCTGTTATAGTGAATCTGATTAATTGCCCCATTCCAATAACTTGAGAAAATGTAGGGTAGATCTTCAGCTGCTGTAAATCAGTGTAACTCAATTAGAGTCAATAAAGGTATGATGACTTACACCAGCTGAGGATCTGGTTCATTATATAAGCCAAGGAGAGGTGAACAAACGAGGCCCTGAATTTGGTCAGTGACAGGGTGGGCTCCTACCAAGACCCTTTAAAAGTGCTGGCCCAGGAGGAAAACTTTCTATTGAAACTCAGACAGGGAGCAAGTAAAATAATCCCTTCCCTCCTAACATACCAGAAAGCCTGTCCAAGGTCTGAAGTCTCCACTAAGGCTGTGGAAACTGGCGGTGGCAAGCCGCAGGAGGCTAAGCGAGCAGAGAGTGTATATGTAGAATGGAGGGTAAGGCTTTCATAGATACTAAGGTCAGAAGGGACCATTATGATCATCTAGGCTTGTGGGAGAAGCAAGTCAAAATGACATGATTCAGAATAGCAGCTCAGTGGCTGCAGAGCCGAGAGCCAGCCTGGAAATAAGGGTGGTCTGAGGTATAGGGAGATGTCTATAGTCTATTTCCAGCAGAATGAATAAAATAGGGAATCCTTCTTCTCCATCTAAATCCCTTCCAGAAGCAGATAAATAGCAATGGTGGTAGGTTGTCACCCCGGGGTGCTACCTGGAACTGCGGGGGTGGGGTGTTTACTACTGAGCCTTCTGACTCACCAGCCTGGGCTCCTTTTCGCACTGTGCTGCTGTGACCAGCAGTAGTCTGCTCATGTTCCTATACTCCCACCAGCATTCACACAGGCAGGGACACACCCAGTTGCAGTTACATGAAGGTTCTGACCAACCACTGCATGAACCAACAATAGAGAGGCTACAGCCAAGATAGTCCCCAGCCTAAGACCCAGAGCTGTACTGTCCTGCCCTGATCAAAACCCTGACCAGCAAAGTTCCCTCTAAGCTGTGTGGCCACGCAGCAGGCTATTAAGTGCTGTGCAGGTGCTCAGGGCTGAAGTGGGGAAAAATTCCTCTCCTATCCTCCAGCCCCGGCCCAAACGCAGCCCAGACCTTGACCTGCCATGGCTGGGAGAGACACACCTCTCCCCCAGCGACAACCCAGCCTGGCCAGCTGCGGCCGTGGGAGAGATGCCCTAACCCAGCCCCGGCCTGGACCTGCCCTGGCTGTGGGGGAGAGACCTATCCCGTGGCCCCAGCCATGGAGCTGCCATGGTGGGGAGAGGTGCCCCTTCCCACCATCCCAGATGCTGCTGCAGGGAGAGACACCTGGGGGGAATTCTCTCCCTGTCGCAGCCCTGGGGCAGCCTGCACCCCAAACCCTTCATCCCCGTCCTGCAACTAGTGGAAAAAATAGGAAGGAACACTGAATATATTACTTAGTTTGTCCCTCCCTCGATGTGGAGAGGAATATGTGTAACCCACACACCTCCTAAGTGTGTGTTCTGTCCCATCTAGTGGCACTGAGAGCACTGAGCGAGCGAGCGAGAGAGATTAATGAGTCTACTCTCAGCCTTAGCTAATAGCCATATGGCTTTTATCTCATGCAATGCAGGCTCATGCACTAAGCTCCAGAGGTCCCAGTTTCGATCTCAATGACTGAGGTCTGTCGGTGTTATATATGCAACAAGCCTGTGTTAACCAAGCTGAGATTTCCCCCCAGACACTTCACTTAAAGGCACACTGGTTTAGATAAAGCAAAAAACAAGTTTATGGACCGTAGAAAGATGGATTTTAAGTGATTATAAGAGATAGCAAACAGATCAAAGCAGATTACCTATTAAATAAACAAAAATGCAAACAAAGCATAAGATACTAGATAGGTTGGATATGAATTAGCAATTTCACATCCTGACTGATGCTACAAGCAGTCCACCAGGTTTCCATAAACAAGCTAGAAATCCTTTTAGCCCGGGACCAGCACTTTCCCTGGTCCAGTCTTTGTTCCACCAGTGTTTTCAGGAGTGTCCTTGGGGGAGAGTGAGGCCCCTAGATGATGCCACCACCCCCCTTATATAGCTTTAACATATGGTGAGAACCCTTTGTTCCAAAAACAGTTTCCGGTCCACTTTGTGGAAAAATACAGGTACTCAAAATTGAGTTCAGTATCATGTGGTCTGGTCACATGCCCTTCCTTAATCATAGCAGCCATTACTTGTAGGCCAGCTGAAATGTTTACAGGAAGGCTAAGCTATTCCACAGCCCAGTGTCTTTGTTGATGAGCCATTAGCGCTGTCTAGCTTCACCATTGCTGTACCGGAAAGGCTAGCTTTGGGTGTTTTCCAGAGTAAGCATATTTGAAATACAGATTCATATTCATATAGTCAATATTCATAACTTCAGATACAAAAATGATACATACATGCAAATAGGATGATTATATTCAGCAAATCATAACTTTTCCAATGACACCTTACATGACCAATCTTGTACAAAATGCATCATAATTATGTCATAATTACATCATAATCATACAATTATGAAGAATATGGGCTGAAGTGTCACAGCAGCCTTCAAGGTTATTAGAGTCTTGAGAATGAGTGAGAAATCAGGCAGGCAGTCCATAAGGAATCCAGATGACCATAAAATGGGATCTAAAACAGCACTGTGAAAAGCAAATGGCTACAGTAAAAGGGGCTGACAGCTGGGCAATAAACCTTCAACCTATTCTTAAAGTTGGCCTTGGTTTTGGGCTCTACTTTATAAAATGGGGAGTTAAGAGCAAGTATCTGGCCCATAGTTTGGCCTACAGGCCCTTAATGTACAAAGGGGAACATAATTATTAGCCTACAGGTATAAGCACTTTAGCATGAATCTGTGACACCATAAGCACTGCTGGTAAGGATAACAAAACAAATGAACTTGAAAGAGACAACCTTGATGGTTAGAACCAGCCTGAAGGAGGGATACAAATAAAAGGAAGGGTCACCTCAGGTCTGAGTAGTATTTTTGTTTCTAACAGGGCACATAGATGTGCCAGGCCCCTGCCAAAACAAAAAGACATGATCCTAACCCTAAGGAGCTTGCCATTTAAATTAGACAGTAGAAAGAATGATGGGGTTAGATAATGTGATTAAGATCTATGGTAAAAGCATGAGAGGTTAAAGAAGTTTATATTTTTTTAAAAGAAGAGTTCAGAGTAAATGTTTGTTAGTTGGCCAGTTTTGTGTATATATTGCTGCAGGTGTGGGCCAGAAGGAGTGAATGAAGAGAGCATTGGCCTTGTGGACCAACTTGGGAAGATAATTCTTTTTTTTTATTTCCCCCTGACACCTGCAATTTTTGTTGCCCGTCACTGGGTGAGCTGACCCTTTAGGAGAGTTGGAGCTCAGCAGCATCTTTGACAGAACTAGCTCACCACCACAGGTGGAGGCAATGAATGAAGACATTTGGCAAGGGGTCAGGTGATTATGAACAAGCCTGCTAGGGTATAGGAGGGTAGATCTGATACTAGAGAGGGAGAGACTTCAGGTAGGAAGACCCGGTAGCCTAGCAGCGGGAGGGTTGTGGGAGTTGGCACTCTATAAAGAGTGGGAGGTTGACTGCAAAGGAAGATGCCTTTGGGGAAGAGAAGTGTGTGTGTGTGGGGGTGGAGGGTGGAGACAGCCCAACTTTTTAGGGTCCTGGGCTGGCAACCTATAGAAGAGGATGGACATGGGTTTCCCCTATACCTCCATCTAGTGAGGTGAAGAAGTGACCCCTGATATTAAGCAGAGCAGTGAATCATTGATGAGATCCTAGGAAATCTAGAGCAGAATTAAGCAGCAGGGTTGAAGAATTTGTTGAAGAACAGGAGAGACCCTTGAGAAGGATGGGCAGTATCCAACCTAGGATGGGGGCAGAAAACTTTTTTGGTATGTTTGGACTTTGTGGACTTTCCACCCTGGAAGGGGTTGAACTTGTAACTTGGCCAGAAGTCACCTCAGCAGCCTGGCTCAGCTTAAGGTTGAGAGAACCAATGCATGTGAACAGAAAATGTGCAGCAGAAATGGAGCCAGACCAGGTAAGTCCCTGTTGTTACCAGGTCTAAAACACTTGCATTCTAGCTGGATCAAATATTTGTTGTGAAAAGTTCTTAGATGGGATCTGGCAGCTTTTGAATTATCAAAACATTTGTGAGCTTGGGCAGCAATCTTGGGATGTAAAATTTTGAGGAGGAAGAAGTGGAGCCCTAGTGGTCATTCCCAACAGAAATGAGTACAGGCTGAAGCCCATAACTCCTGAGTGGAGCTCTGGTCTAGTGGTTAGTGCACTCATCTGGGAGACCCACATTCCAGTCCGTGCTCCAGTGAATATTAAAATATTGTATACACCAGGGATTGGCAACCTTTGGCATGCGGCCCACCAGGGTAAGCCCCGTGGAGGGCCAGGCCGGTTTGTTTATCTGCTGCGTCCGCAGGTTCAGCCGATTGCAGCTCTCACTGGGCCGCGGTTCACCGTTCCAGGCCAATGGGGGCTGCGGGAAGTGGCAGCCTGAACATCCCTCAGCCATGGCCAGTGGGAGCTGTGATTGGCTGAACCTGCGGACATGGCAGGTAAGCAAACCGGCCTGGTCCGCTAGGGGGCTTACCCTGGCGGCTGCGTGCCAAAGGTTGCCAATCCCTGGTATACAAAGTAGAAATGCTGCAACAAGAGAGTTGAGAGGCCCGCCCCAGAATATCCTATAGCCCAGTGGTTAGGGCACTCACATGGAAGGTGGAAGACCTGGGTTTCAGTTCCTGCTCTGGACTGGGCAGAGTGGGGATTTGAACTTGTCTCTCACAGCCTGGGTGAGTACTCTGCTCTAACCACTGGGCACAAGGGAGTACTTTCTCCTCTCGCGAGAGGTAGACATGCTCAGAGTATGCCTCCTGGATCAGGCCTCACAGGCAAGATAGGTGGGTTAGCACCTAGTTTGAGCATTGCACTGGGGCTTAAGTATGAGATAGATGCTAAGCAGCTTAGTAGTGTCAGGACTTAGGAGCATTGAGCATGTACCCTGCCAGAAATGTAGGTGCCCCCAGGCTTAACCACAGCTGGGTAGAGGTTTTGAGGATGTAAATTTTAGCCTTGGACTTCTAAAGTGTCAATAAGTTGCCTAAATCTCTTGGTGGATGTAGCCTTTAAGTCCCACTGACTTTCAGTAAGATTTAGGCTTTTAAGTCACTTTGGCACTTCTGAAAATTTTACCTCATTTCTTTTTCTTGAAAATTAGTGTGAACCCTCTCCAATCCTATTTTTTTTCCCAGATCCCACTGTCCTTTGATAAGTCTTAAGCACTCTTGAAAATGTTAGCTGGCAGCAATTCTGCCCATCTCTGTCTTGTATCCTTCACTTCTTGCCAGCCCTAGTAAAAATCTTCAATATTATGTGGTGTGGAACCGACCAGTTATAGGAACATATCAGGCCTAACATTTGAAGCACCTGTAGCTCACACTTTTGCTCTCTAATACATGTTGCTATATGATGACACTCTCAGACCCAAAGGAGTTTGGGTAAATCAGTTAAGATATGCTAGAATTGATTGGAAAAGGGAGAAAAAAAGCTAGAGAAAAGTATAAAGCTAGTTTAAGCTTGCCATTTCAGTCTGCCTGACAATTGGAATTTGGCTGATTCTCACATCCATTACACTGCATAACTACTTTGAATAGTCCTTAAAGTAGTAGTAGTTAATTCTTTCCTGCTCTCTTTGGTGTTGATTTCCCCCTCTCATCCCCCCCCCATTTTTGTAACATGTTGTCTGTCCTGTAGTTAAATAAACATCCTGTTTGCAAGAATTTTAAACGGAGGCTGCTCTGAACATTATGCCACATGGCAGTAGTACAAACATACAAAGTCCAGTTGTTAAAATGGAAATTACTACATAAATCTCTGGGAAAAGTCATTCTTATTACATGGGACAAGCCAATAAAGTAAAGGAAAGAGATGTTAGCTTCTCGCCACTGACAAAACATTATAATGATTCTGTAGGTTTTAACACTCAGAAGACTAACCTTGAGGCTGCTTCCTGTTTGGAAGATTTACATAGCTTATTCTCTGTGCAGAGATGGGTTTTCAATCATTTCTCAAGTGTACTTGACAGTGACCTCCTTGAGGTGTTTCCTGGGACATGTAACTTTATCCTAATTAATTCTACCTCTGCGGCAAGGCTTTCTAAAGAAGAGAGCTCAGGCTGATTAGATAATAATTTCCTTATTGTTAAATTTAAACACACACACACACACACACACACACACACACACAATCAAATCTGCTCTTTAGTATGAAAACTGATTTCCAGTTCAAGGATGCTTACAAGAGCAGAAGCTTTACTGTAGATCAGTGGTTCTCAGCTGTGGTCCACTGCTTGTTCAGGGAAAGCCCCTGGTGTGCTGAGCCACTTTGTTTATCTGCTGCGTCCACAGGTTCGGCCGATCATGGCTCTCACGGGCCATGGTTCACCGCTCCAGGCCAATGGGGGCTGCAGGAAGGGCGGCTGGCACATCGCTTGGCCTACACCGCTTCCCGCAGCCCCATTGGCCTGGAGTAGCAAAACGCGGTCAGTGGGAGCAGCGATCGGCCAAACCTGGGACGTAGCGGGTAAACAAACCGACCTGGCGCGCTAGGGACTTTCCCTGAACAAGCGGTGGACCACAGTTGAGAGCCACTGCTGTAGATGAAGCACTACTAACCTAATTCATCTCCAAATTTATTATGCTGGTCGCATGGTTAGGCAGTGTGATAACTTCTCTTAGTGGACCAATGCACTGATTTAACTTGTGTAAAGCGGGTTTTTCATGAAGGGTGAGAAGCTTATTCTAGATTTTTAGATGAGTACAGAATAAATATTTAATGCCATAATTGTCTCTTTACAACTTCTGGGACTGGACATAAAGAGTTTTGATGGACAGCTGAGTGTCTTATTCCCTACTTGGGTAAAGCAAGAATGCAAGATTATCCTCAGCTTGAAGAGGAGATTTGGTTAGAAAGTGCCCAGAAAAAGCAGCCTGAAATGAACTCTGAGGAATTCACTAAAGGGCCAGAGGCAGAGAGGAAGCCAGGTTAGTGCTTAGGAAGTCTTGATGGATCCAGTGAGGAAAGCTTCAGCCCAGGGACTGCAACAGACACTGACCTGGAATTCCAGCCTTTAGGACAGCTTGAATTGTCCAGGAGATCAAGCCCAGAAGGGCAAAATGAAACTGGAGAGACAACTGCCCAGCATAGATAAACCGTAAGGACTTTAGAATCCCTGGATTTGAGCCCTAACTGGTGTAAATTGGCATAATTCTGTGGGGGAAAAAATCTACCCCCCCCCCGAGCAACATAGTTAAGGTGACCTAAGTCCCTGTGTAAACAGCACTTGGTTGATGGAAGAATTATTCTGTTGCCCTAGCTACTGCCTTTTGGTGATGTGGATTATGTAAACAGATGGGAGAATCCCCCCTGTTGATATAGGTAGTGTCTACACCGAAGTCCTACAGCGGTGCAGCTGCATTGGCACAACAGTGCAGCAGTAGCATTTTAAGCATAGACAAGCCCTAAATCAAAGGGATTATCCCAGTATCTGGCTCCCTGTGTGAGAAGGATTTATAATCAGAGGGCAGAACCTTCTGGAAAACTGTATGGGGCCACAGAGATTAGAACATGATGAGACAAAAATGGTAAATGTGAGCAGCTAGTTACTGTGTTGTACCATAATGTTTACAGTTGCTTGCTGTTTAGGGTAACTGCTTTAATTGAACAATCCTACATTCCTTCTAATCTGGTGTTTCTTACTTTCTCTCTGCCAGAGTGAGAGAACTTTCTTTTTATTATATGTCCTTTGAATATGTGCCATTCTTGTGGAACTCACCTTATACTAGATACCCACCTGGCTGTATTGGGTAAAGGACCTTTAGCAGGGTTCTCAACCAGGGTACACATATCCTTGGGGGTACGCAGAGGTCTTCCGGGAGTATATCAACTCATCTAGATATTTGCCTAGTCTTATAACAGGCTACACAAAAAGCACTAGTGAAGTCAGTGTAAACTAAAATTTCAAACAGACTATGACTTATTTATACTGCTCTATATACTGTACACTGATATGCAAGTACAACATTTGTATTCAAATTGATTTATTTATAATTATATGGTAAAATGAGAAAGTAAGTAATTTTTCAGCAATAGTGTGCTGTGACACTTTTATGTCTGATTTTGTAAGCAAGTCATTTTTAAGTGAGATAAAACTTGGGGGTACGCAAAACAAATCAGTTTCCTGAAAGGGGTATGGTAGTCTGGAAAGGTTCAGAGCCATTGTCCGATAGCACTTGCCTTCAGGGTTTGTGGTGTAGTTGTCAAAGGTAATAGCACTGCCAGATTTCTACATATTGCTAGTCACATATAATCAACCAACTTAAGGGGGAAAAATGGAGGTGGTGGTGGGGGGAGGAAACAGGAGTGGGTGGAGGACTATATTATGCTAACCTTACTGATTTTTAAAAGTATTTCCTAGTGATTTACACACCCAGAGTGAAAATTGTAACAATATTCTTTGAAATATATTTCTGAGGTTCTTTTTTTTTCCCCAGTGGTTGATTTGGTCTCTCTGAATCACCCATCTGTCCCCATCCAACATCCCACACTAAGGTTTTATATAGTAGGCACTAAATTGGTAGCATCTCTAATTCCAAACGTATAACTTCTGAGACATTTAATTTTCCGTTGAGGGATCCAAGACATTCCCTTCTCTTTGGGCTGAGCATGCTGCCTCCCTGGCAATCCCTTCTCCTTTTATGAAATGAGTTTATTGCGCTAGTCTGGGCATGTCCTGGGAACAGTGTCATTCTCTAAATTAACATCAATTATTGAGTTTTTTTCAGCTCGGTGATGGGGGTGGCTATGGCACTAAAGCGGGGCACAAATCTTCGGTGGTATCCTGCCAACCCAATAAAGGCTTGGACCTGCTTTTTGGTGTGGGGAGCAGGCCAGCCTCTGATCACCTCCACCTTCACTGGTTCCAGCTTTAGGTGGCTGCTCCCCACCTGATGGCCCAAGTAAGATACTTCAGCCATCTCCACCTTGCAGTTCTCCACTTTTACAGTCAGCCCAGCCTCCTGGAGTCAGTCCAGCACTTGTCTAATCTGGGACACATGGTCCTCCCAGGTCTGGCTAAAGACACAGCTGTCATCAATATATGCCATGGCAAAACTCTCCATCCCCCTCAGTAGCTGATCCACTAGGCGCTGGAAGGTGGCAGGTGCTCTCTTGAGGCCAAAAGGCAGGGTCAAGAACTCAGAGCCCCAGAAGGGTGATAAAGGCCGATTTCAGCTGGGCATCTGCATCCAGCGGCACTTGCTGGTAGCCCTTTGGGCTATCATTTTGTTTTTCAACACTGAAGTGTTGGCTTCTCCCACAGGGTGTTTTCCAGCCCAGTCACCCTGTGGAGCAGGGCAGCAGATCCTCTTGGTCACCACCCTATAGGTGGCGATCGGTGGGCATCGCGGGAAGGATAAGGATCTGTTGTTGCTGCTGCCCCAGTAACTAGACCAGAGTAGGAGGATCAGTGGCGAACCACGTCTTTTCCCCCCGGTGTAAACTAGTGAGAGAATCAGCGAACCTCAAGAGGAGAGGTGCAACCTCCTATCCAGCCAACCCCCCCTCCTCAACGAAGCTGCTTCTTCCTGCCTCAAGAGCCTGACTCTCCAAAGTAGAGCTCTTTAAGAGAGTCATAGTTACTCCTGCGGTTTACCTATGCTTACTCTCTGGATGCCTTGTTTAACATACTTATCTGGTTCTGCTGTTTAATCTTTATGTATAAAGCTAGATGCTTATTTTTCATTGGAAATTTCAAATTTTTGCCAGCTGGTACAGGTGTATCTTGCTGTAGATGAATTCATGGCTTCATCATGCTGCCATATTCTATGGACTCCTCTTGATTCCATAGTTGGGAGTGTAGACAGGATGAATTATCATTTCCTAAAAGTTCTTGAAAATCCATATTCTCTCATGGCTGGGTAACTGCCAGTCAGGCAAATGCTCTGCTTCCTGGCTAGAGCAAGATAATCACGTACAAATTGTCCTTAAAGGATGTTTCTCAGCCCTTCCCAGATGTTTACAGTATTCCTGGCCTTAGCTGATGGTTCTTTCCTACCGTAGTTGAGATCAGGGAAAGGAGGAAGCCAAAGGGGCCTGTAGCAGCTGCAAGGAAAAGAAATGGCAGAGTTTGAATTTTTGAGAATTGTGCCAGCAGGGAAGCAAGGTTTCCTCGATAGTGAGCCAGAAAGCACTTCCATAGATGACTCTGTAGAAGCAGGCACCACCAGCTGTTGCTATTAAACAACCCCAACCATTCAATGTCACCATCCCCTGAACTGCAGTGGGACTGAGTTCTCCTGTCCTATCTCAAAGCTGGTTCCCTAAGAAGGAACTGGAGGTGGAGAGGAACTATTTTTTTTTTCCCCCACAGGCAGAATCCCAGCGACTCTCCCTGTTGCTGTTCAAATGTCTGCTAGCTCACCTATCAGCCCTTGCCTCAAGTCAGAGTGACACATAGGATGTAAAATTCCCAAGCCCAATATAACACTGAAATGTGTGTTTACCTTAGGCACCTCCAGTACTGTACTAGGTGCCAGTGATAGAGTACTCATAATATCTGCTCCACCCACCCGTTTAGTATTTAGTAATTAGAGTAGTAAAAAAATCAGTATATTTAAAACATCCCAACCCATAACATTTTAAAATAAGTTGTACTTAAAATCAAAAGTCAGCTCTTGTGCTGCTGCTGCTTAAGGGTCCAGTCCTGCAGTGATTACTTAGGCAAAACTCCCATTGAAATTAATCAGAATCTTGACGAAGGCCGCGATATGCACGTTCTGAACATCACACAAGTCTAGTCATATTGATCATCCCAGTCAATGAGACTATTCATGGAAGTAAAGTTCCACATGTAAGTGATTACAAGATTGTGACCTGAGTGAGAACTTGATTCAGGTCCTATGTCTTCAAGGTATGAATTTATCTTGTGATTCAGAGAGGCATTCATTTATGTAACGCCCATCAACAATAACTGGAGTTACACATGTGAATCCCCTCACACTGATGAATAATACACACCTTAGACTTGACATTTCCAGACAGCTTGTTCGTATTCAGTAGTAACGAGAGGGAATTGAAGAAAGGGAAGTATATTTTGCAAAAAAAATTCAAAAGAAAAACAACCTGTTTCATTTCAAATACCTTGCTTTTGACAGATTTCAAAAAGAGATCTCACATTTATTTGAAACTTGTATTTTTTCCCCCTCAGAATGAAACTCTTCTCACCATTGTAAAAACGGTGGTCATATTTAGATAAAATGGGAGAATGGTAGTTGAATAGCTCTGTTGTGGATTGGCGTATAGGCCTTAATGCAAGTTATTGGAGAGCCACATCAGTGAGTTGAGGTGCTGTGCAGGGAAGGCCAAAAATGCAGTGGAACAACTATGCTGCATGTATAGGTGTATGTAGGGACTCTGAAGCTGATAGGTTACACAAGGAGACTCCAGTCATGGTCTTCTAAGCTGGAGCAGAGCAGGGAAGGGTGTTGTGTATATAGCAAGTGTGGCTGCCAACTGTGAATCTATAGGACTTCCACTGTAGGTCAAAGGCAGTGACTTGCTGTGCCTCATTACTATAGTCCATGGGCTTCATACCTTACCTCTGAATCGGGTGGTGTGTATGGGGGAGGGAGGGAGGGAAGAAGAGTAGAAAAGGGGAGCTTATGTTCCATCAGGAACACCAGTAACTTTCCATGTTCAAAACCCTTTTTACTCAGTTTGTGCAGGAGACCTACATTGCATCTTCCTCCCCACCTCTATATTTCATCTTCCTCCCCTGCCACAACGGTGTTTGTACTGAAACGTAGAATGTCACAATTTAGATGAAGTGAGCTGTAGCTCACGAAAGCTTATGCTCTAATAAATTTGTTAGTCTCTAAGGTGCCACAAGTACTCCTTTTCTTTTTACAATTTAGATAATTAGTGTAGCATATTATTCTTCTCTGAACTTTGATGCAGCAAATAGTCGGGTGATGATCACTGGAGCATCAACTTCGGGGAATTTCACCTTAAGCAGCACAGTGGAGTCAAGAGAAAGACATTTCAGCTCCACTCAGTGCAACACTCTATTATTCTGGCTTCTGTGTCTGCTGACTTCCCTCCATGCTTTGCCATGGCTAGAACCATTCTTTACACCACAGACTGATAGTCACTTTATCAGTTTTGATAAGAGCAATAGAAACTGTAGAATAGTACAGAGGGGATGAATTGAGCACACAGCTTTGAGGAGTAATGCAGAAAAAATAAATTTATAGTATGAATCCATGGGAGAAAATTTCAGTCTGCATTTCTGTGGTCTACTCTGCTCTTTCTGGTTTTATTAAATTTGAACCGTTCAAATAAAAACATCCTCTTAAAAAGTAAATAGGAAAAAGAATGGAACATTCTGAGGTTAGTATAACTTCTACTTTCCAGGGGATGCTTCACATTTACTTTGTTTTGATCCACAGGCATACACGTTATTTCCTAATACTTTTAGGACTGGTGCCACTATTGTTTAGTATCTGTATAACAAATCCATGTGCTGCAGACCGCAGAGAGATTTGCCACACTAGAACCTTGATCATTCAAAGACAAAACATGGCCCACTCTGCCATTTAAACTGAAGAACTCCGATAGATGATTTTAGAAAATCTCTTTTCCTTTCCATGGGCCAGGCACTAAAGGACAACACCATCCACTAATGCACACAAACATAAACTATGGGTAAGAATTTCAGAAATGCTCAGGATTGGCCTAAATCTGCTTCCGTTGGATTTAGGCCAACACTGAGCGCTTTTGAAAATCGCACTCTTTATGCAACTATACAAGTAATTTTTGCAGTCAGACTGGGACATTGTCTATAAAGGCATATTTTAATAGTATATGTGAGGAAATGTGAGAAGAAAATACTGGTGGAATCCCCAGCAGGGAATATCCTACTTTCTTGACTCTCGTGCCACCTGAACACTGCAAGGGGCCAAATTTCAGAGAATGATGTGTGGATGATGTGGTATGGATGAACCCTTTGGTGAATATGGGGCATTTCTAAAATCTTTGTCTCAACTTGTCTCAATACTTCCAGGCAGAACTAAATTTGGAATCAGATCAGCATAGTGGCACAACCTCTAGTGTGGATGCAGTTATACACCATATGAGTGTGATTATACCTCTATAGCTTATTCCTATAAAAGAAGGGGCGGTGGGGGGGGGGAAGCTACATTGGTATTTGTACCAGTACAACTGTCAGTTAAAAAATAACCAAAATATTTATACAAGTACAAAACCTGGGTAAATCAGAACTTGTATGTGTTTTCATCTATCCCTATCTGCACACAAATCAGTGAAGATAAAAGTATTGGGGGTGGAGGGAAGAAATCAGATGTGAATTTTGAAAAGACAAACTTTCTTCTAGTCTGATCATTTTGATTAAAATGTCGGAAAAGTAAAGATCAGGGTAAGTTATGGCCTCAAACCGGGTCACTTAATTTTTTGGGAGACAGGAACTGGCGTGGGCAGGAGGGATTTAAGTGCCATTGGATCCTTCTTCTGTAATACAAATTCAGCGGATCTTGATTAGAACTTAGCAGCACTGGCCCCAGCAGAGGGAAAGGCAAGCCCTCTCCCGAAAGTCATGCATTAATGGAGGGAGGGAAGTGGAACAAATACCAGCAACTGAATCCATCCTTAACGTGCAGGGAGGAATTAGATAACTTGGTATAAAGCATCCCCTCCAGCAGTAAAGCAGCTGAACTTTTTAAAGTGGGAGTATCATTTGCCATCACAATACACTATCATTATAAGGTGTTACAAAGGTATTTCCTTTGATGTTACATTGTGTGGGACATGATACCACATTATGAAATAAGGCCCTGCTCATACAATTCTTCAGTAGGCAAAACTCTGTGGGTCTTAAATGGGAGTTTTGCTTACTTTGGGAATGAAGAATCAGCCCCTTAGGCAATATTTTAAATGGCTAACTTAAATACCTTGCACTTATGTCATATAGTATGTTTGCCAGGAACAATGGAGGAACTGGGATATGACTTAGTGCCCCAATTCTCTGTTCTTTGCTTTTTTTTCTTTCTGTACCCAATGTATAGCACATACTGCTTGAGGCAATATGCTAATCCAATAATACCCTTTCCTCCATCACTTCCCTCCTCAAGACTTACTTTTGCTGTGATACAACAAATTAATTAAACAAATGTATTTGCTAGAACAAAATAAAATAATGGAGTAAGGCTTGATCCTGAAGACACGTGTGCCTCTTTTATTATGATGCCAGCCATTTTGAGATCACAGGGAGATTAAAATGGCAGCCCCCAGCCTCAAAAGTATGAATCTCTACAGCTTGAGCTGAAGCCTCAGGCTCTGTAACTGGGGATACGATAGGGTGGTATCATCTGTGTAGCAGGAACAGAAGGGAAGTGCAATAAACGTTGGCCAATGTGTGTTATAACCTGAAGAGTAATTTCATTGATTTAATGGAACTACTCACCTGCTTAAAGTTAAGTACATGCATAAGCATTTGTAAAATCATTACAATTATGTAATCTCATTGCTTACTCCCCTCTGCGTATCCCTATTCTTTGGTTACCTCCTTTTCTGAGTCATCTCTGAAATTGCATTGTAGCTTCTGTGAGGTAAAGATGATATCTTCATATTTTTATTGGGAGGCACCTAGCATGCTTTTAAGGTATATTAAAAAAGGGGACAAATTTTCCCCTCCAAGTTTTATCCATGAAAACCTAAACTTGGCCCAGACCTTCTAATGTGAAGGGATTCTTCCTCTTTCAGCAACTTGTTTTCTGTTTACACCTCTGTTTTCAATTATATTACTGTTCTCTCTTTGAAACTGAGAAAATATTCCATTACTTTGTGGCTCAGAGCTTACATTTTTACTTGCATTGGTTAGAGCGTGTGTGTGTGAAATACTAGTTTTAAAGTCTCTTAGAAATGTCCTTATTAAAGTATAAAGGTTAAGAAGATAAGTGTATTGCTTCATAGTTTATTCCCTACTTGGTCTAGCTGCACAGACTTGGGGGCAGAGAGAGAAAGGAATGGAGTCAATTCGGTATAAATCAAGTTTATGATTTCTATTTACTTTTTTGGGGGGTTGAGGGGGATGGTTGTAACAAGTACCTCTGATTCAAAAATTCTTGTTAATTCTGTCTTCCAACTGTTTATTGTATAATATTTGCTGCTTTTAAGATTCTGACTTTGTAAGACTTTTTGTGAACTTGAAGGTCATTCAGTCTTTGCCACAGCTCAGTTTAGGCCATAAAGATAATGCTTTTTGTTTTTCATTTAAAAACACACACATTGTCTTGCACATCATTGCTTTAGATACTGCATAGAACCTCTGTCTGTAATATTGCCATAAAACTCAATGTGAGGGGTAATTCAGATTTGTGCTGACAAAACAGCTTCCAAATTTAGGGTCTTCCTTCACATCTTACTGATTTCTTCAGTTTTTAAGCTCTTACTTCTAAAACTTAAAGGGCCTGATTATTTAATGTTTCACCAGTATGGAGTTACAATGGCAAAGTCCTGGTGCTATGGAGTGGAGAACTGTCTGGTCCAAAAATTCTTTCTAACCAGTAGGGCTAGATAGACTTTCCCTCTGTTGCATTGAGTCTGCTGTCTAAGTGAAATGCTCAATAAGGCCTTGATCTTGCAAACATTTAGGCATATGCTTAACTTTCATTGTGTGACTACTCCCATTGAAGTGAATGATATTACTACACATGCTTAAAGTTAGACATGTGCCTAAATGTGTTCATTAGGGTCACACTCAGGCAGACTTTACCAACTTTTCTTTGAAGAGAGGAAGATGTTTCTAGACTTCATGGAAAATAATGTTTTGTATGGAAGACTGGGTCAGGAAAGGTTTCTAGGCAAAGAGGGCTGCTTGGAAAAGAAGTCTTTAGATTTGTCTCTGTTTAGCTGATCTGTATCAAATTAATGTATTTTAAACATGATCAGACTTACTCTTTCTGCTAAAAAAGGCAATCTCAATTTTTCCCTTCTTCCCAGCATAAAATAAGAACTATCATACTCTATCCTATGGAGATTTGGATTATCCCTACTCATCACAAGCCCTGGCCAATTGCTATTCAACTATTATTTGGATTGGGTATATTTAGGGAAGTAGAGATGAAGAATCATACAGATATCTCCCCATATTGCAATCTGAGACTGTAAACAGCAGAACCACCTTGAGGTGAGATCCTTATCCCTGCTCTGTCCCCTTTATGGCTGGAGCACCATAAAGAGGCTCTAAAAACCCTAATTTTGTCCAGGGAAGGCTTCCTTTTGTGCAAGAATTGTAGAGGACAGCCTCAGGCTACCTTCTAAAGACCCTTCAGAAGCCCCAGTATAGAGGGTAGGCTGGAGGGAAGACTGCAGGTGCAAGGGTATATCAGGGGTGGGGCGGTAGAATGCTGCACTACAGAGCTTCTGGGAGACATTGTTGCCCATCTTAGTAGACAAAGGACAGAGTGCCATAACTTGGACAGCCTTGAGGTGCTGTTTGTAGGCTGGGGACCGATCTGGAGGGTGCAAAGGTGTTTTAAAGCCACATTAGCTCCTCTCTTCTTGGACTGTGAGTTCAATCCTCTTTGGTTACATCTACACAGCCCACAGGAGTAGGACTCAGGTCAACAGACCTGAGCTAGCAGAGCTTGCATCAGCACTTTAAAAATAGTTGTGTAGACAGCGCTTTGAAGATGAAGAATCCTGAGCTCCATCCTGAGCTGCAGTTTCAAAAACAATGCCAGTGCATCTATTTTTAGAGTGCCAGCACAAGCTCTGCTAGCCCAAGTCTGTCAACACAGACTGAGAGACTTGCTGCCATGGGCTGTGTAGACAAACCCTTCAACGCTCATCACAGAATCTCACCCCTGGTGTCTATGCACCTGTCTTAAAAAGACATGTTGGGCTAGTTTTACTCCTGGCTTTTGCCAGCAGAAATGGAGCTGCAGAGCCCCCAGTGGTGGAAAGTCTGCCCTAAGTGAGACAACAAGTATGCGATACCGAAAACTTTGCCATCTTCAGAAGCATTGGTGTTGACTAATGGTGGCTCAAAAGTCAGTGGCTATTGAAAATTGGTGGCCTGAGCCCCTGCTGGATGTGGTAGTTCAATATGTCTCACTTTCTTTCCTTCTCTTCTGTATATGTAAACCTTGCCCTAAAAGCAGTGACAATCAGTGTGACTTTACTAATGTTTGGTCATGTGAAATTGATTCATAATATTAATGCCAACTAAACTGTTTATTTGTGACCATGTTTTAATTTCATTGGTCAGGCATACCTTTAGACAAAACAAGTCCACACAATTACTGTCACAGTCCTCCTCTAGTTTCCAACTCAGCCACTCCTGCACCAACCCTTCCTGTGTTCTGACACTCTGCTCCAAGTCTGCCCATTCTTCTTCTATATTATCACTCTATATCAAATACATCACTAGGCAGCTGGAGGGGATTCTATGGAGCTTCGGCAGCTGAAAGTTGCCCTCCCCGGCCTTAAACATCCCAGGCTGCACTAGTGGAGTTTTCATGGAAATAATGCATTATTTCCTCTAATACTTTTATATTGGCGTTCTCACTTTACTTGTTTACCCTACATTTGTAGAATCTTGGAAACCTGATTAACACTAATCTTATTTGGTAGAAACAGGCACTCTTCATACAGAGAAAAAAGCCAATGTGGGTTTTTCATTTTAATTCCTTGTTTGCTGTCGTATTTAATAATGACATCAGTGATGCCAGACAACTAAGGGAATATGGTTTGTTTGTGTACCCTCTGCTGCAGTGGCAAAGAACAGATGTTGGAAGGATATGGATTAGAAAATTGTCTATTCTATAATTACTTGGTAGCAAACTGGATTTTTAATAAATGTACACACTAGCTGCTCAGAATATGGATTATAGCAGTTCTAATATATATCATATTTTGAGCTTAAAATATGTGAAAATTCCCCTTTAAGGTCACACAAAAGGTCTGACCACTGAATCTCTAACACTCTGAGCATATTCTGAAGTCATGGGACAAACTGTTTTCCTCTGCAGTGTCAAGTCCTATTACTAGAATACTGCTTAGGTTTCCAGGGTTGTGCACTGAAGATAATGGATAATATTGTGCATATTCATAACGGAGGAATTTTGATTGAATTCCAGGGCTTGTCTCCTCTCACCACTTTTTACTCGTGTAACTCCACAGGCACTAATGCAGTTATTCCTGATTTATATCAGAGTACAAAGAGAATCAGGCCCAGTGTTTACATTCCTTGAGGAGCCTGGTTTTGTGTGTGTGTGTGTGTGTGTGTGTGTGTGCAAATAAGACTCACGAAGAAAGCAAATTGGATCATTATGCCCTGTAAAATGGGGGAGAGAAAAGGGAAAGGCAGCAAACTAGATATTAATATTGGCAAGAGCTGCAAAAAGCTTTAGACCCAAATCCCACTTTCTGTCTTAGTAAGAGTTGTCCCATAGAAGCCCAGGAGACAACTCATATAAGCAAACTGGGTTTGGCCCATGGTTTTGCTTTGTAAATTTAATATGGACAGAGAACGAATGAGAAGAAAATAACTAACTCATTCTTTGCTGAACAGGGTGAGAGGATTGGCTTTCCCAAGATTAGTAATATTCAACAAACCACAAAATAATTCTTATTTTCACTTTTCAGAGCAGCAAGTGAATTTCTGCTGCCTTTTTTTTTTACACTGGGGGTGGTACTTATGGACAGGTTTATTGCTGAAAGAAAATACCTTTTTGAATAGATGCCAGTAAACACATTATCCTTAGGAATAGCTGCCTTTACTCTTGGGGTTGGCATTTATGACAAGAAATATTACTAGTTGGAATATTTTCTGGGCATTTGTCAGAAGTATGAACTATATCTAACTGATTATGAAGATAAAATCATCCTGTTTTTTTGTCACAAGTTCATATACAAATTTCCTTATATAGTTTCTCATTTATTTTCTTCTTGTTGAAGATGATTTTCTTTAACATTCTCACATGGCACAGATCAACAGGAGAATCAGCTCTATTAAAGGAGATCTTTAGAATGAAATCAACTGTGGAATGTTTTACAAATGTGGTTCAAACTCCAAATAATTTCAAAGGAAAATGATGCATACAAGAGTGTCTTGGGAATTAGCATAAAAACAGTGTTTCACTTAAAATCATGCAAGATGGACCTTTGGGAGAATAAGATCATTTCCTGATTGGGGAAAAAGGTCTCTTACCAGGGTTCTAAAGAACACAATTTGCATATTAATAGAAGATTAAAGTGCCCATCAGGTACTCTGTAGCAATACTTTCTCTTGTCTATTTTGTTCTTCACATAAACATCTTTCATAATAGAAAGAAACTTCTGCCTCTCCAGCTATTGCATTGAGTCTCCAGGGCTTCATATTACAATAAGACAGACTGTTATGTATAAATTCCTTTGAAAAAGCCTCTTGGATTGTTATTTATTAACAACATGAAAGGGTTATTTTTAACCCCCTTTTACCCTCAAAAATAATTATTTGTAAAGAAATGTCAGATACTTTCACAAGATCTGAGAATATTTTTTAAAGGCTAATATCTAAAGAATGCATTTGTTACAAATTGACAGGTTGGCTGTCTGGTGGTGGTTTAAATATGTTTTATTAATAGTCAGACAGAACGGTATTCAGAACCCAGAGTTAGACCAGGTACAACATGAATGGCATATATTGCAGTTTGTATTGAACTACAGATTAATGAATCTTCAATAAAAGCTAAATATGAAAAAGAATATGATGGACTGGGAAACCTGAAAATTGAACAGAGCAGATGCAAAAATGTATATTTTCTAATCTCCCTGGGTATGCCAAATCCAGAGATTGGTGGTTGCCATTCACCCTATTGTGAGCATGACTATCCTGTATGTGTGTCACTTGTTTCCCCAGAGCAATTGTAGGTGTGGGAGCTGTTAATGATACCTTTTAAAGCTTTACCTTCAGCTCAAAGAAATAGCTCCACAAAACAATCATATGGGGAGTGGCTTTCTTCATTGACCACAGTATATAGGACAATTATTTATTCAAGTGGACTGTTCTTCATTAATCCAGACTGAGTTTCTTTTTTAAAGAAACTACTCAATCTATCCACAAAAAAGCCTGTTCAAATAGAAATACGCTTAAAGCTAAACCTCAAATTTAGACTTCCATGAATGCTGAGAAGTTCAAAATCTGATCTGGTTCTAGATCTCTACTTTGCCAGTGACTCCTCTTTTTATAGTGGGCCAGCCATCGAAGGATCTCTGAACTCTGTTTCTATGCATCGCTGCTTTAGACCATCAGAAATTCCAAGTGATATTTGGTTCTATGTTGTGATAAATGAAGTGGGTGGGTGGGTTGGTGGTGGTGGGGGAAATAGCTCCCTTTGATGGACACCCAGCTTCTCTGCTTGCTTTACCTGCAAAGGCTTAAGTTTCCCAGTAAAGAAAAGAAAGTGGGCACCTGACCAAAAGAGCCATTGGGAAGTAGAACTTTTTTAAATTGGGAAAGAAACTTTCCCTTTGTTTGTTCTTTCTGGGTTCCAGGCACACGGAGCAGCAATGCTGTAAGCAGCTTTAAGCCAGGTATGATTTATAGATTATCAGTTAATACCTCAAACCTACTTATCTGAAGCCTCAGATATGTAAGTAAAATGACATGATTAGGTTTATTTCTGTTTATTTTTTTAAGGCTTGTGGACTCCCTGGTTCTCAAGCAGCCAAAAGGAAAAATGTGTCCTTTTTAAAATCCTGAGATCTGTGCTTCTGGTTCAAAACTATCCCACTGCTCTGCCACCAAGTCAAGGCTGAATCCTCACTTTGTCACTTTGAATATAGAAGGTGGGGTCCTGCAAGGATTTTAAAATTTAACATTTGACACTCCAGGCTTGTATTAAACTCCCAAGGTTACAGCTTTTCTCTGACCTTGGCTTGGTAAATGCTGCCACCACCCAAATGCAAAAACCCTCTTGGACTCAGCATCCCCTCTTGGGAATTTCTCCCTGTAGGGTAGCCTCAAGCCCTTTCACACACACCGTTCTCCTCCTCCAGAGAAGAGCTGAGAAGGAAAACAGGAAATTAGATGTTGCTACCAGCTAATCAAACAACATGCACAAACCTCTTAGGACACCAAAAATCCAATCCTGTTCTTAAAAAAGGTAAATTGTATTAAAAACAAAAAGGAAGAAAATACATCTGGCACTTAGGCTTTTGCTAGATTTTAAAAGAGCAATTCCAAATATTAAGCACCCAAAATAGCTTTCTTGGAGGTTAGCTTAAAGGTTACAAGCAAACAAAAGCATCTGGGGTTAGGACAGAGGAGTCCACAAGCCTTAAAAAATAACAGAAATAAACCTAATCATGTCTTTTTAGACATTCCCTAATTTTACTTACTTATCTGAGGCTTCAGATTAGTAGGTTTAAGGTATGAATTGATAATCTGTAATCATACCTGGTTTAAAGCTGTTTACAGCATTGCTGCTCCCTGTCCCTGAAACCCAGAGAGAACAACAGACAAAGGGAAAGTTTCTTTCCCAATTTAAAAAAGTTCTACCTTCCCATTGGCTCTTTTGGTCAGGTGCCCACTTCCTTTTCTTTACTTAGGGAACTTTTAACACTTTGCAGATAAAGCAAGCAGAGAACAGCTACCAATCGGGAGTTTACATCTGGCTGGGTGTCCATCAAATGGAGCTACCCGCCGCCCCCACTTCATTTATCACATATGTCATGGGATATTTTACAATATTCTGTTCAAATGGATATGAAAAATGAAATGAGTATTGTCTGTTTCCTATTTTCTATTTTGAGAGTTGTATATTATAATGGGAATGTGTGCCCCTTTGCCATTTCCAGTTCTTAGTCCTCTATAAACTCAGCCACAAAGGAGCAAAAATATGGGTGCTTTGGGAAAATGTATGCAGTAGGGGATCATTTTTCTTTTCTCTCTTCTGTTCTTCTCCTTAAAAAAGCTTAGTAAGCTCACAAAGTTTATAAATCTCCTCACAGGACCAAGTTATTTCTTCAATCCTCTGTCTCTGCAACTTGGAGCAGTCTTCACAGATATCCTGCTGAGCATTAAGTGCTGGCTTCCTGAAGTGGCAGCACTTTCATTCCCCTAACCTGTGCGTTTTCCTCTAACCTTCATACTTGCCTGACTTCAGTCTCCTGCCCACAGCTGTTCTTTGAGACCTCTTGCTGTTTTTTCCTTGAACTTCAGAGCTCCTCCTAATTTTGCCACACTTTTCGGTGAGAAGGGCACTATTTTATTATGCTCACTTGCTGCTGTACCCATTGGAAGAACCGCATTAGATGTGGTATATAGGAGGAAATGGCTTCCAATAATTCCCATAATCTCATGAGTGGAATTGCAAGTTTGATGGATGAATGGAGGAATAAAGCCAGGATTTTTTATAACAATACTTGAACGACTTGTTCTGCAGAAATTGTGATTCTGCTAATGGGTGTGCTGCAGCTCCAGTTATTTTATGTGTTTTTGGAAATCATCATTACAGCATTCTGTCACATTGATGCCAGTTCTGCAAATTAGGCAGCAAAAGTAACAACACTCCTAACAAATGCCCCACTGGTTGTTTTCTGGCCATTTATTCAGTTTCATACTACACTGGCTGAATGAAATGAAGATGAAAACTTCTGTAGCAGAATCTGAAACAATATTTAGGTTTTTTTTTTTTAAATTTAACAGCATTAATTCCTAAAATAAATTACACTGAAACTGAGCTCCATCCCTTTGCATCGCAGCTGTATTTAAGAATAAATATGTCTACAGGGTATTGCTATGGGCGTAATCCTGTTCACTTTGAAGTCAATAGGAGTTTTACAAGAGGTAGGTAGGTGTCTTATTGGCCATCAGCATGTAAAAGGAAAATGACCATGCATGACCACAGCACATGTTCATGCCATTATGGTAACTGTTCTCAAAACTTGGCTGAACTTGAACTTGTTTTTGCAGGTATTTGTTGACATTTGTTATTCATAGATTCATAGACACTAAGGTCAGAAGGGACCACTCTGATCATCTAGTCCGACCTCCTGCACAACGCAGGCCACAGAATCTCTCCTACCTACTCCTACGAAAAACCTCACCTATGTCTGAGCTATTGAAGTCCTCAAATTGTGGTTTAAAGACTTCAAGGAGCAGAGAATCCTCCCTCAAGTGACCCATGCCCCATGCTACAGAGGAAGGCGAAAAACTTCCAGGGCCTCTCCAATCTGCCCTGGAGGAAAATTCCTTCCCGACCCCAAATATGGCGATCAGCTAAATCCTGAGCATATGGGCAAGATTCACCAGCCAGATACTACAGAAAATTCTTTCCTGGGTAACTCAAATCCCATCCATCTAATATCCCATCTCAGGGAATTAGGCCTATTTACTCTGAATGTTCAAAGATCAAATAATTGCCAAAATCACATTATCCCATCTCCTCCATAAACTTATCAAGTAGAATCTTAAAGCCAGATAGATCTTTTGCCCCCACTGCTTCCCTTGGAAGGCTATTCCAAAACTTCACTCCTCTGATGGTTAAAAACCTTCGTCTGATTTCAAGTCTAAACTTCCTGGTGGCCAGTTTATACCCATTTGTTCTTGTGTCCACATTGGTGCTGAGCTCAAATAATTCCTCTCCGTCTCCTGTATTTATCCCTCTGATATATTTATAGAGAGCAATCACATCTTCCCTCAACCCTCTCCTAGTTAGGCCAAACAAGCCAAGCTCCCCAAGTCTCCCCCCACAAGACAAGTTTTCCATTCCTCGGATCATCCCAGTAGCTCTTCTCTGTACCCGCTCCAGTTTGAATTCATCCCCTTTAAACACGGGAGACCAGAACTGCACACAGTATTCCAGGTGAGGTCTCAACAGTGCCTTTTATAATGGTACTAAAACCTCCTTATCCCTACTGGAAATGCCTCTCCTGATGCATCCCAAAACCGCATTAGTTTTTTTCACAGCCATATCACATTGGCAGCTCATAGTCATCCTATGATCAACCAATACTCCAAGGTCCTTCTCCTCTTCCGTTACTTCTAATTGATGCGTCCCCA
This sequence comes from Dermochelys coriacea, assembly GCF_009764565.3. Lineage (NCBI taxonomy): Eukaryota > Metazoa > Chordata > Testudines > Dermochelyidae > Dermochelys > Dermochelys coriacea. Next base: position 68,615,168 of record NC_050072.1, on the reverse strand, counting down.
ATTTATAACTAAAATTCTTGTTATTAATCCCTAAATGCATAACCTTACACTTCTCATTATTAAATTTCATCCTATTACTATTACTCCAGTTTACAAGGTCATCCAGATCTTCCTTAATAATATCCCGATCCTTCTCCGAATTGGCAATACCTCCCAGCTTTGTATCATCTGCAAACTTTATTAGCACACTCTCACTTTTTGTACCAAGGTCAGTAATAAAAAAATTAAATAAGATTGGTCCCAAAACCGATCCCTGAGGAACTCCACTGGTAACCTCTGTCCAGCCTGACAGTTCGCCTTTCAGTAGGACCCGTTGCAGTCTCCCCTTTAACCAATTCCTTATCCACCTTTTGATGTTCATATTGATCCCCATCTTCTCCAATTTAACTAATAATTCCCCATGTGGCACGGTATCAAATGCCTTCCTGAAATCTAGGTAAATTTAGATCCACTGTGTTTCCTTTATCTAAAAAATCTGTTACTTTTTCAAAAAAGGAGATCAGATTGGTTTGGCACGATCTACCTTTTGTAAAACCATGTTGTATTTTGTCCCATTTACCATTGACTTCAATGTCCTTAACTAATTTGTCCTTCAAATTTTTTTACAGGACCTTGCATACTACAGATGTCAAACTAACTGGCCTGTTGTCACCCGGATCACCTTTTTTTTCCTTTCTTAAAAATGGGAACTACATTAGCAATTCTCCAATCATTCGGTACTACTCCTGAGTTTACAGATTCATTAAAAATTCTTGCTAATGGGCTTGCAATTTCAGGTGCCAATTCCTTTAATATTCTTGGATGAAGATTATCTGGGCCCCCTGATTTAGTCCCATTAAGCTGTTTGAGTTTCACTCCTACCTCAGATATGGTAATATCTGCCTCCATATCCTCATTCCCATTTGTCATGCTACCATTATCCCTAAGATCCTCTTTAGCCTTATTAAAGACTGAGGCAAAGTATTTGTTTAGATATTGGGCCATGCCTAGATTATCTTTAACCTCCACTCCATCCTCAGTGTTAAGCGGCCCCACTTCTTCTTTCTTAGTTTTCTTCTTATTTATATGGCTATAGAACCTTTTACTATTGGTTTTAATTCCCTTTGCAAGGTCCAATTCTACTCGACTTTTAGCCTGTTTCACTTTATCCCTCATGTTCTGACCTCAATAAGGTAGCTTTCCTTGCTGATCTCTCCCATTTTCCACTCCCTGTATGCTTTCTGCTTCTTCTTAATCACCTCTCTAAGATGCTTGCTCATCCAGCTTGGTCTACAACTCCTGCCTATGAATTTTTTCCCCTTTCCTGGGATACAGGCTTCCGATAGCTTCTGCAGTTATTCATTTATGGTACCTATGAACACAAACTGGAATGGTAATGTGTGTGCAATTCCGGAAATCTTTGCTTTTATCTCTGTTTCCCAGTTGGTAAAATGGGGATAATTGTATATGTAGTACCTCATAGGGTGTTGTATGTGCTGATTATGTTGTACTTCAAGGAGGTAAAATGCTATAAAACACTAAATATAATTAAAGGGATTCGTACTTTACAGGGTGTTTGGATCATTTAATGTTTTACTGCATTTTGGAGATGTAAAATATTGTTTGTGCATCTACAAAATATGTATGCATGTACCAGCTTACTTTGAAGAAAGTCCCTGAGATTTGTCATTTTTAAACAAAACCCAAGTGGTGTCTAATCAGGTGGGGGTTGGAATGTAACTGGTTATTTCTATATGTAATTGGCTGTTGCTGTGGGGACTTAGAGCCAGCGTTCCAAAATTAATTTTGTCCGAGGTAGGGGTGCTGAAGAGTGCTACCAGAAAAGTACTTCCAATTTTCTGTCTACCAATTCAAATAAAAATAGATCAGTGGTCCATCTGATCATCCTGCTCTCTCAGGAACAAATGCCAGACCCAGAGCTTTCTGTGCTTGATGAAAGCTCCAGGTCACTTGGATGAAGAAATGTCTTTAAATGACAGACTTAATTTCTCGTCCTGTCAACAACCAGCTCTTCCACTTGGTCCTAGTCTTTGTGTGAAGTTACTATTTTTTAATATAATACCATAAGCTTGACACACAGACTTAAGACATATTCCCTGCCCCGGAGAGCTTAGAATTTGAATGCTCTCTCCTGCAATTTTACTAACATGAGCATGTTCGTTTAAGTCAATGTAAGTAAGGCTTTATGATGGAGAAATCATTTGGACAACAACTAGATTAAGGAAAGTGGAAAGGAGATGCAATTTGAATGATTTAACTTTTGCACACATCTTCATTCTGGGATTGTTTGACTTTTTACATATACCATATTTTTAACATGTAATGACTTTGAATGTGTATATTTTCATATTGCCAAAATCTCCTCTAAATGTCATATGACTTAAAGCAATAAAGGAAAGAATAACATGAATTCATAATAAAAAGCAAAAAAAAAAATCATCACCATGAAGTGACGCTATATTTTTGTGCATTTGCAGGAAATTTTTAGGTATTTTATTTGTGCTCTATGAGGGCAAAATTGTTGCTGGCCTGTGCACAAATATGCAGGAGGGGAGAGGACATAAGGAGCTGCAGCCTCTCTTGTGCTCCCATATATGGGCTGGCTAGTTACTCTTTCTGCTCCCTTGAATGCAAGCTAGACAGTGCTAGCCACCTCAAAAGGACAAAGGTGATGCCAAAGCCCCAGACAAGCCAGAGAATTTAGCCAGCCATGAAGGGGAATAGACACTGCATCCGCTAGGAGATCTAACAGTGTAAGTGCTCATGCTTTGCAACTGGGAAACACTCTGGAGTTCCTTTGTGGTGGTGCAGCTTTGCATCGTCCACTCATGCAGGAGTGTGCCTATGCTTACACCCTGATTTCAGGAAAGCTCTTAAGCATGAACTTAACTTTAAGCGTGTGCTTAAGTCCTGTGCTGCATTGGGGCCTTAATATCTCCGTATTGAACAAAACGATTGATAAAGGGTGTATCAGCCTTATCCTTTGCCAGTGAAAGGGTGCAGGATGCCTGATTTCTGTTGTTGGGAAGAACTTCCTTGCCACGTGAAACCATTTACAACTAAATTCTTTATTTAATCCTCTTCCAGTGCTGGAGATAGATATGCCATCATCATTTCATTCTCCCATAAATGCTTTTTCTCAGCATGTAAATAGCAAACTTATTTTACTAGTATTTTAAGACCTTGTTATTAAGCAGCTTTCAGAGAGGTTTGTTGCAAAGTTACATTCAGTAGTGTGAAAAGAAAAGGAGTACTTGTGGCACCTTAGAGACTACAAATTTATTTGAGCATAAGCTTTTGTGGGCTACAGCTCACTTCATCGGATGCATTTGGTGGAAAATATAGTGGGGAGATTTATATATATATATATATATATATATATATATATATATATATATATATATATATATATATATATACACACACACACAGAGAACATGAAACAATGGGTTTATCATACACACTGTAAGGAGAGTGATCACTTAAGATGAGCCATCACCAGCAGCGGGGGGGGGGGGGGGGGGAGACAAGCAAGGTGACAAGAAAGGTAGGCCATTTCCAGCAGTTAACAAGAACATCTGAGGAACAGTGGGGGATGGGGTGGGGGGGGAGAAATAACATGGGGAAATAGTTTTACTTTGTGTAATGACTCATCCACTCCCAGTCTCTATTCAAGCCTAAGTTAATTGTATCCAGTTTGCAAATTAATTCCAATTCAGCAGTCTCTCCTTGGAGTCTGTTTCTGAAGTTTTTTTGTTGAAGGATAGCCACCCTCAGGTCTGTAATCGAGTGACCGGAGAGATGGAAGTGTTCTCCGTCCGGTTTTTGAATGTTATAATTCTTGACGTCTGATTTGTGTCCATTCATTCTTTTATGTAGAGACTGTCCAGTTTAACTAATGTACATGGCAGAGGCGCATTGCTGGCACATGATGGCATATATCACATTGGTAGATGCGCAGGTGAAGGAGCCTCTGATAGTGTGGCTGATGTGATTAGGCCCTATGATGGTGTCCCCTGAATAGATATGTGGACAGAGTTGGCAATGGGCTTTGTTGCAAGGATAGGTCCCTGGGTTAGTGGTGAGTTGTGTGGTTGCTGGTGAGTATTTGCTTCAGATTGGGGGGCTGTCTGTAAGCAAGGACTGGCCTGTCTCCCAAGATCTGTGAGAGTGATGGTCGTCCTTCAGGATAGGTTGTAGATCCTTGATGATGCGTTGGGTACCCACAAGCTCTACGATATAACAGCATTTGCTCCAACCCCTCAGACAGAGACAAACACCTACAAGATCTCTATCATGCATTCTTACAACTACAATACCCACCTGCTGAAGTGAAGAAACAGATTGACAGAGCCAGAAGAGTACCCAGAAGTCGCCTACTACAGGACAGGCCCAACAAAGAAAATAACAGAATGCCACTAGCCATCACCTTCAACCCCCAACTAAAACCTCTCCAACGCATCATCAAGGATCTACAACCTATCCTGAAGGATGACCCATCACTCTCACAGATCTTGGGAGACAGGCCAGTCCTTGCTCTCATGCTTGCCATTGAGGTTGTCTACACTGCATTTAAATACCCGCGCCTGGCCCGTGTCAGCTGACTAGGGCTTGCGGGGCTAGGTCTATGGGGCTGTTTGTTTGCTGCATAGACATTCTGGAGCCCAGGCTCTAGGACCCCACACATTTAACCAACCCCATAACCTGAGCCCTGTGAGCCCAAGTCAGCAGACATGGGACAGCGGCAGGTTTTTGCAGTGTAGACATACCCTGTGTTGCCTGACACGCTACTAGTACATTAGGGGTTGGTGTACTCTGGCACTGAGCAACGGCAATAATTACACTTGCGTTCAGCTGACAGTATTTCCCTGTTGGTTCAAAAACTGTAAGATTTAGGCTCCTATCCAAGGCTGATGTTATAGTACTAGGCAGAGCTCTATTGTTAAAGTTCCTGCCTTTCATATGAGGTGTAAATGGAAGTCTCACTTGCACTTCTATTAGCATTTGTCATTTAAGGATCTCAAAGTACTTCACAACTATCAATTAAGCTTCACAATATCCCTAAGATGATGATGTATAGTAGGAATGTTTATCTTCCATCTGGACAGCCACCTGAAAAGTATATAAGAGAGCCTTGATGTTCTGCTCCCATATTTCCTTTCTCAGCTTAACAGGTTCTAATGTTCAAAGCTATAGTTGGTTACATAATGGCGTATCCACTTGTGTATAGTCATTTTGCTACCGTGTATTTTGTGAAGTGCTTTGAAATAACTTGAGTACAAATATACAAAAATATATTGAAGTATACTACAAGAGATCTCTATTCTAGTTGATTCTCAAGACTACGGTACATTCCTCTTTGGAGACATCTTTTTATAACCGAGCTCTTGGCTCCCAAGGACAAACTTAACCAGCTAGCTCTAATTAACCAAGATACAGTATGTAATGGAAAGCTGTATTTTGACTGCAAGCATTTTAGCTTGTGTTTTGAAGCAGTAAGAAGACTGGGCAGCCTTTAGAGTGTATGATAAATACTAGTCTGGACTCCTGAGACTTTAATTATCAATGAGATACAGACAGCATGAGCAGGAAATAAACTTAATGACACATGGTCTCAAACACTTAAAGTAAAAAAGGATTGGATCACTTCATCTGGGAATCGATCCAGGTGATTTTATGACCTGGATTTTGATAATTGCTTAAGTATGCTTTACAGCAAAGTCCTAATAGAAGCGTCTAAATCTTACTTGGCAACTTTGGGGAACAAAGATAGTCTCTTTAAAAAGTTGATTGCTTTTCTATGGAAGCAGTTATCTTTGATTTATATAGCTTCTGATGGGAGCTTTGCTAAAGCTGCTGAATAATCCAATAAGGATCATATAGTACCGTGCCCTTTACATTTCCTGCAGTAGTTGTGTATGAAGCTTTTTGTTTATGACTCAGGAAATGGGCTAAAAGCCTCCTTGGTTCATCTGTGTTCACAAAATTTTTGTGATAATATTCTTTTGCATTTCAATTCTGTAAGCACTAACTCTAAGGCAGTACATTGCCCTATAATGCTTACTGTGGTATTAGAAAGGTTTTTTCCTGAGCTTTTCTTTGTTCAGTGGGCTTGAATCTTAGCTCCTTCTTTTGTACCCACTCTGGTCTTGCTATTAAGCTGCCACAGCAAAGGATATTCAGTGTATTTCAGGGAGATTGGCATCATCATTCTCTAAGATGCATAAAAACTAAAAATTAAACAAAAAAACAAACTCAACCTTCCTTTCCCTCTCCTCCCCTCCCAGTACACAAAAATAAAAAGCAAGGACTTCACATGTCCAGATTATCTGTTGAAATACAGTGTGGCATTGTCACCAGATAATTCAGACTTGTCTGGGGTGGGGTATGGAATGGGGGAATTATTGATCCCTACTTTATTGTTTTTGGACTTTTTCCTTTACACAATATTTTCAGTTACTGACTTCAGTCTGTCTATCCTAATATATTCATATTGTAAGATCTTTTTTTGGGAAAAAATCCATAGTGTTTTAGTAAAGAATGAGGACATTCTCTCTCTTTCTCATGTCTTACAGAAAAATCAGAATTGTGTGCTCAATTTTGCTGTACTGTGTGTTACAGGGAACTGGGTTTTTCTCAGTTGGAATGGTTCAACTCCTCCTTTGATATCTAGATCACTATATCCTAATATATGTTGTCACTGGAATATACAGAATATACTATATATACAACTATTACAGGTATCCCATGTAATTTTGAACATATAAAATTCACTTTATAGTGCTGCAACCAGAAGCTGAAACTGAGGCATAAAATATAACTTCATAAGAACGGCCATAGTGGATTAGACCAGCATCCTGTCTTCTGACAGTGGCCAGTTCCACATGCTTCAGAGAGAATGAATAGAACAGGCTTATTATCAAGTGATACATCCCCTATCGTCCAGTACCAGCTTTTGGCAGTTGGAGGTTTAGGGACACCCAGAGCATAGCATTGCATCCATGACCACCTTGGCTAATAGCCATTGATGGACCTATCCTTCAGGATCTTACCTAATTCTTTTTTGAACCCTGTTATAGTTTTAGCCTTCACAACAACCTCTGGCAATGAGTTCCACAGGTTGACTGTGTATTGTGTGAAATACTTCATTTTGTTTTGTTTTAAATGTGCTGCCTATTAATTTAATTGGGTGACCCCAGATTCCTGTGTTATGTGAAGGTGTAAATAACACTTCCTTATTCAATTTCTCCATACTCTTCAAGATTTCATAGACTTCTAACATAGCCCCCTTTATGCAACTCTTTTTTAAGATGAATAATCCCAGTCTTTTTAATCTCTCCTCATAGGGAAGCTGTTCCATACCCCTTTACATTTTTGTTGCCCATCTCTATACTTTTCCCAATTTTAATATATCTTTTTTGACAGGAGGTGACCAGAACTAACTAACTGAATTTAGTTTTAGAACTAGTTTAAATGAACTAAAAAAGGAAGGTAAAAATGCCTGGGCACAATGTTCTGGACACACATGGGATGGATCCAAGTGGCAGGCTGCAACTTTATTTAACACAGGGAGGGGCATTACTTGCTTTCTCACTGCATGAATTTAACTGCATCCAGTGTGTGTTTTGCATGCCCACTTTACAAAAAATAGCTTGGCTGTATGGCTGAGCCCACCCTAGCACTCAACTTGCTTCTGAATCCTTTCCACTTCCCCTGCACGGATGGGGCAAAGGTTCCCTAAGGAGGACCTCACGCCACAAAAACTTCATGTCTCCCCTTTTCCCATAAAGAAAAGGAGCAGCAACCCCATGCTAGGTCTCATTTACCTCTGGGAGCAGTTCCTTTTTATCCTTATCTGCACTGAACATTGGCTGCAAGATGCAACCAGCTAAAACAATCCTACTTTTCTTAATGTTAAGTCTTAATGCTGTAAACTAACTGTGCTATGATCTGTGTTATGCAGGAAGTCAGGCTAGATATGATGGTTCCTTCTGGCCTTAAAAGTTATGAGCCTGCATATCTAAATAGAAAAAAGACTTTTAAAAATATATTTTAAATTTAGGGACCTCAAGAGGCTATCCCTGCACTCAAGGCAGGACTAAGTATTATCTAGACCAGTGGCTCTCAACCGTTCCAGACTACTGTACCCCTTTCAGGAGTCTGATTTGTCTTGTGTACCACAAGGTTCATCACAATTAAAAACTCGGGCTTTGGCTTCAGCCCCGTGTGGTGGGGCGGGGCTTGGATTTGGGCTTGGGCTTTCTACCCTGTGCCCCAGCGAGTCTAACATGGGCCCTGGCAACCCCATTAAAATGAACTCACAGTTTAAGAACTGCTGATCTAATGTAAAGAACACTATAAACAAGTCACTCTCTATGAAAAACTTTAGTTTGTACTGACTTTGGTAGTGCTTTTTATGTAGCCTGTTGTAAAACTAGGCAAATATCTAGATGAGTTGATGTACCCCCTGGAAGACGTCTGTGTACCCCTAGAAGTATGTGTACCCCTGGTTGAGAATGACTGATCAAGACCATCCCTGGCAGCAATGTTCCCTCTAATTTTTTCCATCTATGGTGCACATAACAAAATTCATTCTGCACAATATCAACGTAATGTGTGCATGTGCTCCACCAGTAGAAACAAAAAATGTAGATATAATATATATTTTTAAAAAATTATCATAGAAATAATTACTCCAGCCAGGACAGGTTAAGCATTTTAGAACTCACTACTCAAACAATTAAATTTAAGCATAAGAGAGAAATAAAATTATGTAATGCATAGATTAGTCAAACTAAAATAATAGCACTTTGAAAGAATAAAATTACAGAGAATATATGTGCATTGCAGAAAGTAACAACAACAACAATGCAAGTATGTGCTGGGAAGTGAATGTGAAAGACTGTGTGTGTGTGTGTGTGTGTGTGTGTGTGAGAGAAAGAGAGAGAGAGACTGTATGTGTGCTGCCTGCTGAGGAAGTCGGAGACCGTGCACTGTCTCTTTAAGGCACTCACTCACCACAAGAAGGCTTGTTCAGACCTCATACAGCAGCAGTTCTCCTGATTGTGAGCCCTGACCCCTCACTCCTGCTCTGCAGAGATGGGGTACATTGGCAGGGGTTAGGCGCGGGGAAGGGGACACCCTGACATCAGTGCCTTCTCTCCCCTCCACTCTGCAAGAAGGTCCCGGGAGCAGCTGTCCAGGGGCTTCAAGACAGAGGGCAGGAGCAAAGTGACACGCGGAGTGGTACCTAAACACATGCTGCCAGATGTGCCGGCTCTGCTAATGAAGTGTATGGCACTTGATTCACTCCTGGGTGGCTGCATTCCACTGCTTAATCACCCTGACAGTTAGGAGGCTTTTCCTAATGTCCAACCTAAACTTCCCTCGCTGCAATTTAAGCCCATTGCTTCTTGTCCTATCCTCAGAGGTTAAGGAGAACAATTTTTCTCCCTCCTCCTTGTAATAACTTTTTATGTACTTGAAAACTGTTATCCTGTTCCCCCTCAGTCTCCTCTTCGCCAAACAAAACAAACCCAATATTTTCAATCTTCCCTCATAGGTCACATTTTTGTTTCTCTTCATAGAATCCTAGAATATCAGGATTGGAAGGGACCTCAGGAGGTCATCTAATCCAACCCCCTGCACAAAGCAGGACCTAATCCCCAATTAAATCATCCCAGCCAGGGCTTTGTCAAGCCAAGCCTTAAAAACCTATAAGGAAGGAAATTCCACCACTTCCCTAGGTAACCCATTCCAGTGCTTCACCACCCTCCTAGTGAAAAAGTTTTTCCTAATACCCTAAACCTAAACCTCTCCCACTGCAACTTGAGACCATTACTACTTGTTCAGTCATCTGCTACCACTGAGAACAGTCTAGATCCATCCTCTTTGGAACCCCCTTTTAGGTAGTTGAAAGCAGCTATCAAATCCCCTCTCATTCTTCTCTCCTCCAGACGAAATAATCCCAGTTCCCTCAGCCTCTCCTCATAAATTAGGGGGCTGGAGCACATGATCTTTTCGTTGCCCTCCTCTGGACTCTTTCCAATTTTCCCACATCCTTCTTGCAGCGTGGGGCCCAAAACTGGACACAGTACTCCAGATGAGGCCTCACCAATGCTGAATAGAGGGGAATGATCACGTCCCTCGATCTGCTGGCAATGCTCCTACTTATACAGCCCAAAATGCCGTTAGCCTTCTTAGAAACAAGGGCACACTGACTCATATCCAGCTTCTTGTCCACTGTAACCCCTAGGTCCTTTTCTGCAGAACTGCTGCCTAGCCACTCGGTCCCTAGTCTGTAGCAGTGCATGGGATTCTTCCATCCTAAGTGCAGGACTCTGTACTTTTCCTTGTTGAACCTCATCAGATTTCTTTTGGCCCAATCCTCTAATTTGTCTAGGTCCCTCTGTATCCTATCCCTACCCTCCAGAGTATCTACCACACCTCCCAGTTTAGTGTCATCTGCAAACTTGCTGAGGGTGCAATCCATGCCATTCTCCAGCTCATTAATGAAGGTATTGAACAAAACCGGCCCCAGGATTGACCCTTGGGGCACTCCGCTTGATACCGGCTGCCAACTAGACATGGAGCCATTGATCACTATCCGTTGAGCCCAGTGATCTAGCCAGCTTTCTATGCACCTTAAGTCTTCTCTGGACTTTCTCCTGTTTGTCCACATCTTTCCTAAAATGTGGTGCTCAGAACTGGACACAATACTCCAGCTGAGGCCGTATCAGTGCAGAGTAGAATGGAAAAATTTCTTCTCATGTCTTGCTTACAACACACCTGCTAATACATCCCAGAATGATGTTTGCTTTTTTTGCAACATTTTTACACTTCTGACTCATTTAGCTGTGATCTACTCTGATCCCCCAGATCCCTTTCTGTAATAATCCTTCCTAAGCAGACATTTCCCATTTTGTATCTGTGCAACTGATTTTTCCTTCCTAAGTGGAGTATTTTGCATTTGTCCTTACTGAATTTCATCCTGTTTCCTTCAGACCATTTCTCCCGTTTGCAACCCCTCCCAGAAAATTTTAGAAGAGTACTCGCTATGCCATTAACTAACTCATTGATGAAGATATTGAACAGAACAGGACAAGGAACTGATCCCTGTGGGATCCACTTGATATGCCCTTCTGGCTTGACTGTGAACCACTGATAACTATTCTCTGGGAATGATTTTCCAACCAGTTATGCACCCCTTAGTAGCTCCATTTAGGTTGTATTTCCCTAGTTGTTTATGAGAAGATCATACAAGACAATATCAAATGTCTTACTGAAGTAAAGATATACTGCATCTACCGCTTTCCCTCCCCCCATCCACAAGGCTTGTTACCCTTTCAAAGAAAGCTTATTGGGTTGGTTTGACACAATTTGTTCTTGATAAATCCATGCTATTACTTGTCACCTTTATTAATGTCTAGTTGTTTGCAGACTGCTAAATTATTTGCTCCATTATCTTTCTGGGTACAGAAGTTAAACTGATTGGTCTGTAATTCCCCAGGTTTTCCTTATTTCCCTTTTTATAGATTGGTACTATATTTGCCCTTTTGAAGTCCTCTGGAATCACTCCTATCTTCCATGACTTTTCAAAGATAATTGCTAATGGCTCAGATATCTCCTCAGTCAGCTCCTTGAGTATTCTAGGATGTATTTCATCAAGTCCTGGTGACTTGAAGACATATAACTTGTCTAAGTTATTTTTAACTTGTACCTTCCCTATTTTAACATCTGATCCTACTTCATTTCCACTCCAAAATCAGAGTTTGACTAAACTAACAATTTCCTTCTGTAAATTTTCAATTAAAGTTTCAAGTGTGGCTGAGAATCATTAAATCTCCTCCAAGGAGAGATCTTGTGTACGTGCGCACACAACAAATCCTAAACACCTAATTCTTTCCATTAGGAAGGAGAAAAGGATTAAGCAAAAACTCTTAACTAGAATCAAAAGCTTTCCAACCCCTTTGTAACATCACTTTGTTTGGATACACGGCAACTTAAGTGCTGCTTTAATTGCTTTAATTATTAGCACCCTAGATTTCAGTTACCATTTTTCTAAGTTAAAAGGTCTGCAAGGGTGTCTAAAATCCTCTCATGTAAACTTTCTTCCATGACATTATTTAGTGAAAGTGGTAAACTGTATTTAGTAAAAGTTCCCTGAAGTGTCAAATTGGGACAATATTACAGACTGAGTAAACAGAAAAACAAGCACATTAATGAAGAGGCCACTGCGACCATCCATAAGAGGGTGATTCTAATGAAAATCACACAGCATAAAATGATGGTTAGAGAATTAGGCCAACATTGTCAACCTGACGTACCAAAGCTGAGCACCTAGGTCAAAATGTAGGCAGCTAAATAAAGGTGTTTTTAATAGCTGAGCATGCAAAGCACCCATTGAACACACTGGGAGCTGCGACTGCTCAGCTCTTAAAAACACTTTTATTTAGCTGCCTTCATTTGGATTTAGAAGCCTAGCTTCAGGCACCACAGCTGGAAAGTGTTGGCCTTAATTGTCAAATGTGTTGCTTGAGATTATACCTCTGCACCACCATAGACATCCCCATGCCTTTTAAAAATTGGTATGATTTTTTTCAGTAGGATAGCCAGACTTTATGAATTAGTTTTTCAAATGTGGGCACCAGGACTCTCTGTACTTCAATAAATGAGCAGACAATGATTGTCTGCAAATAAATAGAAATTGCATATGCAGTTAACTGATATGTATATGCAAATAATGATTTGTATGGGCAAAACAGGCTTTTGTGAATTGGTCTCAATGTGCAGAAATATATTCTGATGGGTGCAGCCAATGGGCCCAAACTGTCCAAATGGTCATACATAAAATTGCTCAAGCCTAGGCCATCCAAAAGGATAAAAATTAAATAATTCTGTGAAAACATATTATCAGTTGCAAAAATGTAAGATGAATTGGGGCCTGATCCAAAGTGCACAATGATCAATGGGAGCCTTTCCATTGAGTTCTGTTGACTTCAGTGGGTATTGGATCAGGGCTTTCTATGTTTCAATAGACAGAGGTTGGGTATAATTTGGAAAGTTGTTAATTGGCTTGCAGAGAAAGGACAATCTCTGTTTTGTAAAACTTAAAGCACTTTGGAGAGGAGATTTCCCCCTTGTAGGAAAGTAAGCATTCTATTAAGATGTTTGTTTGTTTTAAAACAAGATTAAAAGAGGAGGAGGGAAAATTAAAATCACAGTCAAGTGGAGAAAGAGAAAATCTAAAATATTGGATATGGAACTATTAAATAAAATTAATTGTTAGTATAATTATAATACATTAGCAACAAATTGTTGGAATTAAAAGCTTGTCTGACAGAGGAAAATTATAACCTACTTGGTATTGCTGATTTAAGGGGGCTGATTTCAGAATGTGGGGCCATAAGATATTCTGGAAGGCTAAAATAAAATAAGAAGGGGAAGACCTGTTATATATCAAGTGAAATTTAGAGGTTAAGGAATTGAAACTGTCAACTGCTGAGAAATATAGTGAATCAGTCTTCTCTGAGCCAGAAGCTAGAAGGACTAATGAGCTAATAATAGTGCACACTTCATACCCCTAGGACAAGAAAGACATAAGAATGATACAGTGAGATAAAAAGGCTTGAAAGACTACCTTGATTGTGGTTAAAACAAATTTAATCTGGAGATAATTAGAGATGCTTGGAATGATGGAAACCATGATGATCAAAATGTTAACATTTTGACTTCAACATATTAAGCCTTCATGGTCAAAAGACGTGAGTATAGACTTCACCAATCCTTTTAGTTGCCCTACCTCCTCAGTTTTCCCAACAAAGGAGGAAGAAATTCACATTTGCTGGGTGGTGGGAGCAAGATCAAATTTCATTTCATGGCATTATCTCCTTATGGTTCTGCACTATCCTCTGGAGTCATGCCCTTGGGCTGCAACCTTTAAGCTAAGGACCAACTTAAGGGTTACTAAGGATAAAACATCATAGAATGGAACTCCACCTAGGAAAACCCAGATAAATTGGCAGGTGGTCTTGGTGGCACTCCAAAGAAAGAGCACTGATACTGGAGTAGTAATCTTTTGAATTGAATGCAAAATTTAAAGTATTGTTCCACTCTAATAAGTAATTATGTAAAAATGTCATAATGGGAATCATGAACCAGAGTCATATGTCAAAATGAACCAGATTTTCAGTTGGCATAAATCAGGATAGCTCTCTTAAAATTAATGTAATCCATTTACATCAGGTGAAACGCTGGCCCTATATGTACTGTTTCAATTATCTTCATATCAAATGTTCTCTCATCTCCACTAAAAAGATATAATTTTAACAGATGGCAAATTCAACCTGGATACTGAAACTCATGCTGAGTTCTTTTTTTCTCACACATCATGCAAAATAAAAGTTCTTCAGGCCAAATTAGGTCCCGAGTTACATGTGTACAACTTAACTATGCTCAATAAGGATTGGATGGGGAGGAAAGGATTGGAACCAATCAAATAATTTGGTTTGATGCACATAAAGAATAGTCTCTCTCAGCTGTATTGGCTTTATAGGGCTAAAATGAATAAAGAGTAGTAAAAGCTTGTTTTATTCAGTAAAGTAAGTTAATATGACTCTGAATATGCACTAGGAGCATATTTGTTGTGCAAAAAGCTACTCATTTGATATAGTCACTTTTCAGAGTAGAACCACTCTTTAAGATCTGACTGAGTTTCCATGGCATATTAATCCAGTATTCCGGCCAGATTCCAGTTTATGTGATTAGTTTTTTTGCATGTAAATTTCACCTGTAGTTTCTACAGGATAAGTTCTTCTCTACTACTCCATCTAAAAACTATTATCTGTTTTTCCCAGGGAAAAGCATTTACTGCATTCCACCCCAGAGGCTGCACTGTAAATTGAAGTGATTCTTGTATGTAGAGCCTGTAAAGTGCTCTGAGATGAAGAGTCATAGTGCAGCATATACATATAAAGTATCATAATCATAAACCAGTAGAAGATCTGTACTTTATTTGTTGAAAAAAATCTAAGAAAACAAGAATTAGAACACATTTCATATGAGAAGCACCAACGTTACATTATGTCACTATCTCATTATAAAAGCAACAAAGTATCTGTATTTTAAAAGTTTACAAAATTCAAGCAGGTAAATGGGTAAGAGTATCTTAGATGCGTCAGCACCTGCCTTGCAGATTGTAATACAAACCAACATAAATCAGTCAAATTTAAAATTATTAAAACCATTCAATCTATCCTCTGCTCTCTTAGGTGGCATTTTGTTACAAAATGACTCTTATTTATAATGTTACTCAAGTCAGAGGCATTTTTATATCACAGAGTGATCTCAATAGGAGAATTGGTTTTTCAGTTCTGCAAACTAATCTTTCTGACAGTGAAAAATAAGCTATGTGATAGTTTCTTTAGTGGCGATGAAACTGCAGGAAGGTGTGTTCTCAACAAGGGCAATAGTGTAACTGAAAAGTATTCAGCTATTCTAGAGACATGCTTGACAATTTCTTTCCAGAAGACTTGCACTATCAGGCAATTCTGCAACCATATCTTTAAAAAAAAAAAAAAAAAAAAAAAGTTTAAAAGAGGTACTGGTGCCAGTACTGCTATAGTAGTGAACTGGCAGAAAACTAATTTGTTTAGCTAGTTGCCTGCCTAGTGTCATGTCCAGTTGTTGATATATGTAGATGTATATCTACTCTGACCCCCCAATTGTAATGTACTTCCAAAATACAGAACTTATGGTCATTGTTTGTGTGTGGGTTCTGAGTTTGTATGTGACTAGTTATCCTGGCAAGTGTGCTATAAAGTCCTTCAGAAAGCATAGAGATACCACACTTCCTGTATACAGTTCATATAGTCTTTGATTTCCTGTGACACACTTTCTTCTGTGGAGCAGAAACAAAGAAACCCAGTACAGGGCAGGCTGCAGTTAGACAGAGGATTAGGAAGTTTATTATTACATTCCTGTATATAGTTGCTGTTCATAAAAGGTTTATCTTGACACTGGTCTGCTAGCCATAAAGATACTACAGCAAGTGCTGCAAGACTCACAACTAAACGTGCTTCTAAAATACATGATTCTTAAAACATAAAACAAACAGAAAACCCAAACCCCAAACTTGCCAACCAATTACCAACTGGGAGCTTTCTTATTTTTTTTAATACAAAATTGAAGTGAAAAAGTTCTAGTTTTTTCAACTAGCATGCTTTCAATATTTTAATGTTCACCTAGGGTACTCTACACTTCAAGCTGGGAGTATAATTTCCTTCTTGAGAAGACATACTTGTGCTAACCTCGAATAGATTGTAGCCAGGATGGCATAAGCAGTGGGAGGGGAGAGTCACCCTGATTTGTGTCGCCTTGAGCACTGCCCCTCACAACTCCTCTTGCATTTTAAAAGCCACAATATATGTCCTGATATATGTAGCAGCGTATGCAGGCTATGGGGTGGTGGTGGTGGGAGGGGAGATTCCTTCTCTTTGTGCAGATTAATTAAACCTTTGCCACCTTGTCCAACATACTGTACATTTCTTGAGTGGAGAGAGGTCACTGATGACACACGTGGAAGAGGATAATGAAAGACTTAGCACATGGGACTTTAGACTCTGTTGGAGTCCGGCATGGAGAGGAGCAGATTGCTCAGGGCCTGAGGCACCCCAATGGGTTTTAGATTTGGTCCTTGGTTGATAATTGGATCAAAGTAAACAAAATTTAATTAAGAAGGTGTGTGTAAAATCCTACACATAATGTTAGCTTCTGAATTGCAGATAAAACCTTGGTCAATCTAGTCACAGAGTAAAAACTCCAGTACAACCAGATGAGGTAGAGTCCAGAAGGAGAATACTCTAAATAAGGGCTACCCAGATTACTGCTCAGAGTGCACGATGTTGAGAAACACAGTTTAAGATAAGGAGAATGTACTGTGTGGAATATAGCACCTTTTTATAATGAATAATGCATATTTTCCTTTGTGGGAGAGAATTTGGTGAGTTTCTTTTCACAAATATGCCTGCTGTGTCCACAAAGTTAGGCTCTGCTTCTGCACATGGATGCACTCCTGCACTTGAGCAGAGGCGCACTGATTTCAAAGTCAGTATTAATGCCATGTTTAAATATTTTTGGTCAAATCATGCAGACATCCGTTAGGCAAATATCTCATGCAACTTCACACAGTAGTTTTGCCTGTGTAGTTTTGCCTGTGTAAAGATTGCAAAATGTGGCCCTTTATTTTTGAGTAAATGTGGACTTTGAATCCACACCTATGCATACCCACAGGACTAAATGCTGCTGTCATGCAAAGTAAATCCCACTGAAGGCCACAATCTCAACTCCTTACTTAGACAAAAGACTCTGATCACAGGAGCAGTCTTGTGTGAGCAAAGAGTGCAGCATTGGGCCCGGTGTCAAAGTTTTGTATTCATATCTGAGGGCAGAAATGGCACTGAAGGGCTGTGTAAATAATTACTTGAAGAACTAAGCTCTACATTCATTTCTAAAGTAATATAATATAAATAAATTTTTTCATAATACAGTCAACATTAGGTTAAAAAAAGTGCCTACAGCCTGATTGTCTACTCAGTTATATCAGTTTTAGGTTTGTGTAATTCTACTGAACTCCATGGAACTAAACAGATGTCGGGGAGTGGAGAATCTGGCGCATAATGTTTCTTGGTAATTCTATATAGGTCTTGATTTACAAAATTAATGTAAAAATCAATTGCTTGCTACTGAATTGTATGTTGTTTGGCTGGTCAATGATTTCAGGAAGTTCACAGGAGAAGGATTCATGAGTAAGATGGAATTTCAGTGATCACATTTTGGATGTTTTTATAGTAGTATGAGGTATTTCAGTTGATATACATCTTAGTAAGAAAACATATAGTGAGCAAACAATTTATATACATTATATACATGCTATTACCTGGGCATAGACAATAAAGATTATTATTTTATTTTATTTTTGATGATACTTCTAAATCTTTTACAAATGAAAGAAAAATCCCACCTATTTGCAACATAATTTTAATTGTATAAGATACAGAGGTGCTGACTTTGTGAATTCTCCTGGACTCTCCCTCCTCGCCCTCGTCCCACCCATTCTTTCCCCTCCCCCTGCACCTTCCTGCTCCCGCTCCTCCCTCTCCCTCCCAGCACTTCCTGAACACTGCTGAACAGCTAATGACGGTGGGTGGGAGGTGCTGGGGGAAAAGGAGGGGCCACAGCTGATCTGGGGGCTGCTTGTTGGTGCTGAGCACCCCCTGTTTTTTTTCGGTGGTTGCCATGGAGTCAGTTCCTATGATAAGATATATTCTCAAGGCACTCAAATACACTGAAAAGATTAATAACAAAGTAAGCACTATGTTTTTGTTCTGTTTGCACGTATCACAATGGGACCCTGGTTCATGACTAGGTGGTACTGCAATACAAATAATATTAACGTGTGAGGAAACCCTCAAGTAATTCATGTTTAGATCTATTTGTATCCAATGATTGACTGGTAGAAACAAATTAAAATAGTGTAATAAAATGTTCTATTTAAGTGCCTTTTGTATAATTAATTTTAAATTAATCTGGAAATCAAACCCATAACAATTGGGACGAAGCTCAGGCTTATTGTACTACAACATACGAACTATATATAACTATCTATCTGTAACTATTGGATAAGAGAATTTTCTCATATGACTCTACTTAAAATAAACCTGTATGGAATTTTTGTCCAAGTTAAGAGGGGGAAAAAAGAAGAAAGATAAGGCTAGAAGATGCACCAATTACATACATATGTACATTTATGCTCACAGTCAAGGATATCAGTATTTTAAGTAAAGAAAAATGTATCTATATTTACTCTGGATGTAAATCTGCACCCATCACCACTTGCCAAGTATCTTCTTCTCTACATTTAAGATACTAAAGACTTTAATGCAAAATTGAACAACTTAATGGGCTGAACATGTGTAATGAAACCACTTTAATTGAAACTTTCAGTGTGTGTTCCCCTGGAACTCACTGGGATCTTTCAGTTTATAATAACAGGAGTGTTTAAAAAGAAAATTATGTAAATAATTATTATTTTTTCATTAAAGGACCCTTTTCTAAAATTCTTTTGAAGAACGTTACCCATGTCTTTTGAAAACATCTAGGGAACCACTGAGTTCTGTTACCTTGATGGGAAAACCAAAATGCTGTGAGGAGATAGAGGTATTGCTCATTTAAATAGCTAGAGATTTTTTTTCTGATTGACAGTATCAGAGAAAATCCATGCACCTACCATGCTAGCTTTTGCCTCAAAGCATTGTCTTACTACTTGTTATGACTAGAAAAATATTGAGGAACATGGAGTTACTGCCATGATTTGACAGTGGTAGAGTATTGCTAGCAATGTGACTTTGATATATGTAAATGAAAGTTACTCCCACAGACAGAGCAAAGGTACAGATTACACACACAATTCAAAGGAAGAATAACTTGGATTGTAGGCTTTTAATCAGGTAGAAAGTTTATGTTGCAGCACCTCTTCTATTGTCTTATTTCACTTCCAATTCTGGGACATTACATGCAAGTCAGTTAGGTACCTGGGCATTCAGGGGCAGATAAATAGAAACAATTAGTACATATTGATGAGTCTGATGTGGGTGAAAGTTACCCTTTCATGGTAGGCAACCTGGAAAATATGAAAATGTCCATAGTGCAAAGGCAGGATGTTGAAAACCTGGACATCAGAAGGGTTTCATTTCAATAAGAGGAAAATGACATCTACAATCACACACAATTGCTGAGGGCTTTAGTTGTATTCCTTCCATTTCACTTTAATGGGATTTGTATGCCTAACCATGTGCAATGTTTTGAAAAGTTAGAGGTGTATCTTTCTCTGCCTTTCTTACACCTCATGTCAGTGTGAAATAATATGAAATAGAATTTCATGCAGGGGTTCAATGATAGGCAGCAAGATGCTGGAAAAATAATTTGCAACTCAGTATGATCAGTTAGAATGGACTATAGTAAGTCCCAGACACATTAAGCAGTGGCACAGAATTGTCTGGAAATTTGATAAAAGTAGAAATAAGCCCTTAATAGTTAAACAAGAAGTCATGGACAGTAAAATAATGAAGGGATCATTAAATGAAATAATAAAGATGGATTTTTGCCCAAAAGTAAGATAATCTGGTATATAACAATACATAGGTTTAATAGATTTTAAGGCCAGAAGCAACCATTGCGGTCATCCAGTCTGACCTCCTGCATAACACTGGCCATAGAACTTACCCCAAATAATTCCTGTTTAAACTAAGGCAGATCTTTTAGAAAAATGTCCAGTCTTGATTTAAAAATTGTGATAGAGACTCCACCACAACTCCAATGGATAATTACTCTCACTGTTAAAAAAGTATGTCTTTTTTTTCCCGTCTGATGGATGATGCAAATAAATTGCATATCATCATTAGAAAAAGATAGACATCCTAAGGCACTGAAGAAGTGGTTCATACTTTTTTTTATTTTTTACTGTTATAGTAGTTCCAGTGGTACTGATGGAAGATATAAAGATTTGGGATGGATGAAGAGTTTAGATAAAATTAAAAACCTTGAATCTTCACCCAAGACTTAACCAAATTTGAAACAAAGCTTTTGAGGGCTATTTTTCCTTCTTCAGTTTTCTCTCTCTCTCTGCATTTCCCTGTTCAGCCATGACCAGAAGTTCCAAATATTGGAAGAAATGTTATCTAAATTGTATTTCCATACTACAGGAAGTACCAGATATATAATGAGATGAGATGACCATTCCAATTTTGTAAATTCAAGAGGTTTGAGTAATTTTGATGAGTTTGGCATCCTCACTTTTGGGTGCGTATCCAACCTGAACCTAATATTTTTTTAGCTACAGTTATCACTAAAAATAATGCTTTTATACTGAAAGACACTAACTTTGCTTTTAGCAGAATGGTACTGTTCTTAAAGCCACATTTGCAGTGGATCTGAGTTGCTACATGTATTAAGAGCAGAAGAGAAGTATGGATGCTACTCTGCTGAAAAGTGAAATGGCAGTGAATTCTCAGAAACTGTAACCTCTTTTTGGAGTAGCCTAATTGGTAAAGTTCCCTAGAAAAGGATATGCTAAATCAGTGGTGGAAAGTGGAGCTGAATTGTTTTGGGGAAGCTATAGTGTTCTTATGTGGATTGTAGGCATTTTATGAAGGGATAAGTGCTCTGCAGTCAGCCAGGTTAGGATGATATTGTTACCCCTGTGTCAAAAGGTAGTAGATATCTGAGGCCTAGCAGGTCTGCTTCCCAGTATAGGAGTCTGTGTAAATTATAAATATAAATTGTTTCCTTTTCTCTCTCACACACATACACTCACATTCACAGTGTTCAGGAACAAAGGTAGTCAAACAGCATGCAGAGTCATTGTTTCTTTCAGGAACCTTAGTCCAATACTTTGATTCCCAGGCAACAACTCTTTCTCAAGAATTGACTCCAATCACAGACTGAGACAGAAATTTGCATGCCAAAACCTAACAGCACTTCTTCCTAAATCTGAAGAGTTGCTTGTACACTATGAAAAAGAAGTTGGAAGACTATGTATAACAGTGCCATCTGTTGATACTTGCCATAACAATATTTAGGTGGATGTTCTTCCTGGCATTTTAACATTATTGATATTTGTTGCAATATATTTCAATACTAATCATGCCAACATTTAACTTTGGATAAACGGTTATGCTATTTGCTAGCTGCGTGTAAAAATGAAGTCTGTGGTCAAAAGTTTGAGTGCCTATAAATGAAATTGCCCTGGGTGTAATGGCTGGCGCAAGGCGTACCAGTCAACTAATATGCAGGATAAGACTTGCACGGGGAGTCTACTGCCTAATTTTCTGGACAGAGGGAATTTGTACATCCCTACACACTGCAAAAATTCCGCACACCAGTGCTCTATAGGTCAACATGGAAGGTTATGTTGGGACTGGGCCAGATGCAGAGCAGGAGAGCTGTGTTAGACCTTTATTCATAGGAATACAGTGGTCTCAGCACCCCACACAACTGTTATGTAGAGGCTGCATCCTCTATTGCACCCTTTAGGCTATCATGGTGAGTTCCGGGGAGCTGCACAGCATGTATATAGAATTTCACTATGTGAAATGTAAGAATGAAAAACATTAAGAAAATATATTACTCTTTTAGAAGAGTTCTCCATTTGCAACATACATATATTTAGGCTATTCTAGTCTGCCAAATCTAAACCACTCCTACACAATACTCCTGTCTTTTTATGGCACACAAGGAATGCTCGCACTACCCTGTGGTTTTTTTTTTTAAGAGAGATTTACTTAGTAGTGGAATAACTCAGTATTTATATTACCTCCTTGAATAATTGCTACAAATGATGTATCATCTCAAGTTTATAGCCCTTCATAACTTGCTTTAACAAAATAATTGTATTGGCTATAATTCCTTAAGGATTTTGTGGCATAATGAATAAGATAACTTAGTGTGAAAGGTGTATTTTGTTTTGTTTTTGTTTTTTATTAAAATCATAGTCCAAGTTGTATTGTGAACCTCTCTGACTATGAATTGCCATTATGCTTTGAAATAACTTCTAAGACATTAGACCGCTATCTATTTGCTTCTGATAGAACTATCAGGGTGACCCAGGTACATTCCATATGTAATCAGAGTCAGGATGAGCTCTACCTAACATCTGGTGGTGAGTCGTGGTGGGTTGTGGAAAAGAACTTCAGGGGCTGATCTCATTTGCATAGGCACACCCACCCTGCCTAGATGGTCACTTTGGCTGCTGTAGGAGCCCCAGTTTCTCTGTTGTTGGGGTAGGACTAAACTGTTGTTGTTCTGATTATGTAAATCAAGGACAGTGGAACTGTACTTGGCCTTTTGTTATGATGGAGGAACTCACCATCAACTAAGCAGCACTCGCTAGGCAAGGGTCATAGGTTCCAAAACCCAGTGAATGGAGAGAGCTGGAGATAGGTATTAATTCCTGGTGGCATGGGTACCATGGTGAGGGTCCTACATGGCAATTGCACCTTTTCCTCTCTCCACTGTGGAATATTAGAGCTAGTTTTGATTCCAAGAGGAGTCTAGTTACAGGCTGCTAAGTTGAAATCACTTTGGGCCAATGGTGCACCAGCACTGAGGCTCCCCTACTATAAGCTGAAATCACTAAAGAGCTAAAATTACTAAGAGCTGAAATCACTGAGCATTGTTAAGTAGTGGGGGGGCCCGAAGCTATATTGCAGAGCAGTTTGCGGGACGGCTGAAGCAGCTGATGGGACAGCTGGTGGAGCGGAGCAGAGCAGTTTGCAAGACGGCTGGAGCGGCTCATGGGATGGTTGGTGGAGCGGAGTGGTTGCCAGAGCAGAGTGATTCATGGGATAGCTGGTGGAGCAGAGCCGAGCCGAGCAGAGCTCTACGAGGAGGTGGGGCAATTGGCTTTGGATCATGCAAGGTGCCACTTAACCTCCCCATTTCCACCCAGGTTGGGAGGTAGAACTCTGCAGATAAGCTTTTGAACTCTGGGGCTGCACTGACCAGGGACAGAGACTTTTGGGTTGTTGGACTTTGGGTGACTTTTGGGTTGCTGGACTCAAGAACCAAAGGCCCAATTTGCTTGGGGTGGGTTTTTGCTCATGGGTTGTGTTATGAATCCTGTTGGTGGTGTTTCCCCAACATAATGCCACATTGTTTCTCTCTGTTATTAAAAGGCTTTAGCTACACTCAGACTCTGTGCTTGTGAGAGGGGAAGTATTGCCTCTTAGAGGCACCCAGCAGGGGTGGTATATATTTGTCCCAGGTCACTGGGTGGGGGCTCGAGCCAGTTTTGCATTGTGTTATTGGAACGGAACCCCTAGATACTGAACCCTGCCCTTGTTGCTGCCAACTCTGATGGGCAGAAGGTTTACACATAGATCTGCCTATTAATTTCTTAAGGAATGAACCTCCTTTCTGGAACAGAAAGATAAACAGCCAAGATTTTTCCTACCCTGGAAGATACTGAGATGGAGCTACTAAGAACTTATAACATTTCTGGGATAAAAAAGACTTTTTAACATCGTGCTTCTCTTTATCTAAATCAGCATTGAAGAATTAATGTAACTCTGCTGTCTAGAAGAGAGTCAGGTGTACTTCTCTGCAGCTGAGTTTAAGCAAGGTTGTGATATTACAAATTAGAACTAAATAGTAGACTGATATTCAGAAACTGGAATCTTGTTAGCTAGACTAATAATGAATCAGATCTCGGAGACAAAGGATCCCTAAAGGTGAGGTGGCTGGAGTTTGAATACAAATGGCCATATTATTATTATCGCATCCATTCATGAGCGCTGGTTTGGAGTACATATTTGAAACTCGGAACTCTCAGGGCAGGTGTATGTAGGTAAAAGATGAAGGCAGGCTGAGATGTATTTCTACAGTTGCTGCTAGTTTAATTAAATAACTTGACAAATATATATTGCCCGCAGAAAACTAAATTCAAAGAACATTAAGGTTGCTGTGTTTTTGACTGGGGCCTGATCTGGCTGATGTGCTCCAAAGGTACATTTACACAGAAGCTGGGAGGGTGCTTTCTAGGACGGGTAGACAGATACGGAGGATGCAGCGGCATGGGCAGCAGCTTGTATTAGCTGTTTGAGTACAATCCTGCCCAACCCCCCTGGGTATGTACTTGGGTGGCTAGTCCCAGCTCCTGCCTGTGCCTCCTGCAGCCACATTGTTGTTTTTCAGCATTGTTATATTTGCACCAAATGCATCCGATGAAGTGAGCTGTAGCTCACGAAAGCTTATGCTCTAATAAATTTGTTAGTCTCTAAGGTGCCACAAGTACTCCTTTTCTTATTGTTATTTTTAGCACACTAGCTCAAGGAGAGCTAGTGCTTATCTGTTTACCCCCTTTGGTGATCTCTGAAGGTATGTCTATGCTGCACAGTAAACCTGGGATCTGACTCAAGTTTGAGCTGAAACCCCCTTTCTGTCCACACACAAATCAGTGTGACTCGGGCAGCAAGCATTCAGGACCCCGGTCCTCGGACGCTGCTAGGGAAGTGGGTCCGGGGTGGGTCCAAGCCCTGTCATTTTGTAGCGTGGATGGAGGTCAAGCCACAGACCTGAGTCAGAAGGTCTGTGTAGTGCAGAATGGACATGTTAGCATGGCTGTGAGACCTGTGTCTAGGAATTATAAATCAAGTTTTACAATGCAGTGTGAATGAGTCTGGATCTCGCCAAATGCCTGGACCCCACCAAATGCCTACTGGATCGAGCCCCACAGGTGAGATAGCTGGAGAATGCCTAGTTTGAGAATCCCCCTGGGCTTAGGAGTAAACTAGACACTGAGGTGTCAGGACATAAGTGGATGTGCACCTATCTACTGGAAGATTATTAGGCGCTTACAGAATTTTATTGGCAGAAGCTTGGACATGTGCAGGGTTGGACAGTAGCTGAACAGGGGGTTTGCAGATTTAAATTTTTGACATAGGACCCTAAAAAGGCACCTTGGCACCTAACTCACTTTGTAGATCTAGCCCCAGGACACTGGGTCTCCCACTAAAATGGTGTTCCTTTGCCTTTCTGGATGTATATAACAGACTGATATCAGAGCTCTGATTTTGTAAAGGAAACCCTTGAGACTTGGGCCTAAATGCTATAATAATATGTGCAAATTGCTATTTGCACATAAACCATAGGCTAATCTATGACTGTCCTTAGAAGCCTGCATCAATGCTTCAAACAGCTCTTATTTGAAGTTTCACAAACCTTTTGCTCATGGCCAGAATAATGCTATTTGCCAGCTCTCCCTGTTTATTTCACTGATGAATAGGAAATGAGCCTGCCACAATCAAAAACACAAGAAAAGGGTGTGTGTGTGTTGTCTTCATAAACCTATTTACACTAACGGAAAAACGGGCCCTTGGAGAAAACTCTTAATAGGGTGAAAAAATCATAACATTTATACACGCTCCAAGGATAAGGTGTTGCTTTTTACAAACATTTGCACTTTTTTTTGTTAAACAGAATGCATAGGTATTCTCAAATCAAATTGTAATGAAACTGTTTAATCCAAAATCTGAAGTTATTAATGTATGTTCTCAACTCTCTTGGCATAGATATTCTGAATAAATTCTAACATGCATTTTATACTTTAAAATACTTATTTATTGTTGATGTTTTAAGAGGCCAGGCCATGTTCAGAATGGTGCTGTCAAAAATATTTTCAATTAATGTGGCTTATTGAAATATGAATTTTAACAAACCATATTGGAGTGCTTTAAAGATCTCGTATTGTTACTGCTGTGATTCAAATAACCTGACTAATTCAAATTAATAATGTTCTGCCTTAGTGAATGTTATTTTAAATGTGAATCCAATAAGATTCCTGGGAGCCTTCAGTTTATACTTTATATATGCTTTTTCAGAAAAGCCTTGACACTCACATGTGAACCATACTCTTTAATAACATAGTTTCTTTTGGTGTTTTTCAAAATTACAGTATTTAGATGGCAGTACACATCCAGTGTAATATGTAGTTTAGTAAATATGTGGATATGCTATAGGCTACTTAGATTACAATCCATTGCATTTGTCACAACAAAATTTGTGCTGCATTTGTGATGTGTACACAGTAAACAGTTTTTTCTCCCATTTGCATTATGCACATCATTCCCTGTGCAATTTTCATGTATCTCTGTATAGGAAGTGGCACAGAGTCACACCATCCTGTGGGAGTATCAGGAGAGATTGAATATCAAGAGGCATAACTATCTTTACTTGATCAGCCCAGTATAAATATGGACTTATGTGCACTCCGATCTATCCATTAGGGCATCACAGTCTGCTTTCTCTAGCATCCAGGTCCTGCTTTGTGGGCCTGTGTAGGCCCTTCCTCCTCCTCTCCACTTTCCTGATGATTTCTTCCCAGCAGGAACAAGGGATGAGTAGTACTTAGTCACAGAATGTGCTATTGTGATTGACACTTAGTTGGACTATGCAAGAGAAGGGGGAATCTCTCTTTGTGGGTCTTCATCCCCCCGCAAGAACTCATGTGACTGTGCAAAGGCTCTGAATGTGTGTGTGCTTGTACAAAGTTGAGGACACAGAAGTATTCTTTATAAACAGTACAAAAAAACCCCTGGACTCATTGCATTTCATATACCATTTATTCATTGCATTTGGTTGGAAGATGACAAAGTGCTGTCCTTCAATTATTTGAATGATGGAAGGTTTTTCTACATATACATTTCCTTGTGTTCATAGCATTGTGCTTTGATGTACTTAATTGGTGTTAACATATATAGCTTCATTCACAACTCCTATGACGCTATTGTAGATTCTCAATTCTTAAAACAAAAAAAAACAAAGATCCTGTTTCCACAGAAACCTAACACAGTCTATTTTTGTAAAGTGGTAAATATGTGAAAAATGAGTATAATCCCCATGCTTTACTTGCTTCTAGATGTACATTTTCTTTACTATGGAAACAACATGGCATATGTGGCTATGCTTCTTACTTGGATTTCTTACAGATTTTTCTGTACAAAATAAGAGAAATATATATATATATATAAGTAAATCACACTTAATATATTATGACTGACTCCAGGAATGGGTATATTAATAATATCCAAGTTTTCTAGGTATTGAGGTCACACATGAAATCTTTGATCCTATTGCAAATCTAGGACAAATTAGCTCCCCAATGACGCATGGCATGATTTCCATAGATTTCATGGCTTTCAAATAACTTAGACTTACAAACTCTGATAACTTAGACTTACAAACTGATTAGCCATACATTCAGATTGGCCAAAATTTTGTTCCATTAACTTCAATAGTTTGAGTTAAAATTGCATAGCCAGAAATTTTTTTCATATGACATCTAGCACAGCTAATAACTTTTAAGAAGTTTGTGTCTGTCTGAGGTTACAGGTCTGATCTGAGAAGCAATAGATTAAATCAGAGAGCTGAGTACAAAGCAGGGTGAAATACCTTTCCATTGACCATTAAAAAAGGTCAATTCTTAGTAATGTAGAATGTATTGAGATTCAACAGTTCAAAGGGTCAGAATAAGCAAATTATATTAAAGATGTTGCTATAGCCATCTAATTTTAAAATGTAAAATCTGACATATGAATTTCTGACTACCTTCTTAAAAAATGGAGGAGTGAGATTTGGAATAATCATAAAACTAATGGCCTTGGTTGGTAGCATACAGTGTGTGCCTATAGGATGTTCAAACTCAAAATTGGATACAGGTCCCTAATATCTTTAACATGCAAAATTAAGAATTTATCACATATATTAAGTTAATATAATGGACAAATGAAATCACCACTAAGTGACATAATGATCAATGTTAATCCATTTTAGATAGTAATGTATTTTTGTGATTGGCAGGGATCAATCTGGACAGCCATAATCATTTGTATTCAGCTGACTGGCTAAAACTTCTATTAATTAAAACACAATAGAACAAAATATTCAGGTAGTACTAGAAAAAGGGAGGCATCAGATACTTTGAACTCTCACCGGCTTCCCCTCCTTGTAATACTCCAGTCCAAAGCAACCTAATTGTCTAAGAGCATTCCACTAGGCACCAACAGCCTCACAAAACCCCAAGGTTTAGTCATGCTCTGTAACCTTTTGCATGAGGAATTCCCACAGTCTGCCATAAGAGCTCAGACCTCCTTATAACTGTGTAGGCCCAACCCAACTTTGACATAGAAGATGAGTTGTTGCTTATTTCCCAGAAAAAGGTATTTCACTATTTCCCAACCTCTGCAGGATTGGAAGAGCTGCCAACACTCGATAATTCTAACACCACCACTGCCCAACGTTGCAATCCCATGAAAGAAAACAATTTAATTAATTTAACTAACATCTTCACTCATGGCAAGAAGTTCATGCTCACACAATGCAACCTGTGCAAGCACTTTGAAGCCTGCAGACTTACAAACTAAACACCACGATCATTTGATGCACAGCAGAAAACCATATGTACAAAAACAATAATTGAACATGATAATATCAAGGAAAGTAGGATATTTGCACTGGCAGGGTGGAGCAGGACATTTCTTGCCTCTGCCCTATTTGTCTTCTTAAGGGATAACACTTGCCACCTGCTGTGCAATCTCGGCATCTCTTGCAGGCAGTGGGACTGACCAAAAACAGCCTTTCCACCAGGGAGCACTGCCATTGGTTAGTGGATACTGCCTTGTAACCCTTGTGGTGTGGCCTCCTAACGCAACCCTGCCCACATGCTATGGGTTGTGCTGGTTGTGATAGCAGAGAAGTGCAAAATATCTCTTTAAAATGATTTTTAAAAGGTTATAAAGGTTGTTATCTTTGTTTATGATTTGGACACATGCACATTCTTTCGATATGATTTTGTTTTGTTTTCGAAAAGAGACTCTTTACACATTCTGGATTGAAGAACTATCCAGGTGGAAGATGATATGATTCCCATGCAAACCATTTTGACTGAATAAATCCCTGGATTGCTACATGTGCCTAAATAAAAAAAAAATGCAAATTCCAACCTCCAGTCCAATAAGACTACAGTGTTTTGAATTTATAAACCATGAACATACAAACCATTTTGCATCTGTCAACCTATTTGAGTTATTTTTGTGCTTGGCACCCATTAGAATATAATTTGTGCCCGTTTTTAGTTTTGAGGATGTTAAGAATTTAATTGTAGTGGGGAGTGTATAATTAGTCTTGAGCATCTGCCAGCCATTAAGTGCTCTAGTGGCCAACATTCTCACAAAGCTTTGAATCACAGCCTTTGCATTCACTAATCATTTTGGTATCATTTGACTGCAGCAGCCTGCAAATGAAAAATGTTTGCAAACAATAAAGTTTGTTTTGTATTAACAGTTTATTCCAGTGACTGAAGTATGAGCAACATGTGTTCCAAGGCCAATAGGTCTCCCTGTGTGCTCTTTGTTCTCTCTTGCTTTCATAAATAACAAATTGACTTCAGTAGGCTATCTATCTCTCTATCTATCTAAATTACAATGTATCCCACAGGTGATAGATACTAATATGGAAGATTATTTGCTGATTTCCTGTCTCTAGAGGACACCAGTTACAAATATAATTTTCCTAGTGTGGCTTTAGGAATGCAATATCGTATGTAATCACAACCCTGTACTGACAAATCACCTCCTTCCAGACCCAAGCACTGTAAGATACTTTGTGAAAACAGCTGACGACAGAAATCAGTATCTCCATCATTTAGTAGGTTCCTTGTGTTCACCTGAGTCACCAATAATAGCACACACCTACAACATACTGAACATATCAGAGCACTGATATCTGACAGAATCATTTTGGATTGCATGAGAAGGATGTTCTTTACACTGTACTCTGTTTTGTAGCATCTTCGTTCCTGTAAGAAACTGTCAAGAGAGAAGCAGAAGCAGAAAAATAAATGTGAAACAGCTCCTATAATAATACAAAAGCAAGTTATTGCTGCTCTTGCTGTATTTCATTATGGACTACAGTATATTATCTAAAAGGTCAGAGAACATATCTAATACTTTCTGCATGTTTTGCAGAAATGTTCTAAAAAATGGAAAAGAAACCAGTTCAAATGCTGTCTGCTGCCGTGTAATCCCAGCAACTGAGGTAAGCTAACATTTTGTGCATTGGCAAGGCAAAACATTTAACATTAAATATTCATTATCTGAACAAATTAGCAAAATGTCTTCATTCATGCTTTCCGGTGTCAGTTCAATTATTATTTTTTCTCATAATCTCCACACTGAATTTTCTCTGAAAAGGTGAAACTGTGGCTTCTCATTAGCTCAAGAGGAACTTACTTTGAAGTTTGTTTCTCAGAATGTGTCCATCATGCTGTGATTGATACACAAGTAAAATTATTCAATAAAATACTAAGGAACTTGTTCACAGAAACACATTTGCAGAGTAAAAAGCAAAATTTCTCAGAGCCATAGCTAACCAGTTGGAGTTTCTACTTTTATATGCTAAATCAAATTTTTTGGCCTGAGGGCCACATCGGGATTCCGAAACTGTGTGAAGGGCCCGGATAGGGCCAAACAGCCTGGCCCCTGCCTGCTATCCACCCCGTCCCCTGACTGCCCCCCTCAGAACCCCCGACCCACCAACCCCGCCATCTCCTTGTCCCCAACCGCCCCCTCTTGGGACTCCGCCCCCTATTCAGCCCTCCCTGTCCCCTGACTGCCCCAACCTCTATCCACACCCCTGCTCCTGACAGGCCCCCTGGGACTCCCATGCCTATCCAACCCCCCATTCCCTGTCCCCTGACTGCCCCTCCCAGAACTTCCACCCCATCCATCCGCCCCTTGTCCCCTGACTGCCCCCCCAGGACTCCTTGCCCCTTATCCAGCCCCCCTGTTCCCTTCCCCCTTACCACGCCTCTCAGAACCCCAGGACTTGCAGCCATGCTGCCAGGCAGGAGCTCACAGCCCCGCCGCCCAGAGCGCTGGTAGCATGGTGAGCTGAGGCTGCGGGGGAGAGGGGTCAGCAGGGGAGGGGCCAGGGGGCTAGTCTCCCCGACTGGGGGCTCAAGGGCCGGGCAGGATGGTCCCGTGGGCCAGATGTGGCCTGTGGACTGCAGTTTGCCCACCTCTGCCCTAAACATACAAAAAGTTAAGACCTATAATAGAAGAAACCAAGCAATAGTTTCCTTTATGGATTTGTGTTCCTTTTCTATTAGCTCATAGTCAAGAGGCTGAATCTGGAATTAAATGGATACCACACTTAATTCAAGCCAAAAGCCCCAAAAGGTTTAATATGTTCTTTTGTGCTAAAGTTAATGTTTCACAGGAAGTATGTTGGGCCTTAGTTCTTTGGGCAGGATTCAAACTGGAAAGTCTATTGCAGTGCCAAACTTCTGATATCTGTTTACACTTCTTCAAAGAGGTCTTAATGACCACCTTAAAATTGGTAAAAAAAAAACAAAAACAAAAAAAAAACAAAAAAAAAACCCCGAGGAGTCCTTGTGGCATCTTAGAGACTAACAAATTTATTTGGGCATAAGTTTTGGTGGGCTAGAACCCACTTCATCAGATGCATGGAGTGGAAAATACAGGAGCAGGCATAAATACATGAACGAATGTTTAATAGAAGAGTTGGTCTTGGGCAGCGTGGGGGAGGTAGACATTTTGAGGATGAAAGGTATGGACCCAGCAAGTACCATTGCAATTTCTCATGAGTGCATTTGAGAAAGGGAACCAAAATATTGCTAGTTGTGACTCACTGAAACTGGGAACAGCTCCAGCATATAATAGAGCAGCCTGGCGCTGCTTAATACACTGGTAGCTGGTGAGGAATCCTAAGCTGTGAATAACTAGATGGCAACATGCTGTATGAACCAACCATGCCTGCATGAAAGAAGGCATAAGGATGGAAATGGTCTAGCAGTTTTAAATATTGCTGCTTATCCCTCTGTTATACTTCATTCCAGTCAATGGGAATACATGTGTTCTGTATCTTTACATCCTTTTACTTTGGCTAATGTACAGCCCTCTCCTCTGAATGGTGACTGTCCTCAGCTATCAAACCAGTCTATCAAGCTGCTCACAAAAAATACAGCGACCTCAATTTTTGTCACCTTCTCTATCATATCAGCCCTTTTTAAGTGAGTCTCTTCAATATCGCTGTCACTTTTTCAGGAAAAATTAGTTCCCTCCTCCCTCTCCCTGCCCCCTTAACATTAATTCCTTTTTAAAACTAAATTATAATTATTTGGGTTAACAGATTGTTTGAGGTTTCAGCAATTGAGGAAGCCATGTTTACTGTACACATATGAAAAAGTTGTTTAGAGTCAGTCCGAATGGAAGAATTTAGAATATTTAGAATTTAGCATAGAGAGATTTGTATAATTACTGTGTAATAATTACTGTTAAGAGTAATCATTATGTTCTGATTGGCTGCAGGCCATTATTAACCAACCAACATGCAGGAAGTTAAATAGTTGAGAAAAAAATGTTCGGTTGTGAGCTGGTTACTGAACAGTACCCTTGAGTCTGATTGGCTGACAAGGTTATTAGCAGACATAGCTACTGGTCAAGTACTTATGCTCGACTTGGCAGAGCCTCCTCACTCCCCTCATGTTCTCTTAAATCTAATTCCACTGTAGCTAAACACATGTAGCAGATATTATATAATATGATATTGTTTTTCCTTTCCTATTCTTACTAAAATAAAATTAAATTTACTGCTAGCAAACTTATGAATATAAGTTCCCAGGCTCATCGTTTGAAGGAATTGTGCAGGTTTCCCACGAGAATGAGGACTGAGAGGTCAGATATGAAGTGATCATTTTATGAAAAGCATTGCCTCATGGGTGATAGGGTGTTTCAGCTTTTATCATTTTGCTGTGTGAATTTGTTTGAGAGCTTGATTGTCTAGTTTCACCCATATAGTTGTTATCGGGGCATTTAATGCAATGGATGAGGTACACCAAATGTTGTGATAGGCATGTGTGGAACCCATGGATCTTGAGAGATATGTTGTTAGAAACTAGTGTAAAAATGGAGATATGTCTGCAGGTTTAGCATCAATGTTTATGGCAGGACATGGTACCACTTTGAATTGCTTGGTCCTGGTCTGTAGGGAGTTTACTTCTGTGAAATGAGGTTGGGGGATTGTTTGAAGGCCAGAGGAGGGGGTTTGAGAAAGCTTTCTTACCAGGAAATGGTAACTGCTAGCACACTGGAGAAGTATATAACATTTAGCGGCAGCCCTGAAAGTACACACTGTAATCCAAGCTCCATTGAAGTCCATGGCAAAACTTCCACTGGTGCCAGGATGTCACTTAAGGGTTTTTGTATCTTGTTGCAGCACATAAAATAGATAATACCCCATATGGGTTCAAGTGTAGGGTGGTAGGTGACAATGAGAGGTGTGCGGTTGGAGAGTGGTTTTTTTCATATTGAAGCAGGTTCTTTTGAGGTATTTGGGTGGCCCGTTCCATGATGCAATCTATTTCAAGGAGTGTCCTTGTTTGGTGATGGTGGGTTTAAGTGTGTTAAGGTGTATATCTCAGACTTTCTTCTCAGAGCATATTCTGTGGGATCTCAGTGTGTGGCTGCGGATTACAGATTTCTTGGTGTTTTTGAGGTGGTTACTGAACCTGTGAAGGTAAGTGTTGTGGTCCATGAGTTTCTTGTATATCGGAACTGTCACTTGCTTATAACAGTGTGTTATGATGTACAATGAAGCCACTTTAAATGCTGTGGGAGGCATTCATGTCTTTCATCATCATTGTAATGACTGCAAGTCTAAGAAGGTCTATTAGAAAAAGAAACTGCTCGGTCCATTGCAAAATGAAGTTATGGTATTATATTCTTTGGCCAGTGTAAGAGAGAATGAAGCAAAACAGAAGGGGGTTTTTAACTTCCCATTTAACAGAAAAAGCTAACTAAATAGTTTTGGGGTTGTTTTTCATTTCTTCAAATGAGCAAAGCATGTTGCTTCATCCTGGAAAACTACTGCGTGAGTTTAAGGTTCAGCATCATCATCCTCTGAATAACAAATGCAGAATAGCTGCATTTTTTGTTACATTTGTGTCTAACAGACGTATTGTAGAATTATGTTATAAACTTCAGAATATATTGGTAACTTTCCCCATGAAAAGAATTGACTGGTGTCTGCAATCAAAATCAAGTGGATAGATAATTTGACAAATCACAGAAGCTGCTTGTTTTAAATTATGTACCAATAGGTCAAATATTTCTACAGGATGTATTTTTTTGTGTCTGAATGTCAGTTAGCTTAAGGCATGCGGATGTATATCTTTCATTAATTTTATCTTTTTACCCTAGCTATTGTAAATGTAGATTTTTTTTTCCATTTTTCATAGACACTTCTAATCCTTTTCTGAATCTTACTAAGTTTTTGACCTCAGTGTTATGTTATGCAAGTGAATGCTGCTCCTTAAAAATGGAGCCATCCCAGACTACTGAGGGCACCTCATTATGAATGCTGTATATGACACAGGAAGAAATATTTTAGAAATATGTAGAGAATTTTTTTAAAATATTGAGATTTGTTTATAAGGTTGGGTGCCTCTGGCCTTATCTACGTGGGGAAATATAGCAGCATAATTATACCTATATATGTCTACATTGCTATATTCATAATAATATAGCTCCATGGAATAAGAGTATCCACATGCCTACATGGATAGTTATATCAGCAGAACTATAGCAGTATAATTAAAATGGTAAATTTCCCTGTGTAGGCAAGCTCTTAATTATCATGAGTGAAATTCTGGCTCTATTGAAGTCAGCATCAAGATTCCCGTTGATGTAAACTGGGTCAGGATTTTACCCAACTATACAAGCCTTGGAGCTAAATTTGGTCCACTACATTTAAATGGTTTGACTGTTGTTTGATGGAAGGAACACAAAGAGTTATGGGGGCATAAATGCAAGTGTCTAAGAACCAAATCCTCTGGACCTTACTCAAGACATAGGCAAAACTCCTAAGGCAATGACTCCAAGTCATTGGGTATTTTCTCTGAGTACATCTAGAGACTGGAGAATTTGGCCCTGAATGATGCATTGAAAACATTGCTATTTTGCCTAATAAAACATGTCAGTATGCAGATACAATGATAATTTCTAATAACAGTTACATTTCTTTTTTGGTAATTCGGGTACTAGCAGAACTCAAATCCTAAATGACAAATGGTGCCAAATAGGAAGATTCAATGTGGCAGGAGTTTTATGCACACTTCGGAATAATGAAAAACACTTATTGGGAAAATGTCATGTACTCACAACTCACTATACATGCTGCTTCTAATCTTATTTGTACAAATACGGGAAAAATCTAACGACAGAGATCATCTCCTTCTTTTTTGTTAAACTATGGTATCGATCACTGCGAGTCAAGGTTGACATGGAGGCCCAGAATGGCTTTAATTACAAGAATACACAAAAAATAGTTGGCAGAATAAGTAAGGAGGTTAAGAAGCTTCTTTTTTTTTTTAATAAGGGCCACTCTTTTCCAATTTTCACATTTTAGTGGAAGGAAAACTGTAATGAGGATAGGATATATATTGAAAATTACATCTCCAGGTGCCATAAGTATAGGATACAAAGCACTATAGCTTAAGTCATTTTTGTTTGGTGGCTAATGCTCCCTTACAGAGGAACCTTTTTTTTTTAATGCAAAAAAGTCTGCATGAGAGAGAATCCGAACCTTTTAATCTTTTATATCATGTTTCTTTCCTCATCCTCAGATTGTGTTTATGATATCACAGTTCATTATGGGATTGCAAAATGATTTCCTGGGTGCTGCTGCTATTAATATTATTTTTCAAATTTTTATTCAATGTCAGCCCTTTGGAAAAGTGGAGAAATTCAAATTATACAGGGGAACAGCAAGATTCTTAGAGGGGTCTTTTAAAAAATATTTGCCCAGACTTAGTTTGTCTTTTTCAGCTGATGGGTTCATTTGAAATATACAGGAGCAAAACACTGTTGTCCTTTCTACAGTCTGGAGTCAATGGCCTTTCTGATCCCAGGCACTTAACAAGTGCTGAAATCTTTTGTAGGACAACTGGTCTTTCAAATCTTACTCTGAGCCATGTGGCCTTCTCCATAATGACAGTGTTCCAAAACGTAACAACTTTTCAGGAAAAGTTGTGGGGTGGCTAGTGTGAAAAGACCAAACTGTCATAGAAATGTAGTAATTTAAATAAGTCAAATATAATAGGCTTTGTTTTGAATCCCAAATAACTCCTTTCTCTCAACCTTCTCTCCATTTTAGGGCAAATGAGTAGGACTGCATATGTGCTATGATAATAGGCAATACATTTGAATTCAATAGTTACAAAACAAGAAACAACCTTTATTGTTTTTAGGGTGAAAAACCATTCAGAATCCCATCCATGGTCCTTTACCATCACTGGAGGAGTGAAAAACTTGTATTGTGGGCCAAAATTTCAGGCATAAATTTTGTACCCACAAATACGATACAACATTTGCCTGCACAATTTACAGGTGAGAAAAGAGAGGCCCAGTGAATGCCAGGATTAATACTTATCATCTCTCTCTCTCTATCTTTTTATATATGTGTTTGTTTCTTTTGACATGACAACAGAACTTTGCCTCTGCCTCATCGTATTCCCTGACCCAATTTGCATAAATGTGAGGAGGGGTAAGTAATTCCCTCAGGGAACAGATGGCCAGGATCCCCTGGGGGACTAACATGAAAGGGAAGGGAGTCCAGGAGAGCTGGCTGTATTTCAAGGAATCCCTGTTGAGGTTACAGGGACAAACCATCCCGATGAGTCGAAAGAATAGTAAATATGGCAGGCGACCAGCTTGGCTTAATGGTGAACTCCTAGCGGATCTTAAACATAAAAAAGAAGCTTACAAGAAGTGGAAGGTTGGACATATGACCAGGGAAGAGTATAAAAATATTGCTCGGGCATGTAGGAAAGATATCAGGAGGGCCAAATCGCACCTGGAGCTGCAGCTAGCAAGAGATGTCAAGAGTAACAAGAAGGGTTTCTTCAGGTATGTTGGCAACAAGAAGAAAGCCATGGAAAGTGTGGGCCCCTTACTGAATGAGGGAGGCAAGCTAGTGACAGAGGATGTGGAAAAAGCTAATGTACTCAATGCTTTTTTTGCCTCTGTTTTCACTAACAAGGTCAGCTCCCAGACTGCTGTGCTGGGCAACACAAAATGGGGAAGAGATGGCCAGCCCTCTGTAGAGATAGAGGTGGTTAGGGACTATTTAGAAAAGCTGGACGTGCACAAGTCCATGGGGCCGGACGAATTGCATCCGAGAGTGCTGAAGGAATTGGCGGCTGTGATTGCAGAGCCCTTGGCCATTATCTTTGAAAACTCGTGGCGAACGGGGGAAGTCCCGGATGACTGGAAAAAGGCTAATGTAGTGCCCATCTTTAAAAAAGGGAAGAAGGAGGATCCTGGGAACTACAGGCCGGTCAGCCTCACCTCAGTCCCTGGAAAAATCATGGAGCAGGTCCTCAAAGAATCAATCCTGAAGCACTTAGAGGAGAGGAAAGTGATCAGGAACAGTCAGCATGGATTCACCAAGGGAAGGTCATGCCTGACTAATCTAATCGCCTTTTATGATGAGATTACTGGTTCTGTGGATGAAGGGAAAGCAGTGGATGTATTGTTTCTTGACTTTAGCAAAGCTTTTGACACGGTCTCCCACAGCATTCTTGTCAGCAAGTTAAGGAAGTATGGGCTGGATGAATGCACTATAAGGTGGGTAGAAAGCTGGCTAGATTGTCGGGCTCAACGGGTAGTGATCAATGGCTCCATGTCTAGTTGGCAGCCGGTGTCAAGTGGAGTGCCCCAGGGGTCGGTCCTGGGGCCCGTTTTGTTCAATATCTTCATAAATGATCTGGAGGATGGTGTGGATTGCACTCTCAGCAAATTTGCGGATGATACTAAACTGGGAGGAGTGGTAGATACGCTGGAGGGGAGGGATAGGATACAGAAGGACCTAGACAAATTGGAGGATTGGGCCAAAAGAAATCTAATGAGGTTCAATAAGGATAAGTGCAGGGTCCTGCACTTAGGATGGAAGAATCCAATGCACCGCTACAGACTAGGGACCGAATGGCTCGGCAGCAGTTCTGCGGAAAAGGACCTAGGGGTGACAGTGGACGAGAAGCTGGATATGAGTCAGCAGTGTGCCCTTGTTGCCAAGAAGGCCAATGGCATTTTGGGATGTATAAGTAGGGGCATAGCGAGCAGATCGAGGGACGTGATCGTTCCCCTCTATTCGACACTGGTGAGGCCTCATCTGGAGTACTGTGTCCAGTTTTGGGCCCCACACTACAGGAAGGATGTGGATAAATTGGAAAGAGTACAACGAAGGGCAACGAAAATGATTAGGGGTCTAGAGCACATGACTTATGAGGAGAGGCTGAGGGAGCTGGGATTGTTTAGTCTGCAGAAGAGAAGAATGAGGGGGGATTTGATAGCTGCTTTCAACTACCTGAAAGGGGGTTTCAAAGAGGATGGCTCTAGACTGTTCTCAATGGTAGCAGATGACAGAACGAGGAGTAATGGTCTCAAGTTGCAATGGGGGAGGTTTAGATTGGATATTAGGAAAAACTTTTTCACTAAGAGGGTGGTGAAACACTGGAATGCGTTACCTAGGGAGGTGGTAGAATCTCCTTCCTTAGAGGTTTTTAAGGTCAGGCTTGACAAAGCCCTGGCTGGGATGATTTAACTGGGACTTGGTCCTGCTTTGAGCAGGGGGTTGGACTAGATGACCTTCTGGGGTCCCTTCCAACCCTGATATTCTATGATGCTATGATTCTATGATTCTATGAATTTGCTGCTGATATAGATCAGCAGTAAATTACTACAATCCAGGATCAACAAAGAAGCAGGAGAGGAATTGCTCAGAGTTGGGTATAAAGATACAGCCTAGTCCATAATAAATACAATATTCAGATAATGCCAGAATAAAACAGCTTTATCTATCTATAATAGATAATCTATAATGTGACTAGAAGAGGAAGAGGTGAAGTTCTCGGAGCTAAATTAGATGCAAAACAAATAAAATATTAATGAAGAAAATGTGATAATAAATGCTTGAAAATAGGGAGACTAGCCAACAAAATAAAATAATGCTGAAACTTATCACCTCTGGAGACCTGGGTTCAAAGCCTACCTCAGGTGGCAATTACTAACCTAAGGAAAGTTGATGAGTGAAATACTGTCACAAATCCTTTCCCCTATGGAAATACCATTTATGAGAGGGCCTATAAGGAAGTTAACTGAGAGGAGCTTCTCACAGATTTAAGTCATAAATGAAAATCATTCTGATGATCACATTTTGGTCACTATTTGTCTCCCTCCTTAACTGCTTTACACTTTGGTACATTTTAACATGATTGGTTGTTTCTGCTCAAGAGAAACCAGGGACTATGGGCTTATTCAAAACCCCATTGACATCATTTGAAGGATTCCCATTGGCTTCAAAGGGCATTGGATAAGGCCTGTACAAGTATGATGAGAGATAGAATTGGGATGTCTTGCCAGAGTTAAATGAAGAAGACACTCTGCTTGACTCCAGTCAGTGTTGTTAGTTCCTCACTGTTATGAGCACTACATTTAGCTGCAAATGTAAAGAAAAAAAGTAAAAAGCGGGTGATTGTGGTGTATAATCCAATCCCTGATAAAGTAAAAAGTTGGTCAAAAATTTATACATACACCAATTGAATTTACATTATTTTATACTTTGTTACAGTATTGCAATTTTTTAACCTTTTACAGATACTACATGATATGTAAATCTTTCACCAATTAAAACAAAATGTCTTTTATGTACATACGTTATGTACATATCTGGGGAGACCTATTTGGAACCTAAGATTTCCGATTTACACACAATTACAATACACACGATTCCTCTACCAATGAATATTTGGAACAAAGGCCTATTAGACTGAAAGGAAGCAGATAGTGCATGATGACAAAACAAAACAGTTTTGGACAGGAAGTCAATTGACCAATTGAGATTTTCAAAGCAGTGCAGGGGATTTACCTACACATCTTCCATTAATTAACAGTAAATCCCCTGCATTGCTTTGCAAATCTCAACTGGTGAATCAAATTGATAATGAAAATGGGATTTAGTTAGCTGTTATGTAAATATCAAAATTGGAAATTAGGCCAGGCCACTAGGGCTAGCCCCACCATTGCTGTGAAAAGTGTCGTAGCATGCTGAATTATTGCATGTGGTTAGGGTCTTGGTTTTATAGCTCATCTAAAAATCCAGCATCTTGGTTACCACCCAACCCATGTGTCAGTATTGACACAAAGGGAAGCGTACTCCTGACTGAATTTTCAACACTATTTCTTTCAGCACCCAGAGAGTGGAGAATTCCCATCTGAGGTCTGTCCAGGATTGCACTTGAAATACCACTGAGATGGTACGTCTGCCTACATGCATAAAGTGCATTTTATAGACAAACCCACTGCAATCTGACAATTAGAAGGTAGGAGATTAATCCTTACTTTTTTTTATAGAAATAGATAGATAATCATAGCAACCAATTTGAAGAGGACACAAAGGCACATATCTTTATTGTATATAGTGAAATATTTCAAAGATGCCAACATTTAGGAAAACTATATCTGTTTATATCTGAAGACAATATCATTCTGAACTGATGTAAATGTTGAAATACAGACAGAAATAAAGATACAGGTTTTTTTAATCTAACGTTTAGTGATACTCCATATTTACAGCTCAAAAGATCTTGCGTTGATCAAAGACAACCTGCAAAGTTAACTATCTGATATAAATTTTATATCTCAAGCAATTATGCAATAAAATAAAAATGATGAAACCAAGGTGTCTTATTTGTACAAGGAAATGTAGAAGGTCTTCTTTAGGTGAAGATATATAAACAGGAATCAATCTTGCCAAAAACCAATGGTTTTGGAAGAACACATATAGGCAACTTCATTACTAACTTCTAACAGAAAGAATAAAGAGCACTTCTTAAGCCAAACTGAGATTGTATGTGTTTTTGTTGTTTTATAAGAATAAGATTTTAAATCAATTCATTTGGACAGCTCTCATTTTAATGAATAATTCATATAGCTAAGTATGACTAACAAGCTAAAACTTGGCCTGAAAAAATCTGGAAATGACTTGTAAAAACCTAAAGACATTTTCAGGGGATATGTCTTGTGTATCTGTCCCACCTCCACACTATATTTGCTCTACTGGTTCTGCTGTCTTCAGTGTTTGAAATGAAAAATGCAGTCAGACATTCATGTGCATCTGGTCCTGAATCTGCAGAGGTATTATGTGAAGGAAAAGTCTTGAGTAGAACTTAATTTTCTTAGGGGTAGAAAGATTTTTTGGCAGACAAATATCTAATTACTCTAGCAGGACAAAATAAGGGACAAAGGAACAAAATAGGGAACACAAGAACAACAGTGCTTGGATCTTTGAATCATGTGGGATTAATTTGTTTATCGTGAATAACAATAAATGAATACCTTATTTGTGACTTGTCATACATAATATAAATATTTTACAATTTTAGAAGTGGGATAAACAACATTGTTTTATGGGGGAAAAGGAACATTTGGGGCTGTTGTAATGCCCAGTGTACAGCCTGAAGATACCTCTAAAAGGAGTATAAAAGCTGTGGTTTATAAAAATGAACTCTATATCTTTATACGTTTTCTGCTAGCATACTGGAGAAGTAGATAACATTTAGCGGCAGCCCTGAAAGTACACACTGTAATCCAAGCTCCATTGAAGTCCATGGCAAAACTTCCACTGGTGCCAGGATGTCACTTAAGGGTTTTTGTATCTTGTTGCAGCACATAATTAGATAATAATCTAGAAGTTTGTAGTGGCACATAGAATTTGAGGATTTTTATGGGTACAACAGAAGGCACAATTTGTCCTTTTGGCTTTAAATATAACTTGTTTTTGAACCTAGTCTTCCCAGAGAATTTATGATTTAGAGAGGATTAAGAAACACCGGTCCTAGATCATGTAGAATTGTTGTGCAACAAGTCGACATTTATTGTATTGCAATCATTCAATTTAAATCCTTGATTTGAGTGAGCTTTTCCTTCATTATCCACACTAAGGAGATGCTGATACAGCGTTCTGAGGTGACATTTTCTTTTGGGCTTAATTGTAAACCCTTTATTTTGTTATGCACACACACATTTATGCCTGTCTTCCGAAATAGCTACACTGGGAAAGGAGGTCTCACTATGGAAGTCTCACAGGAAAATAGATCCTGTCAAACTAACTTGATATCTTTTTCTTTTATGAGATTACAGGTTTCATTGATAAAGGTCAGAGTGTTGATGTAATATACGTAGACTTTTCTAAGGCATTTGACTTGGTAGTGCATGAAATTTTGATTAAAAAACTAGAATGATATAAAATTACATGGCACACATTAAATGGATTAAAAAGTGGCTACCTGATAGTTCTCAAAATGTAACTGTAAACTGGAAATTGTCATTAAGTGGGTTTGTTTCCCACAGGAAGGGGTTCTTAGCCCTATGCTATTTAAAATTTTTATCAATGACCTGGAAGAAAACATAAAATCATCACTGATAAAGTTTGCATATTATATAAAATTTGGAGAGTATTAAATAATAAAGAGCAATCTGGATTGCTTGGTAAACTGGATGCTAGCAAACAATGTGTGTTTTTAATATGGGTAAATGTAAATGTATACCTCTAGGAACAAATAATGTAGGCCATACTTACTTGACAGGAACTCTACCCTGAGAAGTAGTGACTCTGAAAAAGATTTGGGTGTCATGGTGGATAATCAGCTAACCATGAACTCCCAGTGTGATGCTGTGGCCAACAGAGCTAATACAATCCTGGGATGCCTACACAGGGGAATCTAGAGTAGGAATAGAGAGGTTATTTTATCACTGTATTTGACACTGGTGTGACTGCTCTTGGAATACGGAGGTTAGTTCTGATGCCCACAATTCAGAAAGGATGCTGATAAATTGGACAGGGTTCTGAGAAGAGCCATGAGAATGATTAAAAGATAAGAACACAATGCTTACAGTGCTAGATTCAAGGAGCACAATCTATTTAGCTTAACAAAGAGAAGGTTAAGAGGTAATTTGTCTACAGTATATCAGTACCTAAATTAGATTGTCAGTCATCTGTTGAAGGTCGCCAAAGCTCCTGTTGTCAGAGTTGTCAAATGACAGGTACATGGCAGTGTTTCCTAAGGAGTAATCCAGCTGACAGCAAGATGGAGCCATTCACTAGTCTGGAATTGGATAAAGTGCTGAATGATTTTAAAATGGTACAGTCCCCGGATATGACAGACTTGCACCTGAATTCATGAACCAACTGGGTCCTCGTGCTCGGGAATGGCTTGTTTGGTTTTTCAGCAGAGTTCTGTGGGAATCCAGACTGCCTAGAATCTGGTGCCAAGTGAAGGTCATTGCCTTGCTGAAATCTAGGAAAGATCCATACTTGCTTTCAAACTACAGACCAATTTCTCTTCTAAGCATCTGCTTTAAGGAGCTTGAGAGTCTGATTTCACAAAGAATTTCATCATCGTTGGAAGGCATGCTGGCACCAGAGCAAGCTGGCTTTTGCTGCACTTGTAGTACATGTGATCAAGTGCTGGCACTTTCAAAAATGGATTCCAACATAAGCTGAAGACTGGTTCAGTTGTTTGTGACCTAACCCATGGCATACGATACAGTTTGGGATATGGGCCTTTTGGTGAAATTGTCTAGAAGTATGCTAAATTGGTTTGTATGTGCAATGGCTCTGTTTTTGACAATATTGGTGATAGAACAAGTGTTTGGAGGCACCAGAGAGAACAGCCTCCTGCAAGAATCAGTATTATCTCCATTGTTGTTCAATTTATATTTGAATGACCTACCATATACTGGGTCTCTGAAGGTTGTTTATGCAGATGATATATGCCTTGGCACCCACTCACACTATTTTGGCATACTTGAGTGTTTTGAATGAAGCTATAGCTGATTATTGTCGTTGGTAGCGCCTGATACCAAATGGAAGTAAGACTCTGTCAAGTGTCTTCCACTTACATCATGCACAAGAGGGCAGAGAGCTGAATATAGTTCTCAGTGGTCAGCGAGTAAAACATTATTCACACCGATCTATCTAGGTGTCACGTTGGATAGAACGCTCACGTACAATGACTATCTTATAAAGACAGTGACTAAGGTCAAAACGTGCAACACCCTGCTCAGACAACTGGCTGGAATGACATGGAGTGCTAATGCTCAAATGTTATGCACTTCAGCCTTGGAA
Organism: Dermochelys coriacea; assembly: GCF_009764565.3. Classification (NCBI taxonomy): domain Eukaryota; kingdom Metazoa; phylum Chordata; order Testudines; family Dermochelyidae; genus Dermochelys; species Dermochelys coriacea. Next base: position 68,570,354 of record NC_050072.1, on the reverse strand, counting down.
CTTTGTTACTCAGTGGCGGAGTACTGTGCTCCAGTATGGGCTTGTTTGTCTCTCACAAGGATGACTGATATACAACTTAATTCCACCATGCATATTATTTCATGCATACCTAAATCTATTCCTCTACCATGATTACCAGTTCTCTGCAATGTTCACAGAAAGGAAAGTGTAGCAAAGCTCATGATGAACTTGTGTGATATGCCACATTTACCATTAATTAAAGACTGGTTTAATACGCCATATGGTCATCTGCCCTCATAGCACCCATTGTGGATAAGTTTACCAGGTGAGGATTTACAGTAGAGGATGCATGGTGAGCTTCATTGTTCACAGAGAAAGTGACAAATAATTATCTTATCTTGGACCTGACTCAACATCAGCCTGGGTTTGATTTACCGCAAAGGCAATGGAGGCTTCTCAGCTGGTTTCATACAAAACCTCGAATTTGTGCTGCAGCAGAATTTCGCTGGCATTTTAGAGACAGTCAATGTGGGCAGACACAAACTATTGCACACATTATTGAGGACTGAAAAAATGACTCAACTTTATGGAGGTCTTCATGCCTTGAACATTGTTGATGAGAATGCTGTTGGCTTGGCTGGACCAGATTGCATATGCCAAACAAGTAATGGGGAATAAATATTTAATAATGGGCTATTCAATATAACAGAGAAAGGTATAACATGATTCAGTGGCTGGAAGTTGAAGCTAGACAAACTCAGATTGAAAATAAGATGTACATTTTTTACAGCGAGAATAATTAACCATTGGAACAATTTAGCAAGAGTTGTGGTGGATTCTCCATCACTGAGAATTTTAAAATCAAGATAGGATATTTTTCTAAAATATATGCTCTAGGAATTATTTTGAGGAAGTTCTATGGCCTATGTTATGTAGGAGGTCAGATTAGGTGCCCACAGTGGTCCCATCCGGCCCTAAAGTCATGGATATATGTGAACACAACACTGAAATTTTGTGAAAAAGGTTAGTGAAAGGAAAACTTAATATTGACTACAATGTCTAATATATGACTATTTATAACTATGTAACAGAGTTGACAAGAGTAGTGGCTGTCACTCATTGCCTCGTGATAGTGGTTGTAGCGGAGGTCAAAGCCGGATGTAGGGTCAAGACTGAGCTGAGAGTAGCGCTGGAACCAAGATCTGAGGACAGGCCAGAGTTAAACCAAGACCAGAGTTTAAAGACAAGCCAAAGTCAGTACTGTAGCTGGAGTCCAGGTGCAAGTCGGAGGTCAAAGCTGGGTGGTCAGAGTCCATGGACAAGCCAAATCAGTGCCATAGTCAGAGTCCAGATACAGGCCAAAGGTTGAAGCTGGGTGGTCAAAGTCCGAGGGGGTCAGGAGACAGAGGCAAAGCTCTCGTGACTTTGTGGGGCCACGGATGGCATGTGCATAGATCAGGAGCTGCGGGGAAAAGTGCAGCCAGAACTTAATAAGAAGGATTTGGAGGAGCTGGAAGAGGGACTGCAACCTGGCACATTCGATGTAGATGTGCACCAGGGTCTCCCTCTTGCTACAGAAGGGGCAGATATTGGGGTAGGTGGCAAACCATGCCAGGTAACTGTTGAAGAGGCAGCTGAGCTAGCAGCCCTGGTTTGGCTTCAGATTTTCTTCACAGTGGGCCTTATATCCCTTATGGAACACTGGCTTTAGGCTGGTGTTACTGCACTGTTTTCAACAGAGTTTCTCCTGAATTACACCATTGCAAAATGAGGGTCAGGCTCTGTGTGCCTTCATGTGACTGATACAGTAGAACGTCAGAGTTATGGACACCTCGGGAATGGAGGTTGTGTAACTCTGAACAAGACGGTATAGACTTCAGTCTTGGAGGGCAGGGCCTGGCAGTGCTCACAGCCCTGGGCATGGGTGTGGGGGGAGAAGGACTTCTGACCCTCCGGGCTCCCTGCGTCTCAGGGCTTTAGCCCTGTGGCTCCTCTCTTGGTTTCAGCCTCATGGGGGGCTTTGGGCTTTAGCTACGGGGCGGGGGTGCACTGGGGTTGAAACTGGTGCTCCCCTTGTAGCTAAAGCCCCAAGCCCCAGCGTCCCTGGGGGGCTGAAGTCAGGAATGGATCCACGGGGCTGAAGTGCTGAGCCACAGTGCCCCATGCGGGGCTGAAGCCGTGGATGGAGCTGCAGGTGTGAAGACCCGAGCCCCAGCGCTCCCGCCAAGTCTAAAGCCCTGAGCCCCCGGCACTTCTGAGGCTCAGAAGCCCTGAGGCCCCACCTCCAACCCCCTATGGCTGAAGTGCTGAGCCTCAGGGCTAAAACCTTGAGGCAGTACAGTATTTGCTGTTGCTCTTTTTTTATCTCCACTGCTACCTGATAGATTACTTCCAGTTCTATATGGTGTCCAGTTGACCGGTAAATCCGTAATTCTGGTGTTCTTATCTTTGATGTTCTACTGTATTTTCTTTTTTCACAGAGACTTATTCTGCAGTCTTTAAGACTGAGTGCAGTCAAGTGAATATTAGTAGTGGAGTGTTTATTAAAATATTAGTGTACATAGTTTGTGTTATTTTTATAAAAAGGAAACAAATTGATAAATGATGCATTATAGCATGCTGATGTTTGTGCAACTGTGCAAAATCAGTTCTGGAACTGAAGAAGTAAACTCAGTGAAAAATCTGCAACTCCAAGTAAAACAAAATGTGTCAGTAAGACTGGCTCTTAACTAAAATCTAAATTTAATTTTGAAATTGAGAGAAAACTAGTCTCTACATTCTTAATAAAATCCAGGTAAATTCAGCAAAAATATCTAAAGAAAGAAATAGCAGGCTCTCAGAAATCTTTAGTTAAAGATCTTCCTCCAAGGAATCTATTACAAACTGAATTCTTGTTATAATTAATGAGACATGTATCTAATTAACTGTCACCTAGAATCCTTTTGTTTCTGTATCTGTTGTCAGAGGTCATATTAAACGGTGCATTACTGATTAAAAATTCTATTCAGAGCACAGGCTGCATTTTGATACTAAGGTGTTATATGGAGATAGTCTAGTCTGGTGTCTGTGGTATACTTATTTATCGGGTGTAACTGGAAATGGTTGATAGTGATCTCTAACTAAATATCACGGGAACTAAAATAAAAATAGGCATATTTAAATAACCTCTTGAGCTCTTACATTTTTAGTTATCGTTGGTAAGTAGGGTCATTTAAAGGATACATCCCTGTGACTAAATGTGTAGCTTTCACATGAGGGCCCCTGTTACCGTCAAAGGTATGCATCATGTTTCTGGTTAATATAGTATTTTACCCTGAAGCAAAAATGGAAGAAATAAGCAAGCTCATAAAATCCTCTCTGTTCAGGGCTGCATTAGTATGTGACAGGTTAGTTTAGTGAAGGAAGGGTGAGCTGCAAGACATTCTGAAGATCTGAGTGGACTCATTAAGTATGTCACTCCCAATTTCTTTAATGCTCTTGATTTTTAAATTTTATTCCTCAATCCCTAATTACCATTTTCCATATTCTTTAATCACGGAACCTCCAGGTTTCCCTTATTTGCTTTTTCTTGCTGCTAACTCTTTTGTCTCATCAGGATCTCTGTTTTTTCTCTCCTAAGTTTTTGGTTTGTTCGAGTAGTCTCTTTAATCTGTTACCCTCTCCTCCATTTTTCCAGGTCATATTATTCAACAGCATGAGCTCAGAATGCAGAGCTCCTCCTTGCTTTTAATACTAAAGAACTAAATACTGCAAGTATTTGTAAGTATTTGACAGTAAGAATATTGATCCAGGATGTGCCCATCACCTACATGTATGTCTGAGGCAGGGAGAAGACACAAGGTCTGAAAATCCTAGTCCCATTGAAGTTAATGGGAGTTTTGTCATTGTCTTAAATAGGGCCAGGATTTCCATCTAAGCATCTCTACTTCTCCTTTTCCCCATTCATCAGCTAAGAATATGGACTACATAGGGCAAGCACTGCTGCTGGGATATTTTTCCTAGGGTGGTAGAACATCTGTTCTTTCTCTTGGTTCTTTAGAGCTTTGTGGAGTGCTATGATTGCTTCAGGCTTGGAGTTCTGGCTGGGGCAGTGCAGTTCTGTGCCCCCTACCATTTCCTTTTACCCCGTCCACACTATGGTGGCTCTTTCAAAACTGAGCCCTGAATGAGGCAGTCCATCATATTATTAGTAATACTATTTATTATTTACAGTTGTGCACAGAGCACATAATCAGGATTGAGGCCCCATTGTAGTAGGTGCTGTATCAAATACATGAAGACACAGGGTTGAAATTCCAGCTTCATTGAAGTCAATGGGAGTTTAGCTGGGTTTGGAATTTCACCTCCAGTCTCTTTGCTAAAGAGCTAAAGCTAGGTAGATTCCCCTCATGTCTTTTGTGCGTCAATTTTATTAACATACTGCAACATCAGCTTGTAAAATGTCCCCATCATAGATCTCTGAATTTGGGGACATGGAAAAACCTACCTGCTCCGCATTTTCTCCCCACTTTTCTTTTTAACTTATCATGATTATTATTTATATTTTTTTTAAATGGCAGACAATGTACTTGGACTGTATGAGACTCAAAAGAACAAATGCTCCAAGCACAATTCTATCCAAATAAGGCTCTTTTTTGAAAGTTCTTCGAGCTTGTGAACCTAGAGAGCTTCACTGAAGTAAATGAAGGAATTTGTAGGGGAAGGAATGAAACAGGTTTCCAGATCCAAAAGGCACATACTCTCTCTCTCTCTCTCTCTCTCTCTCTCACCTGACCCCACTTCCTTCCACTGACTATATTATATATAACAACCACATCTGTAAATATAAATATCTAAACTAGTAGCTTTCAGGTTTAGTTTTCATCGTAAGCATAATTGGTGAATAGCAGTAAATGTACAAGTTTTGTCAATCCAGCCTAGAGGGTCTTTTTCTTGCTGTAGCTGTAATTTGGGTAGAGACTATATAATCAGAAGAAGGCAGATTTCAGTAGATTACATATCTGAAAGACATAACATTTCATATTTTCAACTGATGTCACATACAGCCAAGAAAATTCATTACCTAAACATTCTTCCTTTCAATGTCTGGCGAACACTCTAGGCTTTGTTTTCATATTTACATAGACAATCCTGAGATTGATGTCTTTTTGTAAATATCAATAGTTCATTATAACACAAACAAATACAACAACAAGCCCCACAGCCCAATATTCTGCAGAAATTGCCCAAAGCACTACATTACAAGTGCTGAGGATTTTATTCAGTTGTTCCTCAGGATTTTTCCCCATAGTATCACTGTTATGAACAGCAACACTTTTAATTATAGCTATAGAACATTTTTATTTAAAAAGAATATAAAATATAATGAAGAAAAAAATTGACACTTTTCTTGTATGTGGGATCATTTGAATGTTAGATTTTTTAATTAAAATTTTATTTGAGTGGACCTCTATAAATCTTTTTATTCACACAATTTTGGTGAGAAATAATTACAAATGAGTCATTGGTTTTGCTGCTATTACATTATATTGTTGCCATTTTAAGGTTGGGTATCATGGTGTGCAGCTAAAAAGGAAAATGAATTCCATCGTTTTAATTATCTGGAAGTCAAGCAGATGGGCTTTACAAAATGTTGTCAGTTTTGGGGTGTTCATTGGCAACATAGGAACCTGTTACGGTGATAAAGTGGAGAAGGTCAGATTTCTTCAGTAACATGGTCGAGCGCACGCATGTCAACAGACAATGCAAGAAGTAGGGTCAAGTTAAGAGGCGCTGTTAGGATTACAAACTATGGCTTGTAGGGAGGCATGCGGCAGTGATATAGAACTAGAAGCAAGAGTCAGGCAGAAGTTTTAGGGAAGAGGTCAGTAAACAGGCCTGAGAGGAAAAAAATAGGCTAAATAGAGGGCTGGCTGAAAAAAGAATGTAGATTAACACTGGTGAGAATTTCCCAGGGAATATTAGATACTTGGACATAAGTCTGGAAGTAAGTACTAATAGAATCATAGAATCATAGAATATCAGGGTTGGAAGGGACCCCAGAAGGTCATCTAGTCCAACCCCCTGCTCAAAGCAGGACCAAGTCCCAGTTAAATCATCCCAGCCAGGGCTTTGTCAAGCCTGACCTTAAAAACCTCTAAGGAAGGAGATTCTACCACCTCCCTAGGTAACGCATTCCAGTGTTTCACCACCCTCTTAGTGAAAAAGTTTTTCCTAATATCCAATCTAAACCTCCCCCATTGCAACTTGAGACCATTACTCCTCGTTCTAATACTATGGAAGAGAATTATATTGATGGGATAGCTATCTTATTTTCATGTATATAGCCTTCAGTTTACAATGTAACAACTGGGTCACAATAGTCCTATGAGGAAATCTTTAAACATTCTTGGGAAGGTGAAGGTAACTATAGGTAGGATCACATGTACACCATGTTTCGGAGACATTCAAATTGCCACTGAATTCACCTCTTGCCCAAACTTGTGCTCCAGGATGCAAACTTTCATTTTACGTTTCTAGCCTTTATAGTTGTAAAAACAAACAAAACCCCACCACTCTCCATAAGGTGAAGGCAACTATGAACTGAAGTTGTGATGTCTGCATGAGTTTACAGTCTGTTTCAAACTCTGTCTGTGAGAGAAAGGTGAACTGACCCATGCACTTTAGGCTATGAGTATGTTGTAATCAGTTTGTAAGGATAGCTTGACACACCCGAGCTAGCTTTAATCTAGGTTGCTCGGGTACCTGAACAGTGAAGCTGTGGCAGCACATGATTTAATGCAGGTTAGCCACCTGAGTGAATACTCAGGGTTCTGGGCAGGCTAAAGTGTGTCCTGTTGCACATGGACTCGGGGTGCAATAACTGAGCTAGCTAGATTAAAGCTAGCAACTTGAGCTGAACCCCGGATTGCAGTATTGATGAAGCTTTAGTGGGATGTCAAAGCCGATTTCAAATAATAATAATACTTTAAATGCCAATATTAACTATTTCCACTGCTGAGAATTGTAGAAGAAACATCCAACTAATATTCTTTTTCTTTTCATCCTGGAGGATCTGTGCAGACACAGGGAGCAGAACAGCATCAACATTCATTCCTGGCCTGGCCTTGTTCTTCCATTCATTCCAATCTGGTCATGTTCCTGCACATGATGTCCTAACATCTAGTCAGTGGTTGGCCTCTGGGTCAGACTGACCTTGGTTGTGTTTGCTTTATTTTCTTTGGCATCTTATCGTCTGTCTGTCTTCTGCGGTGTCCCCACCGTTGCAGTCTTTTATTTTTTTTATTATTATTATAGCCAATCCTGTACCCTGATTTCACATCCTACTCTCCATCTAACCATAGGCATAGTTTGACTTCTATATTTGGGGAGTTGGGCAGCTCCAGTCAGGCCAATGGGGCCACAGTGGCAAATTCTGTGCCTGCCTAAGGCTTGCAGTTTAGGATGGCAATGTCCCCAACCCCCTCCCCCCAACTACACCCATGCTTCTAACTTCTTCATTTGTCTTAAAATGATTTCACTCTACACCTGACATCTTTCAAAAATCTCTCATCTCTACTGCCTCCAGGCTTCTGATATCTGTCTCATTTAATACTGCTGCTACCTGACCATTGAATAATATTGTTAGTATACTAGTTTTATACATTTTCACTTTGTTACCAAACATAATGTTTTTATCAGTCCATAATTTTGTGCAGCACTTATAGGTAAGGCACATCTTCCTGGATGGAACTGATGGCACTGATCAAGTTTCCTAGGTACACATAAGATTCTATTGTAATATGACTTCACTGCTGCTGCATTTCAACATTTATCTATTGTCCCTTTTCCAAAATACAACCACTTGATCATCTTGGCATTTATTGTAAGTCCAAGTCGACTACACCAATTTTCCAAGGTAGTGAAGACTATCATCATTAATTCAAATATGTCTGTCAGTTGTACAGGGTCATCTGCATAAGCTAATGTCAGACACTCCAGCTCATCTGTCATTCTTAATGTCCAGTTTAAGGGCATGATGGAAAGTTGCAGTGATTCCATGCCCCCATGTCTTACACCAAACTTTGACTTGAACAACTTGCTTAATTCTCCAAGAATTATGGCACTGCAGGAGTCTACACAATAGATCTTGTAATTGCAATTGTCTTCTCTGGAACACCCACTGATTTTGTTATTTTCCATAATGCTTCTCTCCAAACTGAATCAAGTGCCTTCATGAAGTTGATGAAAACAGCAAACATTTTAAATCCCCATTCTTGCTTTTTTCCTCATCAACTGTCAGCGTGTGAATATCTGATCAATGCAACTTTGGACTGGTCTGAAGTCACACTGTTCGTCCCCTACTACTTCCTTTAAAACTGGCCTTCATCTGTTGACAATTACTATCATCATGGTTTTTCCTGGTACTGACAAGCTTATGTCTCTATAATGATTCAATTCAACAGGATCTACTTTCTTCAAGATTGGTACAACTGTTGTCTTTAGATAGTCATCTGGTACCTTTTCTTGCTCCTGTCTTGCATGTTTTTCTAATGCTTTGATAATACTCAATCCTGCAGCTTTTAGCAGCTCAGTTATTATATTATCTATTCCTGCAGTGTCCCTATTTTTAACTGCTTCACTGTTCTTTCTGTTTCTTCAGATGATGGTTCAGTGCTGATATCCATTGTACCTTGCAAGTTGCCCTGTACATCTAGCATATCCAAAATGCTTGCATGTGGATGAACTATGGGGCTCAGCATTTTGTCAAAATGCTTCTTCTATATTTACAGCACCTCTTCGGTATTTGTTGTCAATTCTTCGGTAGCATTTTTTACTGCTTGCATTGTTGGCCTGATTGTGTTTCTATATAGCTTAATGTTGTTATACATTGTTTTCATATCTTGTTTTCTTGATGTCTACTCTAGTAGTTGAACCTCTTCTTTCCAAAACATTTGCTTGTCCAATCTTTGTGATTTCTTCACCATTTGCACAATGCTTTTACTTCTTCCATTTTCCCAGTAGTCTTGGCTTGTTTGCATTTTTCCTGTAATGTTATTGTTTTGCTGCTTGTCCCACTTTACCTTGTTTGTTTACACCTTCCAATAATTGCTTCCCCTCTGTTTTGAATCACTTTCTTGAATATTTCCCATCTGGGCTGCAGTGAGATTTCTTCCTCATCACAAATTAATGTCCTGAAACTCTTTCCAAGCATCACTGAAAAAGCTCTCCATTAACTTATCAAGATCATATTTGGTTCCAGTTGCATCCATCTTTTTCTTGGACTGCAAGTTAATCTTAGGCCTGGTCTACACTAGGAAATAAGGTGAGTATAACTATGTTGCTCAGGGGTGTGAAATATCCACACCCCTGAGCGACATTTAAACTGACCTAATACCCAGTGTAGACAGTACTACGTGAATGGGAGAAATCTATCGACACAGCTGCTTCCTCTCGAGGAGGTGGAGTACCTATGCTGATGGGAGAACTTCTCCTGTCAGCATAGGTAGTGTCTTCACTGAAACACTACTGCAGCATTTAAGTGTAAACAAGTCCTTTAATTTTTCCTGTTAGTAGTTCGTGATCACAGTCACACTTGGTACTTCTATACACTATAACATCCAACAGTGACTGTCTGTGCCTTTTATTGGTAATGAAATGGTCATTCTGGTTTTTGGTTTGACCATTTGGTGAATTCCATGCAATTGTGCATGTCTTTGTCAAGGACCCAAGTACCACCATAATCGGATTGTGCATCTCACAGCAAGTTCTTAACCTTCCCCTTTATCATTTGCTGTCCCAATGCCATGTGGTCCAACCCTATTCATTTGCTTACCGTGTCTGCTACCAACCTTTATTCATATCTCCCGTTGTTAGAATCATAAAATAGATAATCTAATCAACAAAACTACCCAGCTGTTGATAAAAATCCCTCTTTCTCTTCCTCTTCTGCTGCTTGTGTTGGCGTATAACAGCAGGACACACTTATGCATTACAGGCAGTAGTATACCTTGCCATGAGAATCTGCTCAAGCACTGGTTTTCAGCTGTTCACTGAAGTAACTGTTCTCTTGCCTACTAATGTGCTTATCCAAAAATCCCCAAACACCCCCTCTACTTTTTTCAGAAGCCCAAAGCCTGCATATCTCTTACCTCACTGCTAAAACTTCTATCTTCCTGCTAACCAATTACTACTTCTATAATTAAGTATCTTTAATACAAAAACCTGTGGCACATAGAAAATGGTGGGAGAGCATGAAATAAATTGTATTTAATAATGATAATAAATACCACAGGGGAAACTATACGGATTATATTATTCATTTTCTTATTAAATGTAACAAACTCCTCCATCTGTGAATGTATCTGAAACTCTGGTATTATCTCTAGTGTGTTGCATAAACCAGGAACACTAGCTGGAGGGCTGAAGTCCAGCTAGCACCAGAACATTGAGAATAGATAAACATCAATTAGCCAACATTCTTAGAGCCTCTATCTCTGCCCCAAGTTAAAAGCCATGCTAGAAAGTAAGAGAGGAAACTGCCAGTGTAGGATGAATCCAGAAAAAAGGCAAAGTTATTCGGAGCTGGCCAGTGGACATGTTTACAGACAATCTGCCAGGAAACATAGGTGTACAGGATCTATTTTTCCCCCAGTGGCTAAGGTAGAGAAGCACCAACACTGAATCCAGTCACGGGAGAACTGCAGTGTACAGCAATCAATAGATACTACAAGCCATCTGTTGGCCAGAAAGTCACTACAGGACTGAATAAATCCACAGATTTTTAATTCATTTAAACTGATAGATGTTTACAATTATGTGGGCATTATTTATGTTTAATTTAGAGATATGTTGAAGAAAATTTCAATACAAGCTGGGTAAAGAATTCCTTAGTGTCCATTATGTGGGGTATATGAGAGAGTTAAATATTGTCAGGCTAAGGTGAAAGCTGGCCCAGTTTGATGGGTCACCTTTTTTTGATCCTCACACTCTTATTTCCTTTTATTCTGTATTTGATAAATTCATATATTAAATCTTACATCACCTAGGCTGGATTTATGTCTCAGAAGTGCCAGGAATAAAGTGATTTTAAGACCTGTGAGTTTCATCTCTTTAGAAAGAATTTTGGTTGGGGTCAGTGTTCAGGCTGAACAGTTCACCAGTCAGTAATTGCACTCATTATTATTGCAGCCAGCTTTATACTGGAGTTTGATTAATAACAATATGCACCTCAGTAACACTTTCCATTAAGTGGCACTAATTACTCTGTAACTGCTGTTCAACAACCAAGCAAATGTATCTACAATTTCATTTTATGTAGCCAGATTTGCTTAAAGGGTAACTTCAGTGCCATCTTGGGGCAACGTAACTTGGGGCAAAGTAGCAGGGCTTTGAGCTACTTACTGTTATTTTAAAGTATGTCCACTTCTGTTTCCACATTGATTGAAGAGGCTGAAGCTCTGATGTTAAAATGGAAATGGTCTAATTTTAAAATGATTAAGTGATGAAGCAGGTTTCTGAGGATGGGTGAGGAAGAATAGAAACAATCATGATGGCCAATGTTGTCAAAGCCTCTTGCATCTGCAACTAAATCAGGATGTGGATACCCAGGATTATGCATGCCATGTTTCTTAGGATAGTGCCATATACATATGTGGCAGTAGGCATCTACCTTGGCATCCATATCTTGATTTAGCTGCAAATGCAGAAGGTTTTGCCAATGTTGGCCCTTATGATTACTTTTGTTCTCTCTCATCCATCCTCAGAAATCTACTTCCTCACATATATATTTCGCACTATGTTATCTGAACATCTGGCCTGACTATTGTGTGGTCAAAACATGAGCAAGGATTTTTCTAGGGTGCCCCAAACTGGATGTAAGATGATGAGTCACTCCTGTGCTAGGTTCCACCACTCCACAAGCCAGGACCTGGTCTGGTGACTCTCAGGGCAGGTATATAAGCCTAACAAGAGGAACAGAAGCTCAGTCTGCTCAATATCACTCCAGGGCTTGGAACTCTCTCGTTAGTGACAACACAATGCTCAAGCCTTCACCTGCTCCAGCCTTGCTCCTGCTCCAGCCCTGATCCTAGTCTGGTCTCACTCCAAACATGCTCTGGACTCCTGAATCTGCCTCTGACCCCTGGCTTTACCACTAGGCCCATCACATCCCATCACAGTTTCTGACACTTGATTTCTCAAAAAGGCTGTTCTCTGATGTCTATCTAACCATCAATGCCTTAGTACACCTCATCTTACATCCTTATTTGAGCCTTTTGTGTTCAAGAGAAAGGGACCCAAGAGATTTTGTTGACAGAGGGAATCATTAAACTCTCCTCTAGTATTGTAAAGCTAAAATGGTACAACAATTGGACTGTGTTTGTAGATCTCCTTTGCTGTCACTCAGTCCTTCTTTTCTGTTGAACCTCTTTTGGTGTTTCATTATGGAGACACACACCCAAGAACAGTTACATGCCAGACCTACCAGTGACTGCAAGATACTGAGCCCTCTAGGATCAGGATAAAGTTTCTTTTTACTACCTTGCTTGCTTACTGATTGCTGAGTTCTCTCTCGTATTGGAGAGTGGGGTAAGGAGAGAGGCGACAATAGGGCAAGGGCTTTTAAGAAAATCTGTAAGCATTAGTTAATTAATTTTTCACAGTGGACCATGAAGCAGGTAAGTAGTATTGTCTCTTTTTCACAGGTGGTGAAAAGGAAGCAGAGGTTAAGGCAAGTACTTTGTGGCTCCTAGCATTAAAAGGAGTCAGTGTCTGAGTCAAGATTACAACTCAGGAGTTCCCTGCTCCAGGCCTGTGCACAGGACACTTAGTTCCACTCTACTTCCTGCAGAACTATGTTCTGAAACCTACTGAATATATAGTTATATCTGATATCTGTCTACACATACACGCATATCAAACACATTATCCTTTTTGCCACCAATCTACAAAGTTCCACTCCAGATGTTGGACCTTTGTTCTCTCAGGAAACAGAAATAATTTATATGAAAAGATGAAAAACTAAAACTCATCCTCCAACAAATCAATCAACCCCAACTAAATAAGCACAAGGTGCTAACCAGTTCTTTCCAAGCTGACTGCTCATCTCTTCATCCCAGTTAGACCTTCAGCACAGGACCAGACCATAGCACTTAGTGATTATGTCAGCTGCAGCCTGTGACACACCCAGAAAAGTAATTTTGATAAATTCAGTCCATGAAAACTCAAGAACAAGGCAATCCAGACAGAAGGCCATAATGCCTGAAGGGCAGTGAGCTTGTAAACCAGGAATGACTTCCTTCACCAATGCTAGCATCTCTGGGCAATTGCCAGTTCAGTGCAGGAATTGTAATTAAAGATTTGACCCTGACACAATCAGTTCCAGAAAGTATTAATTTTATTCTGTCTTCAGTACATCTGTTTCTCTCCCAAGAAAATTATAAGGGGCAGGGCAATTATCTTCAAAGAACACCGAGTTATGATCTCTGCCCTTGTGTATATTAACTTATGAAAGAAAACATCATTTGACTATGACAAATTACATTACCCTTAGTGAACGGAATATGGCTATGGGAGCTACATGGAGGCAGCATTGTCTAGTGGTTATTGCACTGGACTGTGATTTAGAAGATTCTAGATTCTATTATAAGCTCTGCTACTAATGTGCTGTATGACATTGTGCAAATCACTTTGTCTCTTTGTGCTTCTTTACCCACTTACAACTTTTCTGTGACCTGTCTATATAAACTTTAGGCTGTTCAGAGCAGGGACTTGTTATACATTGTACAGCGCCTGTTTGAATGCAGCCCAAATCTTGGTTGGGGATTTTAGATGCTACTATAATATAAGTTGTAATAATGAATAATATTAATATTATTATTAATAATCATCAACCTTTAAAATCTGGTAAGAGGGATTGGAATGGGATATGGAGCATTTTTGTTTCTTAATACAGGCTGGTAGCATGAAATTGTAGTCACCAGATGAGGACTTTTGGTTGGTCAATGAGAAGTGGTTAGTGGTCTTAATCTTGTTTTTAGTGGACAGGTGACCATGTTCAGACACCACAAAAACATCAACATAATCATCACTGATTTGCACTCTTGTTGGATGTCCCAATGGAGAGGTCAAGGACTGAATGAGCATGGAGACTCCAATGCCCTTATTATCCTTAGAAGTGGTAACTCCAGGTCAGCAATGAGGTCCATTTGTTGGAACGGTGTAGGAAAGCTAGCACTACTGCAGTCTGTGTTGCAGCTCTTTTGTGGATAGAGGGCTTTGGTCTCTAAGTCTCTAATCCTATTTAAAAATCTCCAGAAACAACATATTTAGTATAATCAGTCATTTAGTGCTTTTATTTTTAACTGTAAGGGAAATTATATACGTATTTTGATATATTCTCAAGCTCATATTTTAATTCAAGTTAGTATATGGCACAGTGAAGGGATGTCAGCTGGAAACCACTGAAAATGAGAATACAGAACATTCATACACAATAAGGGAATGCCCAATAAAGGATAATCTGATTGGGAGAATCAGGCTCTCATGATAAAAGCAATATTTTTAATAACCTTGGACCAAATCCTGAGAAGCAAAGTGCACCTAAAACTCCTGTTGAGATTGGTGGGAGTAGTGGGTGCTCAGCACCCCTCTGATTGTGGCCACTATGTTTTCCCTTCATTCCTGTTTGTAAATTTTAAGGATGTTTTGGGTGTGAGAAGTGGGATGTCTTTTTCTTTTCTATTTCTTCAGTTCATGCCTCTCCTTTGCTGCATCATATCTGCTTCAGTCTGTCAGTCATATCTTGGGATAGGTCATAATGTAACATGACATTGATCTGACTGACATAGCCAAACATGATGTATCTTACTGCAAAACATTACCCAGGGCACCTCAAAAACATCATTTTCTGAAAATCCTGGTTTCCTAGAAGCAAAGTGGCAGTTTTCCCATGGCTCGCTTCACTGATAATTGGTGGGTAAAACTATCCAAGCTTAGCAGATAGTTGCCCCTTTCTGCCAGTAGGAATAGGTATGTTGTAAATGGGATTAGGAATGTTTCTAGCATGTGAATACATCAGGAATGAATGTTAATTTAAACGCTGCTAAAATATTTTAATTCAATGAGAAGACTTGATTTGATGTTTCTTTTTCAAAGATGTCAGTTTTATGCATGCTATATTTTAGTAATAAAATGTTTATAATATGTATACATTTCCCCATAATATAAATTTTAATTGGATTGCATTAGAGAACATTGCTATGCATTCAACATTTCCACGGCATTTCTTTTATATTTATAATTTTGTATTTATTTCTCCAAATACAAAAAATGTTCCAAAATACCAGATTCATAAAAACATACAAAGTAAATAAAGAGGGTTAGGATAAAGGGAGCAGTGGGGAAGTGACATATCTATCTTAAGGGTCTATTTTAATCATAGACCTCTAAAAAGTCCGTCTAAATTGCTTGGAATTTTTCAGATATTCCCTTTCTGTGGAATGTCAGTCATTTGTTATCTGTAAGGTCATTCATATCACCAGTCATCAATATTTAGTGGGGATCAACTTTTAAATTTTTGCAGGATTAATTTTTTTAGCAATACAAGCCGCACATTAGAACCATGCTGCCTTGTTATCAAGCAATCTCCAGGAATATATCCAGGAAGAAAACGTAACTTTAGCATCCAATATCAAATGGCCCCTTTGACCCACCTCAGACCAGAAATTCTTGATGCAGGGGCACTCCCAAAACTTGAGAGCTAATGTAGCACCAAGGAAGGGAGTTACATTTCCAACAGCAGTCAGCGTTTGAGGCCTATTACCATTAGCCTATGTGGGGACCAGTACATTTGAAAAAGTGTCTTTTGGTGAATAAACAGTAGTCTCAGGTCTATAGTTGCTTTTTTAACATTAGATAAAATTGTGTTCCATTGGGTTGGTGATAATTGTATATACAAATCTCTATTCTGGGCAATTCTCAAATTATCAATCTTTGGTAGAGATTTTGGGCCAGAAAATTGTAAATCGCTGAGTAAATCCAGGAATTTTCTTCCAAAATCATAAAAATTCTGGAGATCCCAGTTCATCTGGTCCAAATACATCCGTTAGTAAATGCTTTAACTTGAAATATTTTCATGCTCTGGAACTGGGGAAACCAATTTTTTTCTGAAGATCTACAAATGGTTTACATTTATCATTGTCAATTAGTTGTGACACAGTCATAATTTCTCTGTCCATCCAGTCCCTCCACATCAAGATTTTGCCACTGATTGGAAGGATAGTATTGCTCCATAGGACTCCCTCTATGTGGAAGAATGGAGGGAAGTAGAACTTTCTAGCCAATATTGACCAAGCTTGCCTCAGAGCTCTGGATCCATCAAATCTATAATAATTTGATCCATCTATTCCTGAAAGGTGTACCAATTCTTGTTCAGTCTGTGGGGTCTGTGTACTCATATCTACTAGCCACAAAGATGCCTGAATTAACATTTCCATGTCATTTTACAACTGTGGTGCAGTGTAATATACTTTGTACATTAATACTGTGTGAAAAATTTATGACATATCATTGAATAGGATAACAAACACCCCCGTTCTGCCTCACTGAAGATAGTAGAATATCTCAGGGTGTACATCCAGCCAAATTTGCCACAGAGATTGGATCCGTATTACAGAAATTTTGGGCCAGATATGCCATAATAAATTCTGATATCAGTTAAGGTATTTTAGAGCTTGTTGAATTCCATTTGCTCACTTACACTGGAGAAATTAAGAGCAGGATTCTTATATTAGTAAAACTTCTAAAAACTATTCTTAACTAAGGTCTGGATTCTGCAAATATTTGGTACCTAGTGTGCTTATTACTTGCATGGTAGCGCTACATAGTGGGCTTGATCTTGCACCAGTCAAATCAATGACCGTTGTCCTGATGAGTTGAATGGGAGCCGCATCAAGCAGGGTGTTTGCAGGTTTGGATCCCAAATAAGGGCTTGATCTTGCAAGGGTGCTGAGTCCATTCAATTCTGATTTATTTATTTATTGGGAGGTGAAGTGGCTCAGCATCTTCCAAGTGATGTTCAGTGCCTCATTAAATTGGATCAATAATTTGGCTATACAGTATCAATTAAGGTATTAGCAATCTGGGTTTATTTTCCCCAATAGCCCTGGTGGTAGTTGCAAAATATGTGAATCATTTGGAACATCTGAAATGATGGCATTCTTACATGTTCAAAACCTTTAGCAGTTGTATGATTTTTTATATCAATGCCACTTCAATTGCTGTCTGTACTACCAAAGGTTTAGTACAACTAGACTAATTTCCTCATGGCTCTAGAGTCCAGCTCCTCGCTTGGCACTAGTGGGATTTGGGTTCATTATTGTTGCCTTCCACAGAGTCCTCCTTCTCAGATCTGCCATCATCCTTATGAGGTGACACATAATTTAAACCAATTTTAATATCTTAACTGATACACTGTAGCCAAACTATAGATCCAGTTTAGGGAGGGGCAAGATGCTGAGCCACTTCACCTTCCAGTGAATGAAACAGAATCGAAGGGCCTCAGCACCTTGCAAGATCATTTTTTCCTGTAGTAATTGATGCCCTTTTGGCAGCCCTTGTGAATCTGCTACAATGGCATAGGTTACCATGAAAAGCTTAGGGCTTCAGGATGCTGGCAGCATAGTAAGGCAGCTTATGCCAGCAATTTGCCCCAAGTATGAACCAAATATGTTTAAAATGCATTTCCTTCAGTAAATAGTAATAGTAAATATTTTGCACTTATTCAGAACCATTTTATTTGAACATCTTACACTATCTAACAAACATGGATGCATTCATTTAGTGCAGATGGCTCATGTGAGGAAAGTATTGTACCCATCTGCAGATGGGTAAAATAAGGCACAGAAAAATTTAAATTACTTGCTCAAAGTTGCGGAGCCAGGGATAGAATCCAAGTGTCCTGATTCTTGACAGTTTGCTTTCACCAGCCAATTACACTTAATGAAAAGAAATGTGTTCTAGTATCACTCCTTTCCCACATTGTTCAAGTTCACCACTATCCAAGACAGAGAAAAGAGAAGCATCAGAGCTTCTTTCTGTGCTTCAGAACCTTCCATGTCACTAGGGTTTGAGAGAATTTCTGCAATCTTATCTTCTCACAATAATTTAGATCTTTTTCACAGTGCTACTGGATTGGCAGCTGAGGAATCATTTTTAAACAATATGCTTTCCTGCAAGTTACTGAATCCAATCAATGCTCCCACCTTCCCTTGTGGCTTTGTTTAGCTGTTAAAACTGCAGTGTTGCAGGACAGCCCTTCATTGTCTGGCCTATTGTGCTGAAGAATGAATGAGAGAGAATCTTGATTACCTTATAAATAAATCTGGTTAACTGTTATATTAATTAAAATGCATGGTTTTGAGGCTATTCTGAACTATTTATATGTGATTTAATTCATATCAGCGGCTAATTTGTATTTAATGCAAACTAATGGGTTTTATGTAAATGGAGCATGTGGCAGTCTATTTAAAAAACAAATCATCTCTAGTTTCATTTCAGTTATTTTAATTAAATTTAGAGCATGTGTGTGGTGGGGGGAGGAGGTAAGGGATGTGTTATATGTGAAGTATTGATGATTAAATCCAATTTAAATCTACAGAATAAGAAACAAATAATTCTCTTAGCAGAAACACTGACTCATTTTCTAAAGTTTGCATATCTTAAAAGTGAAGGTATTAAAACAGATAAGTATGTGCCTGGGAGCATATAGACCAGAGAGTACAATGTTATCCTTTTAGTAGAGTCAATATTACATATTATATCGGAGCAGTACTATAAAGATTAATTAGTTAATGTTTGTAAATTGCTTTGAAGATTATGGGCCAAATGCAGTCCAGATGTATGTAGACACAACTCCATTAAGACCAATGGACTTGCAGGTGTGTACATCAGAATTGAATTTTGGCCCTAAAAGTGCATGAGTGGTGTGTTATAACCAATGAACTCTGCTAGATAAGTGATGGCTCCGCTGGAAGTTTTAACCTCAGGCAAGATGTTTAGGACAAAAGTAAATTGGGTAATTCTAAGTTCTGATGTAGCAGTTTTGAATCCTGAAGTATCAGATAACTATCTTATGTCCTTTTTTTTCCCCTTGGATTTCTGGAACTTAATTGAATGAATAGATTCATTATTTTTCAATGCTGTGAAGAAACTTGGCTCATTAATTTAGTTCAACTCCTTGCTGATTCATTTCTTGCCCACTTTTGACATCATGACAGAGTTTGAAACAGTGATGTAATATGTGAAAATCTGCTCCAAGCAGATTTTACAAGCACCAGGTTTTTGCTTTTGCTTTTGGATATGTACACTCAACTATTTTTGCTGACACTGACTCCCCATTATGAACTGAAGCTGCAGAGGTTAGAACATCTTTTTAAGGGCCTTGATGCTCATCAACAATGGTAGCATAACATCAGCTTGTATAGGAAATGCCAGTCAGCTGCTAAACTTAATTAATGTTGCAATATCATCAGGGAAGGAAATGGCAACTCAAAACAATTGTTTGCTAATGTTAATCCTGGTTGCATTGATTGTCTGACAGTTTCTCAAATTCCTAATTTCAAAGGTCACCAAGTGAGTTTTTGCTTTCCCATCCCACCCCCCAATTCTAATACTCTGACTTCTATTTTTTCCTCAATTATCACAGACCTTGTTGAACAAAAATAGCAATCTGCACTTCTAATAGCAAGTTTTAATGATGTTAACACCATTAAACATGAAGGAAAATTTGCTTATCAAAATTATCAAACAGAATTTTACATTTTTAACAGGTTATTCAACTACTTTATAACTGCCAGATCCTGAATTCATAACTCAAACACCCAGATGTATGTGTATAGTACTTTCTCTCTTTATATACTTATGACACCAACCCCACCCCAAACCAAGCCCCTACAAACATATAGCCACAGGCAAAAACAACAGTTGGTGAAAGGGTTCCCAATTCAGCAAATCACTTAAGTAGGTGCGGTGCGTCCATCGCTATTCAGCAAATTGACAATGGGACATAAGCACATGCTTCAATGCTTTGCTGAATAGGGATGTTTTCAGCACACAATAAAATTCAGTAGGTGTTCACGTGGTTTGCCGAACCAGAGTCACGGTGACTGCATCACAATTAATATGAGACACTAGACAAATGAAATAGCTAAAAATGCTCAAAAATAAATGTTAACCTGCCTGTTGTTGGAGTTATTTACCAAAATCAATATTTATTTTTTGTCTTTCAAATGTTAATGAGAACTTTGCTCTGCCCATAAAGAGTGAAATGTTTTAAGTATGATGCCGGAATAATTGCACAGATAACCTGAGTGATAAATAGTGAAAAGCTATTTATGTAATATCACTGAGATATCTGACAATGGCAAAAAGTCAGTAGAATAAACAAAAATATAAAACCAACAAAATATTATCTCATGGAAGTTGCTTGACATTTCTTCACTGACCTTTGCAATCCCTGCTTAGACACATGCTAGCCTCCACAAACCTCTGTGCACACAATACCAGATAGACTTTGTACAGTACTTTCTGAGATTTTATATATTATTAAAAATGTCATAAAGCAATGTACGTTACCATAGCTCCTAATTCAGTGAGACATTTTAGGAATGGAGGAGCTTGGTATATTCTCTTATCTTATAACATATCTTGGAGTATTGGTATGTCTGCTGGAGTATACCTTCTAGCTCAGAGATATTTCCCTTGATTGATTCTGTTCTAATCTCTCTGACCATTGCTGCTTGTATCTGTCAGTCCTTTTGAGTTTTATTTTTGTAATCAATTGAGAGATTGGATTGGGTGTATCACAAAAAAAGGAAAAAGCCTGCTGCCTTGATCCCAATCCCAATTTGATGCCAGACCCAAATGCTTCTTTTTGGATGATAGGATATGTTGACATCACGCATTATTTCACATGACTGCCAACCATACTCAGTTGAACTCTGTCTCCAGTTAGATTTTTGGATTATTTTGTGCTGTCTGTGCTGTCTCACTTCCAGAGTAATATTTATTCCTGGATGATTAGCAATTTCTTTTTTCAGATTACTTGGGTTTTGATATTATGAGTTTGTCAACATGTTACAACAAACCCTGACCTGTGGCAACTCAACTGAGTTCAGTGGAGGTACAGTAGATATAAATTTGCCCCCTAATTGCCAAATCATTCTTTGTCTATTCTGTCCTGGAGGCTAATTCCTCATAAAGTAAGCTATAAGATTTATTTTTTATTTGCAGGACTCTCTATATCTTGGCCTTCACTAACCTATATGGCCACAGCATGTATATTAAAATATTTTGTTATGTGTATATAGATACTCTCTCTCCCTCTCTCTTTCTCTCATCAAAGATATTGATTTAAAATGTTGCTCACTTTGTTAGCTTTAAGACATCCCTATATGTTTTTCATGATTTAATTGGACAATAATGATATGTAAAAAATGTGGAATGAGACCACACACTATATTTTAGTATCCCTTAGCTATTTAAATTTAACCTGTGTGCACTTGCATACATTTTTTAATATCATTCTCTACATCTGTCTCAAACAGATTATCAGTTCCAGAGTGGAAAAAAAACTACAGTTTCCCAGTGGAATACAGTTCCATGTGAGGGTTTTGACAAGAAGCCAGTGGGAACCATACTTATTCCATAAAGAAAAGGAGTACTTGTGGCACCTTAGAGACTAACAAATTTATTAGAGCATAAGCTTTCGTGAGCTACAGCTCACTTCATCGGATGCAAAATGCATCCGATGAAGTGAGCTGTAGCTCACGAAAGCTTATGCTCTAATAAATTTGTTAGTCTCTAAGGTGCCACAAGTACTCCTTTTCTTTTTGATAGTTTATGTGAAATTCACTGTACCCAGGAACCTTTTGTTGTTTTTGTACTTATTTTATAGAAGTAAATACTTAACATAAAATATTTTATGTTATCTCATGAGCATCCTGAAATATACTATTTAAAAACTGAAGTACATAATGACGAATTTAAACTATACAGTCATCATTTATTAGATGAACCACATTTATGTTGGGCAGAACTGGTCAGAAAATTTTCATCAGAAAGCTTTTATATTAAACAAAACGGTGAACTCCCACCCCCTACATTTTCTGACCATCTCTAATGTGAGGGTTAAATGATGAATGTTGATATTGGTGGTTATTAAAAATGGCTGGTAGTTCATTGGAAAATACTCAGCAACACAGGTTAATTTTTTTTGAAAACTTCTATTCAACTTTAGAAGAGTGGTTTGTATTTTGCCCTGTAAAATTATTCCAGTCCTGACATTTTCTTTCTCCCCTTTCAACTTTATCAATATTGTTTAGTAAGTTTTCCTTACTCCCTTATATTAGAAAGACAATTAAAAAGAACTCGTATGGTGGTTAATTATTCTGGTACACTGGTATTCTGGAGATAAATTAATTAAAGAAGATCTTAAAATGAGCTGAATTCTAAGTCAAATGATGACATCTGTAACATAGTTGCTAGCTACATTGATCTTGGTAACACCACTCATGCAATATATGACTGAAATAAAGAGTGATCTAGAGAAGGATTGACCTAAATGTTACCTTCATTTTAAGTGCCCATTAATTAATGATAAAATACCGTGGAACATTTATGGAAAAGTGAAATCCATATGAATAACAAATGATTTAATTCTGATCTATGCTATTAGAAGACTAATTGAATTCTTAGCAAACATAGGGGCCCTATAGAAGTAACCATGCAGTGTTGAAGTACTTAACAATGTTGCTCTTTTGCCAACTATAAAAATATTTTAAACTTCACCAATATTTTACTGGCAGTATAGCTAATTTCCGGAAATAAGTGTGGAGATTAGTAAAAGGAAGAATGTATAGTAGACAGCACCTGCTCCTGTGGAGATAAAGGAAGAAGGAAGCACGCCTCGGGGCCCTAATTCACTCTGGGGTGTTCGGTACTTCCCACTACCCAACACAGATGTAATGAGGTTAAGCGGTGTCTGTATAAGATAAGTAAGAACTACTAATTATTCCTCAAGGAAGGTTTTTAATGATATTCAACTATAATAACAGCATAAATAAAACAAAAAAAGGAAAACCAAAGACCAGCACTGAACAAGAATTAATACAAATGGCAGATTATATTGAAGACCAGCTCAAATACATGTAATATTGTGGACCATTTGTGAGTTCCTGAACAATGACTCTACATATGCTGGCAGGTTATAATAAAAGTCCCGAAGACAAACATAAGTAAAACTCTTATTCACCAGTTTTTATATTCCTGGTGACAAAATATTCCAAAGACAAACACAACTATATGTATAAGGAGCTAATGAACGATAGCATTACATTCATCTGCTCGGACTACTTGAAAGACAAGCTTAAATACATGCAAAGCTATTATGCATCAGCCACCTACTATTGGTTTTATGCTACAGTGTCGATACAACTATGATCAACTTGGCTTGAGCAACCAGACTTCTTTACTCCATAGACTTACCCTGCACTCGTCTGAAAATATGTTACCCTTCAGTCGGCCACTTTCTGCACTGGCCAGGTACAGACAGTCGAGAAGTGCACGTCCCTTTGGTTCAGGGGGTGTGGGTTAGGTTTCCCTTAAGACCGAAACACAAAAAGTCCCATGTCGTCATCCTTTTTATCTGATCTGACGGCCATGTTTTAGAACAGACCAACCAATCGGGGTGGGCCACATTGTATAATTGATGCATATTTAATTTTTATATCCAATTGTTAGTTGTTCATATAATTTAGGACTATTTATTTTTTGTAGCCAATTGGATCTTAAATGTGGGTAATGTGGGTTTGATAAGAACATTTTATGCCGACTCCTATGTAATCTGGTTGCAGCGCGTCCTGACCACAAGCTTAAGCTTTATTTTTGCAAGGCTTGCATTTTGAAATGTACGGAAATTTGAGGCCTAATGTTTACAATACTTCTATTTCATTCAAACTTGACAAGACAGTTGTTCAATTTATTCACAGTTCCCACTACACCTCTTCTGCACCTCTTTGTGGGGTTCAGTAACTTCCCTCCCAATTCTTGCCCCTGGCTCATTTGACCACATAGTGTGGGTGGTGGGTGGTGATAGTGCAGCCATGGTGTCCTTGTCCTGCCCCCTTGTCCCTAAGAGAATAGAAATTGAGCCATCCTGTTATTGCCTCAGTACAAGACCACAAGTGTGGTTAGCATTTTTATGGATCATCTCCTGGGACAAGGAATACCAACCTCAAGACATCATGAGAAAGTTCTGTGGCAAGTCCCACCTGACCAGACAGCTATTGAAAATACTCATGTTGCTCACTGGGTATTCTCTACGAGTGTCATGGTGGCCTTTAGCAACAGAAAAAGGCTTCAATTCAATTAACATGCAAAATAATATAGTACAGATACGGTCACAGAGTACCCATGCAATGACTCTCCCATTCTCAAAAGGTCAGGGCTAGCAGTTAAGTTTGAGAACTGATTGCTGCAACATGGCTGGTTACTTGATAAATGTAAGGTATAATTACATTATTTATCATCATTATCATCATCTGAGGTACCATTGTGGATGAGAAATATCATACGTTGCTTGTGGCATGCTTATCATTTAAGGGTTTGGTTACTCCTGTTACTAATCCCAATATCCCTTGAGAGGAAAATTATAATGTAATACATCCAGCTGGCAGATCCATCACTGAAAAAACCTTTGGCATCCTGAAAATGTGATTCGGGCATCTGTATGGACTAGATGGTATTATGCTGTATAAACCTGAAAAGTATGTCATTTAATCTTGACATGTTGTATTTTACATAACATAACCATGAATTATAGGGGGCAAGATATCGAACTGTCAGATCCACAGGAGCATAATGCTCTAGAAATCTGAAGATGCCTCTCAGCTAATTCAGTGATTACAAACTCAGGTGTCAGTCTGCAATGCAGGGGGAGAACAGAAATGTGGGTGTCACTTTTGGAGATGGAATTCATTGGTAAGTAGTGTACAATTAAAATTAGCTGGTGGCCTGGGGGCTTGCAAATCAGGTAATTAGTGTTACTAGAACTCAGATATGCACTTGCAATTTATTTTTGGGGTACAAAAATGTGGATGCAAGTTTTGCAGGCATAAATTGCATCCACAAATATTAATTTACCCTACTTCACCTTCAAAGACTGCTGGACCTCTGATGTTGTCTGCCCAATCCACTCTGGTGTTTTGACAGTTGTTGGTTCTTGGCTAGTTCAGCAATCGAAGGTTTACACAAACAATAATACATTGCTGGTGCATATCTGAGTATATGTGATACTGACTACCAGATTTACATTCATGATATGATAATTATAAACTCAGATTTCAGCCTGGTGATCAGGGGCAGATCAAGTTTGAGAACAATGGATTTGTCAAAAATGTACACCTGGAAGTCTAACACAGAGCCAAATTCAGACACAAAGACCCAGGTAAATCCAAGGACAGAAGCTCCACTGACTTTTTAACTCTCAGAGATAAACTGATTTTTTGTTTCTTTTTAAAATAAATCCTTGAACACTAAAGAAATATTTTAAAAATATTCTGGACAGAAGTTATTTATTCTTCAAATGGGAGGTCCTGGCCATTATAGTTAGTTCTAAATACTCTCATTATTGGGAAGAGGACCCCACATACTCAACATTTTTAATGTTGCTTACTGCAGCTTTTCATTTCCTCAGTTGGACAAGAGTTGCTTTTTCCTCTGCCATTATTTATACTTTTATGTCAGGGTTATAGGTTAAATCTGTATTTCAGTATTTTTATTTTTCATACGCTTTCATTTTCTAATTAATTTGTTGATACAGGTAATAATTAGGGCAGACGTGATATGGATAACTAGTAGACACACAGCTGGAAACTACAGCTGCAGTTCACTTTGCTTTCTCCTCCTAGTGCCCATTTCCAATCTCTCACCAGTTTTACACTGGTAGAATTGCATCAACTCCAACAGAATTACTGTTGATTTACACTAGTATAAGTGAGATCAGACCCTACTCTAGAGTGCATTGGTTATTTGTCTCATGTTCCCCTTTGGTATGTTTTCCATTCTGTATTGGAACTCCTTGGTATTTTATTTGTTGAGTAGCGGTAGATTATATTTATAGACATAAACTGTGAATTCAGTGATATGGAGCACCTCCAGAAACTTTCGATTCAGTAAAATCATTATTTTGGGCTCAGTTTCCCTCAATACTACTTTTCCTCCCCACCTAAAGTTAGGACAGATACTGTGAATTATGAAGGAAAAAATATTAATGTAATGTTTGTTAGTTTGACTTAGATTATTTTCATCATACACAAAATCCACAAGAAATGAAGTTCATTTTTGACTTTGTTATAATGTTGGTTAATGCTATTTTTGCATGCATATTTTTCTTCAGTTTTACTGTGTAATTAATGATTTTTGTTGAAGAAATGTACAATTTAAGCCTTTAAATATTCAACAAACTCTTCCTATTATGTCTAAGACAAAGCATACAGTAATGTTTTATTTCTGAAACAAAGGAGAACAAAATCCAGAAATTTATTACTATACAGTTCAAAGACCTTTCTTTCTTTCTTTCTTTCTTTCTTTCTTTCTTTCTTTCTTTCTTTCTTTCTTTCTTTACATCATTTACAATAAAAATGTAATTTTTGGGTTTATAAATGGTTTGTATTGAGAACTGTGTAGAAAACAGTGCACCACAATGATTTTCTTCCCAAAACAAAAGAGAGAAAATTCTTCCTTGTCTCTTTTATAATGCATGTACATACCCCTCTCTCTTATGGTCGCTTTTTGTAAATGCAAGTTGTATTGTATTTTTGCTTTTAATTAAGAGGTATTGGATCGAAGTGTGCTCCATTGTATATACAAAATGCTGAACTATGGGGGTAATTACAGTGTTCAATGGGTGTCAGTATGGACCATATATTAGTGTCTAGTACTCACTTTTTCATTCACTGAGAGAGATAAAAGTAATGACTCTTACAGTGGCTTTCTTTTAGTTTGCTTACTTTTCCCATAGTGATATCATCTAAACTTTCCATCCTTTTTCTTCATATGCCAACCAGATGGACACATCACTCAAATGCATTTTTTCTAGTGGCATGTAAAGAACCTCCTGTATTTGCCACTGCTAAGTGCAATACTGAGAGCCTCATGGCAACAGGTTGTATGGTTGGGGGAAAACAATGAGGGAAGAGTGCATGGAAGGAGACTTCCCTCGACTTGTATGTCCCATGTAAAGGTCTGTCTCTGAGCTGAATTAATGTAGGGACTGCTTCCTCTCTGTGGCCCCAAGGGTGCATCCTGTTCCATAAGAAGCAGGGAGGCAAAGGGCCACAGTTGTGTTCTCCCTCACATTGGCCTGCAGAGCAGAGAGGTTGCACTGGGGAAACAGTTCTCCTGTGCACCTGGAGGGTGAGGGTGGGGTTGTTTTTCTTGAGGGAAAATTGTACAATAAAGGTTTGTGCCCAAAGTCCATAGTCTGGACCTGTATGTTGAGTAGTACACACCTGAGTGCTATTTCACAACACATTTGTCGGCAGTAATACTTACCTGGATTAGTTACCTAGTTTTTGTTGGTATCAAAAACTGTGCAACAGGCTGGTTCCAAAGTTATCTGAAAATAGGGGCAGCACTACTACTGCATTCTAGTCTGCCGTAAAAGAAATGTCCCTCTTATCTTTATTTAAACCTTATTAATCTTCTTAATTTAATCATTAGCTTTTACCGTGAAAAAACCAAATATGCTCACTAGTTGTGTGGAAAGACAGAGTAGAATCCATTTATACATTAAATTAAAGGGTAGAGCCTCTATATATTCTGCCTAATGATAAAGCAGTAACCTGTTAACTGCATTGTCCTATTGATAGAAAGTGGCAATTCCCCTAACAAGGACATTCTTTAAACAGATGTTCATTTAGGAAGGCATCATTGTTTTATGGAGCAATGTTTAGTCCTGCATATAAAAATAACCTCACCAAGTAGTGTATAAAAATAGTAGTGACAAAATGTATATACATTTGAAAGGGGATTCACCATTTCTTTTTAAACTCTTGCTATGGTCTTTCCCAGAATGTGCATAATTGCAACGAGAAACTGGCTCTGAACCTATCAGTTGGCTCTGAGGACTGCTAGAATCACTGAAGGTGGAGATGGAGTTGGGGTTTTCAGCCAGTGTGGAGAAAGCAGAAAGGCTGTGAGACCTGTGGGGGGAGAGATGTGTGTTTGAGAGCCAAATCGCTGTTCCTTATGATGAAGTTGCAGGGCTCTGTAATAGAGCTCTCCATTTCTGGGGCTCAGTTCCTGGGCAGTGGTGTTAAATGTTGAAATGGCAAGAAAACTTAAAAAAAAAAAAAAAAAAAAGTACAAACCATTGTGTATAGTGATGCACTGCAGGTATTGTTGTATGCCACAATACAGCAAATCACTTAAACATGTGTTTAGCTTTAAGCATCTGATTAGTTCCATGGAGTCTATAGGACTATTTATGTGTGTAAAATTAAACTCATGTTTAAGTGCTTTGCTGGATAAAGGTCTTAGTGAACAGATATTGTACTGTATGTGTGACATTTGAATTCCATGTCTTGCCCCTAGGTACATGTAACAGATATAAATTATTCTTTCTTCTTTTAAAATGGGAAATGTTGAAGAGTAATGTCGTTTTCATGGATTCATTGAATTACAAGTTATTATTCTATTGTCTTGTCAGCATGTATTTTAAATGAGCATTTTAATTTATTTATTTATGTATTCATTTATTTATTACAGTTATCAAGGTATAACCAGGAGACCTTAGATGTTAACTAACATACCTAAACAATGCTGTTATCTTATCAAAGGCTTAATCAGGGAGAATGTCCTTGTCACTTTTACATTAATTGTACTAAAGAGGCATTTTTTTGTTGACTTCAAAGAACTAATTCCTTTCCTTCTCCAGTGTATATTCCATCTTTTCTCCGTCCAGACATTGAATGTACTGAGCTGCATAGTGACATCGCTCTCATTCCTTGCATTAAATTTTTCAGTCATGCTTCTTTTTCTATTTTTAATACTTGTAGGTTGTAATCTTCAGCTTTATTCCATGCATCTCTTCCCCAAATGAAACATTCTGTAACTTCATAAGAATAAAATCATGTTTCAGAAAGAAATGGGGAAATTAATTCTAACCATAGAGCTCTCTCGCACCTGCTGCATATAAGGGGTTGACATATTAAGGCTGACAAATGTTAACACAAAGACGGCAGTGGAACATTATTTTGGATATTAAGTTACATTTCAATGAGAGCTTTTCCCCTTCCCTGATTTAATGCATCTTGAGTTGGCAAGAAGAAAGGACAAAGGGACAAAAACATGTTGGAGGCTCCAAGTCTGACTTCCCTTTTTCCCTGCCTAGCTGTGGCCACTCATCAGAATTTCATGTGGAGTCTCAAAAGTCATATGGAGTTCACAAAATCAAATTACCTCTCAAATTACCCTCTTGCCCATCTTAATGCTTTTCTCTCTCTTCAGAAAATTGTCCTCTAAACCACACCACTCGCCTGATCAGGTTTCTCATTGTCACACCTGTCTGCAAAAAGAAATGCATTAGGGATGTATCCCTTCAACCATTTATACAAATTAGCATAATGAATGCTTCAAGTGTATTCTGAATGACAGGCCTTTTGGCAAAGCCAAGTGATAGGATTTTCATTGGCCAATCAGGGTTTGCTTTGTTGTCCATCTGGTCAGTTGTAGGATGTAATTTCGTTTTCTTTAATAAACTGGACTCGTCTTCTCTTTCCCTTTGTGAATTTCAATGTAGAGCAACAGTCCAGCTGTCACTTAGTGCAATTCCCTCTTCTCTCATCCAGACAGAGTGCAATATCATTTTGTTACTCTTTATTGAAAAACAAGGTTGTTTTCTGGAATAATTATAAATTAAAGAGCTTATTGGGGTTGTTATCTTTAACAAATCTGTGTTTAATGTCAACACTGGTCATTTATCTGAATAATTTGCATATGTTTTCAGGATTGGGAGACAACTAACCAGAGACTCTATGTAACTATCATTATCACAAAGCATCAGCCTGTTTTTCTATATTCCTTCTATTTTCAAATATACATTGAATCCTTGTGTTTCAATTAATGCCTTGTTTCTTCCCTGATGCATGTTCAAGATGAGAATAATGAACATCAGCAACAGTTTCAATTTTTCCTCCTTTCTCTTTACAATTAAACATCCGTTTTGATTCCCTTAACCCTAAAATAAGGTGTTTAGTTCTAAAGGGAGAAATAACTGCATTTCTTCTCGGACTGTGTAATATCCATTACTACCTTCTTGTATACGTTTCTAGTGCACATCTTTTAAATCAGATTTAAGCTCTGTGTGAGCTGGTGCAGTCTTCATCTTACTTTGAACAGAGTATAAACACAACATATAGGGTGAAATCCTGGCTCAAGTGAAGTCAATACCAGAATTTTTTTTATATCCTGGTGGATGATAACTAACTCTTTGTACAAGTAACTCTCAGCAGTAATTTACACTGCACTTTTCATGTTGAATGAAAACAGCTGATAACAGGATATTCAGTGGAGTAGGCCCTGGACCTCTACAGAGGATCATAAAATCTGCCACCCTGTTATAGGCTATTTTCATATTACAGGAATTAAAGGTGTTCTCTGTAAAAATCTTACTACTTCCTGATACAGCATATACTAGGCCACTTTTATCCTTCCATTGACTTCATGGGGGGTACACCAGGAAAAAATGAGTCCCTGCATGTGTGGGTCCATACATACATAGGTCCCAGGGCTAGAGGCATGGAGCTGTCTGGTTCCTCTATTGGGGTTAGCAGTATAGTTATAGATGTGTTGGTCTCAGGATATTAAAGCGACAAGGTGGGTGAGGTAATACCTTTTAATGGGCCAACTTCTGCTGGTGAGAGAGAGAGAGAGAGAGAGAGAAGCTTTTGAGCCATACAGAGCTCTTCCTCAAGTCTGGGAAAGGTACTCCATGGGTCATACCAAATGCAAAGAGAGCACATTGTTTAGCATAAGGAGTTAGCACAATATGTTCTAACTGTATCTTGAATGATCCCTTACAATATGTGCTAACTACTTATGTTAAACAATCTGTTCCATATTGCGTTTTGCTTTGAGTCTGGGAATACCTTTCCCAGACCTAAAGAAGAGCAGTGTGTAGCACAAAAACTTGTGTGTCTCAGCAGAAGTTGGTCCAATAAAAGATATTACCTCACCCACCTTGTCTCCCCTCAGTCCTCAGAAGCTCTGTTCAGCTTCTTTTACATAAATTACAACAGTGTTTTTCTGTCATTCCACCTACATTTTGTTGGTTTAGTTGGAATTTGTTCATGTTTTGATGTGTTAATGAGATACATTATTATCATTACTCATGAAAGGGCATACAAATTATGCAGGATATGCTCTGGTTGAAGGGTCACCCTGACTTTACAGGTAAAGGACTTTGGTTGGATAATGAAGGTTGGCCTCAATCAAGAAGAATGGAAGGGCTCTTTCCTATCCTAGGGAGTAGTGACTATGTCAGAGGGTTCTATTTTGTTCTGGGTTCCCCACCTGGACGTTCTGTGCCCTGTGTGGAGGAATCTGTGGGACTAGAGCATGCAGATCAGTGGCAGCAGAAGCAGATCTGACTCAACACTGAGGACTAGCCAGACCAGTGGCAAAAGACAGATGGCTCCACTGCAAGCCCCAACTGAACCAGTGTCAGAACAGAACTGACTTTACAGGAAGGCCCAAAGGATTAGTGGTTGTGTCAATGCTGAGCTCACGTCACAGTTGCCTGGTCCACCTGGTAGAAACAGAGTTGAAATCACAGAACTGGATCTGGTAGCTTCACATTGGAGCAGAACCTTGTGGAGCAATTCTCTTTGGAGTCTACCAGGCTAGAAGAGCTAGCCCCAGATGCCCTTGGCTACCAGTGAGACTAACCTGACTTGTGAGAGGGGTTTTAGTTGGATGGGATTTGTGGTGAGATAGAGTTCTGGATCTCCACAAGTTGGACTTCTATTATTTAGGACTGGGGAGTTAACCAAACTCCTGATGCATTGATTTGTGTTGCTCAGTTTTTTAGATGCAAACATATATATTAGGTTTTTATGGATCTTTTGACTCTTTTCCCCCAAATAAAAAGGTACTTGTGTTCTGTGTCCCCAAAGGAGTTAAGTACTTGAGAGCAGAGAGAAACTGCTTGTAGAGGAAACCACAGAAGTTATAGTTAATTTCCCAAAGCCAGAAGTAGGAGTATGGTGCTGGGTCAGGGCTCAAGTCATTGTTTAATTTGTTTTAGAAAAGGACCCCTGACAGATTGAAGCTGGCCCTTGCTGCTGGTTTGGCACCTGTCAGAAGGATTACATATGTTAATGTAATATTTTAAGTAACAATCTAGAGTGTGTGTAGTTAAATTGGATCAAATTTTCTGGCAGCAAAATCAGAGGGGCAACAGGTATACTAGAGGACAGAATCAAACTGTAAATTAACTGGGAGATATTAGGAGATGAGGTTCATGCTGAGATATCTAAAGTCATACATCTAGGGAAAGGGAACAAATAGTACAGACATAAGCTGGGTAACAACTACCTGTAAAGCACAGAATAAAACATACTGGAGCTAGTAAATTGCAAACCATATATGATGTGATAATGTGTCATAAAACCCAAAGCTATTATCTGAAAAATATGGTGTGAGGGATTGGAAATGTGTAAAATTAGGGAAGTAAAAGAACTTCACAGCGTGTTCTTGTTACAATATCACTTGGAATGTTGTATAGTTTTTTTCCCCATAGTTTAGTAACAAGAACTGTTATTTATAGCAGGAAAGAGGGAGTTGGGATATAGGTTCTAACTGTGCTATAGACTAGTTTTTTTGACCTGTGCCAATAATTGTTTGCAGGTGCAAAAATACCAGGAAGGAAATTGCACCCACACGTTTTTGTGTCCACATGTTTTGGGAGGGGAAAAAAGGGAAATAACTTTAAAAAATCTAGCCAGACATCTCACAGTGCCTCAGTTTCCCAGTCTTCAAAATGGAAACAACAGTGGTAGCTATCCAGTTTAATGTATTGTCTGTACCCCATTCTTATGATCTGGCAAAACTTGGAATAGCTATTGGAGATTCTCAGAGACGTGTTATTTTATTGCAGAGTACTGATTGTTGGTGAATGTAACATACAGTGATTATGCAAATCAAATATCCACACCAATCAGTGATGGGAACAGCTTTCCTAGAAACAACCTGGGCAGTAATACGTCCTTAACTCTAAAGCATCTCTGCACTCTGACTGGCTGAGACTATCCCATGCTGAGGCACTGACCTTGCATGCTGCTCTATATAAGTGGGCCACTTCCCCCAAATGTTGCCCCATTAACTTCAGTGGGGAGCTCTGTGAGTGCAGGACCCTGCCGACATACATAAGCTTGTAGAATGAGGGCCATGGTAGCATCACAATAACATCATATTCATTATGGAGAAGCATTTAAAAAATACTAACATCTGTCAACCCACTGTGTGGTGTAATGTCAACACATGTATGCTAGTAAGTTTAGAAAAAAATGATTATTAATAATGGCAATAATAATTACACTTAATTATGTACTTTGTTCATTCAAATATCTTTCTACATGACTCTGCCTATTAATACACAAAATATGCAGCACTTCACGCTGTTTAAGCCACAGAAACCGAGTGGTGCAGAATGAGCTATTGCCTAGCCATCCGTTTTCTGTGTAGATGTAATTTATTAACACCTGTTAAGTGCAGCAGTAACTGCAAATTACTTCACCAGCGCTGACCTATAGAAACTCCTGTTGTTTCTACAAAGCACTGCTGACACTGGCAGTAAGATGAGAAAGTTAAGGATGTACAGAAGAAAAATTGTAACATGGCAGAGCCTATAAAGGCCAGAAAACAAATGAGCTGAATGAATGCAGAACTGATACCTTTCTTCTTTTAGGAATGTTGATAGATTTGAGGATTGAGTGTTCAAAAGGGAGCTCCCCTCCCCACTGTCCTTTTCTAATATTTTTCACACACATACATTAATTTAGTATCTTTGCATTTTAATATATCTTATGCTGTAGTACCTAGGAAACCTAATTACACAGCACTGTATTGTCCATTGTCCTTTTAAAGATGCTTAGGAGAAAACAGGCTTTCAAGGCTTTTCCTTTTGTCCCTTTCCTGCAAAAAAGGGCAGGAACTCTCAGACTCTTTATGCTTCCTGGAGCACAGGGACTAGTTCTTCAGTGGCCATCTTCAAAAGAAAATGGCCAAGGAGGTGGGGTATGTATTTCACCCTTTCTTCATTGGCAGAACTGGCTAGGCATGAATAGAGGAACATGTTGCACCCTCTTAGACTAGTGTAGTGTGTGAGCTCCATTTTCTGTTCATACCCATAGAAAGGACTGCCTAGGAACTCAAATGTAGGTCTATATGTAAATATCAGTCTGTCCTTTGGTTTAATTAATTGCATCATAGAACAAGGGGATTGTGATACCCATCTGAACTCTTTGCTGAAGCACTGGATTCGCTAAGTTGTGGTTAACTTAGTAGTGAACTTGTTGACATGACTTTTTCTTTAGCCTACTATAGCATGAAGTTTGTCTGTCATGAGTTGGAGTCCCAAGTATTTGGCTGGTTTATTCCATTGAAGAGAGCAGATACTTTACAAGCCTTGAAAGACTTGTGGCTAAATTCTTCCCTTTATCCCAAATGGCTGATATCATCAAGGCTACTCTATTCTTCCTACATTTATGGAACCTCCCTGCAGTTTCTAATATAGGTTCTGTGCATGTTACAAGAGTTGAATAACCATGAAGAGATGTTTCATATGGATCAGGGAAGTGAACTGACTCCTAATATGTAATTTATCAGTATCTTTTCCTTCTTGTGTCGGGAATTACAGGATGCATAAGTCATCCTTACTAATATTAAGTTGGATATATGCCTTATATTCTGAGGTGCTGAAGTAATGGAGGGTTATTTGTGATGGACAGGAAGCACCATACAAAATATCTCAAAAAGAACAAAAGGACGACATTTTGGCATCCAGAAATATGCTGAAAACATGCTACCTGATATCTGCAGTGAAATTCACATGCCTCTTGGGAGTGCCAAAACTTTTCAGCAGGTTAAGCTGTCATTTACATGGATCTCTGAACATATCAAAGGCTATTATGTTCCTTTCCAGGTAACCACCAGAAGCATAGATACTTCATAGGCAGTCCACTAAATTATTCACTCATTTGGTGCAGATCCTTAAATCCTTCTGATGACAACTAAAGATAGTCTTTGAAACAAAATTTAAATGGGTTTTTAGAAAAAGGACAAAAATGCTCACAGTCCATACCTGAAAATCAGGTTCTATATTTGCTACTCACTAGTTACCTGCATGTTCGTAATGTAGGTGACAGAAGATGAAATTGACCAAGAAAGCTAATAGTTTCCTGTCTTCTTCAGTTAGCTGTGGAGAGAAGGTTCACTGGATCCAGTAAACAATATCTGTAAGTTGTATCTAGTTGCTGTGTGAATATGTATTCTCTTGAAAACATCAACTACATGGAAAAATGGGAGTCATCCAAGATTTGAGAATCAATGTGTATTATTGACAGATTCCGGGGTTTAAGCCCGCACAAAGTGGATGATACTGTAGTAGAGTAGAGAAATGGTAAGGATACAAAATAAAAGTCTAGGCAATCTTGTG
Organism: Dermochelys coriacea; assembly: GCF_009764565.3. Lineage (NCBI taxonomy): Eukaryota > Metazoa > Chordata > Testudines > Dermochelyidae > Dermochelys > Dermochelys coriacea. The sequence goes on along the minus strand of NC_050072.1, from coordinate 68,534,638 downwards.
TAACTACATTCAATTATTTTTCTCTTTTTCTATTTTTATTAAACAATGAGAATAAACTGTGGTGTATCTTTTTTAAATCTTCTGGCCTGTGCTGAAGCATTCTATTCTTCTGTTCTCAATGAGATGGTTTGCTTATTCTGATTCTGTAGCTCATCTACTAGTCTGGTTTTTGTGTGCAATGTTGTCTATGGACTACAGGTGACACTGCTACTTCCTGGGACACAAGTAGTGGGGGTTTACTTGCCACTCAGAGACACATTTAGAAATGGGGAACCTAGAGATGGGTCAGATGCTGCAAAATCTTGAGAATTTTTTCTTAAATATGAAATAATCTACAAGTTTATTTAGATATTTGTCTCTCACCCACCATTATTGAATCTGGATGTATTTCAAGAATCCCAGACAACTTAAGATACAGACAAGAAAGTCCCATTACTACATTTATCCCATTCACTTACCTTCACTTTAAGCACTGACTTTAATATCAAAGACATATTAATCAGATGCAGCTTACATTAGATCTTAAAGGCTGACAGATTTGGACTCTGTTTTAACAGAAAAACAAATGGATTTCTGCTTCATGAGCCCTCCCCAGTATAATGCCCTGACACTTGCCCCTGGAAGTTTTGCCTTTAGAATAACAGATTAAGAACATTCCAACTCTGTAATTGCCACAAAGTGACAAAGAGGAAGAGGCAGTCAATAAGAGAGCCAGATTCCCAGCAATTCAGGGCTTCCTAAATGATAACCAACACATTCAATTGTGCCAGAAGCTAATCAGGAGCTAGTGCAGAGTATGTAGTGGTTATTTGCTCAGTTTAAAAGCTGGCTGGCTCCATTCACTAAATGGAGCTTCAAAATGTTTTCAGTTGTACAGTATGTAAAAGGACACCACCTGGGAGCTCAGCAGCAATGATGGCTCTAATGAGACTCCATGACTGGGAACCATTGAGACAAAAAGCACGCTTAATCCTGTCAGTTCCTAATGGTTTTCCCTTCCCATCACTTCCATCTTTTTTAGATTAGTTTTATGCCAGATGGATTACTCTAGGAATTTATCTTGGCTAGGCAAGTTTTCTATATGATCTATCTTGTTGGTTCTTGCAGACTACTTTGCATCAAGAATTCTCAGAATGTTCTGGGGTAAATTCGAATGAAGTGCATTCCTATTTGCCATGCAATGCTCTCCACAGTTGACATGCACTGTTGTACATGTAATTTCCATCTCACCATGTTAACCACTGATCTCTCAAATGGTGGCACTTTACATTTTTATATAAGCAGTAGTCAAACAGTCATTTTTCTCTGATCTTCATCTTTTTATATACCATTCATAAAATAAAACACAAAAGAAATTGCATGTTCCTGCAACTTTTCTTAGTCAAAATAATTTTGCTTAAATGTACTTTCTCTCCTTCTTTCCTAACTCATTTATACTAATAATTTCAAATGATAAACAGCTAAAGCTCTACACAAGGAAAGAATTAATCCTCCGAGATATTTGTTGCTATCCCATATGTTCAAGATCAAAAGGAGGTTACATTTTAAAAGAAGAAAGTTTTAAATGGAATAAAGATTTGGGAAAGTAATTCAGAAATGAAAAAGTTTCACAACCTAATAAAATACACAGTAGGATTTGTGTCCAGTTCTAACTAGAACATTCTGAGTAAAGATATACAAATAAACACTCAAAAATCCCATTTTGCTTCAGCATTCCATACAAGAACTAGTAGCCAGTTCCTCAGCTGTTGTAAACCAACATATCTCATTTTAAATCTATGGAGTTATGTTGGATTAAACAACTCTGGGTGTGGCTCCATATTTTTAACACTAGAGCAGGATTTACTCACTGCAGGTTTCAGACCATGGTCAATATAATTAATCAACATGGTACAATAATATGAATGGTTGTACTGGATCAGAAAAATGGTCCATATAGCCCATTACCCTGTCTTCCAACAGTGGCCGGTACCCAGAGGCTTCAGAGGGAATGAACAGAACAGGTTAATTATTCAGTGATCCATTCCCCGTTGTCCAATCCCAGCTTTGAGCAATGAGAGGTTTAGGGACATTCAGAGCATGGAGTTGCAACCCTGACCCTTTTAGCTAATAGCTATTGATTAATCTATCCTCCATGAATTTATCTAATTCTTTTTTTGAACCCGGTTATACACAACATCCCAGGGCAACAACTTACGCAGGTTAACTGTACATCATGTGAAGAACTATTTTCTTTTCTACGTTCTAAACCTGCTGCCCAATATGCCTTGGTGATTTAGGTAAATCTGTGTATGGCTAAATGTGTTATGTAAAGCCGCCTCTCAATCCAGTAGAATGGGATTATAAGATTTGTAATTTTTCAGTCATTGCTAGTATGATCATTAAGTTCTGTAACCTTTTGCAAACTTTGTAACTTTAGTTATTGTTAGCATAGCCTTTTAAGTTTTGTAACTTTTGCATGCTGTCAAGGTTCCTTCACCACTCTAAACTCTAGGGTACAGATGTGGGGACCTGCATGAAAGACTCCCTAAGCTTATTCTTACCATTTTAGGTTAAACCCTGCCACCACCAAAGTGTTACACAAAGAACAGGGGAAGTGCCCACTTGGAAAAATCTCCCCCCAAAAATATCCCCCCAAGCACTTTCCTGGGAATGCTTGATAAAAATCCTCACCAATTTGCATAGGTGAACATAGACCCAAAACCTTGGATCGTAAGAACAATGAAAAGCAATCAGGTTCTTAAAAGAAGAATTTTAATTAAAGAAAAGTAAAAGAATCACCTCTGTAAAATCAGGATGGTAAATACCTTACAGGGTAATCATATTTAAAACATGGAGAATCCCTCTAAGCAAAACATTAAGTTACAAAAAGATACAAAAACAGGAATATACATTCCATTCAGCACAACTTATTTTATCAGCCATTTAAACAAAACGCATATCTAAATAGATTGCTTACTGACTTTTTACAGGTGTTCTGACCTGCATTCCTGCTCTGGTCCCAGCAAAAGGATCACACAGACAGAGAACCCTTTGTTCTCCCCCACGCACCTCCAGCTTTGAAAGTAACTTGTCTCCTCATTGGTCATTTTGGTCAGATGCCAGCAAGGTTATCTTAGCTTCTTAACCCTTTACAGGTGAAAGGGTTTTTCCTCTGGCCAGGAGGGATTTAAAGGTGTTTACCCTTCCCTTTATATTTATGACACAAGCTTTGTAGCCTTTTAAGTTACCATTTGTATGAACCTCCAAGCTTTGCAATATTCCATCATGAGATAAGAGAGAATGTGAAAAAGGGAGTATATGTGGGATGGGGCGGAGAGGAAATGCAAGGAGAAAGGAGCCAGGAGTGTCTGATGTAATCTGCGCTGAGAAGGCAATCATGGGGTGCTGTAAAGAAAAGAAGAACCTGGTATGCATGAAAGGAACAAGTCTGTGAATGCTTGGACACAGAAGGAAAACTCAGTGTATGTGACAGGAGCCACCCAGTTCCAGCAAAAGGAAGAAGGCATGCACACAAACCCCCTGCTTCTTGACCTGCTTGCTGGCCCGGATCTGTGACTGCAGGTGGCCACACCAAATCTACTATGCTTTGGCTTCTCGGCTTCCTCAGCTGTCTCCGGTAACTCTCCGCCTGCATGAGTGTGTGGGTGCATGAGGGTATGAATGTGTTGAACGTGTGCGTGCATGAATAAGATCCATTCCTTTTCTGTTTAACCCAATAGCGGCATTTAATAAAACCAATATAAGTGTAATCCTGGGTTGGTTTCTAGGGAAATTGAGGTAACAAAATGAACACCCAGAATCATGCTGTGCACAAAGCTACTATATATTTTACACTTTAATGATTTTACAATGACCGAACAAATTTAAATTTAAAAATTATGCTTGGAGGGAGATTTAGGGTCTGAGCCAAAGCTATCTGAGTCAATGAGAGTCTTTGGTTCTTTGTCTCAGTCCTATAGAGAGCCTGAATTCTGAAAGTTGTATGCTCTCAATTGTGTGCCAAAAGTGTGTGAGCAGTTCAAGGGCACCGGAGTCTTTGTAGAAGTGGGGGGAGGAGCAAAACCAAAGTGCCCCTCCTGCTCTGCAGCTGGCTGCCCTCATGGTGAGCCAGCTGCTGTCTCTTCTGATGCTACAGCAGCCCCTGCTAGGCGAAAGATGTAATTGCAGCACCTCTCTGGCAGACTCTATTATTCTGCGGGGGGATAGGGTGAGAGGGAATCTGCAGGAGGCATGAATTCTGTGCTTCTGTTTCTTTTGTTAAAAAGTGTGTGTGTGTGTGTGTGTGTGTGTGAGGCATGGCATGGCTCCTCCTGCCCCCTGGTTCCAGTGCCAGTTGTGCAGTTCCCATGCTATCGTACACAAATTGGGCATTGTCCACTTAGATGCAGAGCTGTTTGTCCATGTAATTGAGGCAAGAGCATGCACACACAAGTTAGGCTTTTGCAGATGTGTCTTTTTGAAAGTCAAGTCCAGTATGTCAGGGTACACTGTGAACCTTTTGTCATGAACCCTTGAAAATATTGCTTTAAAATGGAAATGTAACAGAACCCCCTTTCTCTTCCCCACATAAGATGAGTTAGTGCAAGAAGGCCCTGCTGCCACAGAGAGTGTGGTGTGCTTTCCTGAATAGCTGTAATTTTTTAAGCAATTTGGGCCCAACTCATCTTTGGTCTGCCGTGACTAAAATGATTGGATACACTAGAGATGAAGTTTAATGCAATGTAAATTTAATAGTCAATAGGCATACAACAAATGCTTTTCTGAGGCAATTCTACTCAGATTAGTCACTTCAGTTGCTAGATGCTCAGTCTACTACCATGACCTCTTAGGAACTTTTAACCCCATTTCTTTCCTATGGGGTCTACTGCCGTCAGTGGGAGAGGCAGAGCCAGATTCTGATCTGTTTACAACATTGTTGATGAGATCAGCATCCGTCCAACAGTCATATTGTTCTGAAAATGAAGCATCGTATAGTTGGAAGTGATAGTGGGAAAGACTTTATTAACTTTTTATCTTTGTGATTTCACAGCTGAGCCTTGGTCTACACTGGGGAGGATCAATCTAAGTTACGCAACTTCAGCTATTGAATAACGTAACTGAAGGTGACGTACTTAGATCGACTTACCGTGATGTCTTCACCACGGTGAGTTGACTGCTGCTGCTCCCCTGTCAACTCTGCCTGTGTCTCTCGCAGCACTGGAGTACAGCAGTCGACGGGAGAGCACTCGTGGGTTGATTTTTCAGGTCTAGACTAGATGCGGTAAATCAATCCCCGCTGGATCGACCGCTGCCCGCCAATCCGGCAGGTAGTGAAGACATACCCTGAGTAATCTGGATTGGAAACATTTTCAGTAAAAATGAGGAACTGCTACTACTTAACAGGATGCATCTTCTATCATGGACCTCTGTAAAGATAGAGAGAACACAATATCTAAATTACCATAAACTAAGGCATACACATAAGCATTCCTGAATTGTGGATTCAAGCCTTTACTCCTTGCTTAACCAAAATCTGTATTTAATGCTGTGTCCTAGACCCTATAATTAGAGCAGGCTGAAAAACAAAAATCTCTTCCTGTGAATAATTTTGCATTTATTATTTTTGTTTTGTTTTGTTTTCGCCCCAACTGGGATGAAATGCCAAAACACAATTTTTTTTTCCCATGGGAAGAGATTTCAAGAAAAAAAAATTTTAGCAGAATCAAAACTGAATTTTTTCACTTCCCAGCTGCCTGCCTTCTCCCTTCCACACTGTCTCCAAACTGGGAGGCTGGTAGGAAGGCTGAATGGCCACACAATCTGCCTTTCCTTCCACAGAACTGGGAGGGTTACATGGGAGGCAGAGTATCAAGGAGCTCAGTCTTTGCAGCCCTCTAGGAAAGCATTTGTTAATTTCAATGACAGAAGGTGACATTGACAAGAGTCTTCCAGGTGGGCAGCTGTGGAGCTGTGATTTTGATTTCCTGGTGGAAAATCAATTTTTTGGGGGGCAAATCTGAAATTTTCTCACAGAAAAATTTAATTTTGTGAAAAGGGATATTTTTTGTCAGAAAATTGTCCAGATGAAATTTTTTTAACCAATTCTACCTTTAATACTGCAGTTTAGGGCCTGATACTGGAAGGTAGCTAGGAATTCCCCTATTGTAGGGGAACTCTCCATTTGGCATAAAGCCATTTTAGCCATCTCTAGGCCACCTACCCATTGTTGGAAAGAATTCCTAAATGAGATGGGGCCATGGTTGAGGAGTGAAGGGGCAGAACCAGAGCATGAGGTACTGCAGTGATCACTAGCCAATGGAACAGTCTTAAAAGGACCACTCTAAGTTCACCCCTCCAGTTGCACTGAAAATCAGTCAAGGAGAATGATGGCTAAGAGCCAACTTTCCCCCTGCCTTTGGTCCTGTGCTGAGTACTGCTCAGCTGGACCTGGGGATCTGGTCCTTCATTTCATCCTTTCATAGTGTTGCTTCTTCAAGCTTTCATGTTAGATTAATGTAATGCTTGTCCTCTCACAAGACACAAGGAACATAAACATTTTAATTCTGATTTTTTTTATATATATATATATATATATATATATATATATATGCAAATTGTTCTATAGTTTGCATAATGATCCTCTTACTCTCTCTGATTTTGATCTTTGGATTTGTACAGATACTGTACCTACCTGGACCAAAAGCAATGACAGATATTGCAGTCTAGGAAATTTAAAGAGCTTTCTGAAAAACAAAAATATACCATGAAAAAAGTATTTGGTGGACCTGCATTGTAAATGATAAATTGTTAAAATTCATAATGCTAATAGCTTATATCAAAAATGGATAATGTAAAGCTTCTTAGGAGGATAACTACGCCTCACCTCTCTGAGTTTTATTTATTTATTTTTTAAATAAATCAAAGCTAAGTCCAAACACCTGCCTTTTTTTAGTGAAGCTCATGGCTTAATTTGAAATAGCATGTGGTTTACTCTAGATGGCTATATTTTTCTTTGCTCCGTAATTTACAAAAAAAAAAAAGCATGTGCTATTAGTAGAGTTAAAATGTTCTCACAGTTTCTGGACAAACAGATATCATTTTATAAATGTGAGATTTGTCATACTGCTAAAGTAATGGAAAAACGAGTCATGAAGCTTTTCCTTTGTAAACACTCGTGACATCTCACAAGTAATAATTCCTATTAATAAGTTATATGATGTTTCTCAACATGTGTTCTGGCCTGCAACTATTATGTCAATAAACACAGCTAATCAGTTTAATGTGCTTTAGGCAGAGGCAAGCAGTGCATAAAAATGTGCAGATAAAAAAGGAAGGAAGCTATTTTTTTCTCTTTTCTTGAAGGGTTTTATTGGATAGCCATGTAAGGACTCTTTTATTCTCAAAGCTATGTGATGTTCCCTTTTTTTATTCTGGGGAGTTTTGCAAAAATATCTTCTTCATTCCATGGAATTTCTCATACCCTTAAATTTATCTTGATTGAAAATTTCACTGAACTGGCTAATTTTGCCTGAGAATAATGCAAGAATATGGATTTTTGCATAGCTTAACGTGTGAGAGATTTATTTCTTATACTTATGCTCAAAATCTGAACTATTTTCACTAGAACATGGGAATGCTCTTAATAAAAATATTAACAGACCTTATTGGCTTTTTCTGAGAAAATTGATTCATTCTGAGTTCATAATGGAAAGTTGAAAAGCTTCAGTTTTGAGTAGTTTTGCCTTACATTATTTCACACATTGCTGTTCTTTATAATATCATGAAAGTTTGTCCTCGGGTTTCCTCCTCTTATTCATTTGTTTTCCTCTTTGCGTTCTAATTTCACACACACACATACATCTGGCTTCCATTGTATTGCTACCCAAAATGTGCAATATAACTACACTGTCTGGAGAATAGGAATATTGATGTACCTTCAAAATAGGCCCCCTCTTGCACTTGGCAGCATAAGAGACTGACCACAAATCACTAGGTTAACTGTTGCTTGATGGTACTTGGTCACTTGATCATTTTAAGATGTTATTAGTTTTAATTAGTAAATTATACTCTGTCTCTTCATCCCTTAAATTAAATGTGATATGCTCAAGGTAAAATCTGCATACACATGAGGAATAGAATCTGACAGACTCTGCTGAGATTTCTCTTTTATAGAACAAAACAAGGAGACCTGCAGTGTGTTGGTTTCTTGAACTATTCAACTATAGATTCAGTCTTAGTCTAGATGTTGGATAGGAAACTGTAGTATGTACTTTTTAGTGTGTAAGATAAAAACAATAATTTAATTTGTGTGTGTGTGTGTGTGTGTGTGTTGAAAGACTGTAGATCAAATTCTAATCTCTTTGTTGATTTTAAGAAAATTTCATTAGGTTTGGTAGTCTGTAGAGTTATATGGAATCAGAGAATTAGAAATGGAAAAGGCCAATTAAATTGTCTAATGTGTCCCTCAGGGGGTCAGTAAAGGATTGTTCTCTATAGTGTATAATAATCCATGTTATTCAATTATACAATACCTAAGAATGGCCAGTCAATTTAGATCCCTTGATTAGCTGAGCATTCTATTCACCGTATTCTTGCCCCTTGCTCTCCACTTTTTTAAAATAGTGATCAGGGATCCATTTTAAAATAAAAAAGATGACAAAAAACAATGTTCCTTTTCTTAAATGCCAAGACTCCAGCGTAGGCCTGCATGAAGCACTGCAACATTTAAGAGTCATGCACAAATGTATAATCACTTCTTTAGCGGAGCCTGATTCCCTAGTCCTTAAATCAGTAAGTATTTTCTTTCCTTAATAATGTCATTGGAAGTTTTGCTTGAATAAAGAAAAATGAGATCACGCCTTCAGTATTTACATTTATTTCTAGAATGATTCCTTACTGCTATATGTAATCACTAATCTCTTTATAATGTAACTTTAAAAACAGTACTGCAAATCTAGGTAATATCTACTGTATGGAACTTCAGGAGAGCTTTCACTCTTGGCAACTGATATTGTACCTCCTTCTGAGAGCTTTAATCTGTTTATTCACCTTTTTATCTGTCTGGCTGCTTATGAAAAGATTAGTCCATATAATCTTTTACATTCTGTGCATCTTGTATGTAGTTAGTTGTAGAATATCTGGCAGTCTGACAGGTATTAGGCACGTTGATGATTGCTACTGAATGAAAAAGAGTTAGATTTAATTTTGTTTTGGGAAATAGTCTGAAGGTGATCATGAGTAGTATTCAAACTGGGAATGAATATTTGACTATGTTTTGACTCTTCTTAGGGATTCTGAGGAGTGTGGAAGGTTATTTTGTGTCTGTGAAATACATAGTTTATTAATAATTTAAAGATATGGGACAGATCCAAACTTGTGCTGTGGTTACTTTGTGGCAATCTACTAGCTGTCCTATTTAGCTAGCCAAGAATTCTCTAGCATGGGGGGATTCCAATGTGGTATAGACATGGCATAGTGGTTTTTCTTCCACCACCCTTCCAGGCCCTGGACAATTGTGACTGAAGAAAAGGCAATCTGATTGGGAATCCCTGGCTGCACTAATGACCACTCAGAGGCCCTGACCAGCTAGCACAATTTAAAGCAGCCCTGAGACTTGGCCAGCTGAACATCTGGGGTGAGGTAAGATAAGGTGAGTTAACCCATTTTACACCCTCTTCCCTGAGTGACACCACACCCAGAAGGGCAGATTCTGGGGATTTTCCCCATCTTCTATGGATTTCCCCTTTAGTCATGCAATGATAATTAAAAGTGTTCCTGCACTGGAGTAAACATGGAGTTCAAACCCTCTTCTCCCCAAAGATATTAATTTCAAAAGATTTTTAAAATAGCCAATAGCCAATTAATTATTCCTGAGAATAGCTGTACTTTGTCCTTTGGCTAGTTTCTTCTGGATGGCTACATTTGGGAAGAAGAGAATTTCATCAGCAAGTGACAGATGAATTCATTGCTGTACTATCTTTGTGTTCTTGCTATAGAAAAGTGGCAAAAGTAGAATGCTCCTATTCTATTGATTACACTCTGAGCATGAAGATGTGATCAGTTTTTTATGGGGAATAATACTGTATCTTTATACCCGTATTTACTTTCTTCATATCCCTGATGGCTAAAATCCTGACATGCCAGCACTTCCTTCATATTTTCTTCTCTAATTAGGAATAAATTGGTGTATATTCCTTGGCTATTGTAGCTGAATTTGTTAGTATAGTATAGTTAGTTTTTTAAGTGCATCCATAATCTGCAGGATTAAGATGTCAAGCACATTCACAAATGCTCCTTTGCTGGCTGACAGTTACATTGCCTGTAAAATTACTGTTTGCCATTGCTATCCAGAATGAGTGGCAAGGGTCAGTTTAAAGAGTGGAATTTTAACTGCATGAGTGGTAAAATAATTATTTCCTCAAAGGCTCATTATATTCTCATCATAGCATTCATTTTTCATAAATTATGTAAATTTCATATTGACATGTGAGATACATATCGGTATCAGTTACATTTTCGTTATATATTTAGATACAAGAAGATACAGTAGAGTATGTTAATTATACTCACATATTCTATAGATGATGATATTTCTCCTGCAATAGCTCTTTACCTATTACACTTTCAATGATCTGAAAGTACTAAATATGATTCAAGAGCTGATGAAATCGAATTTAGTAATAAAATGCATAAACTGCTCTGGTTAGAACTCTATTAATCTCTATCCAACCCAGAAGGAATGTCTCTAAAGTTCAAATAACAACCTTTGACTACTGGTGACAGATGAATATTATAAAAAGGAGGTTTTTGTTTTCTTGAAGTACAGGGTAAATTCAGTGATCTGTGTTTGCATAAACAATTTTAGAACTACACTACTGCTAATTTCTAATACAAATCCAAATTACCAATGAAGGAAAAATAATCAAAAGGTAGGAAATCCCACAGAGTTCCACATGCAAAGAAGGAATATTTAACTACAAGAGTGTTGCTTCTGTTTAAGCAACTCAGCTTGATTAGCTGGTAAAATATTAGTTAGGCTAGATTGTAAGAACCGAGGTTGTTTTGCTAATAAAGAGCTTTCATTAGTAAAATATGTTCAGCCGTAGCTTACAGATATATCTTAGTTTAATGGAGATACACTATTGCTTAATGTCAAGTGATTCTGAAATTGCTTTTGTAGAGGGTCTGGTATCTATATTTAGCAGAATCTTTAAAGCTGTAGATATTTCTTTTGTTTTTGTTAAATTATGAAATGCTACTGGTGGGGAAAATAAAATGCCTCTGTGGCTTTAAGGAAAAGCAATGTTTCCTTAGCTTTTTTGCCATAAACACAGAAAACACTGTGTATAATAAAAGCTGAAATGGAAGCTGAGCATCACATAAAAAAGTATGAAGCCTTGTATTTGCCATGTTACTTTAAGTGTTATAGAAGGAAATGAAAGAGTCAATAATGGACAGGCAGCAGAATAAAAATCAGATACCGTCCTAGAGGATGGAAATTGTTTGTGGATAGGAAGGAGATAGTGGAATATAGGAGGGACAGAAATCCATATATAGTGTCAATCATATTTCAAAATGCAGGAGGCATTTGCCTTGAAGTAAAGACTTTTAAAGGCTTATCCCCTCCCCAGATAGTTCTTTCCACAAAATTTAGGAAAATTAGCTAAAATTCTGGCTCTTGTATTTTAGAGGTAAAATGAATGGAAAGGTAGTAAAGATCACGACTGGAATTCTACATGGGAAACTCCTAAATTCTGCATACTGGTTACATTGGCTAGTTAATGTATCACTCTTTCCAGTCTCTGGTATACACACTGGTAAGTTTAAAAAATATATTTTGCTTTGAATATTATTGCTTATAAACTATGAAATCTTCAGAATGCATGTTTTCTGAATGAATAGAAATATTTGCTGCAAGGTATTAATGATGAGAAATTCCAGTCTATATATAATAAGAATCAACCCTTACTTCCATTTGAACCTTTTTAAAGTTAAAAAAATTCAAATAAGTTTTCCTTCCATATCCCATTATTTAACATTTTTACCTGGCTGGATTCTTCTAGGTCCTAGCTGCCAGTGAAGGTGTGAGGAAGACTATATTTGCATTGCTTCCAGTCCTAACAGAAACAAGAAGTAAATAAAGATTTGGGAGAGACCTCCACTTTCCCATGATTTCCAGCTTAATGCACAGACTCATGAAGTACTGTTCCAATAAGCATCTTTTTGAGTGCAGTATCTCCATGTCTGATGATTTTCTGAAAGGCTCTTACAGTCAGTGGATCATGTGAGAATCACAGCTTTTTTTTTCCCTAAGAAGGAAGTTTTTAGTTCTCATAATTGTGGATGAAAACTTGAAAATGTAGACCTAAAGGCTCAGCTCAAACACTAGTAACCAAATAAAAAGAATCCCACATTTATTACTTCTAATATTTCATAATTTTGGGGGGCCTGATTCATGATTCTGAACCTAATAAGGTTTTCTCATCACTTAAGGAAACATAAAACTGGATTATTGTACAATGTAACAGCATCCTCCCTAGCACATGTGCCACTATAATGATGGAGAAAGTTTTCTATAACAAAATCCTGGGAAAAGTTCTAGCAATTGGTATAGAGATCCAGACCATTTCGGCTTTCCCTCCATTGTGGAAAAATTGTGGAAAATGGAGGAAGGAGATTGAACAGAAGGGATATCATCATTAATCATTGGAATAATTTTCCAAAAGTTGTTGTGGATTCTCCATCTCTGGAAATTTTAAAATCAAGATGGGACTTAAAAAAAAAAGAAGACATGCTCTACTTCAAATGGGAATTATTTTGAGGAAGTTCTATAGCCTCTTTTCTATAAGAGTTTAGAGTAGAAGATCATACTGCCTGACCTGATAAACTTGAAATCTAACCCATCTGCATTCTCTTCCATAAGTTTATCTCCCCTCCCCGCTCCCTCTCTGAAACTCTCTTGAAGGGAACTTTTTGAACAACTGTTTTTGGGAAAAACATAGCAACATAGGTTATTTAGGAGCTGTGTTGGCATGAATATGAGAGGAGAATAGGACATATGAAGAAGCACGGGGCCTCTCGGTGAAGATGTTCTGAAATATCTAGGATTCACCCATGTAACTCAGGACATCTGCAGGTTGGGGACGACTCCCGTGTCCGTTCTAAGTAAACCTCACCTTCTTCATCATTCCCTTTATAGGATGATACCAAAGAAACTCAGGGAGTTAAAATATGGGAGTTTCTGTGAATTTTAATGGTAACATGGAAGATTTGGTCTTGAGTGTCCTATCTGTTATAAAACCAGACATAAAATAAAAAAATAAGCATAAAAGGATAGACATTCAACACTAAAGTAACAGCCGTAATACAGTAAATTGTACCATCAAGTGACTGATGGTGAGCCACACCACTTACAATCTGCTTGTCCCTTTCATAGCCACTTCTTTTGAAACAAGAATTTTCTACCAACAGTTCATATGTGAGGGAAGAGACCATGAAGAGAAGCTACAAAAACATCATTTCCTTAAAAGTTAAGTGGTTAAACCTTAACTTTCAACTTCTTTGGAAAATAGGAAGAGATGTTGTTGGGAAATATAATCCTATACATTGACTTCAGAAAACCAAGGGCTTCAACCAAAGGCTTTTGAATTCAATGGGAAGACTCCCATTGATTTTAAGTGGGCTCTGGATCAGGCTTGGAGGGACAAACACATCCATCTAATCGTGCCTAGACACTGTGGCTAGAGGAACCTCTAGGTACTGATAGTAGAATGTAACTAGCTGCAGGGGAATCTATCTAACTAGATTGAGTGTATTGCATCACAGATTTAGGTGAAAGTGACTGGGCATTAACAAATTGAGAATTTTGCACACTCTTGCTGCCAAATTTGTTAAATAAATACAGACAGATAACTGCTCCTTTTCTCACAAAGAGAAACAATGTATCATAGCTTTATTTATTATATAAGGGTAAAACTATATTTAAAGACTTTTCCTCAGAATTTTGAGACATTAACACTCATATTTCATGATAAGTGTGTGAAAAATAACAGTGTTATGTTTCAGTTTTATTATCAGAGATGGGCAAACTGATTGTCATAGTCTAGACAGACTATGCAAATACTTTCTCCTTGATATTTAGATTCACATATATATGATAAATATATTTAACATTTAAAATTATAGTGACTCATCTTGTTTACATTTATTTTCTGTAATAATCCAAGTTCTGTCATAATAATTATTAAAATGGATCTATTTGTATGTATTCCAATTTCTCTCTTCTTCCTGAATTTTTATTCCAGCCACGAGTGTGAGTGCTCCTTAGTTGTACATCTGGTACAGCATTTCTGACAGCAACATCACTCCATAGGGACAAAATGTGCCATCTGTATGATACTCAGTATCTAATGGTTTAAGAGCTAGAGAGTCATAACCATCTGAGAAACTAGGTTTTCCAGGATGCTAAGCTCCTGTTCTCTGATCCACATTTTACCAACACGATACATATTACACAACAGTCTACCGCTGTGTACTTCCTTCTGCACAGAGCACAACAGGGGAGGAAAACTCTTACTTTAACATCCAGGATGCCCTTAATGCAACTAGCTTCAGGCAAAAGTAGAGGAAGGAAGGATTGAAAAATCTTGCCAATGGGAGCCCAAGAGGTACTCATCTCCTTAGCAGAAGATCTGACCATAATAGAAATGTAATGGAAAATCAACCTGTACTAGGAAGAGCATACAAACAGATGTTTACTACTATTTATAAAACATTAAAGTGTTGCCTTAAGCTACAGTAATTAAGGGGATGAACCAGCTTTTTTCAACATATAAAATGCTAGGTTCCAAATGAAAGTATACTAAATGTTCAATATACTTTGCATTAATAGAACTTGCTTGCTTCTGCAAGCAAGACTTATGAAAGGCTCTCTTGAGTTTGAGCTTCCATATGATAATGGAGTATTTAAGAAACAGAAATACACAGTAAACCAAATTCACCCTTGTGAAACTCTTCTGGATGCAACTTCTTGGCGGAGGCAAGAGAGTTATGTTAGGGATGAATCTGGCCCCCGTGTTTAGAAGTTTAAGGACAAAAACTACTGTTGGGAGGCGTTTCTTCCATGTGGAAGAAAATGAAACTTGGCTCGTTATCTTATGACTTGCATTGTTATTATTCAAAAGTGAAAAATCTGAACTAGAATTTATAAGATATTTAGATGGTCTTTGTCTTTTGTTTGTTTTTTTTTCTTCTCTTGAATTCCTACTGTTCATTAAGACCCAGTTTGTGTTCATTGCCTGTATTTAGGTTTATAGATTCACAGTTGATCAGGAAAAAGGTATATGCTGAAAGTGCCCATAATTTATGCCTTTTCCTTAAAATTTAAGACAAAACCTGTTAATGTTATGATTGCCATTTACACTGAAGCAGCAAAGGGCTTGTTTTTTTCTAATGACCCCGCCTGTGTCTCACTTTCTTCTTCAGTTTCTCTGGGCAATAAAATAAGGAACATTTATTTTAATGACGTATGGCTAAGATGTTTGTGACTCTGTTCCACCGAGAACAATTTACAAATAATAAAAGAACTGAATGACAAATATATATACTTTTAGTACATGCAGTCTAGCTTTCAATGTGACAATTTGCTGATCAATACCATATCCTGGGCCATTGCAGGAATATTCATAATGCTAATAAAACTAGAGAAATCACAAAAATAGTTGACGTCAGGGATAGCTAATGTAAATGCTGCCAGTTTAGTTCTTCATATTTATATAGAACTATAATATTTAAGAGTTATGGAGCCTGATTCTAGATCTCACTTACATTAATGAAAGTCTGTGGATGGAATTATACTGGTGTAAAACTGGTACTGATGAGCTCAGAAACAAGCTCTTAATATGTTGGCTAACTGGGTTAGGTCTCCATTAAAACTTTGTACTATCTGGATGAAGCTCATCGCCATTTGACCAACTTACCTTTTGTTTTCCCTCTTTTTCTTTTTCCCTGTCTATGTCTGTTTATTTTGACTCTTTGCTGCAGAGACTTCCAGAATTTTCAAAATCAACTATGTTTTAGAGTTCCTCAGTTTTTATATTCCCAACTTGATATTCCATAGAGGGGACAGATTTTCAGAAAGGACTAAGTGGTTATTCTGAAAATCAGGTCTCTTTAATACTTCTCAAATTGAGCAGTGAAAGACTAAGGCTGCCAAAATCATTAGCTAGTCACTTTGGAAAATCATGGTCTTATGACTTCTTGGAAAACACCTAGCTTATTGTGGTTGCTACTGGAAACAAATAATTGATAATAATCATACAGAGGACAATTGAATCTTCATGTCTTACCAGGGACTTTGTCAACTCTGCCTTTCCCTTGGATCCAACTCTGTCTTTGCCTCTGCAATGTGTCGTATTAGCTTCTTCAATACCAAATATGTAGTCTGCTACTGAGAATTCCAGTCCATATTTTTTTGTAAATAGAGAAATGTGTGCCCTGCCAGGGGAAAAATATCTTTCCCATTGGGAACTAACCAACTTTCTTATCAAAAGTTCACTGCTGTTTTCCCGTGTAATTTGCACTTGGATTGTCATCCAAAGGAACTAGAGCCATAGAGGTGTAGCTGTTACTGGAGAAATGAAATCACTGCCTCGGCTGAGCACAGACAGAACCATTCATTCATGTCCCTAATGTGAAGGACAGTTTAGAAGTCATGGTCTGACTGTCTTTCCTGCTGCACATATAAAGTGTCAATGAGTCATGTAGCTTTTTACCACTGCAGAAGTGTTGGCTTCGATAATGGCAGGAGTAGAAAGAAAAGGCCTTACCTTGTAATTTGATGAGGGTAATATTAACATGAATGCACTTTTATTGGTCTAGACTAGAATAAGATATGAGGTTATCAGACTTTGTTTAAAGAAACATTTTTTGTTAACCTGCCAGTGTGACATGGCCAATAATAATAAAGTGACAGAAAGACAATAAAAAAATCACACAATGGATTGCTTCTGAACTCTGACATCTTCTCAGTATCTGAAAAGAGTTTTATCATCAATCAAATGGCATTGATTTTCATATGGGAAAATTACATATTTCTTATCTGTGCTAATAGCATACTGTCAGGTGAAATCTCTGTTCAGAGTAATAAGGTTTACTCTGGTGTGCACACGATTAGAAAAATCAGGACTTCTGAACACCATTTCAGAACTCTCAGTATGAAAGCCGTGGTCAAAGGTGTTTCTCACTGCATTGTGAACTCAAATTAGTGCATTTGAGCTACTCTGCTCAGGCTAGCTCAGTTTGAGTGATAGTGGCAACAGAGCAAAGGCTAACTCAAGCCATCCTCCAGTTAAGCTGTGGTGAAGGCAGGGGCATATCCTTTGTTTCTTAGTGCTGCACGATTCCAGGCCACTACTTCCAAACTTTTACACTGTACTTTGAGAAAACTTTTCTGCCTGTTCTTGTCCGATGGGCAGAAGTGGTGTTCACCTGGCAACTTAGTGTAGGACACCACTCCTGCTTGCGCTCATTGGCTGCATTCCAGTTGAAAGCCATTGTCCCACTCTGAGCAATACGCTCTGTAAAATGCTGACATTATGACAATTGTTATTTCAGTGACAGAAGTCGCATCTAGGGTCTGAAATGTGGTGGACAGCCTTCTGGCGATGGCTTTCCAAAAAGCCTAAGTTTAAAGCCCCACTTAACTCAAGCTTTTTGTGTATGGATACAAGTCACTTATACCACAAACTAATAATGCAGTGAAAACATACCAGATGCCATGAAACAGTAATCTCAACACTATATATCTCTTAAGTCAAATCCTAGCTCTATTGAAGTTTAGTGGCAAAAAATCCCATTGACTTCAATGGGGACAAGTTCACCCCCTATATATGGATGAAACTGGAGGGAATCACATGCCAGATGTCCAGGACTGAGGCAGTAAGATGCCAGTGGTTAATCTAGTCAGATGTTTTAAAGGTCTTTTTTTTTTTTAAAGCTAGGAAGGTTAAAAGTCAAAACCAGTCTACCTCAGTTATTTCTCTTCTCAAATGTGTCCCTAAAGGAACAGTTTACTTTTGTCACACAAGAACAGAGATATCAAGTTGGCCTATCAAACTGTCATCCTGTGTGCCTGTCCTCTTACTTGCAGAAACATGGCCTAAAGTGATACCTACTGTAAACAGAAGGTTGGCATGCCAGAAATGATAGCATGAAGAACAGAACTTCCCTTGTGATCTGAATGCCAGATAACTAATTAATTTGCTGTCTGTTATCCATTGCATTATTGGCACTCGGCCATGATGTGTCCTGTATAATGTAGCCAATGGTATAATTACAATAGTAAATAGCTGCAAAGTACCTTTATCTTTACAGTTCAGTGGACAGAAAATTGCCCTGTGAAGAATAGACCCTGCCACTGTAGTATGTTTTCTATTTATTTTTAATTCCTAAAGCATTTTTCATTCCAGCTTTCTAAGAGACTGCTGGCTACTTGCACAGAATGATGCCCAGAGCGGGGAAAAGAGCTGGGCCATTAATACTATAGTTGGATAAATTGTGAAAAGGTCCAGGTTAATGATTTTGCAATTTACTATTACTGACTTTTTTTTTTAACAAAACTTGATTAAAATATCTTCTTTTCTAATGTCCCAGTATCTCTCATCCATTGCATTTCAGCTTTTAAAAAGTGGGGGTTGGTTGGATACAATGTAAATAATATTTCTCATTTATATATAGTACAACAACTGAAGGGAACCTCCTTGTTTTGCTATTGCTTTTAGAGGTTGTTGAAATAGCAGCTACTGTAAAGAGAGGTCTGTTTGGTTTTCATTGACTTCCAGATTCTTACAGTGGTAGATAGAAGGAGGTAATGATCAAAGGATCCTTTCATTAAGCACATAAATTATTTTAATGCAGGGTTAGCCAATTTTTTAGTTACAAATCTTTTTAATAGAACAGATCCATATTTTCCCCTTTCTAGTCTTTCATGGGTAAAAATAATTACGAGTTTATTGCTTGCGCTGAATTAGATTTAGCTAGTTTGCAAGTTCATACACAGTCTATGAAGATGGGAACATTTATAGTAGTGGAATAAGGGGGGGGGGGAACCCTTCCTGAGACAAACTACCAGAGCCAAATGCCTTTCCTTAGTCCAAGGCATCAGGGGAAATATTATTCAGACGCCTGATAACACTGGATCCCAAATTGTTGTGCATAAATAAAAAACAGTGCATGTGATGTACAATTCATACAATAACTGAAATGTTAGTGTTTTAGACCTGGCTTGCCATAGCTCCACTGAATACAACTGTGTGGCAGCAAGGGTGACTCTAAGCATATGTCCACACTGGATCTGGAAGGGTGTAACTTCCAGATCCAAGAGACATACCCATGTTAGCACTGATTGAGCTAGTGTAGTAAATATAGAAGTTTAGCATTGCAGTGCCAGGGGTAGCTCCTCAAGTACATATGTAGGGTCTCAGATAGGATTGCCAGGGAGTTTGCGATGCCACAGCTACATGTCTGTTTTTAGCATGCTAGCTCAATCAGAGACAGCTGGAATTTACACTTTCCTGCTTCACTGTGCATATAAGCTAAGTCATTTTTTTGCATCCCCAGCTTTGAGGGTCAGTCCAATATAATTTAGTGCACCACAGGTTACAGGTTGGCTTTCAAGGGCTGTTTCACTGATGAGGATCACCAGAGCAGGGGATATCTTCTGTCTGGCATGATCAAAGGGGAAGGCACAGAATCTGACATGCCACCTCTTCATCACTTGGAAATTTACATCTGCCAGGGGAATCCGTAGCTGTGCAGTTGGAGCAGCTTAAATATTGCTTTGGACCATCACAGCTTCACAAAGCAGTCATTGAAGGTCAGACTGTTGCTCTGACCAGGGTCCTAGTGGGGAGCCAGCTGTGGTCACTCAATTAGGGTAAACTGCAAAGAATGGTGCAGACAATCCCCTCAAAACTGGTGGATATTCCAATACTTAGATTCACCAAACCAGCACAAAACAGCTTCTTTATTACTTGACTGATTACTCAGAAGTCCAAACAACACAGTCCCCTTAAAGTGATTCAGCCTCAGGCCCCCATCCAGGTACCTACATTAAATACGATGAAAATTTCTGTAAATCTTACTTCATCATATTAAAAAAAAAAGTTCTATCAATCCCAAAGGATCGGAAACATTACCTCACAAGTTATTGAATATTCCATATCTTACCCAAATACATGCTACAGCCAATTCTTATTAACTAAACTAAAATTTATTAAAAAAACAAGAGAGAGAGAGTATGGCTAAAAGACAAATATATTCTGACGGGGCAAGGCCAGATGGCTATAGAAAAGTAGTCTTATGGGATCCGGGAAGTGAGCGGGCGAAGCCCATCCACCGCTAAAGGATTCCCCCCAGCCTAAAAGGGGGATCTACAGGACCTAGATACCAAAAAATTCCGGGGGACAACTAATGAAATAACAGGGACGGGAGTGGGGTCAAAGGGTCAAATGAAGGGAACCAGATGGGGACACCGAGCAGAGAACCCCGGACAGCGCCCACTGCTCCTCAAAGGCGTCAAGGGAGTCAGAGGATGCCACCCAGAGGAACTCTGCATGGATACGTGAACGGACCAAGGATCGGAAATAGGCCCCACAGTCACAGGAGACTCCATCGGCCAACTTCCTCACTCTGGTTTTATAGATGGCCATTTTAGCTAGGGCAGGAGGAGGTTGACCAGGAGATCCCGTGACTTTGTGGGGCCACGGATAGGGAGTGCATAGATAAGGTGAGGGGAAAAGTGCAACCAAAAGTGTAATAAAATATTGGTGAGGAGCCGGAATAGGGGCTGCAACCTGGCACGCTCCAGGTATATGTGTGCCAGGGTTTCCCTCACGCCGCAAAAGGGGCAGGTGTCTGGGATTGAGGTGAACCGTGCCAAGTACATGTCCATGCTCACGGCTCCGTGAAGGAGCCGACAACTGATATCCCCGGCGGGTCTCGGGACTAAGGTGGAATATAGGCTGGCCCACCGGGACTCCTCACCCTCCAAAGGTGGTAGGAGGTCCCGCCATTTTGTATCGGGGCGGGACAAGAGAGTGAGGGCGTGAAGGGTATGGAGCACGAGCATGTATAGATGTTTTCCTGGTGCGGTTTGAAAGCAGACCGGCTGCATCTTGTGCAGCTGGCTTACAGTGAAGGGGTGAGGGGGTTGGTTGGGTCCACGGGACAGGGGTCCAATTAAAAGGTCCAGCAGGCCTGGGGTAGGAGGTGGGCGGGGCATGCCCTCATGTACGACCCGGTCGAGATAAACCCGAGCTGTGGGCGGCAAAGCGGCCTTTACCTCCTGAAGGCCTTTACCGGGGCCTGGAGGTGGAAGACATGGACCTGAGTAAGCAGACATTTTAGGCCCTGCCCTCCCTCCTCCAGAGGTAGATGGAGAACCCCTGCAGGGACCCAGTGCAGTCCTGACCAAAAGAACTCCAGAATTGATGTCCGGAGGTTGGCCAGGAAACCCGGGGCCGGGACCAGGGTGTTGAGCCGGAACCAGAGCATGGACAGGACTAGTTGATTAAGCACCAGCACTCTCCCTCGAAGGGAGAGGCACCGGAGTAGTCCTGTCCATTTCTGGAGCCGCTCTATCACCCCACCCTCTAAATTCTGCCAGTTGTCCGGCGGAGAGGGATGCGTGGCAGAAAGGTAAACACCAAGATAGAGCAGCGGACCCGTGCTACACTGGATGGCCTGAAGCGCGGGTGGGAGGGAGCTCGCCTGCCACCAGTCCCCTACCACCAAGCCAGAGCTCTTGACCCAGTTGACCCGCACGGAGGAGGCTGCCGAATAGATGGCCTGGCAAGCCTCCACCCGCGCCAAGTCACCCAGGTCCTGGATCACGAGGAGCATGTCATCAGCGTACACCGACAGGACCAGCCACAGCTCCGGATCCCGCAGCACCAACCCTGTCAACCTCCTTCGGAGGAGACAGAGGAAGGGCTCGATCGCCAGAGCGTACAGCTGGCCCGAGAGGGGGCACCCCGCCGTACTCCTCGCCTGGCTATGGAAGAGTAGTGGGAGAGAGAGAGATTCACTCCAGGCTAAACAAATCCCTGGTACCAGAATAAGTGAAATGGCAGCTGCTCCAGGTCAATTAAGACACCTGGGGCCAATTAAGAAATTTCTAGAAGGCAGAGAGAAGGCTAGGTTGGTTGGGACACCTGAAGCCAATCAGGGGCTGGCTGAAACTAGTTAAAAGCCTCCCAGTTAGTCAGATGGGTGTGCATGTCAGGAGCTGTGGAAGGAAGTTGTGCTGTTGGAGAGGCTGAGTAGTACACACTGTATCAGGCATAAGGAAAGAGGCCCTGAGGTAAGGGTGAAGTGGAGCTTGAGGAAGTGAGGGCTGCTGTGGGGGAAGTAGCCCAAAGAATTGTACATGTCATGTTTCTAAAAGGTCAGCTACCATAGCTGATACTACTAGGGTCCCTGGGCTGGAGCCCGGAGTAGAGGGTGAGCCCAGGCTTCCTCTTCCCCCCACCTTTGTCCCCTGATTAATCACTGAGACTGGGAGACAACAGAGACTGTGCAAGGAAGGATAACTTCTCCTTACCTCCCTTGCCTGCTTATGAAGAAAATGGCTCAGTAGACTGTGACCCTTGTCTCTAGAGAAAGAAGGTTATGTGGAGGGTCACAGTGAGCCTCTGAGGCTAGCAAAATCCGCCAGGAAATGCGAGAGCCACGGAGGCAAGGACAGAGCTCTGTCACAATATATACAGACTTGAGTTCAATTCATTTAAGTGAAGATTCATAGCAGAGACAGTGAGCTTCGTAGCTGCAAAGAATTTTTAGAAATAGTTCATAGGTTATAGTCCAATGTCCAAATATCATATTCAGGGTGTACCAGCATAACTGGGACCTCAGTCTTGCGACTCAAACTTCCCCTGATGAAGCCTAAGCAGATCTGAGATGACAGAATCAGGACCCAAGGATCTTTTATATAATTTCATGTCTTTTAACAAGTTGGAGTTCAAAAGGTAATTAGCACAACTCTGAGGGAGGTCCATCACCGATACTTAGCTATAGAATTAACATAAGGCAATGTGGTTGTTCCTCTACCATTCACAGATTATTTGCTATACATTTCAAAGAGAGATGAATACAGAGATATTTCATGTTTACAATTCATTTAAATGATAAGATGTTCTTTTGACCTCTGAATTATCAGAATACAGCATAGATAGGGACTGTTGATTATATGGTTGACCCTACTCATATATATGTAAATACACAAAACCACAAACATTATCTCCCCACATTTCTTTTGAGGGTTATTTATTTTGCAGGATGTTTAATGCTTTCTAGCCATCCGTCACACTGGCCCAATGTATTTGAGGGATATTACATCCCACATTTCGGAAGCTGTTTCAATATTTTCCTCATTCATCACTGGTTAACAGAAAGGTTGGAGTGATGTGCAGCCTGGGAAGGACTATGTTCTCTGGTGAAAGTAATCAAAAGTTAAGACTATGAACCACGGCTTTGGAGCTGTGCTCTGGCTCTGCTCCAGCTCCAAGCAAAAACCTGCAGCTCCACTGCTCCTGAGCTGCTCTGCACTCCAGCTCCAGGCTCTGCTCCAAAGCCCTGCTATGAACTCTCACTAAGGTGGCAGCTAGTGAGTCTTCTGTGCTACAGCTTGGAGCATTTTTCCTGCATCTGTAATATCAGTTACAATATTAGGCCCTGATCCAGTAAACATATGCTTAATTTTAAGCTTTTAAATTGTCCCTTTGAATTCAGTGGGACAATTTACATTCTTAAGTTAAACACTTGCATTTTTACAAGACTGGGGCCTTACACAAGAAAGCAAAGCTACAGGGGTTGTGTTTATTAAATCTTTTGAGTGAACCAAATGCACACAGGCTTGCTTGGCCAATGGAAAACCACAGGGCTATGCCTTTCAGTGTTTTCCCCACTTCCCTGCTACTCCAGCATATAAGGGAAAAAGTAGTAACATTTAATATACATAAAACCAAACAGAAGGTAGAAAGAAATGAATACAGCTAAGAAAAGGGAAGGGGAAAATGTGGCTGGCTAAAATACCTGAGCAAGAGGAGACCGAAAGATCCAAATTTGAATCAGGATGGGAAGGGTACAGTTGAAGAACAAAAGCAATGTCATGTTTTTACATTTGTGTTCAGAATTGATATGGATCAGCAGTGTTGCATGCATGACCAGGGAAATCTGAGGGACATTTGGCTTCTCCTGGCAGCATAGTGTCTGGCATGTATAGTTTATATATTTATTATATTTAATAGTATTATTAATACGTAAAACTAGCTTGCATCTACTGAGTGTCTAAAGAAGGCCAGAAAAGACTGGAAAAGCTGTGCAATGAGATAATTGAAATCAACACATCAGCTGTAAAGACGTGATCATCCTCCCCAACAAAACCCACATAAGGAAATTAAGCAGATTGTTATATTTGTGCAGTTACAGGGCCAATAAGTGATACCCATGCAAACCCACAGGCTATACATAGATTACTATGAGGTTGCACTGATGTGGCTGAAGGTCAAATTTATTTGGCAGAAACTTTATTATTGATATTAGACAAGAAGGAATGGCACTTCTCACAAGCATAAATGTTTACAGGACTGAGGACTTTATTTTTGTAATTAAACAATTGGTATCTGAATGTATATGCAGGATTTAATATTGGTACATACCCATTTAATTCTACTGAAATCAGTGGACTTACAGTAGTTTTATTTGGTATGGTATGATTCAGGCTAAGGTAGAACTTTTGTGGAGTAAGAAGATACCATTGTCTGGCTATACTGAAAGAAGAACAGGAGACATTTGACATGGGTTTAATCAGGCCCCAACTTTATTATTAGATGTCTGGGACTACCCATAAGATAAAAGTGTATAGTGCTAGTCACCCCATGTTTATTCCATACTAAACTGGGGGGCTTTTACCAGCTCCCCCTCTTTTTCCATCCAGGTTCCTCCAGCAAGTTCATTGCTGGGACCTTATCATACCTGGGGGCTTCCACCAGCTGCCACTCTTTTTCCATCCAGGTCCCTCCAGCAAATCCACCCACTGTCCCCCATCATAGGAGGTTAAGGTGAGCTATAATAATGAGGGTTGGCTCCCTACCATACTAAACATAGGAGTCCCTAACTGCCCCCCATTCGCTCATTTACTGAACACCTATTTTTAAGTCCCTTTCCAAGCCATTTATCTGGTCACTGTATACCTTTCCTATGGAGTACCTGCACTGGACATCTGCCCAACACTTAAATAATGAATTGCAACATATGGCCTACCGCTCTTAATGCCATGCATGAACAGAGTCCTCTGAACCTGCTGTGGGGAAGGTGAAAAAAACAAACTCCACCTAGGCCAACAAAGAAGTGGCTAGTGTAATGCCCACAGCCGATCTAGACCACACCTGGTATTTTACTACCTAATAGGG
This sequence comes from Dermochelys coriacea, assembly GCF_009764565.3. Taxonomy (NCBI): domain Eukaryota; kingdom Metazoa; phylum Chordata; order Testudines; family Dermochelyidae; genus Dermochelys; species Dermochelys coriacea. The sequence continues at coordinate 68,509,187 of NC_050072.1, read as the reverse complement.
AGGGAGGATGGGTGCCGCCGAGCCTGCTCCATGCAAAAGGGAGGGTTAAGGTTGCCCCTTTTAAATCCCTCATTCCTAGGGAATGAGTCCGCAACCATGCTGCCCCTTTTGCAGCAGTTTTTCATCACCCCCCCACCCACAAGCCATAAAGCACTGTTCCTTTCATTCAGACAGCCTGCCAAATTACATCCACCCACCCTGCTTAAAGGTGCAGGGTGCTCATTTTTGCCAAGTCACCTTTCAGAGAGAAACCAACCTCTAAACTAATAACCATAGCCTAGCAATGGTGACTGACAGCTCTGGGCTTTGCTTACCTCAGAAAAAATCATGAACCTTAACCTGGTTGCAATGCCAGATAAAAGGCAGATTTCACTGTTTTTTGTTTGTGTGTTGTTTTTTTCACCAAGTTCAAGGCACAGCTTCCTCTGTCATTTCTCACTCTGAAAACAAAAGTAGCACAGGAAAGGAGACATTTACCCTAGAGGCATTGTTACAGTGAGAGACTTTAGAGTAATAGAAAAGGCACAGCTCTTTGGAACATCCACATACTGTGCAAAAGGAAGATATTATATTAATGGTTGGTTGTACAGCCTGTGTCAGTTTTTGTGGATAAAGCAGCTAGTGTAGTTAATGGTGCAAACAGAAAAATTGAGTGTCTCTTGTGATCAGCTAACTGCTTAAAGCAGAGGGTGAAAATAACTTTTGAATTGGGACTTCGGGACTCATGTGGCTATTGAGATGATTAAGCCACCCTTAATCAGTGGGCTTCTCACAATTTAAGTTTTCTGTAGTACTTGTATCTGTAATCATCAATTCTGGAAACTCAAAGTGGATCAGCAATTAGTAAGGAAGCTTTGAGTTATTCAAGCAAAGCTGGAAACTTATTGTAGACAAAGGGACAGGGTAAATTTCAGCCTGTTGTTCATGTCTCAAATGATTTGACATATTACCTCAATGATAGGAGCATGTGCATCCAGTAATCTTTTTGATGATAGTGGGCATGAAATAGACCCACACAATCAAATCTTATTGACATCTGGGAAATGCAGCTCCTTTAAAATGTCAGCAGTGCTGCTTCTGTAGGTGGCATAGTTAAGACTCAATTGTGCTACTAAACAAAATTCACTACTAAATTTTAAGACTAAAGTGGTCCATCCCCCCACTCCGCATTCCAAGTGGGAAATTTAGTGTGGATGATTGTATATCAGAAAGCAATGTAGTACAGGGAAGACCTGAATGCTTAATAATAGATAAATAATTATTTCTTGCAAATACATTATCTGACAAAGGTAGCCCTCTTTTCTGTTGGTGAATTGCCTGAGGTCAAATTCTGCAATCGATAAATGTATTCATATTCATATTCATAATTATTCTCAGACTAGTTCTTGGGAACAAATTTCAGCCTCTGGGCTGTTCACAAGCCATTTATTCTGAATAGCTGCTATTTTTGATGTTATAGATTATAAGGCCAGAAAGGACCTCTGTGATCATCTAGTCTGACCTCCTGTATAACAAAAGCCATAGAACTTCCCTGAATTGTTTGAACCAGAGCAGCTCTTTTAGAAAAACATGCTATCTAGATTTAAAAATTGCCATTGATGGAGAATTTACCATAACCTTTGGTCGGTAGTTCCAGTGATTAATTATCTTCAGTGTTAAAAATGTGTACCTTATTTCACCTGAATTTGCCTAGCTTCAACTTCCAGCCAAAGCTGTCTGCCAGATAGATGGATGTCTGATTGTGTATCTGAGTCACATGGTGGTGTTTCTACTCCCTGGCTGGATGACTGCAACTTTTTAAAGAATAATGTAATAAATAACAAATAATAAATAAAGCACTTCCACTATGACATTGCGCTTGGATGTTGACAAACCTTTGACGCTGAGTTGGAGAACTCTTAAAGCCAGACCAATTACTAGAAAGCCAGGGGATGGCACCACACCGGGGTGATGGCTGGCAAGTGACCAGGATTCTGTGAATTAATTGAACTTGATCTCTTAGGTTGGATCAATAGCTTGCCAGGGATTAGCCAGGTACTGATGGGGATGTGACGTGAACACTGATCCAATGCCCTCAAGGAATATACGCAGACCTCTACACATGGGGTCTGCACAATGATCCACTTTCTCACTGTGGCCTCCGTCAGTCAATGGTGCATGTTGTTGACAAATGTCAACTGATTAGATTTCATGGTGGCCTTAGGGCCCTTCATTGTGTTGAAGAAGCTGCTATTGGATGGCTTGGCAAGCACTGCAAATGCTCAAAGAACTAGGCCATTTTAAGATGCTAAACACTGATAAAAAAAAACTTTTGTGAACATTTTCTAGAAAATAAATTGTTGTGTTGGAAATACTCGTAAACAGTGAACAATAGTAACAGAAACTCCTTCTGTATATTTACATATTGCATTATAGATACAGCTTTAGTTAGTACCAGTGTTGTAATGGGACTTGGAGCAGAAAGTGCATCTTGTGCAAATCGTAACTCTTTGATTCTTTCTGTAATTTTCATATATTTCCTGCATCAAAGTCACTTTCCTTAAAAAGCCTACAATATCGCAGCCAGAGGGATTACTTGTGTAAGTACACAGAACTGGTGTGTCAGAAACTAGGCCTAGACCTAATTGGTGGACAAAATAATGTGGGGATGGGCTATTCCACTCATCATTCGCTTTTTGGACCTTGAAAGCAAGAGACTTGGGGGAGGAGGGGACAGAAGAACAGACAGATGCTGCTGAAGTGAGCTTCATCATCACGACTGCCATTCCCACCATTTCCTGGGACACCAGGCCTTTGTCATCCTGATCCTGAGAGATATTCTGACCAGACCGGGTCAGAGAGAGGGATCCAGATGACATCATAAACCCTACTAGCTCCAGCTGAATCCCAAAGACTACCTGAGATGAAATGGGATTGGATTTAAACAACAGAGGCAACAACAACAGTTCCAGTCCATCTCAACTACTTCTCTTTTCCCCAAAAGGACAGTTAGTTTGATACTGGCTAAGAGTCTATCAAACCAAGGAGGTTTTACTTCTAAAAACTCTCTCCAATTAAAGGGAACAGGAACAAGGGATGTTATAAAATAATCTTATTCAGTACTTTGTTTCAAATGTTTTAACTATTTTTCCTTTTCTTTATCTTTAATAAAACATTAAAAGGATGTTTGATGGTATGTTTTCCATCACACTAAGCAGGTTGAGGTCTCTGTATACCAAACCCCTGACCTTGGTTAACAAGGGTTAATGTTAACATCTGTGGCCCTCCTATATTCTACCTACATTAATATAACAGGGTTTATATGCATTAATCTCCAATTTTTCATTTTCATAATTTTTCAGTTTGGCTACTTCATTTAAACTAGAAGCCATCTAACATAGTGTATTATAAGAAGTTAATATGTTTTTTTTTAAATTCAAGATCTTGCATCCTCCTAATAACCCTGATGAACAGTGGTGTAATATCCTTAGTTTTTCTCAGTGGTTTCTTAGTTTTCAAGGAATGTCTTCCCAGGTGCACTAGAACTACAACCAGGACTGCGAGGCGGCCGTCAACTACCAGATCAACCTGGAGCTCTACGCCTCCTACGTGTACCTCAGCATGTCTTTCTATTTTGACCGGGATGATGTGGCTCTAAAGAACTTTGCCAAGTATTTCCTGCACCAGTCCCACGAGGAGCGTGAGCATGCTGAAAAAATCATGAAGCTGCAGAACCAGAGGGGCGGTCGCATCTTTTTGCAGGACATCAAGAAACCAGATTGTGATGTTTGGGAGAATGGGTTGACAGCAATGGAGTGTGCCTTGCACCTGGAAAAGAATGTGAACCAGTCACTTCTTGATCTGCACAAGCTGGTAACTGACAAGAATGACCCTCATTTGTGTGACTTCACGGGTGGGTAACAGCCCTACCTTCTGAACCTGGTATCAACAGAAGAAATAATAGTGGAGTCTTTCTGAAATGAAAAATGTTGTAATTTGTTCCACACTAACAGAGAGAAATGTAAGATATGATTGTAACACTGCCATCACAGATTGAATTAGTGACAGATTAATGAAGAGAAAAAGAAATGCATTGTGGGAATCATGAACCCATGACAGTTGTGCCATCCTTTTTTGGGAAACTCACAAATGAAGTCTCCCTGTGAGACTAGAATAAGAGTGTGATTAGCTCAGCCTTGCTTTTTTCTCCCACTATAGACTTCAGTTTTAATATGACTAAAGAATAATACCTGAATCCCATCTGAATGGCTTTTAAGGTTTAACTTGCTGAAGCTATTCACAGAGCTGATCTTGCAAAGGGGACTGAATAGATCTGCACAACTAATCGTGGAATATTATACTGATACTTTATCTCCCACATCAATACCAATTAAGGCTGCACACAGAGCATCCCATATTATTTTAATAGGCAAAGAATTTTAAATTTTGTCAGGTATCTTTGCATGTGTTTGTACCTCTGTCATTAAAATTTGGAGACTTGTGTAAACTCTTGACAGACTATGAATGCTTAAAATTTCCAGATGTTATTCAGAATGGAAACTATCCTGTTCTTTGTTGTAGTAATTTTGCCTCATTAACATAAATAAAAAATAAAGCATAACAACAACAATCTTGCTTAATGTGTAAACAAAAAATATTGTTATAGGCATCTGGCAAATCAGCAGGAGATGGCAAGAGGAGCTAAATGATGAAGGAGTTATTTAGAAGCAGTATCAGAATCCTTTGTGTGAGTTCAGTGCATAAGGCTGAGGGTGTTACTTTGGGTACTAATCCTGAAATGAGTTCTAAACACTTATTGAAAACCTATTATTTTTATTTATATCATGACAATACCAAAAGTCTGCAATCAAGTTAAAGGCCTTGTTGTGCTAGGGGCTGTACTAAGATAAAGGAGTAAAGTAAACAAGTAAAGTAACCAGAGTTATAGTAGGCCCATTTTCACTTCACTCCATGTTTTTCAAAAATATCTGATTGTAATTTTATTTTGTTTGTATTGAAGTAGTACCCAAATCAGGGATCACAGTCCCACTGCACTGTATGCCGTCAACAAAAAGACAGCCCTTGCCCCAAAGATCTTGCAATCCAAGTTAATTGTGTGTGTGTCTCTCTGTGTGTATTTGTTTCATTTACATTATTAAAATAGTGTTAGGCTTTTTGGTGGGTATTTAGGCTGAGGTGCTGTAAAGGAAAAGGGTGGACTCGGACTGGGAAAGGGAACTGAACAGGGAGAAAAGTAGGAAAGGGGAATAAGAATGGGGATTGGTGAGAGAGACTGATGAGGGCAGCTGAAGGGCTGTATTGATAAGAGATGGTGGGATGACTACTAGCAATACAGCAAATGAGAAAAAAACACTCAAGAGCCAGAGCTGGAGATGAATGACTGATGAGGTTAGGAAGCTGTGAAGGCTGCTTCTGGCAGTCGCTGCTTCACACTAGAGGGAGAAAATGCAGGTTATTTCAGACATGCTCATTTAGAACCAGGCGGGCCAGTGGTGAGCGGAAAAATCCTGATTCCTCCTGCCCCAAGCCCTTGTGTGTAGCTGGTGCTGGCTCCTTCAGAGAAGGGGACCTGAGAATGTTGGGATTTCCAGTGTTTGCCCACTGTAAATTCTCCCTGTCTACTGCTGCTGTTACCCTTATGGCTGCTATAGTTGCTTAAAGTGACAGCTGCTGCAATTCTCAGACACCATAGAGAGTAGCCAGAATAGACTCAGCAGCAGAGTTATTTCGCACTGTCTGATACCTTGCATAACAGTGATGACTCCCAGGGCAGCACAGGCAGAGTGTGTTGCACATGTTCATGATGTGCAGAGCCACAGTGTTATCAGTATTTAGAAAGGAACTTAAAAAAGGGAAAATACATTGATCAAATAAAGCCATAAAACACATTTGTATTTAATGCTCTATCTTAAAATATTGCTTGCAATGGAGAGGGAGGAAATGATCAGGCCAATACCTCAACCTCATTTCCCAGCCCATATGATGTACCCTACAAATCCTACTGGGTCCAATATCACATTTCAGGAAGCACCAGTTGCAAACTGCAGACACTGGTGATGGGCCTGTAGCATGTATAATAAAACAGTGCTGCATTGGCAGGAAATATTGCTTAATTAGTCTGTAAGAAACAAAAGTTTGATTTTCCTCCCCAAAAGGTAATCGGGGAGAATAAGATGGCCCAAGAGAAATAAGACTGTCCCTTTTTAAAAAAGTGTGCTTTCATTACCTTATCTTGGATGCTATAAGATATCAGCTGATCCTTGGAGTTTGTAAATTGCTTTTGAAATAATAATATGGAGCACTGATCAGTATATAGCCCTAATCCTACAAATATTTTTGTGCTTAATTTCAAACATGGGAATACTCCCGTGGAAGTCAAAGGGATTACTTGTGTGCTTAACATTAAGTAAGTATTTAAGTATTTGGAGGATCACAACCTAGCTTAGTGAGGTCTTTTGGATCCTGGTAATGCATCAGGATGGGTCAAACAGGACTGGCCAAGAGCAGGTAAAGTTGGGTGGGTTCACTATTTTTGACCTCCTGGGTCAATTTCTTAAATATGATTATTTCCAGAAATACAGCATGGAAGTTATTCTTCTAGTAGAAATGACATCTCATCTGATATCACTAAGTTAAAAACATTTGTAGAGAGTTAGGCTATGTAGAATTTGTCAGAACGGTAGCCCTTCTGACTGAAGTCCTATGTTCACCACACTAAATTGGGCCTATGACAGATCACTTGATAGTCCTAAACTTTTATGGTTCAAATAAAATGGAACCCAGAACAGTACTACTCTTGTTTTGATTTTGCAAAACAAAAATCACAGCCAAGTAGGTTTTGCTAAATCATAACTCGGATTACTTGGGCTACTTCTATCAAATACTGCAGTAGTGCAAGCTTTTCCACAGCACCTTCTTATTACATGGTGGCTGGCTCGTGTGATTCAAAATAGGTCCAGCACCCTGTGTCAGAGCAGGTGCTCTTATTTCAGCCAATTCAGTGGAGGGAGAGAGGGTGCACTGGGACTACAAAGGATCCGAGGGAGTTCAGTGAGAGCAGAGCTAGAAGAGGGAACTGCAGCTGTAGGGAGAGAGGGTCTCCTGCAGTGATCTCTGAAGAAGGGTGTTGGGGCTGGGGAAAAAGACCCAGCTGAGACAGTACCTCAGGGAGGAGGGATTGTGCTCATCTTAAGGCTGGGTGAAAGTTTTGCTTTTTCTGTTTTATTTTTAAACTTTGTAAATAAAGAAACCAGTCCCCAAGAGGGCTGTGACTATACGAGAGAGAAAGAGATTGTGCGGGGTTTGCATAAGGCTCTCTGAAGAAGGAGAAAATGGGAGGGGTACTGCAAAGGCACCTCGGCCACGAAGAGGTGCTTGAGTGACAGCTACTTGATTACAGCTGGCGTAGTTGTTAGGATTATGTGGACCTCCTCCCATCAAAGAGGAAAAAGGAAGGCCTGGGATGCAGACGATGGAGGAGACTGTTCGTGTACTGGCTTGAGCAGCAGTGGTGGACGCAGGGAGTCCTTCTGCAGGGACAGCAGCAGCAAATGCAGTGAGCCCAGCAGTTTTGGCAGGAGATCACTGATGCCAGGAGGTGAGGAAGGATCTGCTGTGTTTTAAATGTGGGAAGCATGGACATAAGAGAATGGCATGTTCCAGTTGGCATTGGGAGCACTCGGAATGGGCTTGGGGAGGAGACATTTCTAGGGTGGTCTGGAGATGTTAGGGCCAGCCAAAATGTCTTGAGCAGGGCCCTTTAAGAACAGTGAAAATGAAGAGCAACAGGCCAAACTGAGAGGGTCATGTCCTATTTGGACAAAGCTGGAGGAAACACCTGCTCTCAGAGGTATTTTGGGTGTGGGAGGGAAAGTCATGTGCTAAAAGATTTTTCCTAATGAGGTCCAGGATCTTGGTAAAGAGGAAAAGGAGGTCCGCTGTATGATGAGAGAGATTGAGCAGACCGAGATCCATTGGTTGCATTCTCTTGGAAGAGTGTCGCTCCTCTTTGCCTGATGAAAGAGAAATAAGCAGGGTGGTGATGGACCTAGTAGCCCATACTGTTGATGAGCAGACTAATTTGGGGGGTATGAGAAAAGGATGTTAAGTCAGAGAGAAGCAGCCTTGGGAATACATGGCTGGGACATAGAAACCCTGAAAGAAGGGCAGGGTGAGACCGGTGTTTCTAAGAAAAACAAAGACATTGATGCTGTGGATTTGCCAGTATGACAATCCTCCTACAGCTGACATGCCCATTAACACAGAGTTGATAGGAGAGGACATTAGTGGTGTGCTGTTCTTGAAGGAGAGATATGAAAGGCAACTTGCTGCTCTGAGGGAAGAGAAACAGTAGGCTCTGCAAGAAAGGGACAAGCCAGCTGAGGAGAAGCAGGGCTTAGAGTGGCAGGTGGAGATGATAACAAGTGAGAGCGATGGACTACAGTTTCAAGTATCAGAGATGTAGACCGCTCAGGGAAGAAAGCAGTTTTTCTCTGCCTTTGGTTAGATTAAAAGAGAGCTGGAGAGGCCATTGGAGAAACAGGCCGCTAACGAGCAGTGGGCAGAAAATGAAGCCTGGATGAGAGAGCCTGCCTCTGATTCAGCAAGCCTCTGAGGGGGTGGGGGGAGAAATGTCAAAGGGTGGCTGGCCTCTGTGATTAAAAATAGGTCCAGCTCCCTTGTGCCAAGGCACGCATTCCCAGTTGAGCCAAGCAAAGGGACAGGGCTTCATCTGGGCTATAAAAATTCAGTGGAGGCAGAGCTAGAGGAAGGAACTGCAATGGCATGGGGAGAGGGTCTCCTACAGCTAAGACAGAGAGGGAGGGGCTGTGCTCAGTTTAAGCCTGGGTGGAAGGTTGGTTTGTTTGTGTTCTGGAACTTTGTAAACAAAGAAATCAATCCCCCATGGAGGGCTGTGATTGAATGAGAGAGACTGTGTGGGCTTTGTTTAAGGTGTCAGAGGAAGGGGAAAATGGGTAGGGCACTGCAGTAGTGCCCCTGGCTACCAGGGGGGCTTGGTTGGCCGCTGACTAATTACACTTGCCAAGGCACTTCGTTTCTGGCATGTAAGGAGCAACAGTTTAGGTGAGTGTAAGGTAGGGTTTCCTTTATCTATTTAATTCTTGCCCTTTCTGGTGACAGTGCCAACAAGGAATGCTTCTTTTAGGTGCACAGCTGTCCACTAGAAAGTGGATTGAAACTTCCAACTCATTTCATCGGATTGTAATGACTTCACATAGAATATTTTAGTGAAAGGCCGAGTTACCTAGAGATGAAAGTATTCCTTATCACATAATTGGTATTCTTTGCCATCCACAGAGAATGGTTGCCCATATTATTGGAAGACACTAGTAGGTTATTCTAGGATATTTCAATTTTTTTATGGAAACATTTCAGGGGATGATTACACAATATGCCTGATGTGGCACTTTTAATGTGCCCATATGTCAAGAGATACCATAGCCTATCTGACAGAGATTGATGGGTTGTCTTCAGTGATGAAAAGTTTAGGCCAAGATTTTAAAAAATGGGTGCCTAGAATTAGGTTCCTATTTTTGAAAATCTTGCCCCAAGGCTTAAAATTGTATTTCATATAGTACATTTCTCTCTGAGAGAGAATTCTTATCAGAAATGTGTATCAATTTATATATTATGTGGTGATTTTTATTTAACTCATTCTGAATATAGTGATTCTTTAAATCAACAAACATCAGCATGATTTGCTAAATGATTATGAGGGTCCTGTTCCACTAACAAACAAATTGCCTTTCATTTTCTCAATATTTTTTAAAGGGAAAAACCCCAAGTCAAAATAAAATTAAGGTAACTTGAGTGCTTGTGCTACTTTGGCCGATGGAGATATAAACTTTTAAGCATTTAAATATTTAAGATAGCAAAAGTACTTAAGCTGTTTTATGATGGCATACGTGTTTAAATTGCCTGAAATCCTCAGCAGTGTACAGTTTTAAGGCACATGAAGTCTTTTGGTGGCATAATCACTTAGACCACCTCAAATCCTTCAGATGACATACATTTTTCAAATCATTTACTTGATTAATGTTATTTAGTGTGGCATAAGAATTTAAGCTGCTCTATAGGTATATAGGAATGCTTAAATCACTACAGGAGTACCCTGACAAATATGTACTTTTGAAATAACGTCTTTAGGCTGGCTGGGAACACAATGAAAAATGAACTTTAAAGACCCACTCCTGTCAACATGCTAAATGTGGAGGTCCCTTTGGAGTGGGTAGGAGTTCTGTGGGGAGATTGCAAGTATGGACCCTTATTAGGTGCACACTTCATCATGTACTTAAAGCAATCTCACTGTGACACTCCCCAGGGTTGAGAGGTACTTTACCACTATTCCCCCTTAGTGTGAAGCAGTCTTCTCTGTGCTGCTGTGGCTCAGCTCTCTGAAACCCCCCAGTCTCTGGCAACACAGGCACTACCTTTGCAGGCCTCACTGTTTCTGTACAGGTAGCACTAGGCACGCTCCACCACCTGAGTCTTCTGAATGTTTCCTGTAGTGTCCAGCTCTGTCCAGTTTCCTGTAGTGTCCAGCACTAAACACTCACAGGATTACCAGGACTGCTGTTCCCAAAAGAACAGTACACACCAGCTTGGAAGATTCAATTCAGGATCACCATTTTGCTTAACACCAGAGCACTTGGATGTATTTATAGTGAAAACTAGAATAAGTTTATGGTTAAAGAACAGAAATTCTCATAATAGTGAGTAAGGATATTGGAAACAAATGGTTACATAGAAAACAAAATCATAACAAGCTTTCTAGAGACTAAACTTAACTACCAAGTTACTCTCTTGACTAAAGTTTATCTTACCCAAAGTCCACTACTGTGTTTTTAACCAAGCCTAGTTGAGACCCATTTTTCATGAAGCGAAATCACTGTTCCTTTACTACCTCAGTGAAGGATACTTGGGAGTCGTCTTTGTCCCCCCACTCCCTCCACCCCAATATATTCAAGAAAACCTTTGATGTGTACCTCAAAATATGATTCTCTGCCCCCCTGCTGTTTTTCTCTTCCTGTTACTTTCTTTCTTAAATCCCCCAAATCCTTCATTTGCATTCAGTTCAGATGGGTGATAGGAGATCCATTGTGAACAAGCCAATACTCACATGACATGTAAACAGATAGCGGGATAAACATCTCTTGTCTGACAGAGAACCTTTTTTTTCACCTTTGCTGATGAATAGTCCCTAGACATGGACTTTAAGAACATATTTTCAGGATATATACATAACTCCTTACATAGTATCTTTACATACACTTCATGATGATATTGGTGACCAGACTGCCACAGGCTTTTATTCAAGATCTCACATTACATTCTTTTGAACTAGAATATAAATACCGGAGTGAAGAGATTCCCTGTTCATCCCCACTGTGCCCTGATAGTTGGCACTAAAAGTTTCCTAGGTCACACTCACAAGCATGTACAATGCAGCTCTGCGTCTGAAGACTCTCCCAGTTCCTAACTATTGCTTTCACTGTACTGGCCAATTTTCAGCCATTCCTAATTTTGTATTGACTAAATAACTACAATCCTGGTAGGATCACAATATTATCCCTTTATATATTATCATAGTTTCATCAACTATTGCTCTGTGGTCTCTTTCTGCCTTCATATGTAGGGAGGAACCATGTTGCAGGAAAACACAGGGTCAAAAACCACAGCTTGTGATTGGGTGGGGTGGGGATTCAGAGGCATACAGCCACAGCAACAGCCTTTGGAGGCATTGCATGTCAAGTAGGCATAATACTGCCAAGAGCAGAGAGGGACCACACATGTGCCATCCCTTCATAGGTGCTGAATATGCTAACTCTCTCTCCTCTAGCTAGTATGGAGAAGGGACTGGTGTTACAGCCCCATCCTGATCTTTCCTGAGCACCAGCAGTGGTGTTAATATTAAGAATTCTTTGGCTTAGGGGATGCAAGGAATGCCACTGTGCTCTGCTCCTGAAAAAGTGTACAAGAGGAAACTCTTTGATGCACCATCTCCCCCACCGCTTTCCAATGTGACACTGGTCACGAGTAGTTGCTAAATGTGGTTCAAGCAGCTATAGCTAAAATAGTTTGCACATTCTTTGCAGAAGTCCTTAGTCACAGTCAACAAAGGTATTTCTTCCTAGAGCAAATAAACTGATGGTCAGTACCTTAGTCTGCTCTGTCCTATTATGGGTCCTCACCTGCAGCATAAGATTGTCCGTGCCAAAGGAGGTCAACTTGGTGCAATAGTGAAATAATAAATCAGGGATCGGATTTTTCCTGGAAGGATGGTCCAAGGGCTAGGACACTAGCTGTGGACTTGGCAAATGTGGGGTCAAGTCCTTGCTCCACCATATATTTCCTGTGTGACCTTGTGCATGTGGCTCAGTTCCCCATCTATAAAATGGAGATAATGGTACTTTCCTATCTCACAAGGGTTGTGAAGATAAATACATTAAAGAATGTGATATGCTTAGATATTGTG